>NC_046294.1:78112449-79319627 GCF_004115265.2 Rhinolophus ferrumequinum | reverse complement strand
CCTTTCAAATGTTGAAGATCTAACCCCCAGTACCTCAGAACCTGAACTTATTTGAAAATAAGGTTGCTATGGATGTGATTCGTTAAGATGAGGCCATACTAGAGTAGGTGGGTCCCTAATCCAATATGACTGGTGTCTTTATAAAAGAGAAATTGGGGCGTAGGCATGCAGAGAGAGAGACGATATGAAAAGACACAGTGAGAACACCATCTACAAGCCAAGGAACAAATGCCTGAGTCTGCTGGAAGCTAGAAGAGAGACATGGAACAGATTCTTCCTCATAGACCTCAGAAGGCAGCAACCCTGCTGACACTTTCATCTTAGAACTTCTGGACTCCAGAACTGTACGACAGTAAATATCTGCCACCCGGTTTGTGGTACTTAGCTACTTTGTTAGGAAATGAATACAGGGAACTTCTCATTTCCTACTCCTATCCAATAGCATCTCTCCCCTAGCCTTCCTCCAATTTTGCCTAAATCTTCCCCCTTTAAAGCTGAATTGTCTTCAAAGGAGCTGCATTGTACTATACTAAGGTTTTGCCCTCTCCCAGAAACTTTATATCTTATTGTGAAATGTAAAGTCTTGTCCCTTGTTTTGGGAAACAATAAGCATGGAGGTCAAAAGCATAGGTTTGGCAGTCAGAAAGAAGAGTTTTTAATCCCTCACTCACTATAGGGAAAGTTAAAGGACCATGAATTTTCATCTGTTAAATGGGGTGCTAATGTCTCTCACTTTGGAGGATTAAGTGGCATTGTAAAAGTAAAGCACTTAGCACAATTCCTGATACATAAACACCTCAGGTAATGATTAGCTATCAATAATAATAGCTACTAGGGGAGCATCAGGCATCCAGAAGCAACGTTGGGAGAATCTTCATGGAGTCTTTCCAGCCTGCTGAAATTAGAGGAGACAGCTGCTCACTCAGTTATGTAACTCTGGAGTCACCTATAGAGTCACCATTAAGCCAAATAACTACATGACTTATTATGTGCCTTAGAGATTCTAAGAAAAGATAACATTTTAACATTGAAACAACAGGGTTTTATAAGTTTCAAGACGTAAGTGATATTCAACAACCATGTAATGTCCCCTGCATCTTCCAGAAGGGAGGAGGAAGCAGCAAATATAGATCAGATACTTGGAGTTGGTGATACCCAACACTGAGGTCGCAAAATATAGCCCTCCTACAAATTAGCATGGTGACCCTGTGCCGGTGTTTTAATGTCTCTGAGTTTCAGGTTCCTTCACTGTATGGTATCATGGAGCACGGTATGATTATTCAAAACTATGCTCTGCCCCTCTCTGGGGGATGTTTATAATTCTCCACTCCAATAGCATCAAACTTGTCCCTATGACTTGTTTTGACCAATAAAAAGTGAATGGACATCACAGGCCTTTTCTCACCTCTGTTGGCCTGGTCCTGAGTGTATCTGATAAGCAGCTCACCCTGATGAGCTAAGAAGGGTATGGACTGTAAGCACTAAACTAGCTTGGCTGTGTAAAACATTGAGAATTGGGGTTGCTTGTTTCCACAGTACAGCCTAGCTCATCAGGACTGATGCAGGTGGGAAGTCAGATAGTTGCATCATGGAGCTTTGATGAAGAGTTTTGTAAATACAAAGTACCTTACAATTATAGGACAATACTTAAGAAAAAAAAGAAACTTTGATTTCCATGACTTATTCCCTACTCCCACCACCAAAATTAAGTGAGATTAATAACTAAATGTTAGTGGATGAAAAAAAAAATCAGACAAACGTCTTTCTCTCAAAGTAAACAAAGGAAAGAAGTAGATATGAAGCAGAATTATTCACAATCAATATAAAATGAAGCACCTCGGAAGCTTGCTTAAAGCACACTGTCCTCCTACCTGCTATTTCAAATCTCGACCTTTTCATTTTTGGTTTGTTTTTTGCATGTTTCAAATGTCTAAAATGGCTACTTAAACATCATACTTCTCTTTATAGTTGAAAAGAAACCCATCACATATGCACATGAAGTTACAGTGTTCTAGGCAAAAGGAAGACAGAAAGAAAGGAAGGAAGGTAGGGAAGGAGGAGAGGAGGGAGAGAGGGAAGGAGGAAGAGGGGTGAGGAAGGGATAGAGGGAAGAAAGGTAAGGAAGGAAGAAGGGAAGGAAGGGAGGGAGGAAGGAAGGAAAGGAGTGAGGGAGTGAGGGAAGGAAGGAAAGACAAAGGGAAAAAGAAAAAAAGAAGAAAATACAGAATCAATTATTTAGAAGCACTCATTTGTTACCCACAGAGCTCATAACATGCATTGTTTATTGTGTAAAGAGAGTAATATGGGCACTTTTTTATCCACGGTTAAATTCACCAGTGATCCTAGAGGAAAATGGAGGAATTTCCGTTTTGTTGTACTCAATGTAGAGAGGATTAGCATAGGTCATTAAAAGAAAAAAAAAGATAAATTCCAAAACACAGTTGATCTAGTATTTCATGTTCATATTTATATTTGAATAGGTGAATGATCCAAATTTTGGTAATTCACTTCAACCAGTGAATTACCAGATTAACGAAATCACACAGAAGACTTTACCCGGAAGTATCTAATTTCTCCATTCTGTACTCTGTTTAGTTCCTCCCTGCTCCACTCCAGATGAACAATATTAATTCACAGATTTTTTTCAGCAAGTCCCTGAGAGGACAGAATTACCCTTTCTCTTTTGGAAAAAAAAAAAATGCCTTCTATTTGGTTTACACTTTGCTGGGAACAAGATATCATTTGTTCTAAAAGACAGGCAACCTCAAGTCTCCTTTCCTTCCAATTCTTGCTGAGTTATAGATTGAAATTAAAAGAAAATAAATGGTAATAATGTTAACCAAGAAGGCTGCTATTACCGGAAAATTGAGCAGGAGAGGCCTGGAGTGAAAAAGCTGAAGGAGTTACAGCTCTGAGATGATCTGTTTTGGGACATCACTAAGTCCTGACTGGTCAATTGGGAAATGTGCCGCTTTCAGAGTGAGTAAGCAGTAACTTTCAGGGAGGTGTGACATTTTATTGATTTGAGTTCCTGGGCCAGAGTATATCACTATATCACTGTCTGGAGACAGTAAATACAGAGGGTGCCAAAAAATGTATACACATTTTAAGAAAGGTAAACTATTAAAATTGTAATACTCAACATATACCGACAACAAAAGATGAATGCAAGTCACATTTGACTTCTGCAATTACAAGAGGTGCTCAAAGTGGTTACCATCAGTGTCCAGACATTTCTGATTATGGTGAACAGCAGCTTGAGCAACGTTGACTAAAGTGTCCACTTGGATACATTTTTTTGGCACCCCTGGTATTTCAGTGGTGGCCAGGAATTAGGGAAGAGAAAGAAATAAATAGGCAGAGTATAGAGGACTTTTAGGGCAGTGAAACTATTCTGTATGATACTATAATGATGGATACATGTCATTATACGTTTGTCCAAGCTCATAGAATGTACAACACTGAGAGTGAACTGTAATGTAAACTATGGACTTCGGGTAATTATGATGTGTCAAGTGTACCACTCCGGTGGAACATGAAAACAGAGAAGGCTATGCATGCATGGATGGGGGCAAGGACATATGGGAACTCTCTGCTTTCTGCTAAATTGTGCTATGAATATAAAACTGCTCTAAAAAGTTAAGTTTATTTTTTTAAAAGTGCCACTTTATATTGAGCTTCCTTTCAGCAATCTTTGCATCCAAGAATTAGGTTCCCAACTTTCAGATATTCTTTCCCATGATTTCCATTAACCTATGACAAATACTAGAAGCTCCACCCTCAAGATCTCTTTTACTTTTTAAACAAATAGTTAAGTGCCTCTTCTGAACTAATCATCATGTGATGCTCCAGTAATACAGTGTTTCATTGATACATACATATCTTTTTACTTTGTAAAATCTAAAATCTGTATTTATCATAAAATAGATGGCCATGTTATAATTTTCAGTGCTTTTCCTTACTGAGTATATAAAATAACAGTGCATCTTAGAGTCAGCATCTTAGATTTCACAAAATAAGTAAAATGATAAATAAACAAACAAAAAGGGCAACTTCAGCCCAGTAAAAAAAGACAGATTTAAATGAATAACCATGCAAATGAAGTTAAAATTATAACTGTGGTTAGTGCTTTGACAGTATGGTACATGGAGCTTTGAGGTACATCTGGGGAGCCAGGAAATGCTTCCTGGAGGCAGTGACCATAGGCTGAGAACTAAGAACTACGGGAATAATAAGAGTTAACTAAATAAAGGAGAAGAGTCCAGGTGGAGGGAACAACAGGTACAAAGACTAGAGCAGGAGAATTTGAAGCATGGAGAGCAATATGAGGGAGGGCAAGGGGTAAGGGAGAGTGTGATTTGAGGTGAGCTGGGAAGGTGGGAAGTTTCCTTTAAGGCACCCAAGTGAAAATGCCAAATAAACAATGAATTCTATGGGTCAGAAACTCAAAGGGGATTTCTGAGATGGAGATAAAAACTGTTGAGTCATCTGAATCAAGGTAGTCATTAAAGCCATGGGTGGGGATGACATAACGAAGAGATGTGATTCACAACTTGGGCTGCCCTTTAGAATCCTCTGGGAGGCTTTAAAAAAAACCCAAGGGTTGGGATTGTATTTCTTAATGCCTTGGTGAAAGGAGTGCCTTCTGGGTCTTCTCAGAGAACAAGTATTTAGGGTGCAGGTTTGTGAACCTGGATAAATCTATTCCAACATTGCTGTCTCCATAGGTCTTTGAATTCCGTCTTCTCCATTGCAGCAAGGAACTTCTAGCAACTTATTTTCATTTAGTATGGGCCTAGATTTTATGCAACCAATCACAAAGAAATTAAATAAAAATCTCTTGAAGGGGAACCCCAGAATCAATATTTCTTAAGCCTTCCCAATGTGATTCTCCAGGTGTAGTCCCATTTGAGTACCACCAGCCTAGACTGAAAATACAGAGCAGGAAATGAGGAGGGGCTAGAATGAAGAGTTGAGAATTTTGATACTGGTAACAGAGGAGGAAGATGCAAAGTAGACAAAAAGGAAGAGCTGGGAGATCCACGGAAAATCAAGGGAACGTAAAGTCACAAAAGTCAAGAGGAAAAGGAAGGAGTTGTCAGCAGGGCTGAACGATGCTAAGAGTTAAATAGGTGAGGACGGGGCTAATCACAGAGAGGTCAATGGAGATCCTTATGGGAGCTGTTTTTTTTTTTTTTTTTTTTTGGTGTGATGGAGTCAAAAGCCAGATAATATTGAGGATGGAGGTAGAAGTGAGAACACCAAGTATTGAACACCACTTATTTTTGGCAAGTGGAAGTAGATTGAGGAGATCATGGAGGCAGAAAATGGAGGTATTTTGCTTTTACAAATGAGGACCACCTGACACTGTTCGAAAGTTAAAAGAGAATAACAGCTTTAATATTCAAGTTATAATATAATAATATACATTTTCTGAGAAGCTAGGGGAAATGAAAGCCCAAATATAGGTAAAGAGTCTGGATTTTGATAGGAAGAGAGGGTGCCTCCTCTATTGTAACGGGAGGGCATGGGACTAAGTAGATTTTCATGTGCAATTGGAGGAAGAGAAAGGAGTTCAAGTTTCATTTTGCATAGGAAAGCAGCTCAAAAATTCCTCATTAACCCATTTTGTGACTCCATTATCTTTAACTTCTGACTTCTAAGGTTAAACATGGAAATTTTTAGAGAACAGGCCTAGAATAGGCACATAACATTTCCAACCACAGTCTAGCGGCCAGAGCTCAGACACATGTTCACAAGGAAAACGGAAGAGTAATCTAACTGTGGTCTAGAAGGAAGAAGAAACAGGTTTGGTAAATAACGCCAGTCTCTGTCATCCTATTATCCCATCTAATCTTCAACTTTCAGACTCAAGATAGCTAATTCTTTAATTATTCTACTTCCTTCTAACAGCCCTCTCCTGGCTCCTCCTCTCCTAGTCTAGACTATTCCCCATGGCCTAACACTTGAACTCTCTCAATGCCATCAATTCCTTATCCCCTTGTCATTTTCTCATACATATTAGAAAAGTATCATCCACAGATCAATCTAACCACTCTAATTCACCGGTTGTTGGCTTCTACTAGGAAAGTGTGCGCACACACACTCATGCACACGCACAAAGCCAAGTGGATCAGGCCACCAACATTTTATATTTTCCAACATCAACCAGGCCCCCAGTGTTGCTGGGCAATACTTCTACATATTTCTAAACAGCTCTCTTCCTCTTTTCCCACAGTGACAATATCAAGTCTCTAATCTTTCTACACTGCTTTTATAGATCTTCTTTCTGAAGTCTCGGTATGACTTCACTTCAAATATCACAGGAAAAATAGAAGCTAGCATCCCTGGCCTCCATAGAACAGTCACTATACTACTTTTCAAAGATACAAGTGCTTCCCTGAGCAATGTATTTCTTAATGCCTTGGTTAAAGGAGTGTCTTCTGGGTCTTCTCAGGGGACATGTGTTAGGGTGCAGGTTTGTGAACCTGGATAAATCCATTCTAACATTGCTATCACTCTACGTCTTTGAATTCCTTCTTCTCCTTTATAGCAAGGGAATTCTAGCAACTTATTTTCATTTAGCATGTCTCCCTGTTGTATCAAAATTTTATGCAACCAAGCAAATAGGTAAATATATTGAGCCAACATATTGAACTCAAAATCTCTGGTTAGTTCATACATATTAACAAATTCAGTCTCATTTAGAAGTATGTTCCTCTTTCCTTGATCTTGTATGCTCAGAATTCCTTCCCAATGATCTTTATTATTTTGCTGAAACAATTAGCAAATTCTTACAATTCCATCTGGTATGAATATAATCTCCTGGGTCTAATTTTGTAACTGGCCCACTGATATATTCTGGGATATGACTCTAGATACCTGGCAGGGGTTGGAGACATTGGTGCAATTGGGAAAGAGGAGAACTGGCTCCTTGCTAGGTTACTGCAAAGCCATTAGTAGGGGAAAAACAGTCTCATTAGACAGGGAGAGAGGGCTGCTTTGCAGTGGAAGGAAGGCTCAGGGGAAATTAAGGGCTTCGAGGACTCTGTGATGGTTAATTTTATGTGTCAACTTGACTGGGCCATGCAGTACCCAGATATTTCAGTAAATATTATTCTGGGGTGTGTCTGTGAGAGTGTTTCTGGATAACATTACATTTGAGTCAGTAGACTGAGTAAAGCAGATTCCCTTCCCTAATGTGAGTGGGCCTCACCCAATTTGTTGAAGGCCTGAATAGAACAAAAAAGCTGAGTAAGGGAGAATTCACTTTTCCTGACTGTCTTCAAGCTGGATATTGGTCTTCTCCTGCTTCCGACTTGGACTGGAACTTATACCATCAGCATTCTTGAGTCTTAGTCCTTCAGACACAGATTGGAGCTATATCGTTGTCTCCCCTGGGTCTACATCTTGCCAACTGCAGATCTTAGTACTTCTCAGCCTCTATAATAGCTTGAGCCGATTTCTTTCTCTGAAGAATCCAGATTAATACACCATCCAACTCTTCTCCTGGGTCTCCATTTTTCTGGGAGCTCACCTCTTTCTGATGTATGCCCTCATAAGAGGTGGGCATGCCCTGCACATTCACATAAGAAATCTAGGAAAGCAGTGATATTAATAACTTTATAATTCAGGAATCAGTAGGATCAAAGTTGATGTTTGGTTTTTAGTCTTTCAACCTTAGATAATTAGATTTAGGTGATTTCCAATTTTCAGCCTGAAAGTGAATTGGAAATTAGAGCTTGACATTTTTCCTCTTAAAACTGTTCAGTTCAAATAGAAGCAGTCAATCTGGCCTATCGGACATGATATTATCAAGTTTTCTGTAATGGAGAAAAAGGAATTCAAAGGCATAGGGAGATAGCAAGGTTGTATGGTAACTGTCACCTGGTCCATCCAAGGCTTGTCTTTAAAAGGCACTCCTTTTCAGGTGACCAAAGCTCATAATTTACCTTTTTTTGCAACTCTGTCATGATTTATTCAACTCCCACCACCTAATACACGTAGTACACTGCCTTTGGTCCCAACCAGAACAGGTTACTGAACTCATATTCCCCCATTTCCCTCTCATTGTGTATAATCTCTCTTGGTGGCAATTTCTGCATAGGTCCAGTTCCTTTGGCTGCAGATGAAAGAGAACCCTCATTTGCTTAGCTTTAAAAATCAAGAAATCCAGAGATGGTGTGGCTTCAGGGTTGGTTATTTCAGTGGCTTGATTCCATCCCTAAGGACCCCAGTTCTTTTCAGCTTTTCACTCTGCCATCCTTAGCATATCAGCTTTGTTCTTGGGCCAGTTCTTCTTGATGGTCACAAGATGGCTGCTTCAGTTCTAGAGAGCACCTGCAAACATTATAAAGTCCAGAAGAAGAAAAGGATCATTGCTTCCTGTGTCTCTCTTATTTTAGAACAAGGAAAACCTTTCCCAGGAGTAACTCGTTGCCCCATATCTTATTGGCCAGGACTGTGTCACATGCTATGCATAAGCCAATCACTGACAGGAAGAACAAAATACCATGATCTGCTTTCACCAATCAGAAGATGGAACCACCTTCCTGTGCATATGGCTGTACAGAGGATGGTAGATAACAGAACAAAATCCGGGCTCTGCCAGCACAGAAGAAACAAGGAATGCAACCAACAGTGTCTGTTCCAATGATGATGATTCTGGACAGAGAATAGAGAATGGACAATGCCTGATTTTTCATTCTTGCCACAGTCTCCACACTGGTGACAGATAGGACTGTGATTCAGGAAGGTGGTCAATAAAAGGATAGAGAGATTGATCAGAGGGGACAAGGGACTCATCACCTCCCACAATAAGTAACACCCCAATCTCTAAAGTGAGCCGAGAAGGAGGATTTTCCTATGAGGGAAGACAGTTTGGTCTCAATGCTGCCCTGGGCAATGCTCTCAAGCTAGCATAGAATCTCAGTGGTCCAGACCCAAAAGAATAAGGCTGATCACCCCTCCAGCGTAGACCCTACACCTGCTTACAGGAATATGTGTAATCTTATAACTCATCCAAAGGAAAAACAGTACCCCCATATTAAATCACAAAGGACTAACATACATAGCAGAGAACTCCTCTTAACTAGGAAAAGAAAAGATGGGGAATGGCTGAATGGAGTGAGAATCTATTTCTCTCTACAAGCATACTTCATAGTCCTTCTTGATCATTTGAGATTTTTATCCCCAGGGTGCATTTTTTGTTCAATAACCTGCTCTCACCTGGATACACCTGGGGACAAAGGGGAATGTTATGAAGTAGAAGTCTGACAAATAATATGGCTGTCCCCTGAGGACAGACTACAGGGGTCCCACATGTTTTAGACCATCTGGACAATTCACATCTGCATGTGGAAGCTATTTTGAATCTTCTGTTCTGTGTGGCTGACAGGATGGCATGGACAACTTGGCTGTGCAGCCTCCCCTGGGCCTGCATGTCTGGCACACTCACGGTGCACAACAATGCAGGGCCTGTCTGATCTGCTCTGGGTTCAGCCCAAATGCTCACACTGGGCAATGCTGGAAATAATGGGTCAGTCTCAGGAAGCCTTGGCTACTTCCACTGAGCCCTTGCAGCCCCCAGAGAGAACAGCATTTGCCATTTTGCTCACATCCTTGTGACTCACCAGTTACTATCTACATCTCCACCCCAGCCCTAACTTCACATCCCATCCAGAGACTCTCAATGTCCCAACCCCTTTGGAGTGCTCCTTAGCTCAGCTGTTTTGCATTCATTGCTTTATTTTGATTTTCGAAGCTCACAGTAGTTCTGAAAGGTGGCTGGAGGCATGTACAATGATTTCTGTCGTACAGGTGAGAAGGCCCAGCTCAGGGAGATTTATTCTGTTGCCCAAAGTCACAGTCAGTAAGTGGTGAGCACATCAAATCTCCTTCGCCTTCCAGTACTCCAGAACTCTGCAAGATTTCTGATACTGGGCGACAGTGACAATCTCTGAATATTGTTGCCACAAATGTATAACATAACTTTTTAGTGCGAGGAAAGGTTCTAGAGAATATATGTCCTATTTTAAATAATGAAGAGATAGAAGCAGTGAGGAAGAGTTTAGGAGATTGGTCGTCACAGGACCAGGCCTAGAACCCAGGGCTCTGGATGCCCAGCCCAGAGCTCTTTACTCTCTCTCTTCACATTGCCTCCACTTTGGAGCCTTTATTTTTCTGAACTTGTTCTCTTTTACCAGGGGAAAGTAATTGAGTTGATGAGAAGCAACTCCTGATTTTGAAGCCCTTCAATTTAAAGCCATGGGGAGAAAATAATTAAATGGAATCGAAGTCACAACATTTAAAATACTGATATACACCAGGCTCTTTGTTTCTTTCCTTCAATGTGTTTATGAAAAGAATTAATCACGAACACTTTGACCTGAGCAACCCACTGAGCAGCAGTTGGAATGAAACATTTTGTGCAGCAAGAATCCACTCAAATATTCAAATAGAGGCTAACGGACTAAAAATATTCCATATAAATGCACAGAATATTTCCTCCATGAGGATCACAGATGCTGTCATTCTGTAAGTTCTTGGGGCATTCAGCCTGGCTCCCCAGACAGGAGAAACTGTATCTAAAGCTGAGTTTATGAAAATGAGCCAATTTTCCATTTGGGCTTTAAAATGTTTGTGAGAGGTCAGTATTCACTGGGCAAATTGAGCTTTTTGAACTTATTTTCTATTTTAAAACGTCTGACCCTTTCCCTTTTGTTGATATAAGCATTGCTGTTACCTTGGAGAATAAGCACGTTACTTTTGGATATCTAACCTAGCAGGAAGGATACTGGACTGAGAAGCATATTTCGCTGGCTAGGTTTAATCCAGAGCAAACCCGCTCTACAGATGCCTTCCCTGGCATTGCTTCTTTGACAGACACAGAACATCCAAAAAGCTTCAAAATCCATTTATTGATTATAAATGGCCTCAGAAGGGTGGAGGCAGAGGGAATGGAAATGCAGCTTTTTATACGTCATGTCATTGAATTCTTCCAACAGTCCTGGGAGTAGGTAATGTTTCCACTTTACCAACAGGAAAACAGTGACTTAGAGGAATTAAGTGGTTTTTGCAAAAGGTTACAAAGCCAAATAAACGGGGCAGAACCAGGTTCAAATTCCAAGGCTCTTTCCATCATGTAACACTAGCTAAAATCCTCATTTACTGTTTGAAAGTATATTGGTCTTTTTGTGGGTGGTGACTGGCACATTCTGGGGATCAACAGAGCGTGAAAGACATCAAGAGACCAAGTGGCACATCACTGGACTCTGTCCCAGAGCCTAAGACCTCAGCCAAACCTGGTGACCACTATGCCCGTAGGTACATGGACTGGAAGATGGGGTGACGGCTTGGCTCTCAGACTCAGCCCCCGCAAATCTCCCTGGATCTGAGAATCAACTCCAAGTACCTACCCTCAGTGTTAACAATCACATTATTTCTCTTTCTGTCCTGCAGAAACTTTCTATGGGTTCTCTCCTCTGTGTCCAAGTGCTCTTCACCACTTGATGAGAACGCCCTGCCTCTAGCTTTTGGCATTTGACGTATTCCCCTTTTCAAGGCTCAGCTCCAGTGTACACTTCTTGGGAAGCATTTCCGTCTTGTCTCAGCCCTCATGGATGGCTCTTGTCTCAGAACAGTACTAGATGCCTTCCCTGTACCACCTTAATCCTCACAACCACCTTGACAGCATCTAAGCAGGAGATTATTTGTCCTATTTTAAAAAGATTCAGATCATGACACGTCTTTACTTAGCACCTTAACAATTGCAACTCCTGCCCACCTCTCCAGCCTTGTGCCTTTCAGATTCTAAACACTCAGGCCTTCTCCCAGGCCCTGGAATACGCCAAGCTCTCTCCTGTGTTAGCCTTGGACTCCTTGGCTGTTTCCTTGGCTTACATCTTTCCACTAATCTTCCCATGCCAGAATCTCTCTTGTCATCCATGTCTCGGCTCAAATTCCTCCTCCAGGCAGACACCATGGAGTTGTCTTACCCAAATTCCCACTCTCACTCTAACCCAGTTGCCTGTTCTATTTTCTTTGTGGCACTTGCTACCACTCAACGTTATCTTGCCCACAGATTTGGTGGTTTGCTTCTCATCCACATGCCCCATTGAATGTATGCTTCGGGATCACAAGGACCTTATTTACTGGTTCTCCATGGGCTCCTCAGGGCCCAGAACAGCGTCTGGCTCCATAATTGTTTTCTCAATGGATATAGAAAAAGAAAGAAAAGAGGGAGGAATAGAAAAAGGCAAAGTGGAAGCATTGGTATTGTTTCATGTTGCTCTATAATCTTTGAAGTCCTTTCATGTGTTTTATCTTGTTTAATTCTCATAACACTACTAAGAAATAGGCACGATAATCCCCATTTACAGACAGAAATTGGTAATACTTATTGAGTATCCTTCAAGCACTTTGTTCCTAAATGGAATTGAATGACAATGAAAAAAAGGCGGGGTGCACAGAATCACATAGTAAATTACAGAGGCAAGATTTGAACTCATATAGTCTGGCTGCAGAGCCCTTGCTCTTTACTAGCACACAAAGGCCACAGAGAAATTAAGTCTGTCACATCATGAGGGACTCAGAGATTTTGCATCTTTGACTACTGGACTCCAGACCCTCACTGCCCTTGCTTTTCCTTCTATACCCCAGCAAGTACCTAGGAGTAGGAAGTGTTGGGGGGAAGGCAGAGGAGGGAAGGCAGTTTGTGAAGAAGGGAGGGCCCAGGATGAATCTTTCCCTACTTTTTCCACGCCATGGATGTCTTCTCTTTGTCCCTCTAAATCTGCTTTTAACCCTTTTCCACTCTGCTCTGTGTCCCCGGAAGACTGACCTGCAAGGGTCACACCAAAGAGCACCCTTGCCCCGTTTGCTTACTGTTGAGTTCCAGCCATCAGGGAACACTGGTAAGTGCACCCTGGCAGGGGTGTGAAGGGAAGGTATTTAATTCCCCAAATCCCTCCTGGGGAGGGCACATGCCACATCTCCTGTTCAGGGACCCTCTCCTCAAGGCTCCTGGCCCTTCAGCCTGGGGGTGAAAACAGCATCCCTCTGTGAATAGCCCTAGGCCACTGCACTATCCACCATCTCTGGTGGGTTCCCTACATCCTGCCCCACCTTTGAAAATTGTCCCTATATTCAAGGCGCCTCAAATGACCCATGTGTGTGACATCTATTTGTGTCCCATTAGAATTTTGATTTGCACATTGCACTCACAGTTTTTCCGGTGAGGCCAGTGAGAGACTTTAGCTGGCAAGTCTTGTTCTAGAGTGATTGAAAGCCTCTACCCAAGAAACAAATGCATTCTGTGCAGAAAAAGTCTCTCCTATTTTTATTTTTTTTGTTTGCAAGAGGCAATACAGTCCTTGTGAGTTTCCTTTCTGACCCTGGTTATTTCTCCATTAGGAGGCTGGCCTTCCATAAACCCATTTTTGAGGATCAGATAATTGTCCCCTGTGTCTTCTACAAACTTCATTTTCAATAAATGATTTTGTTACTCCTGCAACTGTGATGGTGACTAAATAGATGTAGATGTAGATGTAGATAAAGATATAGATATAGATATATAGAATATAACTGATCTTTATAGAAATGAAAATTTCTATAGAACTAGCATGTTATAGTAAAAATGTCAAAATAATGTTCATCCAGTGTCTTAATTTTATTTTGGGTACAAACTTATTTTACTTTAAATTTAGTAAACCAGAAAAAGAATTACCTCAAAGCACAACTATGCTCATTTCTGTTTGTCATTTTCCAGTCCTTATACACACAGGCATTCATATTTTTACATGGCACATATGTAATTTTTTACTTTGTATCTTTCCTTAGTGTTATATCACAATCACCAGCCTCCATAGTTATTATTTGTAATGATGACATGGTATTCCATGAAAATAGACACACCATAATTTGTGTAACCATTTCTATTTCCTGAATGACATGATAGAAAGCATCCTGGTTTGGAGTCAGACAACCAGACCCAAAACCCAGCTCTCTCAGTCATTAGCTATAAGACTTTCTTGGAGTCACTGAACCTTTCTGCAGCTCAGCTTCTCAGCTACCACAGGGAATTTTAATAATACATGCCTTTTCCATACCACAGAAAGTTTGTAAAGGCTGAGATAACAGGTGTGAAAATGTTTCTGAACTCCATAATGGTATACTTCTTGGTAACTATATTATGTCACCCTATTTAACTTCCTTTATAGTGCTTATCTCTATCTGAAATTACATATTTTAATCATTGTTTCCTACTTGTCTCCTCCAACTAGACTTAAGTGATGCAATAGCTGAACTTTGCCTGTCTTATTCATTCCAGAATCTCCAGAGCCTTGAGTCTCCACAGCCTGGTACATAGCAGCTTCAAGAAATATTTGTTCTTGAATCAAGAGACTTAACAGTGCTTTGACTGAAGAATAGGGGGAAAGTACCTGAGGTACCAAGAGTCCATGTTTTGAGGCTACTACAACAGTCACGTAATTTCCACTACCCTGGGAAAATACGGTGAATAAGAATTTAGTGGATCTTGAAAAATGTCTGTGGGCATTTCCAAAAGCTTTCATTCCTACTAAGCAAGCCAGTGCTGTTCTTAGTACCGGTTGTACTTCTGAGTGAGGCAACACAATCAAGGAATGGGAGAAATAATTAAGGTTTTCAGTCCTGGATCTTAGTCTGTCACTCCAGTATGCTGAGAAAGCTGTGGACTCAAGCCCATTTAAGAACAAGGATTGGACATGTTTTATACTTAGATTGTGGTGATTGTTGCACAACTTTGTGAATATACCCAAAACCATTGAATACTGTACTTTACGTGAGTGAATTTTATGGCATGTAAATTATATTTCAATAATGATGTTTTTTTAAAAAGGAACAATAGGAACCCAAACTGGATAATGAACTACTTTTCAGGGTGGCACATCTATTATTAACAAGGGGAAGCAATTCACTCTGGGACTATACATTGAAATCAGAAGAATATAGATGGCCTATTATCAAAAGATAGTTTCTTATTAAAGAAACTAAGCAAGAAGCACTTTCAGTGGTTATAGTACAAACCCTTAATTTTTATAAATGAGTCAAGCAACTTGCTCAGGGGCAAATCTGGTCTAAAACCATGGTTCCTTGGCTGCGAGAGCGTTGATTGCCCTTCCGCTGACATCAGTGGTAATGGACAGTGGTAAAACTTGAATAAAAAATTTATTTCTAAGTTCAAAAAGAAAGGACAAATAAATTCCAGAAGCTATAGCTCATTCAATATGGCATCAATTTGAATCTAATTCTAGAGCGGATTTTAAAATATGTGGTATGTGAGCCTTTAGAAAAGCAAAGATTGTTGCATGAAGTCAGCATGGATTATTAACTAGTTTCACAAAACTGTTCTACTTGCATTACGGAAAGATTCCAATAGATTAGAGGAAGACATAAATGTGCTGCTTCTAGATTTAATTGAAGCATTTGATAAATTCTTGTATATATTTTGTAAATAAGATACGAATACCTGGATAACAGTGAAGTTTGTAATATGCATTGCTTACTGGAAAACTACATCCAAAGAATGTTTAGATGTGTCTAGTAGTGGGTGAAAGGGTCTGTCCTGAGTTGTAATCTCTTCACTGTTAACAGGATGGTAGAAACGAGGCCTGATAGCTGTACATGGGAAAATTATATGTTGATGTAAAGTGAAACAATATAATCTTGGGCTGTATTAATAGCAAGAGTATCACTGTACTTTGTGCTGTCAGACCATGTCTGGGGAATTAAGACAGACATTGACACAATAGAACATATTTGCAAGAAGGTAGTCAGTGTGGTGACTGTGGTAGTCAGTGTGGGAGTGGCTCTGAGAAACATGCCATGGCTCAAATGAAGAACAATCGAAAGAACTAGTGTCATTTATACAGAGGAAGAGACTTGATGGAATTAATGTAACTGTCTTCAAATATTTAAAAGCTACTATGTGATGATGGATTATACTTAGTCATGAGGCTCCAGAGAGACAACTAGGTTGGGTGTGGAGTGATGGTAAAGGAGGACTGGGAGGAATGGGAGAAAATCAATGCAAAATTAATTGGCATAACTGCAATCACTCTATACATCCTGGTCTAAAACTTAAATACTGTAAAATGTAAGCCTAGATCAAGAGAGGGAGTGGAGGCTAATTACTTGAATGACGTGGTTTTGGGCCCCTGCAGAATTACTTTCACAGATATTCATTTTTTATTATAGTTCTAGGTTCCATGAGGAGTAATCCATTAAAAAAACTATGCACTTATTGGAAAACTATGATTAAAGGTATGTCTCACACATAACTTCTTGTTCCCTGCATGCAGAACACCTAGAGGAATATCCTTTTTATCTAAGTTCCAGGATAAACTTTGCCTCCCCTAAAGAACTGAAAACTCATTCTCTTTCCCCTAGATACTGGTTTTCTTCCCCCATCTCCTGTCTCACTGAAAGGTAGTGACACCCCCTACTTACCTGCCAGGCACTCTAGGCTGTCCCCATTTCTTTGTCACCAAATTCTGCAGTTCTGCTGCCATAACACTCACACAGATTCTCCTAGGGTTGCCCCCTTGGTTTCCAGCAGAGCGAATGACATCTAAGATAGCCAGGAGGTCACCTCCTTCAAGTCTTCACTAAGATCTTCTCACAGTTACCTCAAAAATGCCTCTCAAGGGACACTACACTGACCACCCTACTTAGTAGCTCAACCTGTCCTCCACCCCCAACCCTCCTGATACTCCTTATCCTACTCTACTTTTTCTCATCTTTTTTCCATATTAACTTACCAGCTTTCAACACACTATATAATTCATTTATTTATTATTTGTTTCTTTTTAAGTATCATTTTAAAAGGCATTTGGCATTTTCATTTATCAGCAATTATTTTAATCACACAGAAAATGCATAGCGTATTATAAATACCATATGTGTAACCACAACACAGTTTTGTTAAATATTACTGTTTGGCTCCTTTTGCTTCACATATACATTAAAAAAAAAAAAAAAGAATCCAAAACATTAGGGAAGCAAATGATGCTTGCTGTGTAGTCCTTATTGTGTAGGCCTAGTCTTCTCCCTCCCTTTCTTCCAGAGGTAGCTACTTCTGAATATGGTGGTTCTCCTTCCTCTGCATATTTTAGTTTACTGGGTATGATGATAAATAACACTAGGTTACATATATTTAACATTAGAAAATGGATATTGTACTGCACATACTATTTTGAAATTTACTTTTTATGCAAATGTATGTTTTTGAGATTCATTCTTATTAATCTGTGTCGCTCTAGTTCATCATATCTGTTTCCTCCTGTCTGAAGGTAAGCTTCATGAGCTCAGAAATCTTTTTCTATTCATTGCTGTATCCCAAACACCTAGAACAATGCTTGACACAAAGCACACGCTCAAAAAATATTTGTGGAATGAATGAATGGACAGTGCAAATAGCACAGTAGGAAAAATGGTGAGCAATGGACTAACGATGTAGAATATGATTTAAAAATTGCTTACATAAGAAAACTATCCTCCAGCTACAAATAAATTGAAATATCAGTTAAATATACAAACTCAAAAAATTCAAAGAAGCAAAACAGAAGAAGAAGAATTCCATGTGCCAGGAATAAAGAAAGTGCTCAGAGCTGGAGAATTAAGAAGCTTTGACATTGCTATAGCTCTGGGGGTATCAAACTAGTATATTGGCTCTAGACCCTGAAGATTAGGGCTTTAATGACTATGAAGGAACAGGAAATATGGTCTGAGCCCACCCAAGGAGGGAGGACACTTGAATAGAAACTCCTGCATAAAACCAGAGCCTCAAAGGGCTGCCTTGACTATGAAAAGAAAACTAATAAAACTTCACCTACTAGTCCAGTGAGGCAAAAATGAAACTTTCTGCCCATACAAGACAGTACATGGGCAGAAAAGCATTGTTACTTCCCCCCCACCCCCAATTCTCTGCTTCCTGAATAGATGCAGTCCAAACTTACAATTATCCTTATTGTGCGAGAACAAAGAAAAATACTCCTGCTGAAGATGAGCTCACAATACACAATTACAAACTAGAAGTTAAAACAAACTACTAAAATGCAAAATTATAATAGCATGATAAAATAGATGAGTTTGGGGAGAAAACTAATAGAACTTTACAAAATGAAAGCGTTTAGTCATTTAAATTAGAATTTAAGAGAGGTGCAAGAAAGTGTCAAGGGATGAGTCATTTAATATCAGATAATAACAGATTTTACATAATACCTAAAGAAGTCTGGATTTTATTCAGTAGTTACTAAGAAGCCTGAAGAATAGTGTAAGCAAGACAGTGATATTTTTACATTTATGGTTTAGAAAGAAAATACTGACAATCTTGTAGTAGAAAATGGGTCAGAAAATTAAAATCAGGAAAGCCAAGTAAAAAGCCATACTTGTTATGTCTCATTCAGTTACAAATGACAGGAATGACAATTCAAATTGACCTGAGCAAAAATTTTTTTTTAAATTATCGACTCATTTAAATGAGAAATCTCAGATATGCTTCATGAAATGAAGGCTTGATCAACATGTCCAATGATAGGTTCAGAAAGATGTCTCCATCTCTCAGCTCTGCTTTCTTCTGTTGGATTCATTCCCAGGCAGGTCCCCTCCAGGTGGTGACCCACCGAGTCCTAAGTCTAGCAGAAAGCAAGTGCTCCTTACAGATCACTCCAGCAAACACCCAAACATCAGCTCTAGCTCTCCCAGCCCAAATCCAGGAAGAGAGGCCAGGATGCTTAAACAGTGTGGGCTGAGAAGGGGTGAGAGGTAATTGCTGAAGGGTGCTTGGCCAGCCAGTGAGTGCTTTTTTAGTAGGAGTTAAACCCAGACTAATAGAAAATTCAACATATTTCTCTATCTTTTAAGAAGTGAAATTTTTAGGTCCTACTATTCAGTAAATTAAAACTAGGGGCAAGGGCCTCAGAATTGAAACCCTCCTCCCTGCCCACCATAGTACCCTCCTGCGGGCCAGATTTATGGCTTGCCTTAGGAAATTATCATCTCTTGGTTGCTTCTAACCAGACCCTCTACAGAACATTCCAACAGCAGTGCTACCTCTGTGTTATGGCGTATTTTTGTCCTGTCTAAATACTCTCTATGAAACTTCAACCTTGGGATATATCAGGGCAAATCATCTTGCTATGTGATCATCTCCCTTGTCCTGTCTGAGAATTGTGGCTCTTTTGAACAAAGCATTTTTACTGTTGTGTCCCAGGCATGTGGACCATCACACCATACCTTGTTGGCATGTCTGTGAGTTTGTCTCACTCTGTTTCCTTCTGCATGGTTACACTTCAGGTTCACCTTGTTTATGACGTATATTGGGTTTCTGTAGAGACATCTAATGTCACAAGTGTTGCTCCAGCCTTTCTTTCTGTTGTTCTTTTATGTGGATTCTTTTAGTACCCTCTTTGTCCTTCTACTTCATTCACCATGCAATGTCCACTTTTACAGTTGATTTGGACGTTCTGGAATGCTCCTCTTCCTTGTCTTTAGTGACTCAGTATGACCCTGGCTAATCCCCAGCCTTTTTGATCCCTCCTTTATTCCCCCATGGGGTGCTATTCCAAGCTTTACCTGACTCTCTTCTCTCAGTGATCTCCTTTCAAAAAATGCCCAAATCCAATAGCATCAACCGTCACCTTTATGCAGATGAACCCCAAAACTGTACTTTTGATCTTTTTCTAGACCTGAGACCTGCAGTCCCATCAGAATGCCTGGTCCACACTACAAAGTCAACTTATCCCAAACTTAATACATCATGGGTTTCGATTTCATAAACCAGCTCTTCTTCCTCTTACACGTGTCTGCCCTTTGTGTTTATTAATGGAAACATCATTCCCCATGCCATCTGGGATCCAAATCTAGGTGTCACCTCTGACTCCTCCCTCCCTTTAGGTTTCACATTCAAACTGTCACCAAGTCCTGACCAGCCTTAGGATGTGACCTGCCTTTGCCCGGCTTTACTGCAGCTGTGAGTTGGCTTTTGTGCAGCCCAGGACCAGGAGGCAGTTCAGACAGAGCTTTGACCTGAACTGTGACTGAGAAGAAAAGATTAACTGGTCTTTGGGAGCCTAAACAGTGACTGAGGGAACAGTAGCTTAATTAGACTGGATAAATGCACTGGACTGGACTGAAGTTACGTAAACATCATAAAATAAATTCTTTGGTCTAGGGAGACTTGAGGGCTCATAGTCAAGGAAAATACTTGTAGTTATAAAATAAAACTCAGGTTTTGCACACTCCTGGCTTGTGCCTGACTTCTATTCTGTGCATGATCTATGAAATTGGTGAGTAGACAGTGTGACCTGCCACAAGTGGCCAAGACAGACGGCCAACTCTGAGTGGCTGTGTTTTTCCAGAGAGAGGAGTGAATCATAGCAAGGACCTCAGAGAGGCATACTTCAGTAGGACTTTCCATATCTGCAGGTATCTTGAGCAAGGTGATAAATACAGAACTGGGAAATCATATGTAACAGATGTCGGACTATTGTTGTTTTGTGTATATCAAACTTGTTAATGCAAGTCTGTGAAGACAATCCCTATCCCATTGCAGATCTTCCCAAAAGTGCTAAGAGAGTGAACAAGTGGGAGATATGCTAACCGAGCCCTCTTCGTGTTCTTACATGACATGATGTGTTCATGGCTTTTCCCCTTTACAGGACTGTCAATTCCACAACAGAGCTGTTTCCTTGTCGGTGAGGACTCAGCCCTCAGTATATACAGGTTCACAGAGGAGAAGTATCTTTCCTTTCTTCATTTCACATGTCCTTGTTCTCACAATTCACCCACCATGCTGGTTGAAAGGCTCTCTCCATTTGTTAGTCCACTTGAGCATGGGAAATATGATAAGAGCTAAAACACAGTTGACATTTTATTCAGGCTGGACATTCTGCTGCTCTGTGCTCAGCAGCGACAGGACCAGCTGAAGAAACATATGCTAACTCGGAGATCCCAGGCCCGGAATGCCAGGCCCTGCCCTCTAGGATAAAACCTCTCTGATAATAGAAAAGAAAAGCAACCCAAGTTTTGCTGACTTGTGCACATTCTAAAACATCCAAGGGATAGAAAAAGAAAGAGAGAAGTAACATTTGTCAATTTAAAAATAACCACTGTTAGAGAAAAAAGACTCATCCTTTCTGAATATCCTAGAAAATTGTCACTTACTGAATACATATTGACCAAGTCACTGAATAGTGAAAACCTTTTTATCTTCTGCTTATTTGGCCCTTGATAACCAAAAACAATCTAAAGAAACTTTTAATCTGTATTATGAAGGTAGCACTGTCCGTGATAATTGGAAGGTGCTTAATACATATTTGTTGGAAGGAAGGGAGGGAGGGAAGGAGGGAGGGAGGGAAGGAGGGAAGGAAGGAAGGAAGGAAGGAAGGAAGGAAGGAAGGAAGGAAGGAAGGAAGGAAGGAAGGAAGGAAGGAAGGAAAGGAGGGAGGAAAGGAGGGAGGAAGGAGGAAAGGTATATTATTACAATGATGTACAGTTCAAAACACTTCACTATAGAATAGATCTTCCCTAAATTGTGTGTTGTTCTTTGTTAACCATAGAAAGCTTTACTGATATAGTAGGAACTAATTCCAATTCAATCTGATCTGGTTTCAGTGACTCAACATTTCTACCACTATGAGTAGCCGGGCTTGATAAGAGGCCGGGCTTCAAGATAGACCTGCTTTCAAGTCCCGCTCTTTCCAATCACTGGTCATTTGAAGCTTCATCTGGATCATACTTGCATCATAGAGGCAGCAAAGGATAAGGTTATGAGCATAAGTTCTGATGCCAGACCCTGGGGTTGGTTTAGAATACCAGTTCTGCCACTGACTAGCTGTGTGATTGGGCAAGTTATTTCTCCTGTCTGTGCCTTAGTTTCCTCAGATGCAAACTAGGAACTGATAATATTCCCTCCCTTGTGAGGTTTTGAAATAATGAAGCACTGTACAGAGTAGGTAAAATAGAACCCTGCACATGTTTATTCAATACAAATTAGCATTATTATTATATCCTCAAGAAGGTAAGCTTTTGCAAAGCAAAGACTTGGTGGGTTTTGTTCACAACTATGTCTTCAGTGGAAGTCTGATACATAGTTGTGCTTATTCACATTCTGATGAGTAAATAATGACACATGCTCACAGGGTTGTCGGGGGTAGGGTGCCGATTATGTTGTCTAAATATGAAAAATTCCTGACACCGAATAGCCACTAATAAAATTTGGTTACATTCTCTTTCCCCTGATCTCTTCCACTGAACAACCCATGTGTCCCTTACTTTCCAAATTTTCTCTTTTTGGGGAAAAAATACATCTTGCTCCTTAAGTATATGATTGAGTGGCATTTTCAATGTTATACACTGGCCAGGGTTCTGTCCAGACTGAGGTAAACTAGATTTTTAGTTTTCATTGGCTGCAAGGATTGTCTATTTTGGTACCTCCACCAGAGCTGCCATGGGAATAGCATTACCTCCATGTGGAGCTCTGGACAGCATGGGAAAAGAAAGGGAAACCATGCTGATTTCATCACCGACTTGTCATCAGACATGAGTATTAGACAGGTATTTCAGATTGCTGGTTTCATCAGAAATCCAAATATATCTTCTTGGTTTTGTGGAGATCCTAAACATTATATTCTCTTCCATAAAGACCAAAAAAAGGTAAAATAAAAACAGTCTTCTCATTTAATAATTCCCTTCCACAAATGCAAACAAAACAAAACAAAAACTACTTCCTATCCGGCTTAGTCCAGGCTGCTATCATAAAATATCATAGATTGGATGGCTTAAACAACAAATGCTTGTTTCTCACAGTTCTGGAGATTAAGTAGTTCAAGATCAAGGTGCTGGCAGATTCGATGTCTGGTGAGAACCCACGTCCTAGTTTGCAGAGAGACCTGGATCCGTTCTTGGCTCCTTCACTTACTATAGTAATTGTATGCCTTTGTAAAAATCACTTAACTTCTCTAAGCCTGCGGTTCTTCATCTGAAATAAAAAAAAAGATAATTTCTACCACAGAGAGTTGTTATGAAAATTAAATGAGATGACATTTGCAAAGCCCTTGGTACAGTGTCTGGCACAGGGTAAGTGCTAAATAAATTGTAGCTATTGGTATCACTACATAAATTTCAGGAGTTACTATTGCTGCATCTCTAACAAATTATTATCTAATTTCTGTCTCAATATCTCTGGAGACAATGTACTCATTACCTCACGAGTGAACATATTCTATTACTGAGTAGCTGTAGAAAATTGTTTTCCTTTATTTGAGACATATATCTTGTGCTCCTGCCTCTTACCCTAGAGCAATATAAAGTAAGCACGTTCTCTCTTCCATATGGCAGTTTCTTACATATTTTCAGACAGCTGTCATGTTGCCGTGAGTCTTCTCTTGGCATGAACATCACTACTATTCTTAGTCATTTTACATGGATTAGTTTCTGGGCCTTCCACCACCCTGATTGCTGTCTGTCATCCCAAAGAGATGATACAAAACTCTCTAGTCATTGGTCTTCATTTTCTTGTCACAAAAAGGTTTCTCTCTAAGACACCTCACAGTGGATATTTCATCACAAACACTGACTTATCTCGAGAAGAAAGTCATGCTATTCAGGGTAACATGATTAATTTAAACAGCTACCTAACCTTGTTAATTCATCCATTCAACAAACATTTATTGTGCACTTCCTATAGTGTCAGTCACCTTGTTAGATATTTGAGACACAGAGGTGAACAAGACAGACATGGCTTGTCCCCTAGGGATCTCAGGGCTCAGTGTGAGAGACCAATGACAAGTACACAGGCAACTGGGCTGACACCAATATGAAAATGCTGAGAAGAAAAAGACGACAAGCTCTTTAAGGGGATGTTCCAACCACTCATTCTCCATTCTCCACATTCCATAAAATCCAATTCTCATACTACAATGGAATAAGTGTTTTTGTCCCCCAAAATTGAAACATTGAAACCTAATCGTCAATGTGATGATATTTGGAGATACGGCTGTTGGAAAGTAACTAGGTCATGAGGCAGGGCCCTCATAAAAGGGATTCAGGCTCTTATAAGAGAGACCCCAGAGAGCTCCTTTGCCCCTTCCCCCATATAAGGACACAGTAGGAAGAACCAGGAAGCAGCCCCTCACCAGACATTCTGCCAGCACCTTAATCTTGGACTTCCCACTCTCTGGTATTGTGAGAAATAATTTTTTGTTGTTTAAGCAACCAGTCTACTCATATTGTATCTTGTTAGAGCAGCCCAAACAAACTACAGCACATACTATGCATTCCCCCATTGCTGCCAGAGTTATACTTTTAAATGTAAATCACGTAATTTCCCTGCTTAAAAGTCCCCAGTAGCTTAGATTTCCAAAGCATATTAAGTGAAAAAAGCAAAGTGCAGAATGGTACTAGTAACATACCATGTGTACAACATCAAGCAAAGCAATACATTTTCTATAGATGATAGATAAATGATAGATAGATAGATAGATAGATAGATAGATAGATAGATAGATAGATAGATAGATAGATATAGATAATTTTGAAAAGAAAATCCCCAGTGGCTTTCCAATGTGTATACAAAATAAAGCATCTTACCCTTGCCTGTGAAGCCACAAATATCCTTCTCTACCTTTCCAGCCTTTCTGGTACTGCTCTCCCCCTCAGTACACTCCAGGTACAAGGACTTGCATTTTCCTCAAA
This sequence comes from Rhinolophus ferrumequinum, assembly GCF_004115265.2. Taxonomy (NCBI): domain Eukaryota; kingdom Metazoa; phylum Chordata; class Mammalia; order Chiroptera; family Rhinolophidae; genus Rhinolophus; species Rhinolophus ferrumequinum. The sequence goes on along the minus strand of NC_046294.1, from coordinate 79,294,892 downwards.
CATGTTAAAATCGTTTTTGATATAGAGCCTTTATACTAGCTGTTCCTTTGTGTGGGATTCTCCTCTCCCTTTTCTTGCCATTCATATCTCAGCACACAGGTCACCTTCTCTAGGAAGCCTTCTCTACCAGCCAAACTAAGGTAAGCCACCATGTTACTATTGTATCACCTGATTTCAAAAGGCCTGTTTAGCACTTTTCTACTTACTCTCAAATATCCATTGTGTATGTGCTTATTTTCAGTCTCCCCCATGAGAATATAAACTCTGTGAATGCAGAATCTTTGTCTGTCTTTTTTACCAGTGATCAGAACATTGCCTGGCACATCATTGATATTCAATAAATAATTGTCAAATGATTTAATGAGCTGTGGTTGGTCCAATACCTAGCAGAGAGCCGGGCACCTGGGAAGAGCTCATTAGATACTTTTTGAGAGAATGAGTAAATTGGGACACAAGAGAGAGCAGCAAATATTCACCCAGTCCCTGGAATATAGAAACAGACGACAAAAGCGAACTTCCCATGCAGCATAGCTTTGTTGTGTGTCAGCCGGCCTGCCACTCAACTGTCACTCATTGCATTCTTACACATGTGGAAGTGACTTTATTATGAACCTGAAAGTCTCCTAACCTATGCTGGTGTCATGTCCATACCGTTGGGAGCCAGATAATCAAAGAAGTAATCTCAGAATTTCATCAGTTACAGACCAGGGCTCCTGCCACAGCCCAGAGACTCCACAGGTGTTGCCGATGTCAGTGGCTACCTAGTGTGCCAGCTGTGGGCAGCCACACTCCTAATTCCTCGTGTGACCTGCCTGTATATTCTCCCTCCATCTATCCCTGCACCTACAACTGGAACAACTTCCACCACATTCCGCGTTACCAACACCTTCTTCACCACTGAAATATCCTAAAGCTCAAACCTTTGGGGAAAGAAGAGCATTGCTTCCTTCTGTTCTCTAAAAGTAACAGTTTTATATAACACCATTACAATGTTCCTCTCTGCATAATAAGTGGCTATGAAATATTCCCCCTTTCATGAATGATATAGGGAATCTTTGGACAAATATGAAAGACAAAAATTTAGTTACTTAAAAGTGGAAATCTCTATCTCCTACGATTGAACAACAGGGATCTGATTTATGGAATACTGAAAAATGTGAGTGCATTTTTAAAAGATGATAGTTTTCTGTCGTTGCTCTGAATAGTCATTGAACATTAGAAACACACTTTTTCAAACAGTACATCTTTGCTAAATCTCACCTCTATATTATAGGTATAATATACATAATAAAAAAAGATCTTTCCGTTGCATGTATGTTTCAGTAGCACCTGCTTGTCTTTACTAGTATGAACCTGGTCATCAGTTGACTCACTATTGCAGCATGTGTCTCCACTGGGCTTAACAGCAGCAACACACTGAATGGAATGGAGGATTTCATTCTGTTAAATCAACCTCTCAGTCTGCAAATGACCTGGCCACATCCATCTTTACAGCTCATGTTGACCCACTCTCCTCCCTAGCCCACACTCCAGCCACTCCATTCCTCATTCATTATCTCAAATGCACCCTGTTCTTTTTCCTTTCCAAGGCTTTGGTATTGCAGCTCCCTTATGACTAGAACACTCATCCCTTCCTTTTTTGCCTTGCTAATCTCTACACAGCCTTCAGGTATCACTTAGATGAAATTCCTCCCGGGAGCCAGGAGGCATGTGCTCAGCCTTCCCCTGTCACCTCTGTAGTACTGTTCTTCTAACATAGGTTACATGTTACTGTTCTAACATAGGTTAACTCTCCTCACGTGGTGATTTAATGGTGGTCCTCACCTCTATTCTGTAAGCACCATGACAGCAGGAACAGTGCATGTTTATACACCACTATATTCCTGGCACGTAATAGACACTCTACAATTAATTGCCCCATGAATGAACATGTTAAGAAGTAAATGAATGAATAAATGGCTGGGAGCATTTTGATATACATTAGAACTTTCTGAGACCCATTTACAGAAGGAACCAGTATTTCCATTTTATTTCCTGTCTTAAATTCAAATAATTCTCACTAATGGGAATAACTACTTTCCCATGATAAACTGAAGCAATAAAATTTGCCACCTTTGGAAACAGTCTAATATATATTTAATCACAGTAGCAACCTGTCTGTGTACAGCAGACTGAAAGCTGGTGCAGTAGTTTTCGTAAGTTATGAGGTGCTAGAAGGTTCCTCCTACCTTTGGGAAGTTTAATAGGACAGGGGAAGAAAGGGGGGATGGAACCAATAATTGATAAATAATTAGGTGGCACAGTCAGGGAAAGAAGTCTGTTGATAAGGAAGTCCTGATCATGCTTATAAATGAGCCTTTCTCACTCCTATTTGACCACAGAATCCTTTTGGGCAGGCAAAAGAGTGAGGTGGTTGAGAACACGAGTTTAGATCAGGGTGAAGTCCTGGCTCTTTCAGTTCTGGTCATATGACTAGTTCTCCCAGTCAAAGCCCAGCTCCATTTCCTCGTTGGTGAATAGGACTGATGTCTTCCTAGTATTTCTATCTGTATTACTGGGCTTAAAAACCAACAATTTCACTTATGTGACTGTCTTTTAGGTTTTTCCAATTACGTGCACTCTAGTAAGACTTGAACACGGAGCTGAGTTTGGTGAGGAGAGGGGTAAGCAGCACATAAGGCGTGCATTTTGCTGGTATATGTCTGGCCCCTGGCCCTGGTCCCTGGGTCACTGTTAAGGCAAGCTATTCTTAGAGCCATCAGCTGCAGCAGCAGCTTCCTGATTCTGGGACACCTGCTAAAGAGAAGGATCTGGAAGGCAGCAAATCCCAGAGCAGCTTCCTATTTGTGACAGACTCAGCAGTTCCTGGTTGATCAGCTCAGTGTTGTTTTCCTGGGAGTCGTTCCTGGAGAACTAGCTTAGAACCTGCTTCTCTAACACTCCTGATGCTTTTATAAGCTCCTAATTCCCTGTACTAAATCTCTTCTTACTTAAAATAGTGAGGGTGGTTTATACGGCCTACACCTAAACCTTAACTGATAACCCCAACCACACAAATTTTTGCGAAAATTTAAATTAGATAATGTGAGTGCCACTCACGGCATGGGTTCTAGCAAATAAGCATTTAGGAAATGGTAGAATTTTTTTGTTGTCTTCCTGTTGAATGTCTCCTGGAAATTTTTTTCTACCGAACACTTGAGGTTTTAGCCTTGGTGAGAAGGAGCTGCGTCTTTTTCTCTGACCCAAGGGATGAAGAAGATTATACAGAGATGGAGTCCTTTTGAGGAAAAGAGAAGGTAGTTAAGGGTACTTGATTTGAATGGTTCTGATCTGCCTTCAGATACTGAGCATGAGAATTTTCAAATCATAACAGCTGGATAATTACTATAACAAGAACAGCAGCTCCATCAACAGGGACAAAATTTAGGACCAGTTTTTAAGGCACCAGATAGATGATATGCTCCATTGTTTCCTTGTGTTGTCCAAGAATATAGCCCTGCTGAGCAACAGACAGTGAGCAAACATTTTAAATGCAGCAGATCTAGACAGTGAGGATAAGAGCAAACAGAAGCCTGAGTGGCCGCAGCATAGACAGCTGCCTGTCAGGGACATGCCTTTTACTTTGACTCTGGCTACCTGCTTCCTTAGCCCTCCAAAAGCAATTTCTGGTTCCTGCTGTGAACTCGTTGGCCCATACCTTGGCTCACAGATGGTATACCTCTGCCTTCATCCAATTTTAGCTTTTCTAACTTAGCCTATTTGCCTGACTTTGAATGCATGGCCTATAGCCCCTAGGGTTTACCCAGTAATGACTCACAATAGAAGACCCAAGAAGCTGTGCCCACTGGTCCTGATGCAGTGCTGAGTGAGGTGGAAGGAAGGCAACCAGAGACAAACTTGCCCTCCTTGTTAATTTGCCTGGAGCGCTGGTGGCAGCTGAAGACAATACCTGGTATGGAAAGCTAATTCTTGATTCAGGTTGAATTTTTCCCCATGTGGCATGGGGTTGAATTCTATGAGTTCCTGTCTTATTTTCTATGCTTCCAAATTTAACTATGTCAGGTCAGTTTTTTAAAAGTGACCTCAAATTTCCAGCCAGAACAAAATCATTATAGCAGCATACTATACAAATATCCCTAAATCTTCTCATAAAACAAAACAGGTAGTTAAACTAGAATAGCAAGATTTAAAAATAAAACTGTCATCTTTAACAAAATGAGATGACAAGTTCTCCTGAACTACAGGGTATAAATGGTTAATACCGAGCCACCATCAACAGCAGAACCTGTTCAGGACATGTGTGGAGTTACCACTTGTGGAGGCAGTGGAAAGAACAGAAAAGAGAGTTCTGATTTTCTTAAGAGACTTAAAACACAAAAACTGAGAAAAATTCTCTGCAAGTGAACTTGAAAACAACCAGTGATAAAACTGGAGGAAAATTCCACAGACTCTAGTGAGCAGATAAGTGCAAATAAGACATACTAAGGACCCAGGAGAAATTCAGAAGATCTTAGGAAGCCTACACCCTCAAGGACCTCAGAAATATCCAAGATGTTCCCTTCTGGAAGGGCAACGACTTATACTAAGAAAAGGAAGATGCTATATGTACAGGAAAAAAATGAGCAGTGTAGAAGCAATGGTGAAAAATGGAGAGGAGATTCACCTCCTGAGAGAAGAAGAGAGTCCAGAGGAAGCAGGACTATTGAACTGATAGGCTGTATTCTTTAATATTTCAAGGTAACAAACAGAGGAGGGAGCCTTAGAACCATTTCTCTAAGAAAAGCACTCTGACCTGTCTCTACAGGAATCTCCTCAAAGAATAAGAAAAACAAAAGTATCTCAAGTAAAAAAAAAGAGAGAAAATGAAAAGGATTGCAATCATACCCCATATAAAGGCATTTTATGGAAAAAAAAGGAAAATAAACCATTAATGAAGGCACAACAGAAAAAATATGATCACAAAGCTAATGAAAACTATAATTAACATTACAAAAGAGCTAAGATAAAAATAAGAACAGTATGGGAGCTATGAAAACTTAGTATAACTTAGAAGTAGAAAATCTGAGAAATTAGATGATTAAAAGCCAGCAGGATATGAAAAAGTTCTGTCAGGGTTCAGGAAAACATTGTGACAATAAAGGAAAAAAAGCACTTCAGAATGAATACTAAACTAAAAGAAACACGAGAGACTAGAGAACAGAGAGAGGACAAAAGAGAAATAAAGAACAAAAAGGAAAAAAAAATGAAGAAATCAAACAAATAAAGAAAAATAAGAATATAAGAAATAAAACAATAGATGTAGACTATGTACAAAGAAAATTCAACATATATTTGATTAGAATCCCCAAAGAAAAAAATCCAAAGCAATGGCACAAAACAATTTCTACAAACTATAAAATAAGATAGCTTCCTGAAACACAGGACTTATTAAAAGAGTGCACCATGTATTTGAGAAAATTGACCCAGATGACGACACCAAGACACATTCTAGTGAAACTACAGAACTTTAAAGATAAAGGAAACTTTTTTTTGGTGCCCAATAAAAACAGATTATGTCATTTATAAGTAGGGTGGTCACATAACTTATCCAAACTTGGATATTTTTAAGGGGTACCATTAATAATTGTACTGGGTACATAGACATAAACCCAGACTGTCCCTGGACGACTGGGATGAAATTTCACCAAATTATATAGAAAAAAAATAGACACCTTACTTTTAAGGGAAATAAAGCCCAGAGACAATGACAACCCATTAGAGTGAGCCTCCCTAGCACCCATATTGTGATCTCTACATACCATTTTCTACTAAAAGGAATAAAATTTGATGGTAAAAATAGAAGATTTCAGATGTAGCGCAGGAAATATATGAGTCTGAGATGTTTTGTTCTACAAGCAAGGAAGAAAGCTATCAAAAGGACACAGGAGCCCACACTCTAATGACTATGATGACATTGACAGATAAAATGCAGCTTCTGACAACATAAGGTGTCTCTGTCTAAATGCTTGTAAGGCAATCAAGAGTTTTCTCTCTTAGGAATGATAATTCTTTGGAACAGAGGCAAATGGATTTCAAAAAAAAAGCTAACATATTCTCTACTTGTTTTGTTATAAAAGGTATAGAGAAAATGCACCAGGTGCCTCTGTATCTTCCAACTCTTTTGTGCTATTACAGAATGGATAAACCATTCTCCTATTATTATATAAGAGTATTGGGACACCATTAGGTTAGAAAATTTATAGCAAAGAGTAAAAGTGAATACTTAAAGATGTGCCAGCCAATTCAAGTTTCTATTATCAATTGGGAGTAAAACTTTTTGACACATTCTTTTATTTTTTAACTTCTGAGTCTACTGCCTTCTTCTATCCCCACATATAAAACCAAATGGTGGCAGGAAACCAAACAATTGTAATAACAAAAGCAAAAACTCCTTTTCTTATTTCATGGCTGCTTTATGCGATTGATTTGATAATTTTATATTTCATAGGTCATTAGTAAACTTTTACTATGTGTGATGTTGACATAAAACAAAATATCAATCAATGTGTCTACATCTGTAATATTATAGATTGTAATACATTAATGGTCCTCAGAAACATGCTTGTTAATAGATCAATAATCACAAAATAAATCACAAAAAAGACATTTATAGTGACTTGTTTCCTAGTCCCAAGAATATGTGAATGTGGTATTATTTTAAAAAAAGGGTCTTGCAGATGTTATTAAGAATCACATCATGATCCAAAGAGCCCTAAATCCAATGACAAATTTTTAAGAGAAGACAAATGACGAATCCTTAACACAAGAGACACACAGAGGAGAGACCCAAAGAAGAGGAAAAGGCGGAGTAAAGACAGAGACAGAGATTAGAGTGATATGTCCATAAGCCCAAGAATGCCAACAGTCACCAGAACCTGGAAAGGCTAGGAACAGAATCTCCCCTAGAGCTTTGGGAGGTGCAGCAGTGCCCTCATGTTGACTTTTGGCCATAGGAACAGTGAGAGAATAAATTTCTGTTGTTTTACGCCATCCAAAAAGAAGGAGGAGAGGGAGGAGGAGGCAAAAAAGAAAAGAAGGAGGAGGAGGGAGAGATTGAGACATAGGAGATAACATGAAAAACAGATCCAAGATGGTGCAGTAGATAAACACTGTGCCTGCTTCCTTCCATGAACACATTAAAATTACAATTAAACTATAGAACAATCAATCTGGAGAGCCATCTGAAGTCTGACTGAACACAAGTTTTACAACTAAGAATATAAAGAAGAAACAACATCGAGACTGGTAGAAGGGGTGGAAACGTGGAACTAGCTAACTTCAAACCTCCTGGTGGTGGTTGAGAACTGGGAGGGATACCTTGGCCATGGAGGTTCTCCCCAGAGGAGTGAGGGAACCCAACCCCACACCAGTCTCCCCAGCCCAGAGTTCTGGTGCCAGGAAGAGGAGCCCCTACAACATCTGGCTGTGAAAAACAGTGGGGGTTCAGACCATCCAGGTGGGACGAAAGGTGGTGGGCAACACAGGTATCCTCTTACAGGGCCCATGCGCAGACTCTCTGACTCCAAGGCACTTACCTTGGACTCCAGAGGAGGGAGAATAATTCAGGGTGGTGTTGGGGGACAGGATGAGCTATGTTGCTTTGCATTGAGAGCTGGAGGATACTTGCCATTTCCCTATGAGGGGTCCTCCTCTGGTGCAGCCAGCAGGCAGGCACCATCTTTCCTGTGCTGAGCCTGCTCCCACATGGCCAAATCTGAATCTGATTTGTCTAGTGAGCTCCACAGCTCCACATTGCTGACTCACTGGGATCCTGTCCCACCCAACTCCCCCAACACTGGAGGCACTTTCACCAAGAGCAACCAACCCTGCCCAAATTGTACTCTTTCTTGAGAAACTATCAGAGTCGGACAGACCCCAGGCAGGCATGACATCTGGCCCAGGTGTGCTCTGAGACTTTCGCTGAGGAGCTCCAGCCTCAGCACTGGCACCAAACCAAAATTTACATTAACCTGGTGACTACAACTCTTTCCAGTCTAGTGGCTCCCTGAGACCCTGCCTCACCCAACTTGTGTACCGCATGAGGCTTTATCAGTGGTTGAACCTTAGGGGAGCTGGCAGGTGACAGCATGGCTTAGGGTGTCCTGGCTTTCTGTGGAGCTATCCTAAGCCTGGTACTGGTGGCAGATATCCTTGTCTTACCAAGTAATCCCTGGCCAGTCACAGGCAGTGAGTGACTTGGGTCGGCAATGGAGCCCCTCTCAAGAGGCCCCAGAACCAACATCCTTGGAGGTGGGCTTCAGACAAGAGAAGAGCACTGCCCAAAGCTCCACATGAGACACACCCAAAGGGTAGTTTCAACAGGCACCAGAGCCCATTAGGGTGAATCAGTGGGGTAAGTCCCCCAGCCCCCACCACAGCAGCCTGTAAGCTGTGGACATGGCCAAACCCCACAGCCAATCAACCTGAGGGTCAATCCCACCCACTGACATGCCAATAGCAAGCAGGTTCAACTATGACACAAGGGCACACACAACCCACATCAGAAACACTTTTGGAGCACCCAGTGCAGGTGACCAGGGAGGCTGTATCACTGGGTCCCATAGGACACCTACTACATAAGGCCACCCAGCCAAGACTGGGAGACACAGCAGATCTACCTAAGACAAAGAAACAAACAAAGAAAGGCAGCCAAAATGGAGAGACAAAGAAATACATTCCAAATAAAAGAACAGGAGAATATTCCAGAAAAAAAAAATGGAGACAAGCAATCTACCAGATACAGCATTTAAAACAATGGTTATAAGGATACTAAAGGAACTTAGTGAGAACTTCAATAGACAGCAAGCATTAAAAAGGACATAGAAACCACAAAAAAGAACCAGTCAGTAGTGAAGAATACAATGACGGTATGAAGAATGCACTAGAAGGAATAATCACCAGCAGACTAGATGAAGCAGAGGATCGAATCAGTGATTTGGAATACAAATAGCAGAAAACACACAATCAGAACAGCCAAAAAAAAAAATAAAAAAAGCATCCAAAAAGATGAGAATAGTTTAAGAGACTTCTGGGACAACATTAAGCATAACAACATTTCCATCATAGGGGTACCAGGAAAAGAGAGAAAGCACAAAATTGAGAACCTATTTGAAGAAACAATGACTGAAAACTTCCCTAACCTGGTGAAGGAAATAGACATACAAGTCCAGAAAGCGCAGAGAGTCCCAAACAAGATGAACCCAAACAGACCCACACCAAGATACATTATAATTAGAATGGCAAAGGTTAAAGACAAAGAGAGAATCCTAAAAGAGGATTCTCTAGCAAGAGAAAGAAAACTTTCTTTCAGTAACTTATAAGGGAGTTCCCATAAGATTGTCAGCTGATTTCTCAACAGAAATTTTGCAGGCCAGAAGTGATTGGCACAAAATATTCAATGTGATGAAAAGCAAGGGCCTACAACCCAGATTACTCCACCCAGCAAGGCTATCATTTAAAATTGAAGGACAGACAGATAAAGAGTTTCCCAGATGAGAAAAAACTAAAGGCATTCATCACCACCAAAACAGTACTACAAGGAATGTTAGAGGGACTTCTTTAATTATATATATATATATATATATCAGAATTATGAATAATAAAAGGCCAATAGTTACAAATCAACAATTACTTCAAATGTAAGTGGATTAAATGCTCCACTTAAAAGACAGAAGGGCTGAGTAAATAAGAAAAGAAGACCCTTACATATGCTGCCTACAAGAGACTCGCTTCATATTGAAAAACACACAGATGGGAAATAAAGGGATGGAAAAAGATATTTTTTTAAATGGAAATGAAAAACAAACAAAAAGCTGGGATAGCAGTACTAATACCAGACAAAATAGATTTTAAAAGAAGGACTATAACACGAGACAAAGAAGGACCTGGTAATTCCACTTCAGGGTATTTATCTGAAGAAACCCAAACACTACTTCGAGGAGATGAGTGCATCCATATGTTCATTGCAGCATTGTTTATAGTGGCCAAGATGTGGAGGCAGCCTGGATGTCCTTCTATAGATGAATGAATATAGAGGAGGTGGTGAACATATACAATGGAATATTGCTTGGCCATGGAAAAAAAATGGGTTCTTGCCATCTGTGGCAGCATGGGTGGACCTGGAGGGTATTGTGCTGAGTGCAGTATGTCAGACAGAGAAGGACAGATGCAATGTGATTTCACTTACATGTGGAATCTGAAGAGCAAACCAAACAAGACAGAAACAAACTCATAGAAACAGAGAACATTTTGATGGTTGACAGATGGGAAGGGGTTTGGAGGTGAGTGAAAAAGGGAAAGGAATAAGAAGTATAAATTGGCTGTTACAAAGTAATCATGTGGATTTAGGGTATAGCATAAGGAATATAGTCAATAATATTGTAGTAACTATGTATGGTGCAGATGGGTACTAGATTTGTTGGGATGATAGATGGAAGAGGGTTGGGGGGCAGGATGAGAAAAGTGAAGGGATTAGGAAGTACAAAATGATAGTTACAAAATAGTTATGTGGATGTTAAGTAAAGCATAAGGAATATTGTAAATAATATGGTAATAACTATGCGTAGTGCCAAATGAGTACTAGACTAGTCGGGATCATTTCTTAAATTATACAAATGTCTAACCACTATGCAGTATATCTGAAATTAATATAAAATAACATTGAATGTCAGCAGTAATTGAAAAATTTAAAAAGGGGAGAAAGGTGAAGGGGAATAAGAGATCCCAAGTTCCAGATATAAAACAAATAATTCATGGGAATGTAATGTACAGCATGGGGAAAATAGTCAATACTATTGTGATTATGTGGCATGGTTTCAGATGGTTGCTGGAGTTATGGTTATCACTTCTTTAGATATATAAATGTTGCATAACAATGGTGTACACCTGAAACTAATATAATATTGTATGTTAGCTATATTTTAATAAAAATCTTTAAAAAAAATAAAATAAAATGAAATGGAAAAATAAAGTGCCCATTTGCCTAAAACGGGATAATGTAAGGAAGACAAAGAGCAATATTTGCAATGAATTGATACACTATGTGTATGTAATTTTTTATTTTAAATTTATGGATTTATCTATATATTATATATACGTATATATATTTTATATTATATATATATAAAGTTGTAAACTTTATATACTTATGCAATATAAGTATTTGTTTTAAAATTTCAAAATATTACTTTTCAAAAAGTTTATTGCTCAGTAGTGGCAATGACTAGGACACTAGGTTAAAATTGATAAAGGAAAAGAATCAAGTGTTTATCTTGCATTTCCAATATGAAATATATTTCAGAGTAACCAATATCTAGTAAGAAAAAGAAAGTCCTTACATAATAATTCTAGATAATAAATGCAGAAGGAATTATGAAACTAAAATATCACCATTTTACAAACCTCATGAAATAATGGATAAAGGAAATAATGATCAATGGATTCAGTAAAACAGCTGAAGTTTAATGGAAACCATGTATAAGTTTAATGGAAAATTTAATAATGGAGTCATAGACCTGACAACACCTGAACCCATGGATAATCTTGGCATAGTAGACATGGGACAGTCAGAAACCTGATGTGCTACATAATTGAAAGTATATAACAGCAAATTTGAATTATCATTTCCTAAAAGTTTGAATCTAAGTCTAATCAAGTCTCAAGATCTAACAGTTTACAGGAAATATAGAGGCTAGACGAATACATTGAAGGATACCACAAGAAATCAACTAGCCAAATCTTTTGTGTACAGAATACCAACAAATCATTATCATTTAATCAAAAGGGAGAGGGGAGAGTTTATAGAATAAAGAGACACAGCTAATAAATGCAATCTATGGAGCTTGTTAGGATCCTCATTTGAACAAACCATCTTTGAATATGACTGTATTTCACTATTTTCCATTTTCTCTCCCAGAACCACTCTATACCCCATTTGACTCTCTCTGTACCCCAAGAAGCTGGGTTTTTTGAAGTAAGAGGGGCCAGCAAACTATAGTCAGTGGATTAAATCTAGCCAGTGGCATGTTTACATACAGCCTGTTTACATACAGACCTTACAATGATGTTTATATTTTTAAAGGGTTATACATTTCGTTTGTTTTTCTCTCTGACCTTTGTTACTTACTTCTTTCTGCTAACTTCAGACATAGTTTGGCCTCCTTTTTCTAGCTCATTTAGGTGTAAAGTTAGATTTTTTTTGAAATCTTTCTTTTTTCTTAATGTAGGCATTTATTGCTATAAACTTCCTTCTTAGAATTGATTTTGCTACATCCATACATTTTGGTATCTTGTGTTCCATTTCCATTTGTCTCAGTGTTTTTCTTTTAACTTTTCTTTTGATTTCAAAGGATCAATGAAACTAATAGCTGTCTTTCTGAACAGACAAATTTTTAGCTAGCTGTACTAAAAAATAAAAAGAGGACTCAAGTGACATAAATAAAAGAGGAGACATTACAATGGATACTGCACAAATACAAAAGATCAACAGAGACTACTATGAACAATTTCATGCCAACAAATAGAACAATTCAGAAAAAACATGCAAATTTCTAGAAACATACAACCTACTGTGACTAAATCATGAAGAAGTAGAAAATCTGAAAAGACCAATTACTAGTAAGGAGATCGAATTAAGAATGAAATATCTCCCATAAAAGGAAAGTCCAAGACCGCATGTCTTCACTGGTGAATTCTATCAAACATTTGGAGAAGAATCAATACCAATGCTTCTCAATCACTTCCAAGAAATAGAAAAGGAGGAAACACTTCCAAACTTATATCATGATGCCAACATTACCATGATACCAAAACCAGAACACATTATAAGAAAAATATAGGGCAATATCTCTGATGAATAAAAAAAAAAAAAGCAAAAATCCTCCAAAAATATTAGTAAACTGAATTCAACGGTTCACTAATATGGTAATATACCATGATGAAGTGGGATGTAGTCCAGGGATGTAAGGATGATTTAACATCCATGAACCAATAAATGTGCACATTCTATTAAATTAACACATTCTATTAATTTTTTATTTTCAATTACAGTTGACATGCAATATTATGTTAGTTTCGGGTATACAACATAGTGATCACACATTTATGTCACTTATGAGGTGATCATCTCGATAAATCTAGTACACATTTGACACCATACATAGTTATTACAATGTTATGACTATATTCCTTATGCTGTACTTTACATCTCCATGACTATTTTGTAGATACCAATTTGTACTTCTTAAATCCTTCACTTTTTTCACCCTCCTCCCCAACTGCCCACCTATCTGGCAACCCTCAAAATGTTCTCTGTATGTATGAGTTTGTTTCTGTTTTGTTTGTTTGTCTTGTTCTTTAGATTCCACATATAAGTGAAAACATATGGTATTTGTCTTTCTGTCTGACTTACTCCATAATACCTTCTAGGTTCACCCAGGTTATTGGAGATGGCAAGATTTCATTCTTTTCTTTTCTTTTTGGCTGAGTAATATTCCATTGTATATACGTACCACCTCTTCTTTATCCATTGATGCACACCTATGTTGCCTCTATATCTTGGCCATTGTAAATAATACTGCAATAAACATAAATGCACATGTCCCTGCAAAGTAGGTTTTGGGTTTTTTTTAATAAATACGTAGAAGTGGGATTACTGGGTCCTTCATTGTCTCTTGTTATAGCCTTTGTTTTAAAGTCTATTTTGTGTGGTATAAGTATTGCTACACAACTTTTTTTTCTCATTTCCATTTTCATGAAATATCTTTTCCATTCCTTTACTTTCAGTGTGCCTTTCGATCTGAAATGAGTCTCTTGTAGGCAGCACATGAAGGCTCTTGTTTCAGAGTAATCTTGGTTGTAGGTTATTACTTTTCATCACTTTGAATATTTCCTGCCAATCCCTTCTGGCTTGCAAAGTTTCTGTTAAGAAATCAACTGACAGTTTTATGGGCGCTCCCTTGTAAGTCACTAACTGCCTTTCTCTTGCTTTTAAGATTCTCTCTTTGTCTTTAACCTTTGGCATTTTAAATATGATGTGTCTTGGTGTGGGCCTCTTTGAGATCATCTTATTTGGGACTCTGTACATCCTTGGCTTATATATATATATTTCCTTCCCCAGGTTTGAGAAATTTTCAGTCATTATTTCTTCAAATAGGTTTTCAATTCCTTGCTCTCTCTTTTCCTTTTTGTACCCCTGTGATGCAAATATTGGTATGCCTGATCTTGTCCCAGAGGCCCCTTAAACTATAGTCATTTTTTTTTGGATTCTTTTTCTGTTTGCTGCTCTGATTGGATGTTTTCTGCTACCCTATCTTCTAAGTCACTGATTTGACCCTCTGCTTCATCTAATCGGCTGTTGACTTCATCTAATGTATTCTTTATTTCAATTATTGTATTCTTCATTTATGACTGGCTCTTTATGTTTTCTATCTCCATTTTTATGTTTCCTATCTCTTTATTAAAGTTCTCACTGAGATCATTGAGCATCCTTACTATCAATATTTTGAACTCTGCATTGGTAGATTCCTTGTCACCATTTTGTTTAGTTCTTTTTTCAGGAGCTTTGTTTTGTTCTTTCATTTGGGACAATTTTCTTTCTCTTCCTATTTTGGCTGCCTCCCTGTATTTGTTTCTATTTATTATGTAAAGCTGCTATGTCTCCTGGTTTTGGTAGACTGACCTTATGTAGAAAGTTTCTTGTGGGGCCCAGTGGTGCAATCTCCATGGTCATGTGAGCGGTGTGCTCCCGGTGTGTCTTTTGTGTGGGTTGTGTGTGCCCTCCTGTTGTAGTTGAGCCTTGGTTGCTGTTTGCACATCAGTAGGCTGACGCTCAAGCTGATTGGTTGTAAGGACTAGCCGTGACTACAGTGGAGGAACTGTTGTACAGAGGCTGACCATAAAAAGCAAGATTTGCTTCCGCAGACCTCTGGTGCCTACCCAGTCTGTTCTTTGGGTGTGACATCTGAGGAGGCAGCTGGTTGATGCTCCCACTTGGCCTGAAGCTGGCCACTGAGCATGCCAGCCCTGGGCCTCCTGGGAGGGACCCTGCTACAGGCAAAGTTCAGCTGTAACCTTTGCCTTGCCCAGGGCAAGTTTGAATGAGCCACAATGCAATCCACAGAGAGCCATCAACCTCACTGTGCTTTGAGTTGCCTGCAAAAGGATGTGAACCAAGGCTGGCTGCTGCTAATGCCAGGCTTGGGCTACTTAGCAAGAGGTACGGGTTACGCCAAGGCCATATGCTGTTTGTTTGGGGTTTGTGAACCTTTGAGATAGTTTAGGAAAGTCCAAAGCATGGGGCAAGAAAGGCCATTTGTAGTGAAAAGCCACTGGAAGTGGCTTGGGTGGGCCCAAAAGTTGGGTGGAGCAGGGTTGCAGGGAATCATCAGGGCAGAGCAAACAGTATTAGTTTGGTTGATGGAGACTTATATATGGTGACAACCTGTATCTACAAGCTGTGTGAGGGGAGCGCTTAACAAACAAACATTGCCTTCTTCTAGCACTTCTGGCTGTCAGAAATCTGCCCCTCCAGCTCTTGCCTTGCAGCCAGACAATTCATTTCCTCCCCATATATACCTGGTGTTTTTTTTTTTTTTAATTTATTGTGGTGACAATTGTTAGTAAAATTACATAGATTTCAGGTGTGCAATTCTGTATCACATCATCCATAAATCACACTGTGTGTTCACCACCCAGAGTCAGCTCCCCTTCCATCACCATACATTTGATCCCCCTCACCCTCATCTACCTGGTGTTTTTTTGAGCTGCTGCCCCAGTGCTTGAGCTCAGAGCAAGTGAGTCCTTCAGTGAATAAGTCCATGCACAGGCCTTTTAAGAGGAGCTCCTGGGACCCCAGCAGACATCCATCACACTCAGCCATAATCTCTGCCAGTTTTCACAGCGAGAATCTGTGGGGACTTCTCTGCGTGGTACTGGAACCCTGGGCTGGAGAGACTTATGTGGGACTGGGACCCCTTACTCTTCAGAAGGCACCTTCCTGATTTTTGACTTCTACACACAGGTGTGGGACTAGCCTGTGTCATGTCTCTGCCCTCCCACCAGTCTCAAGGTGGCTTCTTCTGTATGTCCTTAGTTGTAGGATTTCTGTTCTACAGCTAGACTTCAGGTGATTCTCAGTGATAATTGTTCTGTAGTATAGTTGTACTGTTTATGTGGTCCTGAGACCACACAATAGGTAAGCACAGTGCTTACTTATTCTGCCATGTTGACTGGAAATCGACACATCACATTTTTTAGAAGGATAAAAATCATATGACCACATCAATAGATGCAGAAAAGGCATTTGACAAGATGCAACATTCTTTCATGATAAAAACTCTCAATAAACAGGGTGTATAGGGAATGTACCACAACATAATAATAACCATATATGACAAGGCAGGCCACAGCTAACATATTCAATGATGAAAAGCTGAAAGCTTTTCTTATAAGATCAGGATCAAGACAAGGAAGCCCCCTCTCACCACTTTTATTCAACATAGTATTGGAAGTATTAACCAGAGCAATTAGGCAAGAACAAGAAATAAAGTCATCTGAATTGGAAAGGGAGAAGTAAAATTGTTCCTATTTACAGATTATATGATATTATTATATATAGAAAAACTTAAAGACTCCAGCAAAACAAACAAACAAACAAACCAAAAAAACAACTGTTAGAACTAATGAACAAATTCTATAAAGATGCAGGATACAAAATCAATATGCAAAAATCATTTGTGTTTCTATACATAAACAACAAACTATCAGAAGGACAAATTAAGAGAATCCCATTTATAATTACATCAAAAAGAATAAAATACCTAAGAATAAATTTAACCAAAATATGAAAGATCTGTATACTGTATAAAATATTGATGAAAGAAATTTGAGAAGGCACAAATAAATGGAAAGATTCTGTGTTTGTGGATTGAAAGAATGAATATTGTTAAAATGTTCATACAAACAAAAGCAATCTAGAGATTCAATGCAACCCCTATCAAAATTCCAACGGTATTTTTCACATAAATAGAAAAAACTATCCTAAAATTTGTATAAAACCATAAGACTCCAAATAGCCAAAACAATCTTGAGAAAGAAGTAAAACTAAAGCATCACACTTCCTGATTTCAAATTATATTACAAAACTATAGTAATCAAAGCTGTATCGTATTAGCATCAAAACAGACACGTGGATCAATGAAACAAAACAGAAAGCCCAGAAATGAACACAAGCATGTATGGTCAATTAATTTATGACAGAGGAGCCAAGAATACACAATGGGAAAAGGATAGTCTCTTAAATAAATGGTGCTGGGAAAACTGAATAGCCACATGCAAGAGAATGTAATTGGATCTTTATCTTATACCATGAACAAAAGTCAACTCAAATAGGTTAAAGACTGACATGTAAGATGTAAAATCATAAAACTCCTGGAAGAAAACTTAAAGAAAAAGCTCCTTGACATCAGTCTTGGTGATGAGTTTTTGGATATGACTACAAAAGCACAGGTAACACATGCAAAAATAAACCAGTGGAACTACATTAAACTGAAAAGCTAAGAAGAAGAAGTAGTAGGAGAGGAGAAGAAGGAGAAGAGGAAAAAGAAGAAGGAGAAGGAGGAGGAAGAGGAGGAACAGAAGGAGGAGGGGGAGGAGGAGAAGAAAATAAAAAAAAAAATTTAAAAATGGGCAGATGAACTGAATAGATATTTTTCCAAAGAAACCATAAAAATGGTCAAGTGTTCAACATCACTAACTATCAGGGAAATGCAAATCAAAACCACAGTGAGATATCACCTCACACCAGTTTAGGATGGCTGTTATCGAAAAGACCAGAGATAGCAAGTGCTGGAGAGGATGTAGAGAAAAGGGAATCCTTACACAAAGTTAGTGAGACTGTAAACTAGCACAGCCACTATGGAAAACAGTATGAATCCCTCAAGAAATTAAAAATAGAATTATCATTCGATCTAGCAAACCCTGGGTATATATACAAAGGAAATGTATGTATACATTTCTGGGTATATATACAAAGGAAATGAAACCACTATCTTGAAAAGATATCTGTATTCCTATGTTTATTGCAGCATTATTAACAACAGAGGTATAGAAACAACCTAAGTGTCCATCAACTGTTGAATGGACAAAGAAAATGTGATATATGTGTGTGTGAGTGTGTGTGTGTATGTATGTGTGTACACAATGGATTATAATTTAGTCTTTAAAAAAGGAAATCCTGCCATTTGTGACAACATGGATGAAAATTCAGGGCATAATACTAAGTGAAATAGGCTATACAGAGAAAAACAAATACTGAGTGGTACCACTTATATGCAGAATCTTTTTAAAAAATAAAGTCAAACATAGAGAGTAGAAAAGAGGTTGCAGGTGGGGAAAAAAGGGAGTGGTTGACAGAAGGATACAAACTTTCAGTTATAAGATGAATAAGATCTGAGGATCTAATGTATAATATGGTGACTCCTGGTTGATAACACTGTATTGTATAAATGAAATTTGCTAAAAGAGCAGAAATTAAATGTTCTTACCAAAACAAAACAAACAAGCAAATACAGGTAAATATGATACGTGAGGTGATGGATGTGTTAATGAACTTAGTGGGGGAAATCCTTTCACAATGGATATGTATATCATTACATTGTTCACCTTAAATGTCGTACAATTTTATTCATCGATTATACCTCAATAAAGCTGGGGTAAAATGGTTATAGGAAATAAACAAACAAACAAGTAAATAAATAAATAAATAAATAAATAAATAAATAAATAAATAAATAAAACGAAGTCATGGGAAGGACACTGTATGTGATCGACACAGCCAAACATATTAACTATCTGGCTCTTTACAGAAAAAAATAATTGTTCCTGTATCAATTACCTGTGATCCCATGTCCTCTGAATTCTGTTTGGATCTGGCCAATGGGAGGTCCCAAGAGGAGGTCTGAGAGTGAAAGGAGAGCGACAATGGTACTTATCACCTCTTTTCCCTCCGTCTATCAGGCTATTCTCTCCAAACTCCCGTATGCTGTTTCCCTTTGCTTCTTCGGGCCTAACGGTGAAATCAGCTTTTCATTATTGCTAGCCTTTTCATTATTGCTAGCACCATCCCTTGCTGATTTTCTTTAACCCTGGACACACCTTTGTAAATACTCCCTTTATTAAAATCTCTTTAACTACCTCTTTTGAATACGCTGTTTCCTACCAGGACCCTGACTCATTCAGACTGTGTTGGATAATAACTTTGTTTGGTATGGTAATAGCATGGTGGCTATGCTGGAAAATATCTCCAGAGAGATGTACCAAATATTCATGCATGAAATGATCATGAAGATTGGAATTTGCCTTTAAATACTCCTGAGAAAGAAGTAGAGAGACAAATTAAACAAGAGGAAAGAGGGATAGATAGATAGATAGATAGATAGATAGATAGATAGATAGATAGATAGATAGATAGATAGATATGGATTATAAGCCATCGGGTATATATAAGGATCCATTACACTATTTTCTTTAGTTTTGTGTGTATTTTTTTTAAAAACTTATAATACAAAGAACAAACAATAGCACTTTAAATATACATTAGCTGTTTAATTAAGTAAAGAAAGGACAATTACATCGTATGAATTTCATTTAAAAAACCAACAAAGATTAGGCTAGACCCTGTGGTTCAGAGCATGAATTTTGGTGATGAAGAAGTGGGTTAAAATCTCACATCGGACACTAACTAAGTAAATAGAACAGCTTTCTAATTACGTTTCAATCTCATTTTCTCTTCTGTAAGCTGAATAATATTTATGTCATTGGGCTATTGTTAAAACAACTAAATAAAGTAATGCATACAGTCTGCCTGGTATCTAGTTGAACTGTTATTAATATTGATAATAGTTCATATTCAGAGAACAAAATAAAACTGAGTTTGAAATCATAATAAGAAAAAAATGAAAAGGTGATAGCTACCAAGAATATTTTAATAGATATGTGTCATCTGGTATAGATTGGATTTGTTGTGAGATTTCTTTGTCACTAGAGACCTAAAATTTTTTACAGGCTAATTGAACGGTATCATTTGAAATAAGAAGTGCAGTCCACGTTAGTTAAATAGCATGTAGTAATTAGGAAACTCGTTTAATGGAGAAAATCTCAGAGGGAACCATTTTTTTTTTCCTATTTGACAGAATGAATGTTTTAGCACCTTAACAGGAGCACCACATTGGTTCAAACATTTTAATTGGGGTGATTCTTATTCTAATTGCATAACAAGTTAAAATCACATTATAAGAAGACCATGAAGAAGCACAGATGTTTGATAGTTTGACTTTCTGCCTATCCCTTTGAAGGGTTCAGAAGGAAGCTGTAGTGATGTGTTATGGTGCACATTTGTTTTAATATTTGGCTTGAGGTTCTTGATAAATTATTAACTGATCAACATGATGTCGTGTGAAACGGCTATAAAACAGAATGATGTCTCCACTGAGGTAAGTGCGTGGCAAAGATATGCTCATTAGCAGTGTGTACACATGAACAAAGAACGACAAATTGAAACACCTCTGCTGGCAACCTCAAGTCCCAAATCACTCCAACCTGACACATTCACTTGATTGAAGAAGAATTGCTTGAGGCTTTAAAATCTCTAAGTAATTGCTCCTATTTTCTCCCTCACATTATTTTAACTGTGTCTGCAAGCACAGATGGCCTGCCCTTTGTTTTACCTCAAGTGATTTGCTGTTTAAGCTTGCCACTTAACTGTGGCCAAATGAGCTCCCTTGGGAGTCCCTAGGGTCTCTATCATGAGACACCCTCTTAGGTGACTCCAGTGAGCCTGTCCCCAGTACCTGAATGCTCTTCAGCTTTCTACACATTCCTTCAACCTCATGAATCCTGTTTAGTGTCACAGGATTAGTATCACACTGAGGTTGTTAGAGACTAGTAAATTAAAATTTTTATCCTTTTGAGGGAGGTCAGAATTTCAATTGGAATAGAAATCTTAAGCATAAAGACTGTGAAGCTCTCTAATAGGTATAATTTGGAGCTCAGCCTATGTCAGAATATAAGAGAAGGTAGATAATTAGAGAGGAGTTCTGGCTTGGGGACACTTGAAGTCATCCGAAGGCAATCTCTAGCCAGCCCACATCTATGCATGACACACATGTTATAATGAAGCAAGAGTTCTCCACTCTGTCACTGAAGTGTACCCTGAATGCCATAGAAAGCAAACAAGCAAAACCTGTATCCAACCTAAAGACAGAAATTCTACATACTATTTTCTCATATAACATTTATCCCCGTGGTACCAGAATGTTTCCATTCATTGTGCTACCTGAATGTCTGGTGGACTCTGAGGCATTTGCTCTCTTAGCCTCTGAGATTTTTATAGGAGGTGGGGAATTTAATGAGATAATAAATATAACCATAAATGTCACTTGAGACAACAAGCTATGATGTTCACAAGTTTCAGGCTTCTTAGAGGAGATTTGTCTGAGAAGATACTCCTTCAAGAGTTTCCCTCTCCCAGGTCATGTGCTTATACTCAACAGAGATCTTCTGGAAACAATGTTTTAACCCATGTGATATTCTTCAGAACACTGTTTCCAGATATGTCAACAGGTATGCCTGGAAAAAGGATCCATGGTCCAAGAAGTTTAGTGAATTCTGAAATCTGTACCACCTTCTTAGTGATTTGAAATGCATGCCAACTGTTAAGGCTCTGATAAGTCCTGCAATAAAGAGAACTATTTGACTTTGCATAACCCAGCTTTTTCCCAATTTTTTTTTCTTTGCACACTTATTTTGAAGCCTATGAAGCATGTTTCAGAGAACACAAGTTTATAAAATGCTAGGTAACTCAGTGGTCCCATTCAATGCACCATAAATATTGGTTATAGAGCATGGGGTACGTGGAGTGGGAGAATAAAGGGTAAGAATGCAGACTGAGAGATCTGTGAATCCATATGTTTACAAAGCATTATCTCCAAATTTAATAAATAATGTAACTAATGAATATATGGGTGACTATTTTTCAAATATATTAAGGTATCCATGTACAAGCATCACTGAGATTTTAGTAGAGTTTTGTTTGTTTGTTTTTTGCATCTTTTTTTGGTCATCAGAATCTAAAAAAAGTAACTATTATATGGGAGATCTATAAAATGTTTTGATGTTGAAAAGAGTTCTTTGTACTGAAGGAAAAAAGGGTGGGGAACCACTGCTTTCAACCGAAAGAGTGACTCTAATGGTTGGAAATGCAGGCAAAGTGCCAGCAGATGGGGAGATTCTGGGGGCACAAGTGCTGGTTCCTCCCAAATCATAACACACAGTGTCACCTGGTCCACCCACGAGCAGCCTGGGTGGGTAGGAGCCAGTGCATGGATGGAGCCCTTCCTTGAGGCCAGGACTCTGTGGGGTGCTTGGCGCAGCATGCACAGTGAAACTGATGTTTCTGGATCCCAGCTGTATAAATGAGCTGCGATGGCCAGATGTGACCGTCCTGACCCTGTTTGTGTGCAGCATGTACATGCAGCCTCGGTGACCCCCAGGGACCTTGCTGGCTCTGGGATTCTATGACAGCAGACTTCTGAAAGCTGTACATCAAAAAGTAAGATAAATTCCCATGTAAAAGAAAAATTGTATTCACAGATGCCGCTCTCTCCAAAGAGAGGCCAAATTCAGGTCTATCCAATGAAAGCAAACTCAGCAATGCCCTGCATCCCAAGGATGATCACTCTGATCAGCTCAAAGAGTATCGCCAGCATGGTACGACCTCATCATTACTCTGGAGTCATCACAACCCTGATGGTGAGATGATCATGGCGATTACACAGCATGTCGTTATGCTAATAGCATATTATGTGGCTTGGATCACTTTTTTCTGTAGTCCCGCTGATAGACAACATTTAATTTTGCTCTGGTATAAGAAAGCCATCATTGCTCTGTAGCATTTGGTCTTATACAAACACTCTAGATTAACTGAACTTTAAGAAATGTTCACATTTAAATCATACCCCCTCACTCTGAAGCTGAAAGTGTAAGCTGACCACAACCAGATGCAGCTGGATTCTTCTTCTGCTCTTCAGAGGTGGGGTCCAGGCCCTGAGGAGGGGGTCAAGTCAGTGCTATCGGCAGGGGCGGTGCACCCATACCACCTGGGGACGAACGCCTGTCACAAGCAATCAGGAAATCTTGGACTCTCATTTTTGTTTTGTTTGTTTTTTAGTGCCTTGGTAGTTGTTGACTTGGAAGAAATCCAATCCAGAGGACAACTTTTTATTTTAGTCCTTGTTTTATTCTTACCTGTAAGATTTTGACATTTTTATTTGTGACTCTGGATCTGACATCTTACTTTGCCAGGGCATGTCTCCCCTGGACATTTTAAAATGGCTCTTGTTACATGGGGCTTACAGTTTCTGTTGATTTTTCTATGCTGCAATACTCTAAACTGCGGTTCTACAGTTTTCAGTTTTGAATCTTGTTACAGGATCTCTTGAAAAGGAAACATTATAGCTTTAGGTGGATAACAGTGAAAAGACCAAGTAGACTAAAACAGCTATTTGCAGCCTTCAGTAAATTTTAGCATCAAAATTCTTTCAGGAGAAACATGGCTATTTCTTCTTTGTTTTCCCTAGTGTCCATTTTACTTCTTTGCCAATAAAAAGATAATTAATATTTATAGCTAAAGGTCCCTGGCATGGAGCCAACTAACAATAAGATTGTCTGTATAACATACAGCACTAGATTCGCACAATTGGAGGAGTTGTAGAACAGAATGGAATAAATTAGCCAATGATTCAAAATTCCTGGCTATATCTACACAATGCGAGGCATTTGGAAGAAAACTGAACATTCCAATTAGTACTTAAAGGGTTTCAAATATTTATATTGATTGTAAGCAATGCATTTTTTCAGTTTTAAGTGCTGGGTATTTAGTGGACAATAGTCTTTCATGAAATAGTTTTTATTCAGAATCTTGGGAATTACTAATTCTTTAGTAGTCATTGGACCATTTACCTAGGAGTGACATCATTCTAGATTCAGGCCATGTGCACACAATAGCAAATGCTTTCTGAAGGAACTGACAAATTCATTTGGCTTTGTTATTATGTAGAGTTTCACGAAAATGTTTGTTCAAGCAGAGAGTTCTGCTGGACTAACAGAAGTTTTCAGATGAAAATATGATGTTTGACACTGGGGATCTGAATAAACCAGTTGAGCTTTGATTAACTCATGCCTTATTTTGTTATTTGTTTCAAAATATGCAGAAGGGCAGAGAAACAATCCCTTTTAGGAAGTTAAATAAAGTCTTACCAGGAAGGAGAAGCCCTGAGTGAATGAATCAGGAATGGCTAAGGGGAGAGAGAATAGCTTTATAAACGTCCGTTTTAGAAGACACTTAAGGGTCAGTTGGAAACCCAGGGTAGAGGAAAGGGGAGCTGAGCCTTGAGACATTCACCTCCAGCTGGGAGGTAGCCTGGCAGATGCAGTGTCTCTCACACTGTGTCCAAGACCATGTTCCTCTGAGTGTTCATAGCTGTGCTAAGGAAAAAAGTGCACCATGCTCAAGTAAGTCTGCAAACTACAGAACTGCACAAAACTAAGTGGGTTTTTTTGTTGTTGTTGTTTGTTTGTTTTTATTGTAGGACTTCTTAGAGCTTTTAGTATGTTTGTGCATTGTGAATTTCCAGGAGAAGAATATAGTATCAAGTTTCCAAAGATAACAGCCACAGAGCAGTGTTTTCGAGACATGCCTATTAATATCTCCTCATCTGATGTTCCTAGAAAACCATTTTAGAAAGTTTTAGTGCAGTGGAAAGAGTCCTGGCTTTTAGAGGCAAACACATCAAAGTGTACATCCCAGCTCCATTATGTACTCGCTGTGAGCCCTTAAGCAGGTCACTTCCTAGTACAAGTCTCAGGTCTGTCAGCGTGCAACGTAGGTTTTTATCTGTCTAGAACAGAATTTTCATGATAATAACAACAAATCTAAACTAAATGTAGAAACAATTAAATGCAAAAGAAATGTTAATTCATATCATTATTAATTCAGATGATGAATTACAAAAAGGGACCTTCAGATATTTATATTAACACATTTTTAATTTAGAAGTTTTAATTCTTGTTTTAGGGCATTGCCAATAAAACTGATATTTAATTGAAAAGATGTGACTCTTAAATTTGACAACCTAGATGGGATCATCCTAGATGGGATTCTGTTGTTGTGACAAACAGTTCATTTCTGAAGACCCAAAACAGTTAGCAAAGTAGCCCCAAAGGAGTACCCTATTTTTTATTAAAAAATAGTTGGGAAAAATCTGCCCAATTCTACCCACAAAAATGTTGCAACCAACTCCCTGAGTGTGTAAGGGACGCAGCGTTTAGGATTTATGTCTGGTCTTTAAAGTCTGAAATAAGCTGATTGTGTAAACATTTTGGCACAGTATGCAGGGAGTTAAATACATTACTCTTGGCATTATTAACAGGTGGTGTGGGAATAAGTTGCTATGGAAAGTTCATGCTGCAGTGTCAGCAGAAGAAATTGTATTTTATAGGCTTACAGGGAGAAAGGGAGGGGGCAACAAAGGTTCCATAGGGTCTGATGCATGAAGATGACTGAAAAATACTTTCCAGCTGTCACAACTGCACATGGGGTTGGATGATTTCTTGTCGTGTTATGAATGTAAACGCTATTCAATTAACTGTTTCAAAAGCAAAAAGATTGTTTCTAAAAGAGAGCAATTTCTAGGCTCCTGAAATGCTTGAAAGCCCCTATTATTTTCCAAGTTGCTCCGTCTCTTGAGAGGGATCACCTCTCTTCCAACGAAGGTTTCCTAATGCTCTGAGGATATAAAAATAGACATACAAGGAACATATTCTCTTTAATAAGCAGAGCAGCTATCAAATTCTATAAAACTGAGCTTGAGTCAGGACTCAGTTTATCCACACAGAAATTCCATCTCTTTTATCTACCCATTCTTCCATGTAGCCAGCTTCCAAGTCATAATTCAAAAAGGACAAGAAGAAAAGAGGTTAAACTGTAGGTAAACAAACTTAGGTTGAAACACAGGAAGAACCTCTGTTGACTATAGCACAGATGACCAAAGAAAATGATAGAATCTCCTTTTCTGAAGAGTATAAGCCAAAGGATCCCATCTAGGATGATTAAAGGGTCTCTGCCAGAACTCTTCTTATTTTTTGAGAATGAGCAAAAATAAACTGTTACTTGCCAGAAAGGGAGAACCAAATATTCTCTATTGTGGTCTAGGCAGGAATAGAATCCAACAGTGTGCCTGACCATGCAAAAAGAAAGTGTTGGGAAGAAAGTGCACTGGGGCCTGAGCATGAGTGGGGCTGCACGGAGAGCTAGTCAGTGCTAGATGCATGGTCCAAATTGTTTTGTGAGCTTCTTGAACTCCAAATCATCTAAAGTTTCCTTTGGCCAACTCTGTGGGGATTTTTGCTAAGCCGGTGATGAGTTTTCATAGTCCATATTATTTCATTATCCCTGTGTGAAGGATGAAAGGCAATCGTTTTATTAAGCTAACCCTATGACTACAGCTCTCTCACTTAGGAAGACACATGGCCCTATTCCAAATATCTGTCTACCAGTACTGCAAAATTCCCCAAAGCCCTGGAGTTATTGGCCGTTCTCTGTTTTATCATACTCCATACTCACTGGGCAGTAGACTTAGGACAATTTAGTCTAGGGTTAATAATGTTGGCTTTGGAATCTAAGAAACCTGAGTTCAGGTTCAAGTCTCAGTTCTGCCACTTAACCAGCCATGTCACGCTGGGCCAGGTACTTAATGTCTCTTTACTTTTGTTTCCTCATCTGTAACCTGGTGGATATTTTTCAGGATTAGATAAGATAATCCATGGAAACACAGCGCATGGGACTTAGCAAACACTCGATAAATCGTAGCTACATTTCATATTGGACATGGGCAATTTCTTGACTCTGCAAAGACAAGATTGCTTTGGGTACTTGCCATGGTTCTGTGAAGACACCCAGGCCCCATCCCATGGTAGAAGCAAGTTATCCAACATCGCTCTTCTTATTACCACAGAAATTAGGAAGGGAGAGGAGATGAGAAGTGGCAACACTTCAGTTTCAGCTTACCAGATCTGTACTCTGTAACTCTCCTCTCACCTGTATTCAAAAACACTGTGATCCAAGACTTGGGCCAAGTACTCTGATCTTGGCCCAAGCATTTGCAACAGCTAAGCTGGGTGAGGACTCATGCTTTCATCTGGTAATTTAAATAACTATATTTGAGTTTCTAACAGTATGCACAGGCCCTGCCAACATGCATCTGTGTTTTTCAAATGAGAATTATTCAGTTGGCAGAAAAAACACCCAAACCCTTATAACCAGGAAATATGATTACAGCATTCAAAATTGTCAGTTAATTTGTTTTGGTATTCAATCTGTCCTTCTACATCCAGAAATTCTACACCCAAGTGATGAGCAAATGAGGTCAATTTAAATTTATTGTAGTTGCACTAGATATATCACATATCTACTGTGGTTCCTCTGGGTATTGAGACAGCCCATGAAAAGCCTGAACAGGAGGGTTTTAACCACAAACACAAATTTGAGGCCTCCCACCGGTCTCTGCTTATGCCACACATTTAGCCTCTCTTCTGGTACCCAGATCTCTGTCTGCCATGTGTTATACAAACACTGGTAACTGGGCTTTTGCAGTTACAAGGATGACTAAAGTTTCTGTGTGATGCCAAAGCCACCCCTCCAATTGAATGAGGACATCGCATTGCTTTGCTTGCAAGATGTTGAACAATTAAAGGAGTTTGTTTCTCATTAAGTTGACAGATTTAGAGGTTATTAGACATAGCTAGAATCCCAAGTCTTTTAGCCCTTTATTGTACCAACTAAAAAATGTGAGATTTAGTACTCATGGCTCCTTCCTTCATGCCTCCCAATGCCACTTAAAGTTAAAATTAAAACCACTCAAATATGGTGCTGTGGTAGCATAGAACAAACAGGTGGTTGACTCAATTTTTTGCTTTTAAAACTGCCTGCTGATTATCCCATTTGATATGCCGCCATGCTGTTAAACTAAGCACTTACAAAACTGGGCTCAGCCCTACTCCTAGCTTATCCCATCCATTCCCTCCCCCCATAAAACCATGACCTTCCTCCTCTGTGCTCCCTAACTTTTGGTTCATTTCAGTTCAATCATTATTGATCGTTTATTTTATGTAGGCACTGTGCTAAGGGTTGGGGTCCATGACAACAGGCTGGTAGTTGAGGTTTGCAAAGAAACTATTCTTCTGGAACCATGTGACAGATACAAATTTGGGGAAGTAGGAAACCAAAATTTACAGTAACAAGCACATCATATATCTTCACAATATCCTTATAAGGATATGTATATTATTATACTTCTGGAAAAGAGAAAACATGCTGACAGAAGTTAAGCAGCTTCTCTAAAGTCATCATTAGTGGTAGAACTGGAATTTGCACCCAGATCCGTCAGATTCTAAAGTCCTAGCATTTTCTATCACAAGATGAAAGAATCACCGTTCTCCTAGTGTCCTAGGCTGAAACCGTAGAAACATCTTAAGCTTCTCATCTCTCTTCCTACATCAAGATGCCTTCAACTGCCAGCCATAGACATTCTTGACACTAATCAGCTTAAACAATAAGGAAATATATTATCTCACATGACGAGAAGTTCAGAAATCAGTATATCTGATCTCATGATTACCATCAACATTCAGAGAACACATAATGCAATTATCTCTAACCCAAGTATATAAAAATTATGTTGCTATTGGTTTTCTACACCCTTTCCCAGTTTAGCTACATTTCACTTCTCTAAATTCCCTTGGCTTTGCCATCCTCTATGCTTTGCCTGGTAACAAGATGGCTCCCCACAGTTTCAGACACCACATCCAGATACAATATCCAGAGAAAGAAAGGGGACAAATCTAACAGTGCTACCTTCTTAAGAGTAAATAAAACATCTTCCAAAGCCCCAGCACAGTTTAATCCCATATCACTCTGGCTAGAAATGGACACATGTCCACCTCCAAGCCACTCCCTGGCAAAGGGAGTGGGATGAACATAACTAAATTATAAACTGACCATGATCCAGCCACTGGTGCTTTGAATGGAGTCAGCTTCCTTCCCTCTGAAGCCCAGAACTATGTGGAGGAGAGGTGCATTTCTGAACAAAATTGGGGATTCATTGGAAAGAAAGGAAGAAAGGAAGAAAGGAAAGAAGGGAGGGAGGGAAGGGGAGAGAGAGAGAGAGAGAGAGAAAAGAAAGAAAGAGAGAGAGAGAGAGAGAGAGAGAGAGAGAGAGAGAGAGAGAGAGAGAAAGGAAGAAAGAGAGAAAGGAAGAAAGAGAGAAAGAAAAAAGTGAATGCTGAGTCTGCCACATTTGTTCTGCATCTCCAAGGTCTGCCTATTCTATTTCTTAATTTTCCCATGTTTATTCTTTTCTTCCCATTGCTCCAGCTTAAGACTTTTGTATAATTTTCTAGGTTATTATAATAGCATCCTAACTGGGCTCTCTATTTCCAATTTTCTCTTGGGTTTATGCCAGATTAAGCTTCCAAAGGTGCAATATGATAATTTTCCTCTTTTCTCCAGAACCTGCAATGACTTTTGAGCAGGATATTGAAGACCTTCTAAGGTTCAGACCCAATTTAGCTTTTTAGCTTTATCTTGCACAAAGTCTCACTCATCAATCAAAAGGCTGCATAACTAAACTACTTTGAACTGGTAAAAGGGTTCAAAAAGGTAATCTGAGGGCTAAGGGAGCTCAGAGGGGCATTACCTCTAATGCTAAGTATAAGCCACACCAAGCATGGAGAGATGGGGAGGATGTTCCCATTGTAGTACTGTTTTGTCTAAAGACCATGTCTATTTGACCTGCCTTTAAAGTGGGACATCTCCAGGGACAATTTCTACTTTGAAATTATAAGAAGTTGATCCAGACATCCTTTCAGATGTCTCTGAGCCCAGAACTACCCAGATCCATGCTGCCATCCACAGGCAACACCTATTCTTTTACCAGTGCAAGTTCATCAAATACCATTGACTCTTCTGAGGAGCAGGATTTGAAAAGATACCTTTCAGAGGCACTGCTAGTCTTGGCCTTTGTTCTTAGACCATCTCTCACTAGCATTTGTATAAGAAAAAACTAGGTACTACAAAGGTAAATTAAGACACCTTGATTTGTTGAAATTATCTTCAAATTCATTCATTTAATATCATAGGACATTGTGTTCTCCTTCTTTCTCTCTTCCCTCTCCATACGCACGCACACATGTACAAGCTGTCATGGCTATGACTTGGGATTATGAAATAGTATAGGGAATACAGACACCAATCTGGCAAAAAGAATCTTCAGGAAGTTTACTGATCTTATGATGACCATCAACATTCAGAGAACACATAATGCAATGTCTCCGTAAGAATTACGTTCCTATCCATTTTTTACAGCCTTTCCCAGTTTAGCCCCACCACTGCCCTACCTCGCAGTCTCTACAACAATACAACAACCACTTCTCATGGAAAGCAGCTGAGGAGTATCAGGGGAGATAAAACGATCGACTCTCTATATGTGACCCTCACCACAGCTTAGAAGAGTTTATCCCGGTGGGGATGGGAAGATTGTCTTCAGAGGACGCTTTGAGGGTGGACCTAATAAATCATCTCCTAGTAGGATCAAGGCGTTCTAACTTTTTGACATGAGGTGACAGCACTCAGAATCATTAGTTCCCTCCCTGATGTCCAGGCTCAGTAGATAAAGCCTCCATAGCAAATATGGGGGAGGTAGAGAACACCATTTCCACTATCATAAATGTGCTAAGGCAAAAGGGAATATAGGTTATACCCATACCAACTATTAATTTCTTTTCAAAGGAACTCTTCCTCACACCAGAAATGTGTTAGTGACTGCACTGATTTTTAAACTGACTGATACCTGGACATCCACCATCCCCCATACGTTCTCCCTTATCCACACACCCTATCACACCCAAACATCTATAGTAGAATGTCGATAATAAATAAGAGAAAAAAAATGTCTTGAGAGTAAAATTAAGTGAAGAATGAAAGAAGCTACCCCTCAGTAACAGGGATTTAATTTCAAACCCAAACCTGAAAGATTCAGGCCATTGGCTGATTGCTAAAGCTAATTCTTTGGAGTCTGCCAGATAGATTGGCATCACTCATGAGTTGTCTGTCTCTCAAACTAACCAGTCCTGCCTGCTTCTAGCTGCTCCATTTTTAAGTTCTGGTCAAAACTGACTCCACAGTTAAGGCTTAAAGAAATGAAAAGCTACTACCTATAAACTAGGAAATTCTATCCAAATCTTCATAAGGT
This sequence comes from Rhinolophus ferrumequinum, assembly GCF_004115265.2. NCBI lineage: Eukaryota > Metazoa > Chordata > Mammalia > Chiroptera > Rhinolophidae > Rhinolophus > Rhinolophus ferrumequinum. Next base: position 79,263,492 of record NC_046294.1, on the reverse strand, counting down.
TTGGAGTTGAAAATGAGCCATACACAGAGTGGGACCCTCCATTGTTTGTACTGTGTGAGCTGATGTGTGTTAGAAGCAGTATAATGCAGAGGTTAAGTTTGAGATTTTGGGGGCTAGGCAGGTATAGGTTGATTCCTGGCACTGGCACTTAATAGTTGTGTAGCCTTAGACAAGTCATTTACCTTTAGTCTCCTCATCTATAAATTGGGCATAAACTAGTATACTGCATAGACAAATGAAGTAATGCCTGCAATGCACTTAGAACTACTCCAGACACACAGCGAGTTCTCCTTAAATAAAGCCATTCTTAATAAATATATTGTAATTATATGACTTTTAAAAATCCACTTGACTTGAAATCAGTCCTAACTTTAGCCGTAGCTTCATTTTTCTCATGTTCTCTTTTGAATGAAATAGGTTTTCCAAGTGTAGTTTTTCTTACACATTATGTTGCCAAGTTTTAAATTATAATTATAACATTAAATAATACCCCCCAAAATGGCCTAAAAAGAACAGAGGAAAAAAAGTGGGAACAAGATCAAAAATTTATTTAAAATGCATTCGAAACAAGGATATTTTTAATGAGTTAACAAAAATCCCCCCCTAAAAAAGCCCAGATTGTTTGACCAGTAAGTTATACCATAGTGTTGACCTCAATACCAACTTTCTTAAAAATATTTTTTTCAACTACAGTTGACATACAATATTATATTATTTTTAGGTGTACAACATACTGATTAGACATTTATGTAATTTGCAAAGTGATCACCCCAATAAATCTAGTACTCATCTGGCAACATACATGGTTATTACAACATTATTGACTATATTCCTTATGCTATATTTTACATCCCCATGACTATTTTTGTAAGTACCAATTTAGACTTAATCTCTTCCCTTTTCACCCATCCCCCAGACCCAATTCCCATCTGGCAACCACTTAAATATTCTCTGTATCTATGAGTTTGTTTCTGTTTTGTTTGTTCATTTATTTTGTTCTTTAGATTCCACATATAAATGAAATCATATGGCATTTGTCCTCCGTCTGACTTACTTCACTCAGTATAATATCCTCTTGGTCTGTCCAGGTTGTTGAGGATGGCAAGATTTCATTTCATTTCATTTCATTTCAATTCATTTATTTCTTTATTTATTTATGGCTGAGTAATATTCCATTGTATATATGTACCACCTCTTTATCCATTTGTCCATTGATGCACACCTAGGTTGCCTCCATATCTTGCCTATTGTAAACAATGCTGCAATGAACATATAAATACAAATGTCCCTTTACAGTAGTGTTTTGGATTTCTTTGGATAAAAATCCAAAATCCGGATTACTAGGTCCTTCTTTATCTCCTTGCTATAGACTTTGTTTTAAAGTCTGTTTTGCTACCCCAACTTTTTTGTTGTTGTTGCCATTTTCATGAAATATCTTTTCCATCCCTTTACTTTCAGTCTGCGTGTGTCTTTCAATCTGAAGTGAGTCTCTTGTAGGCAGCATATGTAAGCGTCTTGTTTTCTTATACAGTCAGCCACCCTATCTTTTGATTGGAGCACTGAATCCATTTACATTTAAAGTAATTGTTGATAACAATGTACCTTTTTTCGTTTTATTATTCACATTTTTTACCTTTTTCTCCTCCTTTTCCTCCTCCTCCTCTTCCTCCTCCTTCATCTTTGTCTTCGTCTTCCTCTTCTTCAAGAAGTCCCTTGAACATTCTTTGTACTACTGGTTTGGTGGTGATGTACTGCTGTAGCTTTTTCTTGTCTTTCTAGCTCTTGTCTTTCTAGCTCTTTATCTGTCCTTTGATTCTAAATAACAGCCTTGCTGGTAGAGTAGTGTTGGTTGTAGGTCCTTGCTTTTCATCACCTTCAATATTTTGTGCCAATCCCTTCTGACCTGCAAAGTTTCTGTTGAGAAATCAGATGACTGCATTATGGGAGCTCCCTTGTCTGTAACTAATGCTTTTCTCTTACTGCTTTTAAGGTTATTTATTTGTCTTTAACCTTTGGCATTTTAATTATGATGTGTATTGGTGTGGGCCTGTTTGGGTTCATCTTGTTTGGGACTCTGTGCTTCCTGGGCTCGTATGTCTATTTCCTTCACTAGGTTAGAGAAGTTTCCCATCACTATTTCTTCAAATAGGTTTTCAATTCTTTGCTCTCTCTCTTCTCCTTCTGGTATCCCTGTGATGTGAATATTGGTACACTTGATGTTATATTACATGCATCAAATAGGGCAATAAATAAGTCTGACAAAAATGAAGTGTTGGTGAGACTGTAGAGCAGTGGGGACTCTCATACACTGCTGATGGGAGTGTAAATTGGTACAAAATCTTTGAATTTCTGTTTGATATTACCTGATAAAGTTGAATACATGTTTATGTTATGTCCACTAATTCTACTCCTAGTTACATACATCTCTAGTTACATACTAGAGAAACACGTGCCTGTATGTATTCAAAAATATGTACAAGAATATTTAAAGCCCCATTGTTCACTAAACTGGGAATAACCTAAATGTTAATCATCAATTGATTGAATAAAGAAACTGTAGTACAGTCATATATTGAAATACCATACAGCACTAAAAATAAATAAATTACATCAATAAGATGGATGATTCTAAGGATTACAATGTTAAATATAAAATCCTAGAAAAATTCACACAATGCAGAATAATTGCATTGATATAAACTAATAAACATGCAAAATTATTTATAAATACAAATATTTGTGGTGAGTCAATAAAGAAAAAATGTGTTAATATAAAAGTCAGGAAGTTGGTACCTCTGGGGAAGGGACAATGCACTTGAAAATTCTGAGGCACATGGCATGATGGGAGATGGGCTTCCAAGACACTGGGGATGTTATTTTTTTTTAACTGGGGTGGCAGGCACATGGATAGTCACTTTGAGCTATACATATTCGTTTTTAAAATTTATTTTTAAATTATTTTAATTATCAAAAAAAATATTTTTCAGTTGACACACAATATTATGTTGGTTTCAGGAGTACAACACAGTGATTAAACATTTATATAACTTATGAAGTGATTATCATGATAAGTCTAGTACCCATCTGACACCATACATACAACATTATTGACTATATTCCCTATGCTGTACTTTACATGTTCTTTTAATATACTCTGTTGTGTGTGTATTTCACAATTTAAAAAATTATTTTGAAATGATTATAGATTCACAGAAAGTTGCAAAAATAATTCAGAGCAGTACCCTGTATTTCACAATTTTAAAAATACCTCTCCCTGCCTACCCCCGCTACAAAAAAAACCCAACATGGAAAAAAGAAAAAAAAATTGTGAGGAAATGAAATTCGTAGAACGTGAATTTTGCTGAGCTATAAGCTTGGGGAAAAGCTGATATACTAGAGTGATGTTTTACTTGTCTTATTTTCATCTTGGAAATGAAAAATGTCAGGTCAACATTATTCATGTAAAAAGAAATGAAATAGGACTGAAGGGAGTGTATTGGAGTGTCACATTTAAATAGTTGAGAGTCACATTTAAGTAGTTGAGAAGTGATATAATTCCAAGGCGACCTAAGACCAATTTAAGTGTTCTTACTAGAAAGGCAAGAGAACTCTCATTTGAAGTTATTAGAAAATAATTTCTTTGAAAACCAGAAGATGGCTTTTAGTTAGATGGAAACACTCAGATACATCTAAGATGTTCTTATATGGTCTTAGCAACATTAAGCCTTTTGGATTTTAGATATGAAAAATTGGATTGGCCTTCAGATGAAGCCCCCAATTTCCTCCATCAGTTATCCAGAAATGGAAGCTGTTACTAAAATTAGGCTTGCTCTTAATTGGAACCATTTATTTCAATCAAGAGCAACCAGCACCTGAGCACTTATGCTCCAGCCTGGAAGGAAATGTCACTGGTGTTTACCACAAAAGCTAGCCAAGTGACTGGGGCCAAATGACCTGTATTGCAACCCTGGCTTGGCTACTTAGTAGCTGTGTGTGTTTAGTTAACTTCTCCGAGCATGTGTTTTGTCCCAGGTAAAATGTGAATAAGACCTATCTCAAAAAAGTCGTTGTAACTATTTGACTATTAGAGTTCTTAGAATTTAGTGTTCAAAAGGTATTAGCTGTCACTATAACTCTTATAGAGAGCTTGCTTTTGTCAACAGAGAAACAAAAATAAGACTGCCTGCTAAGAAACATCTTCTTACTAGCATGATGTGACCAACAGAATCCTTCTCCTTAGTGTCTCATCTTTGGGCCTTGCAAAGGGTTGAGCATTATGTGAATACGTGAGGGGCAGAGACAACAGTCTGAATTATTTTATGTTTGCTAGATATTTTCATAATCCATTAGCATATGAGGCCCTCTAGCAAGAACTAGGGCTTGAGGGAACGAGATTCAAAGCACTTACATTTCAGAGGAGAAAAGAAAGAGTGAAGAACAATTCGGAGCTCAGGATAGCATAGTGAGACATTACTGACATGTCTTCAAGAACCATGGGGACCAAAACAGGAAGTGGCAGAGCAAGGATTACAGCAGAAGTCACTTGCCTGGCAGTCCTCTCCCCTTCAGCCTGGCTGACATGCTCCCATGTCTCCCCTTCCCCTTCTGCGCCTGGCTTACTCTCCTCTGGATTCTACTAAAAAAGGAAAACATAGATAAATTCTTCCCTAAGCATCTCCCCTCTCTGGTCCCAGACACTGCCAGGTGTTCCATCCCAAGTCTTGCCATTGAATCCTGTGTGTGTCCATTTGCTTTTTTGCGTTTCTTTATAATCACTGTAGGTGACTCTACATGCCTGTTTTGCTTCACCTACTTGCAAAGACTCTCAAAAAAAAAAGCATGGGAACTAGTCCCTTCTCCTGCAGAAGCCACACCGGTCTCTCTGGAGACAATGCTATTTCAAACACACATATTCCTCCCTTCCGAGTGCTGCCTACCTCCTCCCTAAGAATATCACTACTATAGTCAGCCTCTGTTATTGATGGAAGGTATCATATGATGCTAGAGTGTTGCAGCAGAGAAAATATTGAAATTCAGGGTCTAACCAGTGTTTCACAAAGTGAAGCTGCCTTACTAACTACATTTGAATCATCTGATTTTCTGCTCCTCCCACCCCAACAAAATCTTTTTATAACTTCCAGCATACAATACCCAGCATAGCACCTGGCACACATATAAGGCATGTAGTAAGTGTATGCTGAACAGTCAAGTACATTAATCTGCTCCTTAGTTCCCTAATCTGGAAAGTTATTTCTGAGGTCCTTTTCAACACTCTATGGTTTGAAGAGTCCAGTATCTAAGCAATTTTTGTTCCATGTACCCTATGCTAATGCTAATTTATCACAGCTCTTGCTAAGATTGTGAACTCAGATATCTCAACAGTAATTAACATTTATTGACACAACTTTCCAAACATTATACTAAATATTCTATAGTATAGCCTACATCCTTTTTACTGATAGTGATTAAATACAGCACAGGAAACAGATTAATGAGATGAATTTTTCATCAAAGAGAGATAACAAGTGCTGGTGAGGATGTGGAAAAAAGGGAATCATTGTGCACTGTTGATTGGAATGTAAATTGGTACAGCTACTGTGGAAAACAGTACGGAGTTTCCTCAAAAATATTAAAAAAGGAACTACCATACAATCCCGCAGTTGCACTTCTGGGTATATATCTGAAGGAAATAAAATCACTGTCCCAAAGAGATGTCTGCATCCCCATAGTCATTGCAACATTACTTATAGTAGTCAAGACATGGAAACAACCTAAGTGTGCACTGACAGATGAATGGATAAAGAAATGCAATATATATATATATATGTGAAACATACATATATACACTTATGACATCTGACAATTAAGTTCGCGAACTCATCCTAGAAAAAGTGCTACATACCTCATTGCTGAATATCACTACGGTCACCTTTGAAGTACTCCCCTTGGGAAGCTATGCACCAATGCCAGCACCTAGTCCACCCTTCAAAGCAATTTTGGAACTCTTTTTGTGGGATGGCCATCAGTGCTGTCATCATATTATCCTTGATGTCCTGAATGTCATCAAAATGTCTTCCTTTCAGTATTTCCTTTATCTTCAGGTAAAGAAAGAAGTCATTGGGGGCCAGATCAGGTGAGTAGGGAGGGTGTTCCGATACAGTTATTTGTTTACTGGCTAAAAACTCCCTCACAGACAAGACAGTGCCGTGTGAGCTGGTGCACTGTCGTGACGCAAGAGCCATGAATTGTTGGCGAAAAGTTCAGGTCATCTAACTTTTTCATGCAGCCTTCTCAGCACTTCCAAATAGTAAACTAGGTTAGCTGTTTGTCCAGTTGGTACAAATTCATAATGAATAATCCCTCTGATATCAAAAAAAAGGTTAGCAACATTGTTGCAGCAAGTTTGTGAACTTAATTGTCTGACCTCGTATATATACACGCACATTTATATACACACATGCACTCATACATACATGTACACATAATGGAATACTATTCATCCATAAAGAAGAAGAAAATTCTGTGATTTGTGACAGCACGGACGAACACTGAGGGCAATATGCTAAGTGAAATAAGTCGGACATTACTAACACGGACTCCAAACTCGGCTCTGGCTATGCTCACAAGACTCCTTGCAGCCTGCTTCCTTCTATCTCCTATCCCTGGTCTAGCATTTCCCCTCTCCACCCCCACTCAGGGAGATAGAAAAAAACTAAAATTGACTGCTAGCCTAAAGGAAATCCCATGAGAACAAGTAGCTAGCACTTTCCATGATTTCACATCAAATGTTCGGTAGCCTATCATTGTTACGAATAAAAATAGCTATCATTTGAGAAGTGTTCAGATGCTGTTCTGGTAAAATAAGGGTCTTATCCACAAGAATCTTGTATTTTGGGAAGAGATACAGATTACTTCAGCTAAACACATTTTCTTTTAAAAGCAAGATAATTACAGATGATGATAAATGCTGTGAAAATTTTTACAGAGGGTTATGTGATAGGACCAATATGTGGGCATTGTCATATAGAACGACCGTGGGTAGGGTTTATCTGAACACTGAAGAAGGAGATGGAGCTTTCCAGGGAAGAACCAGGCAGATAGCACCCCAGACACAGAAACAGCTAATGCAAAAGTCCTCAAGCCAGAATAAGCTTTGCATATTCCTGTAGGAAAAAGGATGCCTGTATGGCTGGAAAGGAATCAGGAAGAGACGTGAAGCTGAAAAAGTCAGCTGATGTGAGGCTTTGTAGGATTTTATTCTGACAGCAATGAAAAGTCTTTCAAGGACTTTAAGTGTGACATGATTTGATTTATGTTTTATGAAAGTCTACTTTGGGTCCTGAATGGGGAACAAATCATAAGGAGTAAAAGTCTGAAGGCGATTCAGAAACCAGGCAAGGGATTGTGGTGGTTTAGATTAGAAAGAGTGATGGCGTGGCAGTGAAGTGAAGTGTAACAATTCTTTAAATTTCATAGAAAAGGAAACTGATGTTCAGAGAGGTTAGGGAAATTGACAAGATTGCACAGACAGCTAGTTACATGCAGAGCCAGGATTCAAACTGTTATCTGATGCCAAAGTGTTTTCCTTCCTCTGCATTTCTTTGAGTCTGTTTTCTCATCTGTAAAATAATAGTTTGGATTAGATTATCTAAGAGATATCTTCCAGTTCTAAAATATCAAAAACTTTCCAGCTAATTCATCCAAACTTGAACAAATTCCCTCTGCTTAGATATGTTTGATGCTCCTTGGATAAAGTCTTATCATACGTGCCACTCAATTTGGGTTTTTTGTCTTACATAGCAAAGGAACATACAGACAGTGTACAGAATACTCATGTGGTCTTCAGTTTTCAGGAACCTTCAAGATAAGATTGAGAAAGAGACCGTGTCTAGCCACTGCATCAGCAGGGAGTCGATTTGTCTGGAGAAAGCAGTCCAGCCAGTGAGAAACAGTGGTGGAGAACAGGTGGGAATGGAGCAGCTAAAGGGGAACAGGCCATCAGGTACTTCAGTGGGAATAAATAACAAGATATAGATTAAAAAACAAACACACAAATGATCAAGTCTATCTTTGAATTTTTGGATAAAGTGTGTATTACTTTTGTAGTGTAATTCTTTAAAAAAAAACAGAAGAAAGAACAGTCAATTTATAATAACAGATATCCTAAAGTGAGGATTTCGGTAGTAAGGCAATACACTCTAGATATTCTGAGAGAGGCACAATTTCATATATTTTGGTGGCAGAGCAGAGACGGGGGTATGGCATTAAGAAATCGCTTAATGTCGCGATGAACAGTTCACGTTTGGGAGCCAGAGTGCTTCCCTTGAAATTCCAGCTCTAGCGCTTACTGGCAGTGAGACCTTGGGCAAATTATGTAATCCCCCTGGGCCTCTGGGACCTTATCCATAAAATGGGTTCAATAATTGTCCCATGCCATAGAGTAACTATAAAAACTAAATGAGTAAATTTATGTAATTATAGAGGAAACTAAGAATGAAAAGGGCAACTCAGGACTCTCACTGTCTGTACCTATGACTCTTTCAATAGCTTATTCACGGTCTTACCATTTTTGCTCCCTAACCTCTACTTTTATCTTGTTACTACTGTAGGTCTCTGGAGACCCTTACCTTCCTTCCATTGGCAAGGAAATGACACTCTGGAAATATCAGAGCTTGCTCACTCTTCCTCTTCCAGAGAGGGCCATAGGGAAAATGAAAACAACCAGATCTCTCATGATTTTCATTTGTCCATCCAGGCTTTGGATGTTAGAGTTGGAGCTTTGGGTCCCATATTCAGTCTTTCTCAAAAGCAGAGTACAACATAATGCTTAAGAGCCTGGGTTCCGGAAGTGACACGCACGGATTTAACTCTACCACCTGGTAACTGTGTGGGCCAATTACTTAACTCTGTGAGGCTTCAGTTTCCTCTTCTACAAAAGGACATGCTAGCATTTGCTTTATAGAGCTGTTGTGACAAATAAGGTAATGCATTTAAAGGAATCAGCCTTAGAATGTTAGCAATTTTTATTATGCTGTTAGGTCCTGACAATAATAAACCAAACCACTCCCCTCTCATTTGCTCTGCTCTGGCCACAAAAGCCTTCTTTTTTGCTCCCCAACAAAGTGGCCATTCCTGCCTCAGGCGGTTTGCTCTGACACCCCCATTAAGAGGAGAGGCGTCAGGATGCAATGTGCATGCTGCCATCTGAATTGTGTCACACAGAGGCCCTGGGTAATCTGGAAATGATCAGGTTGTGATTGATTGATTGATTGATTGATTGATTGATTTTGGTGTGACTAGTGAGTCTTGCAGGAACAGGGAAACATAGAGCTGGTCCCAGTTCTGTTGCTAATTTCTGCCTGGAATGTTCTCCTCCTGCCTAGGCCTTCCTAGGGCTGGATCCTTCTCAAAAGTCCATCTCAACTGAAAAGTCATCTCCACAGAGAGGCTTTCCCTGACCACCCCAGCTAAAGTGCCTCCCTGGACTAATCATTCTGTGTATTATTTTCCTGTATTATGTGCCTCAGAGCAGTTGTTGCTATCTGGAATTATCTTGTTTATCCCCATACGTGTTTATTGTCTGTCGCTCCCCACGATGATGTAAGCATCTTGAGGACAGAGCCCTCATCTGTCTTGCACATGCTGTATCCTCAGTGCCTGGCACAGAGTGCACATTCAATACATGAATCAATAATTCTTACATGTTCCATGGAGTTCAAAGCATCCTTCAGGGCCATAGCCTTTGCAGGTCTGAGGTTTCCTCCACATGAGCAATGACAGCCCAAATTCGCTGACTCCAACCTTCCCATTCAAAGATCTTAGAAGGTCTTTCCCATCCTGGTTGCAGTGTGTGTGCAATAAGTCCCATTTCACAAGATCTTGTATTTGTGATGTGGAAAGGGACTTTGTAATTATGTATTCGGGATACCCCTGGACCTCAGATGGTCTCTCAGAGAACTCTGCAAAGGTGCTGAGTGGTTCTGCATGAGGAGAAAAAAGTTGCTTGGCTAGCAGTGCTGTGCATGTTGAAACTTCTAATCTTCAGCCTCAAGAAGAGAGGAAAAAGAAGGACCAAAAACAATGCCCATGAGTGAGTTGTCCGTGTGCTTCTTACACAAGCCCTTGGAAAATGCATGAACGGGAATTAACTGAGACAACCTAAGTAATACTGAAGGGAGGACTCCAAATGTGATGTCAAAGTTAGCAAGAGGCTTCAAGGTGAGGTTACTTTTGCATTGTTGCTGCATAGTGAGCAAGAATTTCTTCATGAATGCCAAGCTTCCCAGCATTTTAAGACTTGTTGAGATTAAATGTTTTATTAATTGCTTTTCTTCATAACACTCAGAGACAATACCTCATTTAGAAGAGAAAAATCATGCCCACGCTTTTGCACCGGGAGTAATGCGGAGGTTAAATGTTCCATCTGAAAAAGATAGAACATTTGGAAATGGAAAAATTAAGATTGGGTTCTGGTGAAAGGCTACAAGGTTAGAAAAGGTGGAACCTCGGAATGAGACCCTGTCTGTCACAGAACTAGATTGCTTGTTCCCTGAGTACCTGTTATAAACCAGATCTTATTCTAGATGTTGGGAATACCAGGAGGTATGTAAAAGAAACAGTCCCAGTATTCCTGGAGCTGACAGCCTTGTTTGGGAGACAAACAAGCAAACAAATTATAGTATCCTGTGACTAGTGTCATTAAGGGCTATGGAAACACAGCAAAGAGAGCAGCTAACCAAATCTCACAATTTCACAGAAGTGTTGGAGAAACAATAATATGTTATCTGGTGAAGGCAACAAACTTGTGAACCTGTTTTTCTTGCCAAATGAATCAGACAACGTGAGAACACTAAATTATTTGAGGGGATGGGTGCTAATATCACTCCTGCTTCAATCTTTGCAAATGTTGTCCCCTTCTTTCCCCACCCACTCACTAACCCCTACTCCCTTTGGCTCTCAACTGAGATGTCACTTTCTGGGTGGAAGCCTTCTTTGACTCCCACATGACAAATGCTCTGCTCTTATCTATTTTCATAACAGCCGTTTGTCTCTCCATCAGACTAACACATACTATGTGCCAGGCCACATTCTGAGTCCTTTACATATATTAACTCATTCATTGTCTCCACCAATGTAAGAGATATTATTACTATATCCACTTTGCAGATGAGGAAACTGAGATCCAAACAGGTTAAGTAATTCGCCTTAATTAAGAAGTGACAGAGCCAGGATGCAAACCCTTTCTTATTACCCATGTTATACCTCCTCTTCAGGGTAAATCTCCCTATACTATCCTCTTCTTATTTGTCTCCTGCTTCAGACTGCAAACTCCTGAAAGGTGCAGACCATGTATTACTCATAGTTATACTGCAAAGCCTAGCTCATGGCCCGGTGTATAGTAGGCATTCGATGATGTTTATTGATATATATTTTTAAAGAATGTTAGAATACTACATGTCTACACTATTCACAAAGGAGCTACTACCTCTGTCAATATTTTAATGGGTGCTACGAAGGCCTCTCCTCCCAAGTAATGGGTCTGCTATTAAACAGATTTCTTGAGACTTGGGACCTAACTCCAATGAAAGACGCGGGACCCTGGAATACAAAACCCGGAGGAATATCTGGGAACCTTTTGCTGTAGGTGGCTCTTTATGAATTCCTCCCAGGTATAACTAAACTCCAGCATGTTTCTTTTTCATTAATTTCTTTTGCTAAGGTAGTTCTGTAACTCAAAATGTTCCTCCCCCACCCCCACCCTAGAATGGGGTTTTGTTTTTATCTTTTGTTTGTGCTTGTGGTACAATTCAGGCTGGAGAAGTAAATCTGATCCAACACTGGCTCTGTATGATTAGCTGTCGTCTGCTCGGCAGTAACGGTGTGGTGCTTCATTGCACTCCAGCTGCGGCCTTCTCTCTACTATATGTCATGCATCATTTTGCTCAGCTGCCTTCTCTTTGCTGCTTGATCTATTAATTCCTGGCCTCACCAGCAGTTTACATTATACATCCCCATCTGGATCAAGGCATGCTCAGTGTCTCCAGGGGAACTTTGTGGGAATTCAGCTGGGTAGATGAGATGTCTCTTGATTTTTCATTTTTCTGATATGTCAGAGTTAAGCACATTTCAGAGGTCCTCAGAAATTATGATCAGAACATATGGCAAAGGTAACAGTAGTAATAATAAAGGAACTCTTTAGTGTTACACAAAGCATTTTTGTCCAAAGACTCTAAAATTTTTTTCTTTTTAAAAATTAGCTAAGATTTATTGACCATTACTTAGACATGAAAGAATTCAAAAGGGATCAAGGTAACAAGTAAATGAGAACTTTCAAAAGGGACTGTTGTGAAAATAACAATCAACAAACACTTACAATCAACAAAAGTCAAGGTGTGACTCACATAGTTCTGATGAACTTGGGACCAGAAATTCTGTCCTTAAATGAATTTTATCCTAGAGATTATTACTTTTCAAAAAAATTAAAGTGAATTTAATTACATTAGTCCCCAAACCAGGCATTAGTTATTATTTAATGCTCAAAAGTCAATTAGTTAATATCATTAATCAATCTTTGCTATAGCAGGTACTCCAGTGAGTTAAAAACATAGCAGCATTTCTCGTTGGGTGAGGCTCAGGCACAGACAGGACAGAAGACTATTTAAACCTGCTTCTGTTTGCCCTGACTTTGCTTATTTAGGTTGAGCTGCCCTACCACTCCTACATGACCAGCACCAGATAAAAATGAGTTCTGAAACAAAAAAAACTCATAGACACAGACAATAGTTTAGTTTACCAGAGGGTAAGGGGGGTGGGGGGTGGGAGATGAAGGTAAGGGGGATCAAATATATGGTGATGGAAGGAGAACTGACTCTGGGTGGTGAACACACAATGTAATTTAGAGATGATATGATACAGAATTGTACACCTGAAATCTATGTAATTTTGCTAACAATTGTCACCACAATAAATTAAAAACAAAAAAAAAAGAGAAAAAAAAATGAGTTCTGTATGCCCCATTCCCAACGTGCTTCCAGTTCTCATCCTTCCCAGGCCCTTACTTAGCCCACGAACACTTCCTCTGCTCTCAGCTTTCACATTGGATGCCTGATTTTCAATGGCTTTTCTGGTTTTCCATCTTCCATTCTTCTCTTAGGCAGAATTTCACATTAGCTTTCGCTTGGATCCACGTCTGGGTGACCAGTGGGCATACATAACACCAATCTTGGCCTCTGGGACCTCACCTGCTCTAGTGCCCTACAACGGGGAATCAGATTTCCTGACCTCACTGCCCAAACACCTTAGAAGTTGTCTTTTTTTTTTCACTGTGCCTGGACAGTAAAAATACAACAAAAATAATGTTGTGCTTATAAATTTAGACGACCAGAAATTTTGAAGAGAAGCAAAGGGAGAAAGCAGGTAAAGGCTTCCCCTTCACCAATGGGTCAACACTAAAAAAGTCTTAATAGAAGAGGCTTGGATTGATGCAGAAGATTTGTATAGAGCATTGCTATTCAATCAAAGAACTATTTGAGGTTTTCTAAAGATAAATTATTGGAGGGGGAAATGAAATAAATTCTCCGAGGCATTATCTTTGGCTTGTGAGAGGAGACTGAGGAGGTGTAAATGATGGACAGCGTCCTAGCTTTCCATTGGAAGAAACAGTGCACGGAAACTGCAGACATTCCAAACCACAAAACACCTTCATAAAGACATTCACATGGAATGTGTTTGGGATATTTTTTTTTTTTCACACGAATGATAAATTGCCAAGTCCATCTGGCTCCAGCCCTCACTAGGCACTATTGTAACACTTCCTGTCCTTGGATAGAGCTTCCCTGCGTTTTCTGGGGCATTCTTCTACTGATGCCTTAAGGACTTCTTTATTTTGGCTCCTCACCTCAGGCATTCCTCAGGTTTTAGCTCTTTTCATCAGGGCCATTTAGGTCCTAAGTCTATTTATTTTACAACTAAACATGTTCAAATAGGTGGCTTGTAAAGTTGCCTTTACCGAATGACATAATTGTGATTTCTCCAAACGCCTCTGGCAGTGGGATTTGGTATACACTCTGTTCTCTATGTCATTTGCACTACTTTAATATTCTTCTACTCTGAGAGAATTGGGGTGACATATCTTTCCAGTTTACCCAAGGGATTTGGGGAGGCCGTAACCCTCTTGAGTTTCTGGAGCCCTTGAAGAGGTCAGTGTCACTTTTTGTGGTCTAAATTGTTCCACTATACCTAGCCTCCCTTAGGACAATGACCTAGAGTGGATTTTTCTCTGAAATTTTTACAAACGTTGTTTACCCTGTGTATTCGTTTACTACAGTTGTAAACAAATTACCATAGACTTGGTAGCTCAGAACAACAGGAATTTATCGCCTCACAGTTGTGGAGGCCAGAAGTCCAAAATCACTCCCTCTGGAGAGATTCCTTCCTTGCCTCTGCCAGCTTTTGGTGGCGGTTGGCATTCTTCGGCTTCCAATCTTAGCCCATGTTCCTCTGGTTCTTCATGTGTTTGTGCTCACCTTCTGTCTTTTATAAGAACACTGTCATAAGATTTAAGCCCCACACAGGCAATTCAAGATGGTCTCATCTCAAGATCCTTAACATAATTACATCTTCGAATATCCTTTTCCCAAATAAGGTAACATGCACAGTTTCTGGCTATTAGGTCATGGACATATTTCTCTGGAGGACCATTCAACCTACTACACCCCATATTCTGATGAAAATTCTCTGCAGACAATGATACTCACCGTCACATGTTCACGGTGGTGCTCAAATGCCCATTTTAAACACAATGCAAATCTGGTACCAGTTTTCCATTTCCTCTGCATACTCATGGAAAAAGGTGCATATGATCTCTTCAGATAAAAGCAGCTAGAGATGCTGGTGAATTGAAACCTGGGACAAGGTAGCTGAGTGGTGTCTGTGGGAAGCAACAGAATTTCTCTAGTGAATCCACCTCTTTTCAAGAGTTGGGTGAATACTGTGTCTTCTCCACAAACATGTTAGGACATCCCAGGTCCCAAGTCAACATTTAGAAGCCTCTTCCTTTCTATTACTTCCTCCACCATTCATTTTTAAGTTCCAAATGTATCTCTGAAACACCCCTTTCATTGTAATCATTAGAACAAAGAGTTTAAAAATCAGTATGACTGTACAATACTTGAACCAAATAGATCTTAGCCAGAAACCACGCTGTTTGGGCCTCTGCTGAGTATGTGTGTTACAAGTTGGTCTTCTATTACTCTGAATCCTTCCTACAGAGTTCTTCTGCTTCCTGCACTTCTGGATAACTGACTGAGAAAATGGAAGACAACTTTTTTCCATCCATTCATCAAACAGATTTTTCTGAAACAGCTCATGTGTTAAGCACGTTCTGCGTTGAGGAGGATTAAAACATAATTAGAATAACACTGAATCCTGTACAAAGACATACAAGTGCTTTCTCTATGATCTCATTTGATCCTTAAAACAAACATTTCACCTATTATGAAGCTGGAGCAAAGAGAGGGAAAGAAGGTGTCTAATATTCCACAGTTAGTGAAAGGCAGAGTTGGACCTCAACTCAAAAATGCCTCACTCCCCAGCCCTACCCTGTGCCATCCAAACTATAACTTCAAGATGAATATCTGGTTGGGGAGTTTATCAGGCAGGGTTCCAATAGAAAATATAACTCACCGTAGATGGTGTATATGAAAAGACTTTAATGAAAGGACTACATATGGAGGTGTGACTATGTTACAGGAATAAACAAGGGCTGTTGAGGCACCGAGACTAGCAAACAACTATAAGTTAATCCTAGTTTTATGACTGAAGGAGCAACGAGGAGAAAAGAGTGTAACGAGAGCCTGATGAGAGCTGAAGAGTAGAAGAAGGGCCATTTAGTAGAAACTGTACCTTGGGAGGGAGGCAGCTCCTGGCAGAGATGCAGAGCTAAAACAGGGACAGGGAAGGGCCACCATTCCCATGGGCTGGAAATCAAATGCAAGCTGGCAGTCAAGTGAGGCAGCTGACAAAGTGTTTAAGGCTTAGCTTCCCAGAGCATGGAACAGGGTATAGAAAGGCAGAGAACGCCTCTGGGTGGAGACTTGGGTAGTGCAAACAGATAATCAGCCCACAAAGATAAAACATGTACATAAATAACAGATTCCAGAGGAGAGAGAGAACTCCCAGCTTACAAGTTAGTGCGAGCCTGGGAATCAGGGAAGCCTTCACACATCAAGAAGTGCTCCAGTTGGGTCTTAAAGAAAAGGTAGGATCTAGAAATACCGAGATAAGAAAGACAGTATTTTCAGGCAGAGTGAATGGTATTGCAAAGGGCACAGACACATGGTATGTGTGGGGTTAGGAGTATATGTGTGTGGAATCACTAACTGTTCTCTTTGGAATATGAAAGTAGGAAGGGAAGAATAAGGCTAGAAGGTAAATTGAGGCCTGGCAGTGAGGAGCCTGAAATGCTCTGTGAAGGAATTTGACTTTTATTCTGGGGGCAGTAGAGCACTACGGGCAGTTCTGTCGGGGGTGGGGTGGGGAGACTTTACAGAGCTTAATCCTCTGGAGCAGAGTGTATAGATCATATACTATACTCCTTCTATACTATAGAAGGAGTTCTATACTATACTCCTTCTATACTATATACTTCTATACTATACTCCTATACTACTATACTTCTATACTATACTCTATACTATACTTCTATACTATACTCCTTCTATACTATACCTATACTCCTTCCATATGGAGGAAGGAGAGTGTTGTTTTATGGAAGAAGTGGCTGCCAAAAAGCTTTGTCCTTTTCCTTGAACTGAAACAAGATCTTTTGTCACCCCAGAAATGTCTTCACCAGATCCATTCTCCCTTAGCCTTTCCTCCTTAGACTTAAAAAAATCAAGTTCAGGCTCAGTCAAAAATTCATTTAACTGACCAGTTAATTTAGTCTACTGGTACCAAAATTTAAGGAACATCATTGAAAAAGCAGTAAATCCAATGAGAAACCTAGTCTTAGTAATAGACATCATGCTACCAAAGCCAATACTCCTGAGAGCTGTCTGGTTCCACTGCTGTGGGGGGAAGGAGGTTAGCTTCTCTTCTCTTGGAGTGAGATTTTTTTATTTGTCTGTTATGTTCTCTCTTTGAGTAGCCACTGGTCTAATTTTTTTGGTAGCAACTTATTTCTAGAAGGCCAAGAAAACCAACCCTCTCTTCAGAGATTGTTTTGTCCTAATAGAAACTTGGAATTTGTAACTTTTATACAGCCATGTGGTCCAGATTCCAGGAAGCCAGGCTCACCAGACACTTCTATTAAAGTCCAAACCTCTCTCAATCTGGTTTCAGTTGCTACAAGTACTAGCAGAACTCCCAACAGAGTAGAAAATGGGATAGAGGGTAGAAAGGTTGCAATGTGCCAAGTCCTAGATGTTGTCAGAGAGATATTCATGAGTGAAGAATTATTGCAAAGCCACAGATTCCACATGTATGTCTATGCTAACAGAGTAGTTTATTGACTTTAGAAAAACTGGTTGGGCTGGAAATACTGTACATGATTACTTAGCAATATAGTACTTGTAAAGATACAATCACAGAGGAATTGTTTGGTGTATCCATTCATATAGGTAAGATGGAAAACAAATAGCTGATAGTCCATTTTTGTTTCAGTTACCTATTTTTGAGGTAACCACGGTTTGGTGTAGAATATTGAGATAACTCACCACTCTCAGACTTTTAGGAGGAAGCATTGTAGATAAGTTATCTATATAATGCCAATACATATTTGGGACCATACAGGAAACTGACTGACTTGTTTTTTCCTTAACTCGTTGAGGGCATCATGTTGACAAGCATTTAGTCTATGTCGATCCTGACTGGAGCACTCACTAGCTGTATATTCCAAGACCAGCCACGTAATCTTTCTGAGCCATAGATTGCTCATCTGTAATGTTCATACCACATTAGGAAGATCAAATGATCAAGTCTGTTGTCACGCTTTTTAAAAGTTTGTAGCACCTATATGAATAGTAGTTTATTGTTCTTGCTATAAATTTAGGGATATGTCTATTCCAACTTATCTGATAGAAATGGTGATAATGGGGTTTATTAGCTCTCTCTCTGTACCTTGGACTTTGGTCTTCAGACATGTGGAAAATGATGCTACGTAACTCAATTCTTCAAAAATTATCTGATTTCCTAATTAAGTGCCATGGGACACATGGAGATGAGTAAATACAGTCCTTGTGTTCTTTGGGCCTGACAGAGTAAGATGGTTGGATTGATGGACGGATGGATGGATGGATGGATGGATGGATGGATGGATGGATGGATGGAGGATGGATGTAGAGATGGAGATAGAGTGGGAATGCCTTCTCTTAGATTGATTTTGCAGATGAGTAGCCTTTACAAATAAAACTTTGCTTTACATTGCTTCTAATGACAAGGAACATGGCTGTGAGATTGGAAAGTGAGAGGTTCACCAAGAGGAATGGATTTATCAACAGCCATGCTTGACTAAGTACTTGCTATGTAATTTTCCTCATGGGGATTTGGTACAAGAGTTCTAAAAACTTTACTGAGGGCAAATAGAAGATGATTCTCCAGCTGTGGATAGGATCTTTCCCACTTTGTGTTGTGGTTAGTGAGGACAGCATTATTGAATCTTCGATGTAAAAACAGAAATCATTTAAAAGACCAGAGAGTTTCTTGTGAGTTTTTCCTTATGAGTTTCTCCTGGGATGCTTTAAAAAAGTAACAACAATAACAAAAAGGCTCAATCTTACTTTTTAGACGGTAGTGTCATTTGGCAGTACATATCTCAAGGCATGCCCGATCCTCCTTTGAAAACACAGACCTCACTTTATGGACCCTAAAAAATGGCCCATTTCTTTAAAAAATAAAAATAAAATAAAAAACTCCAATAGAATTAAGATTGGTTAAAACACCAAGAATAAAAGATCCTGTGTTTGTTAAAGCATCAAAAGGTATTTTTATGACCAAAAAATGTCAAACAAGACAAGATTTAGATTTCTGTCCTTCATCAAGACCCAGCACTTTGATTAACTCCACCTGGAGAAGAGAAGGCTTATGCAGATGCCGAGCTGACCCCATGAGACATTGTCACAAAATACGATTTTAGGTTCTACAGATGAAGTTTCAGTGAATTATTTCCCATTTGTGCTAACAAGCATGGCAAACGGTGAGAAAAAAAAAATCAAAACATTAATCTTTGACTTAGGGATCTTTGGGATGTTTTTTTCTAAATGGAATAATACCTACCCTTAGAATTTGGGATACTCCAAAATAAAATCAAACATTTAAGAAAGAAAATGGTAGAAAAGACCATGAAGAAAAATTATGAGAAATTTAAACATTTGTTTCTTATAGGAACTTTTAAAACTGCAATGGTGATTTCTAGAGAGGGAATAAAGTTGGCAGTAGAGAGAGTGAGTAAACAAACAAACCGTGGTGAATGAGTGGACAAACAAAAATATAGATACTTGTAAATACTTAGGTGTGTCTCCTCCCCTCCGCCTTCCATGAACAAATCAGGGATTACCCCGTTGGTGAAGAACACTGAAATAATTACATAAAATATTACACTGAGAGGACTCTCAGAGATCACCAAAGGTTTGTAAGTTTTTTTCATTTGAAGAAAATTTCATTTGAAGAAAACTTTTCTTCAAATGAAATATTGCACGGAAGCTACACATGTACATATATATGGAACAGATCAAACTGAAGCTTCTCTAATTGAAACAGGGACTACGAACCCCACCCCACCCCCAACTCAGATTATCTTCACCTCTACAGAGAGCAGGACACCAGAACACACAGTTTGAAAACCATGCATCTCCTCGTTTTATTCATGTGACATCGTGACAATTAGAGCCCAGAGAGGTGAAGTGATGTGCCCAAGATCATACAGTAAGCACCCACGGTCCAATCAAGTTGACACATTCAATGAACTATCACAGGGTTTAAGGAAAGAAGAAAGTCCTCAGCAGGGGAGCCTTGAAAGCTTATCATTACAGAGACCATTCTTGGACCTAAAACGTCTATAGATGAGACCAGTCTGATGATGCCTAGACTTGACTTTAATGTTCCTCTTGAATGAAGCTGTTTTCTACATGGGAAGAAATATGGCTTTTGAACACTAACACCTGTTAAGGATGAAAAGATATTCGGGAGCATTTTTGTGTTATTTTGGTTAATAACAAAGTTGGGGAGATGAGGAGAGGCAAATTTGTGATAATTTGGCACAAGAAACATGCTGTTGGCAGCTTCTTTTCTTGGCTTCAATGGCATAATAAGAGGATATCAGTTTCAGGCTTTCATCTGGAAATAAGGATCCAGGGCATGGAGATGACTCAAAGGCTGCTTTTTCTTTAAAACAGTTAAAGGATATTAATGGAGATTGTTTCTCATAAGAAGCTGCTTTAGAATATAGGAAGGTAGAGTCTATCTTCCTGCAATATTTGGCAACAAATGTAAGGCAGGAGTATTTAATGATCATTTTTAAAAGGATATTTGCTGTCCTAGTTAGTCTAAGTTGGCCTCTTATGCACATGATTTGGCAAAGATGTGTAATTCACTCATTTTCCTAACCTGCTTCAAGCAATCATAGTTTTCCGTTGACATAGAATTTTTCCAATCCAGGATAAGCCCCAGTCGAACAGAGAATCAGTAAGCCTGAATGGCAGCCAAATTAAAATACTATCCCTTTAATGCTATTTTACAATGTATATTTAGACAAGGATTCTCCCCACTTCGTAAACATCAGGTTTTTGGCATAATTCATCCCTAAGTCACCTGTCAAGAATGTGTGGCAGGCAAATTTACCTCAAAACCAGCTTACGCATAGAAAACAGAAACTATAAGACTAATTAAAAAGCCAACCTATTATTTAAAAAAAAAAAACCAACACAGTAAGTGTTTGGTTCTAAACTTGATTTTACGTGAAAAACCTGAATATGAAATTGTCTGACAGCATTATCCTGCCTCCTTCCTCCCTTTTCCTGACCCCTCCGGTATATTCACAAAGGAAGTGGCATGTTTGCGCTGGATTGGGTGATTTGTGGAACAAATCTGAGTTATAGAGTGTTATGGGCTTTTGGAAGAAGAAAGGTGCTGTCAGAATAGATGTTGTTCTTCACGTTTTCCATGGCACTTGTATATTAGTCCACAGTTTGTGACCCTGTTTCATAGTTGGCTGACTGTTCTCTCCTTCCCCCAATCCCTGCCCTCTTATTAAACAAAACACTTGTATGTTCTGGGAAGTGTTGGCAACTCACCCATTTCACTGTCATCCAGGCAGTGCTGTGATGTGGTTAAAAAAAAAAAAAAAAAGTCCCAAGGCTGGAATTTTAGAGCCACACTGGCCACTGTGGGGTGTGTGCAGTGGGCTCTACAAGTCCCATGCCAGATGCTGGTGTGGGCCCAGGGCAGCAAGGGACAGAGGCTGGAAGAGGAGTATGCTGCAGCTTCCCCACACCTCCGTCTGCCTTTCATCCTCACTTTGCGCTGAAATTGCTCTGGACGAAGGCACCTGTTTATTGTCAGACCCATGGTCACATTTCCAGTGCTCTCTCTGTAGCATCTGAGTGTTAATCTCTTTGTATTTCATAAAACATTCTCATCCTTCGTCTTCTTTAATAACCCTCTCTCCCAGTTTTGTTTCTTTCTCTGATGCCTCGTTCTTGGTCTCTTGTTCCTTGTCCTTTTCCTGCCTCTTCATTGATGATATGTTCCCAGGGTTACATTCTTAACCCTCTTCTCTTTTAATTCTACACACTCCTCTGGATTGCCCCATGTCTTCTTAAGGCTTCAGCTATCATTACAATGCAGAAAACTCTTGAGGGCTAAATTTCCAGCCCAGATCTCTCTTCTGAACTCCAGACATATTTAGTCAACTGCTTGCACAATACCACCATCTGTTCCAATTAGTATAGCTGCGTAGCAAGTCATCCCAAACCTCAGTGACATAAAACAACCATTGGTTGGGTCAGGAAATCAGGGCACAACAAAGACAGTTGTTTCTGCTGAGTGATATCTGGGGTCTCAGCTGGGAAGACTGAAAGGCTGGAGTGATTTAACAGCTGGAGGCTGGAAGGATCTGGAAATATCTCTACTCACATGTCTAATGGTTGATGTCTGTGATTATGTCACATGTCTGTTGGCTGGGAGCTCATCAGGGACTGTCAGCCAGAATACCTACAAATGGGTTCTCCATGTGGCCTAGACTTCCTCACAGCACGGTGACCTCAGCGTCATTGGACTTCTCACATGGCAGCTCAAGGCTCCAAAGATGAATATCCCAGCTAACAATGCAGAAGCCACCATCACCTTTTATGAGCTAGTCACAGAAAACACTCAGTGTCAATTCCACCACTTTATATTGGTAATAAATAAGTCGTAAGCCTACCCATAGTCAAGGGGAGTAGGTTAGACTCTATTTGGTGATGAGGGGAGCGAGGCAAGGCTGTAGAAGAGCATGTAGGACAGGAGATGTTTTTGTAGCCGTCTTTGGAAAGTACAGTTTGTCACATCACACACCTCCACTCCCATCCTCACATGATGTCCCATCTATACAGATGTAGCACAGAGCCACATGTACTCTTTCCTCCACGCTTTTGCATATACCATTCCCTCTGACTAGAGCATCTTTTCCTGCCTGTTAGCTCCCTGCC
Source organism: Rhinolophus ferrumequinum (assembly GCF_004115265.2). Classification (NCBI taxonomy): domain Eukaryota; kingdom Metazoa; phylum Chordata; class Mammalia; order Chiroptera; family Rhinolophidae; genus Rhinolophus; species Rhinolophus ferrumequinum. Next base: position 79,240,810 of record NC_046294.1, on the reverse strand, counting down.
ACTACCCGATTTTTTAATCTAACTCCTATTTGTCCTCATCTCAGATGCCATTTTATTCAGATCCAAGTTTACCCTTAGGAGAGATACAGTGTCCACCACCTCATCTGGCTTTCCTCCCTATTGGCCGTGCTTACTCACCCAACCATTGGGTGTGGGGGAGGGTCATCCCATACCTGAGTTCTGAGTCAATTTACCTGAGTTCAATGTCTGATTCTGCCTTTAGCTGATTGTGCAAACTTGAGCAATTTGTTTAACTTCATAAAGCTTTAGTTTCCACAACTAAAAATAAGGAAAGTATTTTATTACCTTATAGGAGTGACGGTAAATGGGATGTGCAAAGATATTGGTGTAAAGGTGTTTTAGTAAAAGCTAGTTAATGAGCATGATCCTGAAAATAATCCTATGAGTTAAAGCTTAATTTGAAGAACTGGTGTCATAACGCAAACATTTCCCCTCTAGCTGTAAGGAGCTACATTGCTCAAAAAAAGATGAAAAGAAAAAAATAACCTTCTTGATCTACATCTACTATAAAGCCTTCCACAGTCTATATCTCTATACTTTCTTATTGTCATGATTATAATTCATGTACATTCAGTATTTATTTATTTATGTTTTTTGGTAGTTTTTTTAATTAAAATTTATTGTGGTGACAATGGTTAGTAAAATTATATAGGTTTCAAGTGTACAGTTCTGTAATACATCATCTATATATTACATTATGTTTTCGCCACCCAGTCAGTTCTCCTTCCATCACCATATATTTGACCCCTCTTCTACTACCAGCCCTCCCCCCTTACCCTCTGGAAACCACTAAACTATTGTATGTGTCTATGCGTTTTTGTTTCTTTATTTATTTGTGTTGTTCCTTTGTTGCTTTCAGTTTTATATCCCTCATATCAGTGAAGTCAGATGGTTCTCGACTTTCTCTGTCTTGCTTATTTCGCTCAGCATAATAATTTCAAGATCCCTCCATGTTGTCACAAATGACGCTATTTCATCTTATGGCAGAATAGTATTCCATTGTGTATATATACCACATCTTCTTTATCCTATCATGTATCAAAGGACACTTTGGTTGTTTCCATGTCTTAACCACCGTAAATAAAGCTGCAATGAACATCAGAGCATATATTTTTACAGATAAATATTTTCTGATTTTTGGGATAGATACCCAGGAGAAGGATTGCTGAGTCATATGGTAATTCTATTCTTAACTTTTTGAGGAATCTCCACACTGCCTTCCATAGTGGCTGTACCAATCTGCATTCCCACCAACGGTGTATGAGGGTTCCTTTTTCTCCACAGCCTCTCCAACACTTGTTGTACAAGCATTTGCATAAAATAATCTATATTTAGTATAGCTCATTATTTCTCTCTGAGCATATGCTTTTACTCCTACTGATGTGAGGAAAAAAAAAAATCTGCTTTCAAAAAGACATTTGCCCCAGTTGTCTCTTCTATGAAGGGCACCTCTCTTTCTACTTGCACCATTGGTCCAAGAAGAGCAGCTAATTCAGCATAATTACATATGCTTTCTCTCCTTGGCTCCATTAACCACTGTGCTTGGCACTCACCATGCATGGTTTTGGTCTGCTTTGAGGACTGAATGAATATACGGTTCCCCAACACTGTCCTTGGGAAACAGGCTCTACTGAAATAATTACAGTGAAAGAAGCGTGATTTATGGTGATTTTGAGGTCGTATTCTTGGTTTTGTGGTGGTTTCTTTGTTTTGTTTCTTTTCATTGAATTTTTCTAACATGCCAGGAAGTTACTATTTTGCACAATTTGTGTGGACGGGTTGTTTGTTTAATGCATCACTATGCCAAGGAAGAGAAGCTTTCACTGTTGCTTAAATGCCACATGTAAAATGGGCCAAAATTCCAGCCTGATACCTGCTTGAGCAGAGTATATAAAATAAATAAAAGCAATTGAGAGGACATTATAGGGAGATAGATGTTGGAATGGCTATGTATATGTATACAGCCATTCAAAGAACAGAATGAGTCACCTGCCCTAAGGAGGCCATGAGCTCTCTGTATGGACTTTTTCAATCACTGATTAATTGGCAAATTGTGAGGAAGATTCAAAAACCAATGAATAGTTGGATTAAAACACTTTATTCTTCCAAGATTTTGTAATAAAATGCCCAAGAAGATATATTCCACTACAATTGTTAGACTGCAACTTCAAGCCACATCGTACGGGCTCTAGAGGAGAACAGACCTTGAAAAGCCATCTCTGTGGATGAAGAATTTAGTGTTCTTCATTTAGTATGAAGGTGAGTAGTGTAAGTGTGACTGGGCCACAAAGAAAAAGACAACCCAGAAAAATGACATATTCTACAGCTGCTTGAATCTTCACCAATACATAGAGAGATCCTGTATATTAGAAGTCTCTTGATCTTTTCTTTCAAATTCAGAATCAGGTTTGTCTCCATCACCAATTGTGTATGTTTGTCCTCAGTCACATCCCTTCAGCATTCAGCCTGGGGACGTTGTTTACAGATTAACAGACGAGGAAAAGCAGGCCATCAAGGAAGTTAGAAAAACCGGTGGAATGAATACAGAGACATCACGACTTCATCCACATTCTTGTAGGAAAAAGTGTTGGGTGATCTAGGCTGGGACTCTGTGTGCCTCTTAGTATTACAGTCACCTGGTAGAAGAAATTGGCTTCACTCCTTAAAGCTACAACCCATCTCTATGCCTACATATCACCTTAAGAATTTAAACAGTGTTTAAAGTGAGAATATAGTCACAGGGATTTCAAAGCTAAAGAGGAAGTAATAAAACATTTAATTTAATCATTTTATTTTACAGTTTGCAGTTTAAATGTCACTTTTTCGAACCTTTTCTAGATTTCTGGACTACATTAGATCTCTAGTTATATGCTCCATGACACACTGTGCTTTTACTTAATAGTCCTTAATATGATTATAATTAAAAGTGCATTATATAATAATTTGTACAATATCTCTACCCCCAATAATATTTATGTCCCAAAAGGGAAGGGATTATTTATGCCTCTTTACTAGTACATGTGTCCCAAATCCACACCAGAGTGCTTGAAAGTTAGTAGATGCTGTATAATATTTCTTTAATTAGTTGAATGAAAGCTGAGCTCAGATAAATTGAGAAAAAAAATTAAGTGAATGTCATAGCCCCAAAACACACCTTATTCCCAACACTGATTGAGCTCAGTGTTGTAGTTTGAGTGCAGAAAGATAAAATAAAGAAGAATTAAGAAAGGTTATCTGTTGCCTCAGGTTTTCCAAATGTCCAAGAAATAACACAGTTTGCACATTTCATCTCATGTCAGGATGTTTTCTATATACCCAACCTCATTTATTCAATAAATATTTCTTGAGTGCCTAGCAGAGTCAGACACTGAGTTAAATGCTGGAGATACAAATAGTGAGAGAAAAAATAGTGAGCATGCTAAACCTGTTTCTGCCATAGATTCGTGCTCTTGTGGTTCATCTGTCTAGAACACTGCTCCCAGGTGTTCACATGTTTGTGTCTTTCCCTCTTTTACATCATGGCTTAAGTGTCCCGTCTTCACATAAAATGTTCCTAACTACTCCCTAGTCACTATCTATCCAACAATCCTGTTTATGTCCTCTATAGGATGTAACACTTTCAAATTTGCCCTTACTCTTTATTTGATTATATTGTAGTTTATCCCTCCCACACACATATTCTCATATACCCAAACTAGACTGTAAGCTCCATGAAATCAATGACCCTGCATCTTGGTTCCCTAAACCTTCAATGCCTATGTTAGCATTTGTTCTTCCATGAATATGTGTTGAATGCAATCGTTGCCTACATCACGTGATTGTGGTCTAGAATGTGATGTGTGGCTGAAGCACATTGAGAGTGAAAAGCAACCTAAGAGCCTACGAATATCCCTACAGAAATTCCTCTAACTTTCATCAGCTTCAATGTTTTCCTTTGAAATCAGTTTGCTATATGTTCCTATTGCTTTTGACACAGGATAATTTTTTAAATTTAGTAACAATGATGCCCACTTTCACCAGTTCTATTCAACACTGTATGGGAAGTTCTAGCCAGAGCAAATTACACAAAAAAAAAAAAGTCATCCAAATAGAAAGGAAGAAGTAAAATGATCTCTGTTTGCAAACAACATGATCTTATATGTGGAAAACCCAAAATGTTATACACATACATACACACACACACACACACACACACACACACACACACACACACAAACTGTTACAATAAACAAATTCAGCAAAGTTGCAGGATATAAAATCAATATACAAAAATCAGTTGTATTTCTATACATTAACAATGAACAATGCAAAAAAAAAGAAACAATTCCATTTACAATAGCACCAAAAAGAATAAAATACCTAAGAATAAATTTAATAAAGGAAGCAAAAAACTTGTACTGTGAAAATTACAAAACATTGCTGAAAGAAATTAAGGAAGACACAAATAAATGCAAAGACAACCTGTATTCATGGACTGGAAAACCTAATATTGTTAAGATGTCAACATCACCCAAAGAAATCTACAGGTTTAATGCAATCTCTACCAAATTCCCACCAGCATTTTTTGCACAAATACAAAAATCTATCCTAAAATTCATGCTAAATTTCAAGGGACTCTGAATAGTCAAAACAATCTTAAAGAAGAAGACCGAAGTCAAATGTCTCACACTTACTGCTTTCAAAATTTATTATACAGCTACAGAAATAAAAACAGTGTGGTATGGCATAAGGCATACATATAAGCCAATGAAATAACATAGAGAGCCCAGAAATAAACAGTTATTTATATGGCCAAATAATTTTCAACAAGAATAGCAAGACCATTCAAATGCAGAAAGGACAGTCTCTTCATTAAATGGTTTTGGGAAAACTGAGTATCCACATGCAAAAAATTAATTAAATTAGACCTTACTTTACAACATATACAAAAATTAATAAAAAATTGATCAAACACCTAAACCTAAGAACTAAAACTTAAATCCTCTAGAAAATATGGTGGGAAATCTTCATGACATTAGATTTGACAATGATTTCTCGGCTATGACAACAAAAGAAAAAAATACATAATCTGGATTACACCAAAATTAACAACTTCTGTGCATCAAAGTACATAATCAACAGACTGAAAAGTCATCTTCTACAGAATGGGATAACATATTTACAAATCATATATCTGGTATGGGTTAATATCCAGAATATAAAAAGAATTCCTACAGCTCAAGATAAAAAAAAATAATAACCAGATTGAAAAATGGGCAGAGGACTTGAGTAGATATTTCTCCAAATATGATATACAAATGTCCAATAAGCATATGGAAAGATGCTTAACATCTCTAATCATTAGGCAAATACGATCAATACCACAATGAGATGCCATCTCATACTCACTAGAATGACTACTTTCAAAAAAACAGAAAATAAGTATTGGTGAGAATATAGAGAAATTGGAACCCTTGTTCACTGCTGCTGGGAATGCAAAATGGTGGAGCCACTATGAAAAACAGTATGGCAGCTCCTCAAAAAATTAAAAACAGAATTTCTATATAATCCAGCACTTCCACTTCTGAATATATATTCAAAAGAGTTGAAAACAAGGTCTTTAAGAGACCTATATTCGCTCACGTACACCCATGTTCGTAGCAGCATTATTCACAATAGCCAAGAGGTGGAAGCGACCCAAGTGTCCATTGAGAGATGAATGGATAAACAAAATGTGCTATGTATATACAATGAAATATTATTCAGCCTTGTAAAGGAGGGAAATTCTGACACATGCTACAACATGGATGGTACTTGAGGATATTATGCTGAGTGAAATAAGCCAGTCATAAAAAAATATCATATGATTCCATAAATATCATAAAAAATTTCGTTTGTACTTATATGAGGCACATATGGTAGTCAAATTCATGGAGATGAAAAGTAGAATGGTGTTTGCCAGAGGCTGAAGAGAGGGGAAAACAGGGAGTTGTTATTTAATGGGTATAGAGTTTCAGTTTGGCAAGATGAGAAGAAGTTTTGGAGATTGGCTGTCTGTAATGTGAATATGTTTAACCTTATTGAACTGTATACTTAAAAATTGTTAAGACGGTAAGTTTTACATTATGTACATTTTACCACAATTAAAAATTTTTAATTAAAAGAATATACTAGCCTCTGGATTCATGAGGAAGAAAAGAGTCTACATAGCAAATAATTTACAAAGTCTGGTAACTCAAGCTTATAAAAGATGAGGGCATTCTGTAAAATGTCATGGCCTCTTTCAGCTGAGAAACACTTCTAGGAATAGACTATTTTCCACTTAAATTGCAAGTTTGCTAGCACTTCAGCAGCTACAGAAGACTTCTGAACATTTCTGCAAGCAAACCTCTGCATTTGCAATAATTTTGGTTGGTAAAGGGGAACACACGCAAAGGCTTACAAAACAGAGCTCTACGAGTACATGCTTTTCAACCAAAGTTACTATGGATCTGAAGAGTAGCATGAGACATGAAAAAATAAGGAAGCAAGTGCAAAAGCTCAACAAATCAAAGTAAAAATGTGACTCTTTGTATGTATGTTGTGGCCAGAGCACTGCTCTGAGAATCAGCAGACTTGAGTTTTAGTCCCACCTCTCTCACAAAAGGGCCGCCTGAGCTTGGATAAACAACTCATTGTGTCCTTTGTAAGGTGAGCAAGTGGACAGAAATCACCAAGGACCCTGCCGGCTCCTCTTCAACATCGGAAAACATGTTAGGCATCTATTTAAAGCAGAGGTGAGCCATCCTGATTGTGTATCCTTGAACTTCTAACAAAGTATCAAAGACAATTCAGTATACTGAAGTCTTCAAAGAATAGCAAGTCAAATCTGACAAAAACCCATCCACACTTGAACGCCATTGTTACTACTTTTTAAGCTGTGTGGTTGTAAACTAAAACCTGAGGGTGTCACAAAACCAATTATCTACACACCCCATTTCAGATCCCTGCTGGGGGTGATTATGTCTGCACTCTGGGATACCAAGGCTTCTTCCAACTACCAACTACCGAGTGAATCACTAATGGGGTCAAGTTCTGAGGGAAACTAGTTTTTGCTTGGGCAGGTTTATCCCCAGGAACTGGGGGAGAAAAATAAATTTAAACACATGTGGTATATTCTGCTCCCAATATCTGCGGAATTGAACACTGTGCAAGACTGTATTCAGCCCTGATTCTCAGCACACAGGCTTGATGTGGCACCTTCTAAGACTGTCCAAATAGAACTCTGTCTGCCTTCCCACCCACTGTTCCTCTTTTACCACCATAACTTCCTTACCACATAAAAAGACTCCAGGGAATGGCCTGAGGAAGAAAATGTGTGTTTTCCTTTTTCTTTCTGACAAAAACAAATACTGGGGGTGCCAAAAAATATATATACGTGACTTGCATTCATCTTTTGTTATCGGTATATGTTGAGTATTACAATTTTAACATAGTTTTTTCCTTTCTTAAAAATGTGTCTACATTTTTTTGGCACCCTCTGTGTTTATATCATGTTTTAGAGACTTCAATGCAGTTTTCACATACTTATCTCATTTAATCCTCACAAAAACTACGTGAGGCAAATGGTATTTTTATGCCTTTTTATAGACAAAGAAACTCAGACTTGGAGGGTTTTGTAGCTTGTCACAAATGATAGAGCCTGTACATGGGGCATCCTGACTAGAGGTCATTAGTGGAAGTCGAAAACTATTGAGTCCCTGTCTTTCGTCTCTAAGAATATTGCTGCTGAGACCAATCAACAGGGTTTAGTGAATGACTGTTAGACTCTATAGCAAATGGTTATGAGTTGGTATTGATATCAGAAAGAACTGAGTTTGAATAGCCGCTCCATCAGTTCCTAATCTTATAACTTGGGTCAAGTGACTTTTTTATTTATTCATTCAGCAATACTTAGTAAGTGCCCTCAATGCCAGGTTCTGTTCTAGGTTCTGGGAACACAGCAGTGAACAAAACAGGCACGGGCATCATTCTCGTGGAGTTTACAACCTAGAGGGAGAGACAGCAAGTAAGAAAATGATATGAAGAAAATGATGCGGCAACTGATAGAGAATGATTCTGAGGAGGAGAGAGTTAATCTAAATAGGATAGTCAGGGAAAGCCTCTTTTAACAGATGAGATTTGAGCTGCAACCTGATTGGTAAAAAAATGATCTAGACATTCAAGGATCTGTAGTCAAGGGAACAGCAAGTCCAGAGGCTCTCAGGCAAGATTAACTTCGGGCTCAAAACAGAAAGAAGACCCCTGAGACTGGAGCATAGTGAAGGGGGGAAAGAAATAAGAGAAAACACTGGATCATATTATTGAGGGCCTATAGGTCAAGATTGGGAGGTTGAATTATTTTAATCACAATGGGAGCTTACTAAATTTTTAAGTAGGAGAAAAACATTATCTAATTTATATTAACTGCTCATAATCCAACCTCTTTAAGCCTCAATTTCCTCATTGGCAAAATTTTTATAATAGTAGCTACTTAATAGTTATGTTCAGAAGACTCAATTTGGCTGACAACAACTCAGTATATGTTAGCTATTATTATTGTTATTACTATTGTTGTTATTATTATTATTATTATTATTATTATTATTATTATTAAGAGTTAGGTACAGTAGATGATATAAAGAGATAAAAGACATATCCGTGCATTTAAAAATTTCATTATTGCACAGTATTGACTTAGCCTTTTTGCAGTTTGGTTGGCTCCTTTTAAAAATGTAATGTATTGGGGCAGCCAGATGGCTCAGTTGGTTAGAGCTCTACCTCTTAAACAAGGTTGCTGGTTCAATTCCCACATGGGATGGTGGGCTGTGCCCCCTGCAACTAAAGATTGAAAACAGCAACTGGACTTGGAGCTGAGCTTGTACCCTCCACAACTAGATTGAAGGACAACGACTTGGAGCTGATGGGCCTTGGAAAAACACACTGTTCCCCAATATTCCCCAATAAAAAAAATTTAAAGAAACAATAAAATAAAAATGTAATGTATTAATAAATCTCCTATTCAGAAGAATTCCAGGTACTTTAGGTAGAGACCCTGCCTTCAAGGAGGTGAAGCATAGCTCCTCACTCCTTAAGTGTGGGCTGTGCTTAAGGACCTCCTTCCAAAGTATGGAAAGAGGAGAAAGGAGAGTAACTTTAGAATGGAGAAAACTTACCTACATCACCCCTGCTGGGTGATCAAGGTTAACATCAGTGGTGATAAATCATGTTGATAGCATGTACCCTTTACATAATGTGATGAAAATGGCCACTTGCTTCTGTGGTCTTCCTCCCAAACACAATACCTCCGTCTAATTATGAGAAAAACATAAGACAAATCCCAGTTGAAGAACATTCTGTAACATATCTGACCAGTACTCCTCAACATCGTCAATGTCACCAAAAGCCAGGGAAGTCTGAGAAACTGTCACAGCTCAAAGGAACCTAAGGAGACATGTTGACTAAAGGTAATCTAGCATCCTGGCTGGGAGCCAAAAAAAAAAAAGACATTAGTTAAAACTAAGGAAGTCCCAATAAAGTATGGACTTCAGTTAATGATAACATATCAATACTGATTTGTTAATTACAACAAATTCACCATACTAATCTAAGGTTTGAATAATAGGGGTGATGGGGTTTAGGTACATGAGAACTCTCTGTACTATCTTCTCAAATTTTCTGTAAATCTAAAAGGTTTCTAAAACAAAAAGTTTAAAAAAAAAAACCGCAATGTACTATCTCTATACAAATTTTGGTGACTTCACTCAGGTGCCCAACACACTTGGAAATATTGAAAATTATGCCATTTGAATATGATATCATAAGAAGTATAATAATCAGAATATACTATATAATACTCGTAGCTTATATTAAAGTTGTAAATTGCATATAGATATACAGACTTCTTACAGACTTCAGAATGCAAAATCCACTTGCAAAATCTGGAGGTATTTGCTGCTTTGTGACTCAGCCTTTTTCCATGGGAGAGGTGGAAGAGAACCTTAATTGTTCCAATAGATGTTATTATTTTGTTCCCTTCCCTCCACCTTTTTTTCCCTCTTTCCAGCTGGGTGTCCAAAGGCATCTCCAGCTGGGTCCTCCAATCCACATCCACGGCTGTGGCAGAAATTGTTACCTGTTCACCAAACCATTTCCTCCTTTTCCTGGGCTCACAGCTGGACTGCCTTTCCCAGGTGCCCTAGGCCACTTAGCAGTAGCCCACAGACCAAATGTGACTAAATGTGACCAGAGGTGATTTGTACTACTCCCTGGCCAGACTAGCCCATAAAATCTCTTACAGAAGAGCCTACATGCTATTTCCCCTTATCCTGGCCAGATGTCCAGGCCCAGGGCAATGTTGAAAACTATGGATAAAAGATTGTGAAACCTCCATTAATCTGGATCCCTGATTTTCAGAGCAGAGTCCTCTCAGGCTTACCGGGAACTAACTTGGACGTGTTATTCTGTCTGCTACAACAGTTAGCCTACTCTAACTAATACAATGGTGCATATCTACAGTCTTGTTATGTCAGAAGTTTCAGCACAAATGTTTATGACCTAATTTCTGAAAATACATGGTCTTTAATAGAAAATTTCAATAGATATTCATAAGACATTAGAGGATTCCCTCTGTAGGAAAGTCTGGTTTGATGGACTTTGCAGTATCTGTCTATCCTCCTGCCTTTTAGACAGCAGCATAAAAATCACTGTGCTGCATTGCTATATCGTTGTCATTTGGGTGTCATGTGGGGTCTCTGGTCCTGCTCCCCACATAAGAACGCAGGACACCAACGGAGGAACACCAATGGAGCCATAGATAGGGGAGACATACCTTTATATTCTCGCTGGCGGCTGGGTTGCAGACACAGGAAGAAGGATCCACATTATCTTCAACCTTCCGTCCACTTCTCTGCCAACCAACCCACTTGCTAACTGCAATCCGCTCTTGCTAGCTCAGCCACCAACTTCTTGCCAGCCCCCCATTTTCTGCTAGCGTAGCCACGGCAGTTATATTAGTGGCCAATGGCTCACTGGTTACAGCTGACGGCCAACTAGCCACAGCGGATGGCCATCCAATCACAGTTGATGGCCATTTACTACCTGAGCCAGCACCTTTCCGTGTGAGGCCGAGAGCCTGGAAACTGCACTCCTGGCTCTGTCCCCACACCAGCTATCACAAATGCTATTGGTCCAACAAAAACAAAAAATCCATATTTGGAAACTGGCCTCACCTCTTATCTCTTTGCACTGTCCCGTTGGAGCATGGGCTTCACCTGTGAGAGGTACTCCAGCAACCTCCCAACTGGAGGCTTAATCATCATGAACCTGAACCCTCTAGCAGGTTTCTGTCTCATTCCTCTCTCTTCTAGAAGTTGTTAGAGCTTAGGAGTTTATGCAGGAGATTCAGCTTTTCTTCAAGATAGCCTCAGTCTGGTCATACATTTGCTTTAGTATTTCTGTTTCAAATGGGAAAATACACAAAAATAAGGCAATTAGCACCCCAGGGTGCAAAATCGGTCAGCTATTTAATCAGTGAGAAAGTTCCATTTTGTTTTGACTTTAAGTAATAAACATCTATATATTATTGTAGAGGAGAGGCTTATTTTTGTTATTTAAACTGCAGGAATAACTAAACAGTTTGATATTAAGATTCTTCAGCTCCTTCTAGACTTATCTCAATACATGTAAAGGATTTAACATGGAATAAGAATGAATTAATGGGATAATACTTCTGAAAGAGGCAACATTTAAATCTTTCAAGTGTTTATTTAGCACCTTCTACTTATTAAATTGTCTTTCACGCAGGGCGGCCTGCGGGGTCTCAGCTCCCACTCCCCACATAAGAACACAGGATATGGTGAGGCCAAAAAGGAACACCCACCGAGCCATAGGTAGGGGAGTCATACCACTATAGTCTCACTGGAGGCTGGATTCACACAACATGTGATATGCTGTCCGCTTTTCTGCCAACCGACCGACTCAACTCTCCTTGACGCCACTCCCCAGCGCAGCCGCGGCAGTTATATCAGTGGCCAATGGCTAACCGGCTACAGCTGACGGCCAACTAGCCATAGCCGATGGCCATCTACTACCCGAGTCAGCACCTTTCCACGTGAGGCCGAGAGCCTGGAAACTGCTCTCTGGGGCTCTGTCCCCACATTGTCTATCAAGTACTGTAATTGTTGCAAAAGAATTATAAGACCTTGTCCCTGCTCTGAAAGCCCATACAATCTCATCCTGCTGATAAAGGATAATACCATTAGAGAATAATGCAAGGTACCATTTTGTAGTATGAAATACTAAATAAATAAATAAATAAATAAATAAATAAATCCCCAGAACAAGAGATGAGACTAATCTATGAACGGCTTGTTCTACCTTTATAACATTGTGTATTTCCAGGACATGAATATTTGGTTCAGTCCATTTTTAAACACTTTGTTAAGTTTCAAGGTTGTTTCGGGTGAACACTCTTATCTGTTATTTCAAAATGTTTCGAATCCCTCATCCCAAAAATATGTAGTAGAATTTACTAGAACTCAGCTTCTGCTGTATTCAAGCCATTTTTGCTACTGTAGTCAGACATAGGAAGAAATATACAACTTCAGAGTCATGAGTCTGTTTGCTATACATGGACACTTCAGTAAATTGAATTTTTTAAAAAATAAAGTGTTTTTTTTATTATTATTAAAGCAATCCATGATAATTATGCAGAAAAGACAAAAAAAGCAGACAAGCCAAAAAACATACATACTTAAAATCATCTTCTATTTATATGCATATACATTTTTAAACAAGAATAGGTTAATACAGGATACCATTTTGTAAGCTGCTGTTGTCACTTAATATATCATAAATATTTTTCCTTATCAATAAATATGTTTTGTGATATTTTTAATGGCTGCATAATATTTCATACTGCATGAGCCATAATATATCAAATTCAGTGGTTTTCACACATTTTGGACTCAGGACTCCTTACACTCTTAAAAATTACTGAGGACTCCTAAGAGCTTTTGATTGTGTAAGTTATACCTATCAATATTTACCACATCAAAAATTAAAACTGAGAAATGTTAAAGTATTTTATTAATTCTTTTAAAAATGTTAGTAATAATTACATGTTAATATTACATTTCTATGAATAATAACTACATTTCCAAAACAAAAAAAATTTAGTGAGAAGAGTGACATAGTTCATATTTTTGCAAATGTCTCCTAAATCTGGCTTAAAAGAAGACAGCTGATTCCCCACATGTGCTTCTCTATTCAATCTCTTGTGATGTAAAACATCAAGTAGCCTCTAGAAAACTCATAGAGAATGAGAATAAGACGAACGAATGATGTCATAGTATTATTAAGAAGAGAATTTGACCATTCAGATCCCATGAAAGTGTCTTAGGGACCCTCCTGAAAGAGTCTAGGGACCCCCAGGCAATGCTAAACTATGTTTTGTGAAATGCTGATCTAACCAATGCCCAATTTGTGAACATCTATTGTTTATAAACTGCATCTTGATAATAGCAACAATTTCAAGATGTTTGAATACATTATTTAATAGGCCAACTGAAAGGCTAGAATGTTGTCATTCATTATTAGCATGCAGCAAAAATTTTCAATAACAAAAACAACCATTTGTTAATTACTTTGTACATAGTAAACCCTTCACTAAGGACTTGAGGCATTTTCTTTCTAAATTCCTATAACACTGTGTTATATTATCCCATTTTTAATGAGGAAAAAGATCCAGGAAGTTTAGCAATTGCCTGTGTTTCACCTTAGGGCTTCCAAATTGCAAAGTCCGTGTTATCAATCACAACGATCATACTACCTCCCATGAGGCAGAGAAGATAGAATGGGGGGGGGAATACAGGTAAGTGGAGGGGGTGGTGCATAAAATCATGATTTTTATTATACTTAACATATCAATATCATAATGATTTCTTAGAGCTTAACTAATTGTGAGAATTTGATTTTTCAAATAATTGTCATTTTACCTACTAGACACTTGAATCACTGAGACAAAAATCAAGACATTTACAGTAAAATTGTCTATATGATCCATGTTGTTTCTGTGTAGATGTTTCTGCTACATCTTGCTTGTTTTTACTGTAACCTCTCATTATTTCTATACTTGCTATTCACACCAGTGAATAAGTTCATTGGTATACTTTTGGAAATAGTAATACCACATAATAACTCCCCTTATTGAGAGGGTCTTACGTACTGAGCCTTAGTATTAAAGGCTTTGTATGCATTATCTGTACTTAATCCTTACATCAGCTCTACAGAGTAGGTATTAATTATCACCATTTCACAGAGGAAGAAACTGAGGCTTAAAGAAGAAAGAGGATTAAGGTGGAGGAAACTAGGACTGAACCAAAGCCTGTGTCTTTTTTTTTTTTTTTTAATTTATTTTTAATTTATTGGGGTGACAATTGTCAGCAAAATTACATAGATTTCAGGTGTGCAATTCTGTATCACATCATCCATAAATCACATTGTGTGTTCACCACCCATAGTCAGCTCCCCTTCCATCTCCATACATTTGATCCCCCTCACCCTCATCCCCCCCCCAACCCCCTTACCCTAACTGCTTTCTATCACCTCCATAGAGATCGTATCCCCTCCATCATTTTACGCTCTACAGCACACAGTAAATGCCAAAGGACTGACTAATAAGGATGTGTGTGCGTATCAGCAGCATCCCTAAGCTCTGCTGTCCTCCAGCCTGAGGTCCGTGAGCCCTTCCACACAGAGGGCAGCAGCTCTCACTCCGGTCCTGTGTGACTTGGTCCTATGTCCAAGATCTGGCCAGTGTCTTTTCTGATCCACAATGGTGACAAGCCATGGAGCACAACATGCACTGTGATTACTCCTTGCTTTTAAAACAGCATCAGTCATTTCAGAAAGGTTGGATTATACAATATGTTGGAAATTCATAACATCTCTTTGCGGAGTTGACACTGACCATTGACTCAGATATCTACTATATCAGGTTCTGGCATTGGGCCTGAACCATAACCTCTCAGAGGTTTTCAGAAGGAAAACAATTTCCTGTGAAAGCATTTGAGGTGGATATGATCATAACAACCCCATGATAATTATAGAACAGAAGGATGGAGTTTCTAAAATAGGTTGAAATTTATAAAATACACTGAAACTTCTAAAATAGCCAAAAGGCTTTGGAAGAAAAGTTCTGTGTACACACACAAAAATTATATATGTATATACATAACTATTCATATTAACACATAAATAAAATGTAGTATTCCAAAAAAAATATCTTTATTTTAATACAAAAAAATATACACATATGTATATAGACAAGATAGCATCTTGGGCCCATTGTCCCTGGGAGATCTGAACCAACATGACCTGAGCCCAAATCCACAGCCTGGGCAAAGTCCAACACACCACACACACACACACACACACACACACACACACACACACCACATCCACCTAAATGCAAGCATTTTGTAAGTTTAATAACTTTACTAATGATTTGGAGATTATGAAGTTGGGTTAATTTGGCAACTCATGTCTCCAAAATCACCTCTTTCCTCCTTTTTTCTTTGTCCTTTTTCTCCCACTGGATTAATAATGGAAATTCCTCCATTTCATATATAGAAAATTTCCACTTATACCTGGCTGTCTCAGTTCTCTCCCTCTCAAAAACAATGCTGTCTTCTTACATATGTACATGCAGTCCATTGACAATTCATGAAGAGGTTATGGCTCTCCACAACTCGCATATTTATGGTTAGAGCTAGAAATCCAGCTCTAACTGGCTTACACACAGGAAGGAACCTGTGGGCTCATGAAATTTTAAAGTCTAAGAGCATGCTAATCTCAGGTAAAGTTGGATACAGGGGCTCAACTGAATCATCAGGGCCTCTCTACATCACTCAGCTCTGTACGCCTTCTAAGGTGGGTCTGCAATAGGTTGTGGCCCTTAAGACTCCCATCTTGGGAAAGGCTATAGAGGCTTCTGATAGATCATTATGAAGTTGACCACATAATGTTTGTTTATGCTTCATGACTAGTAGTATAATACATTGCCTGGAACATAATGAGGACCCAATAAATATTTGCTGAATTCAATGATTTATTGAACTGATATTTATTGAATGCCTATATGTGTCAGCCTTGAGAATACATTAGTAAACCATACAAAGTCTGCTCTCATTCAGTTTAGATTCTGCTGAAAGAGACAGGTAATAAACATGTCAGATAATTTCACACAATATAAAGGGCTATGAATAAATTAAACAAGGCAATATGATAGATGGTGACTAAGGTGTGGCAGACGGCAACCTTAGACAAGGTTAGAGAAGGAGCTCTAAAGAGAAAATATTTGAGGTTAGGTCTAGATGATAAGAAGGAGCCAACTGTGTGAAAATAGAGAAGAGTATTCTAAGCAAAGGGGAAGGCAGAGCAAAAGCCCTATAGCAGGAATGAGATTAGCAGGTTTAATATACCTGCTAATGTATGAGAAGACTAGTGACATTAGAACACAATGAGCAAGGAGAGTGCTCTCACATGAGATCAGGGAGGTTGGCAGTTGCCAAATCATCGGAGCCTAGAGGTCATCAGAGGTCATTTGGGTGACAAAGTTACTTCCATATTTTAGCTATTGTGAATAGTGTTGTTCTAAACATGGGTGTACAAATATTTCTTCAAGACCCTGCTTTCAATTCTGCTGTGTATATACTCAGAAGTGGAATTGCTAGATCATAGATAGTTCTATTTTTAATTTTTTGAGAACTACCATATTTTTCCCACAGTGGCTCAAGTAAGAAAATATTTATTTTAATAATATTTATTTTATTTTAATACAATACCATTTTATATTCCCACCAACAGTGCATAAAGGTTGCAATTTTTCCACATCCTCACCAGACTTGTTATTTTGTTTTTTCACACCATCCTACTGGGTATAACGTGGTATCTCACTCTGGTTTTCATTTGTATTTTCCTAATGATTAGTGATACTGTGCATCTTTTTATATGCTTGTTGGCCATTTGTATATCACCTATGGAGAAATGTCTATTCAAATACTATGCCCAATTTTTAAATGGGTTATTTGTATTCTGTTGTTGTTGAGTTGCAAGAGTTCTTTATATATTCTGGATACGAGCCCCTTATCAGATATATGATTTGCAAATATTTTCTCCCATCCTATAATTGCCTTTTCACTCTGTTTATATCCTTTAATCACAGAAGTTTTTAATTTTAGTATAGTCCAATTTATCTATTTTTTTCTTTTGTTCCCTATACTTTTGCTGTCATATCCAAGAACTCATTGCCAAAACCAATGTCATGAGGTTTCTACCCTATGTCTTCTTCTAGAAGTTTTATAGTTTTAGCTCTTATGTTTATATCAACTGACATTTTTCAAAGATCACTTTGACTTCTGGTAGGAAATGGAATGTAGAGAAGCAAGAACAGAGGTAGGGAAATCAGTTAGGAAGCTCTTACTGTATGTAGCAAGAGATGATGGTGAGACTTGGGCCAGAAGGCAGTATGGAGATAGTTCTATCCAACTGAACAAACATTTATTGAGTGTCTTTTCCATGGTGATACTAACTGTTGAGTATTTATTGTGTGCCACCTGTAGCAGAGGCTGCTGGTTACTTACACAGTATCCATGCTCCTTTCTACTATGAGAACCCCAATCTTGCTTATTATGGCAAAATGCCCAACTAAAATATTTGCCCTCTCAGATTCCCTTACAGTCAGGTGAGCCAAATGAAAAGTTCTGTCCTTTGACATGTAAACAGAAGTCTGACAGAGATTTCAGTGTCAGTTTTTGCTTTCCTGATAAAGGCATTACTCTTTCCTTCTTTTGTCCTTCTTCTTGTTCCTGAATTGAACATGAGGCTAGAGGTAGAGTGGCCATCTTGTGATTGTGACTCATCAAGCATAAAAAAGAAAACCATATGCTAAGAAAGATAGAGCAGAGAATTCACAGGAGCCAGGGACACTGGCATCATCCTAGAGTTTCTATACCAGCCCTGCACTGCTTCCCTCAGGACTTTCTGATATCCCAGCAAAACAAACCCTGACTTGGTTAAGCCATGTGGATTGGAGTTCTATGACATGCAGCCAAACACAATTCTAACTTACACACAAGAATGATGTTAAGCAGTTAGACATATTATTGCTTTGAATCCTCAAAACAACGCTATGAAGTAGGTAGTTTGTTCCCATTTTATAGATAATAACACTGAGACTTATATACAGAACTGTGTCCCATATGTGAGGCACTGGGGTAGAACAATAAGAAAACAGAACAATTTAGATTTTTATGAATGATGGCACAGGAAATCCAGGCATCTCAGGCATTATATGTAAGTAAAAAAAAATAAATAATTCCAAAGGAAAATGGACAATAACAATTATCTCACTTGTCTGACAAACACCTGTTCCTCTTTAAGACCCATCTGAAATGTCAACTCCTCAGTGAAATCTCAGAAACCCCCAGGTCTAAGTGTCAACTGAAGTCCTTTCTCCTCACATAGCCCCCTGTAATAACATTTATTGTGTTTTATTATAATTGATGTGCTTAAATATCTATCTCTGATCACCAGTCTATGAGATCTTTAAGGGTAGTAAACAGGTCCTATTCATTTAGATTTTTCTAGGGGAAAACACAGTGCCTGGGACATTAGGTGTAGTGCATGGTTTTGAATTGAATTGAATAAGAAAAGTTCTACTAACATTAAAAAAAAAACAAAAAAACCCTGATGTGTTCTGATTTTCAGACTGAAATCCATAGCAAATGATGGGATGTTCTGAAGCAGCTCTAAGAACTTAAAACAAATTACAAATGTACAGAATTAATTATTAGGAGTATTCATGAAAGAAATGAATTATAGTACTCTAAAAATTGCAATAATGCAAATTAGGGGATTCCTGAGTGTTTGGATCAAGGTGGCAGAGTAGGTAAACTCTGTGATTGCTTTCTCTCACGACCACATCAAAATTACAACTAAACTACAGAACAACCATCATTGAGAATTGCCTGAAATCTAGCTGAACTGAAGCCCTACAACTATGGACATACAGGAGAAGCTACCTTGAGACTGGTAGGAAGGGCAGAGATATGGAATAGGCTGGTCCCACACCCATGCGTGAACATTAAAAATCAGGAGGGATAGCTTGGCTGCAGGGTGAACCACTGCAGGGCACAGATGAACCAGCCCTACACTAGGTTACCCAGTAAGGGTACCACTGTTGGGTAGAGAAATGCCCAAAACTTCTGGCCAGCAGAGATTGTGACTTAGTGAGACAGAGTGTAGCTGGGGTCCCAGGTATTCCTCTTAAAGGGTCCACTAATGGACTTAACTTGCTGATGGACTCACTTGCTCTGAGCTCCAGTGCATTGGCAGCAGCTCAAAAGATGCCAGCGACGTACAGGGAGGAACTGAGTTTTCTGTCTGAAGGGCGATGGCTGGAGGGGAAGCTTTCTCCCAGATGGAGAAGATGGCTGAAGCCAATGTTTCTTTGTTGAGCCCTCCCCATCCCAGTGTGCAGACATAGGCAGGCACCATATCTGAGTCTCCATCAAACTGGATAAAACTGTTTGTCTGCCCCATCCTAGTGATTCCCTGAGACACCTCCACAGCCAACTTTCAGGTACATCCAACCACTTCCAGTGGTTTTTCCATACAAATGGCCTGTCCTTGGTTCATGATGCAGACTTTCCTAAAATCTCTCAAAGGTTCACAAAATCCAAATAAGCAGCATCTGTCTTTGTTGTGTGCCATACCTCTGGCTGAGCAACCCCAAGCCCAGCACTAGCAATAGCTGGCTTCAGTTAGCATCTTGGCTTCTTGAGGCACCTCCAAGCATAGCATAAATGGTGGCCATCTGTGAATTGTTTGGTGGCTCATGGCAGGTGGTCTGAGGCAGGGCACAGGTTGTGGCTGAACATGGCCTGCTTTGGGACCCCTACAAGGAAGCCCTGGGACTGGCACACCCAATGACCAGTGTCAGACCAAGCTGGAGCATCACCCAGCCACCTCCAAGGATGACACACTCAATAGAGCAGACTGTGCAGGCACCAGAGCCTTACCAAAGTGGATCCTGCTCTGTAGTATCAGCCTTTGCACAACACCATCTCCAGTGTAGTACAGCCAGTCCTCATAACCAATGACCCAAGGGTCAATTGCTCCTATTGACATGTAAACAGCAACCCAGGTTCAACTACAACAAGAGGGCACACACAACCCACACAAAGGACACACTTGGAGCGCCCAGCTCAGGCAACTGGAGAGACTGTGCCACTGGGCCCCACAGGATACCTACTACATAAGGCCACTCTTCTTTGACCAGGAGGAACAGCAGCCCTACATAATGCATAGAAACAAACACAGGGAGGCAGCCAAAATGGGGAGACAAAGAACAGAATAAAAGAACAGAAAAAAGCTCCAGAAAAAGAATAAAAGAACAGAAAAAAGCTCCAAAATAAGAACTAAAAAATAGAGACAAGCAATCTACCAGATGCAGAGCTCAAAACACTGGTTAAAAGGATGCTCAGTGATCTCAGGGAGAACGTTGATAGGAGACTGATAAATGGAGATAGAAAACATAAAAGAATAAAGTCAGAAATAAAGAATACAGTAAATAAAATGAAGAATACATTACAGAGAATCAACAGTAGATTAGTTGAAGCAAAGAATCCGATCAGTGATTAGAAGATAAAGTAGCAGAAAACACCCAATCAGAATAGAAAAAAAAAAAAAAAGAATTTTTTAAAAAATGAGGATAGTTTAAGGCACCTCTGGGACAACATCAAGTGTACCAACATCATAGGGGTACCAGAAAGAGAAGAGAGACGGCAGGGAATTGAAAACCTATTTGAATAAATCATGATGGAACACTTCCTCAACCTGGTGAAGGAAACAAACATACAAGCTCAGGAAGCACACAGAGTCCCAAACAACATGAGCCCACAGAGGCCTACACAAAGACATAAATTAAAATGACAAAGGTTAAAAACAAAGAGAAAAATCTTAAAAGCAGGAAGAGCAAAGCTGTTAGTGACCTACAAGGGAGCTCCCATAAGACTGTCACTTGATTTCTCAACAGAAACTTTGCAGGCCAGAAGGGATTGGCACAAAATATTCAAAATGATGAAAAGTCAGAACCTACAACCAAGATTACTCTACCCAGCAAAGCTATCATTTAGAATCGAAGAACGGATAAAGAGCTTCCCATACAAGAAAAAGTTACAGCAGTGCATCATCAACAGTCTAGTAAGAAATTTTAAAGGGACTTCTTTAAGATATAGATAGATAGATAGATAGATAGATAGATAGATAGATAGATAGATAGATAGATAGATAGAGATATATATATGAAGAACAATAAAATGGCAATAACTACGTATCTATCAACAATTACTTTAACTGTAAATGGATTAAATGTTCCAATCAAAAAACAGGATGGCTAAAGAGATAAGAAAATAAGTCCCTTATATATTCTGCCTATGGGAGATTTACACCTGATAGAAACACACACAGAAACTGAAAGTAAAGGGACGGAAAAAGATATTTCATGAAAATGGAAATGAAAAGAAAAGGCTGGGTTTGCAATACTTATACCAATATATTTATACCAATACCTATACCAATACTTATACTAAATAGACTTTAAACAAAGGCTATAAAAGAGACCAAGAAGGGCCCAGTAATCCCTCTTCTGAGTGTTTATCCAAAGATATCCAAAACACTACTTCAAGGGGACATGTGCATCCATATGTTTATTGCAGTATTATTTATAATAGCCAAGATTGGAGGCTGCCTAGGTGTCCATTAATGGATAAATGGATAAAGAGGAGGTGGTACATATTTACAATGGAATATTGCTTGGTCTATGAAGGGAATGGGTTCTTGCCATCTGTGGCAGCATGGATGGACCTGTGGTATGGTGCTGAGGGGAGTATGTCAGACAGAGAAAGACAGATGCAGTGTGATTTCACTTATATATGGAACCTAAGGAACAAATAAACAAACAAACAAACAAAAACAGAAATAAACTCATAGATATAGAGAACATATTCATGGTTACCAGATTGGGGGGCTAGGGAGTTGGGGCGAGGGGGTTGGGGATGTGGGTGAAAAAGGGAAAGGGATTAAGACATACAAGTTGGTTGTTACACAGTAGTCATGGAGATGAAGGGTATAGCATAAGGAATATAGCCAATAATATTTTAATCACTATGTATGGTGTCAGACGGGTACTAAGTTTATCACGATGATAAATGGGTAGTAGATTTATTGGGGAGATAGATGGGAGGGTGGTTGCGAGACAGAGGACAAAATGTAAAGGGATTAAGAAGTACAAAGTGGTAGTTACAAAATAATGATGGGGATGCAAAGTAAGGCATAAGGAATACAGTCAATAATACAGTAATAACTATGTATTCTGCCAGGTGGGCACTAGACTAGTCAGGGGATCACTATTTAAATTATATAAATGTCTAACCACTATGCTGTATACCTGAAATTAATATAAAATAATGTTGAATGTCAACTGTAATTAAAAGTTTTTAAAAGGGCGGAAAATGTGAGGAGACTAAGAGGACCAAATGTCCAGGTGTAAAACAATTCAGTCATGGGGATGTAATGTACAGCATGGGGAATATATTCAATAATATTATATTATGATAGCATGGTGCAGTGTCAGATGATTGATGGATTGATCATGGCAATCGCTTCTTTAGGTATCTAAATGTTGAATAACTATGGTGTACACCTGAAACTAATATAATATTGAATGTTAGCTATATTTTAAAATCTTTTTAAAAATTAGGGGCTTCGTTGGATTTAGGTGGAAAGACAACATCTGCAGAATTTACCAAAAAGTGAGTAGCATGTGCCTTAGTTTGGTTTAATTAAATATCTGAGAACTTTTTTTAGCAGCTGCTGTTAATAAAACCAGAGTCATGAATGCCTTTTTGCCTTTTCTTTCACTCCTTATGTTTTTCTTTTCTTTTCTTTTTCTTTTCTTCCTTCTCTCCTTCCTTCCTTCCTTCTTTGCTTCCTTATTTCCTTCCTTCCTTCCTTCCTTCCTTCCTTCCTTCCTTCCTTCCTTCCTTCCTTCCTTTCTTTCTTTTTCTTTCATTGCAAGGCATACAAAAATAAATGTTTGAAAACTTCAATTCATGATATGTATTAAAAGATAGATCAGGGATCATGCTGACCTTCTAGAAACATACATGTGTTGCTCAACTGAGAAATACAAAAGCACTAATAACAAAATTTTAGTCAGTCAGAGGTACTCCTGGACACAAGGCAAGTGGGGTCCTGCCCTCGGCTCCACACTTTAGAGTTTGCACTGGGGTCTCCTCCATCTGTTCCTCCTGTCTGCACAAAAAGTCCACAGAGCAAGAGGACAGGTCTACCCAGTGCGTCCACTTCTAGACCATGCCTCAGGTTCTTGGAACTCTAAAATTCCCCATACAAATGGCCTCAGTCCTATTTCTGGGATCAACTGCAGCCTCTTTCTTGGGTCAGTCCTCCTGCGAAGAGACTGGGCTAAGCCCCAAAATGGCCAAGTTGCTAGTAGTGGGGTGGGGGACGTGAATAAAGTTTAAACATGCAGGTAGGATGTCCCCACACATGTTCCCAAGGTCCCTTACTGGGTAGCCTGAGGCAGAGAGAACGCTGGGCCACAGGCCAGTGCTGTCTCTCCAAACTGCCATGTTCCAGGGAAGAACTCCAAGCCAACTAACAATTGTAAACTGTAATGTCACCTTCCAGGTGCTTATGGCTTTGTGGGTATTTTTGTCAATCTGGAAAGATAAAACATCTTTTATGTAATATTTTGTTATCCTGACTTATAACTTAAAAATTAAGAGTGGAGTAACTAGACCTCCATTCTTACCCCAGGTACTACTAATGTTAGGAGTCAATAAAGACAGAAGTCAATAAATAAAATTGAGACAGAAGAAGGTAACACCTAAAAGACTGACAGATTGATAGCCTTTCCCCTCCAAATTCCCAGTAAATGTGAATTCCAGGATGGGAAGAACCTCGGAGCCTGCCGAAAAGCCCATGATAAGATCGATGCTCATTAAATATTTGTGGAATGAATTAATTAGGAGAAAACATGTTCACTGCATGTTCAATCTGACAACTAACACTGGCTATATGATATAATTTGGGGTATCTACAGGGAAGCTCACCGTGACCAACACCACCTCTCACCCCATACCAGCTCACCTATATGCCTCCATGCTGTTGATGAAATCACCATTCTCCTGATCTCCTGAGCTTGACACCTCACAAGCATCTTTGACTTCTCCTCTTTTTCTACCTCATCCTCAGCCAATCAGCAACCAATACCACAAACTCCCAGTCCCTCAACAATCTCCATACACTTCTCCCCATTATAGGGACACCAGTGAATATTTTTCCCTATTATGTGACAACATCTTATATTTGCTTTCCATTAACACCAAGCATGGGGATTCACAACCAGTTGGCATTGAGGACAGTTTGTTAACTATTCATCAAGTAAATTTTGGATTGCAACAAAACATTTTTAAAACAGTTTTATGTTCCTAAATTAATATGAGGTCTGACAATTAAGTTCATGAACACATTGTAAAAAAGTGCTACATATCTCATTGCTGAATATCACTATGGTCACTTTCAAAGTACTCCCCTTGGGGAGCTAAGCACTGATGCCATTACCTAGTCCACCCTTCAAAGCAATTTTGGAATTCTTCTTCTGGAAAGGCTGTCAGAGCTGTTTTTGTTACCCTTGATGTCCTGAATGTCATCAAAATGTATTCTTTTCAAAATTTCCTTTATCTTCAGGTAAAGAAAGAAGTCACTGGGGGCCAGGTCAGATGTGTAGGGAGGGTGTTCCAATACAGTTATTTGTTTACTGGCTAAAAACTTCCTCACAGACAGTGTCATGTGGGCTGATGCATTGTTGTGATGCAAAAGCCATGAATTGTTGGCGAAAAATTCAGGTCGTCTAACTTCTTCACGCAGCCTTTTCATCACTTCCAAATAGTAAACTTGGTTAACTGTCGGTCCAGTTGCTACAAATTCATAATGAATAAGCTCTCTGATGTTAAAAAAGGTTAGCAATAGCGTTGCAACAAGTTCGCAAACTTAATTGTCAGACCTCATACATGAACACTTTGTGTTAAGAGTGTAGGTTTTGTAGTCAGGCTGTTTGGATTCAAATCCTTGCTCTGCCTCTTCCTATTTGTGTCATCTTGTACAAATCAAGCTCAGTCTCCTGTAGAAAATGCAAATGATGATAATACCTACCTCATAGGATTGTAGAGAGAATTGAGTTGACGTGAGTAATGTAAAAAGTGCTCAGAACAGTGCCTGGCACATAATAAGCATTTGATGCATGTTAGTTCTTATTTTCATTTTCTCTAATCTTTTCAACAACCTTACTTGGTGGGTTCTATTGTCCTCATATTCTAGATCAGGAAACTAGTGCTTGGAGAACCCAGCATGCTCAGCATCACAGAGCCAGCTTGGCACAACTGAATTCTGAACCATGAGCAACCCACTCCGGCCTTAAAGGTGCTCACCCCTCCCTGCACTACTGCAGGCCACCGGGCAGTCACTAATGCCCTGTGACTCAGAGTGACAGTAACAATGGTACAGATACCAGACAGGAGCAAACCCCTCAGCCCAAACTGCCTTGTGGTTTCACTCCATGGAAATAGGGAAGCAGAGATGGGGTAATTCCTCAAATCACACAACCCTTTGGGTCAGGCCTGGGAATAAATGTGGGGCTGAATATTTGCTTCCCACGAGCCCTCAGATCTGTCCTACCACTTCCTCTGGCACTAGAAGTACACTGTGTCTGGCATGTCCGGATTTGGTTGCACAACACGCAGGCTATATAAAGAGCCACATGGCAGCCACAGGAAAAGAAATTAGAGGTTTTGCAACTGGTACCAAGACAGCTTAATATTTAATAGCTTTAGAAACATAGGACTGGCTGAAAAATCTCGTAGGACTCAAAAAATACCTGGGAGCTTGCCTACATGACAGAACACTCCTGATCTTGACAACGAGCCACTTCACTGCTTTTTAAAACCACCTCTGTCTCCCCCGCCACATACCATCACCATCCTCATCTCTACCCATGACAAATTAGGCCCTTAATCAAAGGCCTTAAGAAAGTAGAAGAAGTTGTTCTTATCCTAATAGGAGGTTTTAAGCTTTCAAAATCTTAAGGATCTCACATGCTAGGTTTCTTTGTGTTAAGAAAGTGTTTTAAAGAACTTGTACAGCGCATACCCCATAGCAAGAAAACATGCTAGGATACTATAGGAATAATCCTCATGCCAGTGGAAGAAAAAGTGAATAAGCCACAGAAGAGAGGACTCTAGAATGTTTTCAAGTTATTCATTGGCTTGATGAGGTATTTTTTCTTAGATTTATTTTTAAATCTTAATTTCATGTCAGGCACTTTGTGGTTATAATTTTATTGTAATCTTTGAGAATTTCTTATTTTTCAAAGGTTTTCATTAATTGTTTAATTCTCTCATGTTTGGATATTTTGATAAATCAAATTTAGCAAGTTCTTTAAGGTCAGATCTTCAGGAATACACTGTTTAAGTAACAGTAACCAAAAGCTAACTTAACTCAAATTTTAAAAGTAATGTTAACCAAGAAATTTGGTTCCATTTTTCTAAAATTAAAGAAAATAACTAGAAAAACTTTTTTCCCCAGAAAAAAAGTTTTAATTATGCAAATGACATAATTAGTTTAATTATGCAAACAACAACAAAACATGCTGATATAAGAGATCTGTTTTTCAAAACAGGATTTTTCAAATTATACATCATAATCCACTGATAGATTATGAAATCAATTTAGTAGGTCACAAACAACATTCTTTTTTATAAAGGAAATAGAATAAGATAAAAACCAATTAGAATGCATTGCCCTGATAAGTATAGTTTCACAAAATTTTTCTTTCAACTACTTACATGCGTACAGATATATGTGTGTGTGTGTTTATTGGTAATGGGTTGCAATATAAAATGTATTTCTTATTGTAGTTTGCTGGAAACGTGTCTGAAAGCCCCTATAGCATGTCCTGCAGTTAACATACGTTCTGCCCTTTCCTATATACTGGTTTACACCGATAGTTTGGTACAGTCAACAAATGTTTTTTGAATGCCTATATGAGAATTGACATTTTTGCTCATTACCCAGCATTCCAAATTATCTAAGAAAGATTCATTTATGTTCACCATCCTATAGTGAATTTTAACATTAATTAAAATTAAAAGGGTATTTGAGTTAATTGCCAGTAAGCAAAAAATTAAATTAACTAGAAAACATTATTGTTTAAACATACTGGATGTTATTATAAATAATCCTTTGGAAACTTGAAATTGAAAACTACTTCCTTAGCTCTTTTTTTCTTTTTCCCATCCTGTGCACACACTGATAAGTTATTACAGGGCAAGGACTGTTTGGGGAGGATATGAGTTAGCACAGAATTTTTCATTCAAGAAAAAAATGTTTGTTTTGAGAAGAAATGTCACGTAAAAATTACACAGATTCAAAACTAAGCAGTGTGTGCTTTCTGAAGCTTGACAATGTCTCTTTTGGCATAATGGCCTAGTCCATTTAAATACTATGAACTTTTACCATTATTTAGAAATTTATTTTTAAGTAAAATTCCATCTCAATGAAATTTACTATCACAAGCTTTTAAAAAATTTTCCTTTAGTCTGCAGCTTAGAGCAATACCAAAAATCTCACTGATATTATAAGATTCTGCATTTGTGGGGAAAGACTTTGCTAAAGAAACAAATTAGCAGTGTAAGTGAGATGGTTGTTAAAACATTTAAATCACTTTAATTTTTAAAATTTTAAATGACTTTAGATACCTACCTTAACTACTTTAATGAAATATCTCGAATATCTCGCACAGAATAAGCTGTCAACAAATGTTGATTAAATGGCACATGTGAAGAGTTAACAAATGAAGTAACCAAGCAATAGCAATAAAAGAATTAGATGAAATAACTTTCTTTCTCAAGGTTTTATAGCTGGTAAGTGGCAGAATGGGAAATATTGTGAACTATGAAATTCCAGAATAGGACCTGGAATTTGAGATGAGACATGAAATTCCATACTGCCCTTAAATTCTACCAATCTGAAGCGAAATATTTTGAGATGCTGTACTTGTAAGAAAGAGCCTTCCCGTCCCACCCCCAAGATCAAAAGTCTTTGCCCACACTTTTTTGGAGTCTTTGAGAAACTGAATATATAGCTGAGAGAGAGAGGGAGAGGGAGACAGAGAAAGATTTGTGTCTCATCTGCAGGAATAATCGTGTTCACAGTAGAGATGGGAAAATGAGGAGGATGTGCAACCATCAGACTTGAAGGGGCTCTCAAGCTAAGACACCAATTCCCTCAAAGCAATTTCCCTCCCTCATGCTCACATGGCCCTGGCAATTCAGTGTCTGGATCTGTCAGTCATGTTCTTCTTCTATTGGAAAACTGTAGACCCTCAGCCTTGCTCAGGGAGGCAGAGCCGGGCTGCTCACTGTACGGTACTAGCTGCTGATGGAGTAGACCAGACACCCATTAGGCAGATTAATTCAAAGAGCCTCACACAACAAGTGTAGGAATGGTGAGCTACACCAGCTAAGTTAAGTTCTTCTGAGATGTGACCTGGAAATAATGGAGAAGGGAATAAAGACTGTGGAGAGAAATGAGATAATAAGAGAGAAACTAGATGAAGCCAAAAGCGAAAGACAAGGAGGTAAAAGGGTCTCTAGAGCTGATTTCCTGTTCCAGTTCCAATCCATGAATGCTATCCATGTTCTATTTTAAAAAATATTTTTTTAAACACCTCTTTTTTTTGTTAAGGCATTCACTAAGTTTCTTCTCCTCATCAATCCATTTAAATTCTCTCTGGGGATATGAAAATGAATTAAAACCATAAGCACTCCTGCATAAGCATCTATTAACCATGATCTCATATTAACTGTGTCACCCAGACCTTGTTATAAGTTGACAGAGGCCTGTGCTTTTTCCAGAGGGTTCCTGGTATATGTAAAAATGTCAAAACACCTTTGGGCAAGTTGCAGAAAAGTTAAAGCTTCCCAGTGGACCTTTTGTTCCTCAGTCTTGTCAGTGGCTCTTGGCGACCATATAAACCTTGTCTAGAGAACATAGCAAAACTCAGGACTTGAGGCTCCAAGTGAACCCAAAGCCAAATAATCCTTTTGCCTTCCACTCTCCTGGACCTTGGTATTATTTTAGGAAGGAGAGGGCAGAGCTAACCCTGAAGGGAAGGGGACTCGGGTGAATGTGTAGAGCAGAGGGACGTACGGTTCCCGGTCTAGGTGCAGGAGGCTCTCAGCGGTGGCTGAACATGAGTGCTGGGAACCCAAGGGGAAACAAGATTAGGAAGGAAGAGGGAACGCCTAATCAAAGGTGAGAGCAACAGGAAGAGGGCAAAATGAAACAGGTCACTTCACATGTTTGCCTAGGGTCTAGTTCTCATAACACAAATATACATTTTTGCCTTAGGTTTCCGTCTCATGACACTAAATCTCATAATTCATCTTTCATAACATCAACATCATACTTTACTGTTTACAAAGGGTTTTCACTCACATTATCATACTTAATTCTTACAACAGAATTGGACAATATTGTTATTAACATCATTTTACAGGTAATAAAACAAAGGTCAACACTATTAACTTTGGACAACACAGGGACACGCCGTTCAGGACACAGGCAGATGAAAAGCTTCCCCCAGACATCATCACCTCTGCCTTACCTGTCCATGTGAAACCAAGAGAGAAAAGAAACAGAAAATTTCCTTTATCTAGCATATAGAACCTTAATTCAGTATAAATAGATATTTCAGCTACAGTTATTTTACATCCATGATTGTTTTAGGAATTTACCCTTAAAACACTCTATCTCTTGATAAAGAAATGGTGGTCCATATATACAATGGATTATTACTCAGCCATAAAAAAAGAAATCTTGCCATCTGAAACAACATGGATGGACCTAGAGGATATTGTGCTGAGTGGAATAAGTCAGACAGAGGAAGATAAATGTCATATGATTTCACTTATAAGTGCAATCTAAAGAACAAAATAAACAAACAAACAAAAAAGAATCCATCCCTTCTGGGTGCTCAACTATATGCGAGGTCTGACAATTGAGTTCGTGAACTTGTTGCAATGATGTTGCTAACATTTTTTTGATATCAGAGGGATTATTCATTATAAATTTGTATCAACTGGACAAACAGTTAACCAAGTTTACTATTTGGAAGTACTGAGAAGGCTGCATGATAAAGTTAAGACGACCTGAACTTTTCGCCAATAATTCATGGCTCTTGCATCACAACAATGCACCAGCTCACACAGCACTGTCTGTGAGGGAGTTTTTAGCCAGTAAACAAATAACTGTATTGAAACACCCTCCCTACTCACCCGATCTGGCCCCCAATGACTTCTTTCTTTACTCGAAGATAAAGAAAATATTGAAAGGAAGATATTTGGATGACATTCAGGACATCAAGGGTAATACGATGACAGCTCTGATGGCCATTCCAGAAAAAGAGTTCCAAAATTGCTTTGAAGGGTGAACGAGGCTCTGGCTTTGACGCATAGCTTCCCAAGGGGAGTACTTCGAAAGTGACCATAGTGATATTCAGCAATGAGGTATGTAGCACTTTTTCTAGGATGAGTTTGCGAATTTAATTGTCCGACCTCGTATACATATATAGATATATGTATACATATATAGATATATATCACTTCTTATTTTGACACAAAAGATGAATATTTCATTTAAGTGGGCTGATTGAAAAGGGTAACACACTATCTTGGTTGCCCTACTTAAAAAGAGATTATGCTTTCTTGAGGTTTAAAAACAGCTTGATTTTGCAGCACAAGTTTGATATTGTACATCTAACACATGAAGCATATCAGTGAAGGCCCTAAAATTAGGCTCTCTCACTCTCTCCAGTCTTATTTTCTTTTAAGCTTCATGCTGTAACTCAGAAATTCTTGTTTTTGTTTTTTTGAATCTCTGTAAATGTGTGGGATTTAAAGAACCACCATAAAGAACGAAAATTAGCATATATATATGAATTCATGGTTTATAAAATATTTGCATAAGCTTTGCATACTAATCCTCACAATACTCAGAAATCATTATTATTCCTTTATATAAATGTTGATACTCAGAAACAGAAAGACTGAGTAACTTGCCCAAAGTTTCACAGTTAGTTAGTGGCAGATCTGGGATCAGAACACAGAATACTGCATTTCGGTGTCTGTCTACTATTCCATGCTGATTTCTTCATCAATAGGAAATCCAAACAGGATAATTTACTTAACAAACAAGAAATAAAATACTACTCATTCATTCATTCAACAAATATTTCATGAGCCCTTGCTATGTGCTCTTTTCTAGGTACTGGGGATATGGCATCGAAAAAATAGAATCTTATATTTCAGTTGGGGTCCAGGTAATTATCAAGATGTGTGTGTGTGCACGTGTGTGTGCATGCATGCATGTGCAGACACAATACAAGATAATGATAAATATTAAGAAGAAAATTGAGCACAGATGTAAGGGGGACAAATCCTTATTCATGTGCACCAGAATACAAGACTACTCCTGATGACTCCATTTTTATGATTTTAGTAGTAAAGCTGCTGCAAACAACCCAAATGTTCACTTTCATGAAAATGGATAAATAATGTGTGGCATATTCACAGAATGAATATTATGAATATTATGCAATAGCACTGATAAGTAATCTATATCTGTAAGCTACAATACTATATTATAGTTAATATATAATATAATTTATATGTAATTTATACATCAGTATAATAACATAAATATAACAAATTATATAACTATTACACATGCTATGTGATGTATATATTAATATGTAAACTATATGTAATTAATATATAATATTGTAATTTTCTTGTAAGCTAATCATAATATTAATATACTAAAATTATGTTTACTAATAAAATATAACTTGAGGAAAAACAAGAAGTCTCAAAAGACTGCACACAGTATGATGTCACTTTTATAAAACAAAAAAATAAGAAAACTAAACAATACACTGTTTAAACATACACACATAGTAAAACTATTTTTAAGCTTTTAAAACACAATTCTAATGGGAAAGCAGAGGGTTGAATCAGACAAAAACACACAGGGCTGTTTCAATGATGTGGAGAATGTTCTAATACCTAGGATAGGTGGTGGGTTTGTGGGTGTTTATTTTGTTACCATGCTTCAAATTTTATGTATGTATTATAGTGTATTTATAAAATTTTACATAATGAATAATGAAAAACCAGTACAGAAAGAATGGTATGCTATCCTTGATCATTTCAGTAGAATTTTATGTTTCAGTAGAAGAGGTCCAAGTTTACCTGTATAGTATATTAAAGTTGACAAAGGTCTTTCTCATAAATTGTCCTTTTTAAATCTTGTGTGGTGGTTATTATCTCTGGCTTATAAATGAGTAAACCAAGGGAGAGATTAAGTGACTTATTTAATTTCACATAACTAGTAAAAGGGAGAGATATCTTCGTTGCATAAAAGTAATCCTCCTATAACTATTAGGAAGCATAGGGCTTCCTTATTGAACAAAAGAGCAAATAAATCCTAGAATGTTACAACTGGAAGCAGCTTAGATATAAGACTTTTCCATCTCTTCACTTCACAGGTGGAGAAACTAAGACCCACATACATTAGAGATTTGCCCAGCATCACACAACTAGTTAAATGGAAGAAAGGATAGTTGACTCATGTCTTTTGACTCCAAGTTAAGCTTTTTTCACTCTGCTGGACTAGCTTTTAATTGTGTGACATTATTATTTTGTGGCCAGTTAGCTATAGGAGAATCCAAAACCTGAACTATAAGACATGTACAAGTATTTGTTATTCAGAAGACTGTTACAGAACTCTGATATATACAATAGAAAAGCTGTAATGGGGAGCCTTATTTATAATATGGGAGCATTTTCATTTATGGACATCAGTTTGATATTCGAAAGAAATACCTATCAGATAAAAAAGGACAAAACAACTGCTTCCTGGAAAAAGAAGGGGGACCTTATCACCTAAACCGGCCCCAAGCTGAGTATGTAACATCTGGGGCAACAGTAGTAGTGCTGGTTCTTCAACTGACATAGGATTCATTAAAATGTATACAAAATGAGGTGTTGTGTCAGTCCTTCAAGAATACTAAAATCCTCGGTAGTCTTTCCTTAAACTGCTTACAATCTACAGTTATTAAAGATTTTAAATACATTTAAATAAACCCTGCAGTGATTAGAAAAGGAATTACTATAGGAAATAGAATGAGGGAATGGAACAAGTACTACACTTGGAGCCAAAAGACCTGGGTTTGAGGGCCAGCTCTGTCATTTACTTGCTCTTTGCAGTTAAACAAGGTACTTGACCTCTCTGATCCTTTATCAATTTGTAAGGTGGCAATGATAACTACCTTACAGAAAGATACTGTATGGGAAAGGCTTTGGAGCTTTTGTGCAAAATCCTGTGATTCAGTCATTTGATCATTCAATCGTTCTTTCAATAAACATCTATTAAACACCTATTTAATGAGTGGATAAAACTGTTCTAGATACAGTCAGATATCCAAAGATCCAAAAGACCTAGTGTGGCCCTTCAGGAACTTAAGGGGAATTTTTTTGCTAAGGTACATAAATAACTACAATGTGAACCTGCACGTGTCAACTCCCACAGGATTAGTACACACACACACACACACACACACACACACACACACATAGGATGTAGGACTACAGGGCTGAGAGAAACCAGTTCTGACTAGAGGGATAAGGAAAGGCTGCTTAAGAAGATGTCACTGGCCAGTTTTTAAAGAATGAGTAAAATTTCTAAAGGAAGTGGATGGCATTCCGGGCATTCCAGATTCTTGAAAAGCATGAACAAGGGAATAACACCTTCTGATATCTGAATCTTTAACATTTGCCTCCTATAGACGCACCTGGTTTTGCATGAGGTCACTTCATTCTCCAGTCTTCTTCCATGTAAGTCTACTAACACCACAAATAGACCATGAGTTCTTTGAGAGCCAGGATCATGTCACAGAGTTTAAGACAGTGCTGGGTCCACACTGGCGGCTCAGTAAATGAGTGGCTGGCATATTTTTAAGGGAAGTTTTGTGTATGCTTTCCAGATAAGAGGGTGGGGAATAGATAATTGGCAGCATAGGAAAGTACTTTAAATTAATGGGAGTATTGGTATATGGAAACCAGTATGTTTTCCCACAAACTTTGCCATTTTCCAAAAAACCCTATGTTTTTTGTTTTGCAAAGCAATAGAGTTATTGCTCTAATTTGGAAAGCACACACTCACACACACACACACACACACACACACACACACACAAACACACCAAGAAGGGGAGAGCAAGTCTTGATCTCAAAAGCTGATGTGTGACTTGTGTTTTGGATGCCAGTAACGACAAAACAAAACAAAAAAAGCTGGTAATTAATGATTTTCTCAGAGTTTTAAAGATTTCTTTCTTTCTCATAAAGAACATTTAACCTGAATTCATAGATATCGTGTTTCTCCGAAGATAAGACCGGGTCTTATATTAATTTTTGCTCCAAAAGATGTATTAGGGCTTATGTTCAGGGGATGTCATCCTGAAAAATCGTGCTGGGGCTTATTTTCTGGTTAGGTCTTATTTTCGGGGAAACACAGTACTCAGAGCAACAAGCCCAACGCCAGTTTCACAGGTATTGATGTCTATGACAACATCTTTCTCTTTCTTGGTTGTGGTTTTTTGTTTTTTCTTTTTTTCCATAATTATATTGCATTGTTATTAGGGAGTTCTTTGATCAATTTCCTGTCCTACAAGCCTGAGATACTTAGAGTGAGTCCTAATATTAAATCTAGAACACATGGCTTGAATTAGAAGCTGTAGGAAGATTTGCCCCCAATGTAAAGTCATTTGTAGGAAAAATATTCCAAGACACTCTACGTGTAAATTCCTAACAAATGTATTCCCAGTGAATCTTTTTTCTCACTCTTTTGGTTCTGGGAAACAGCAGGAAAAAGTATATTGCCAATAGAAATATTTTTAAACTTTATTTTTATTCACTTTGAGATCAGTCTTAGAGTACAAGTTTTTGAGATGTCCTCCGGCAAAAAGAGAGAGAGAGAGAGAGAGAGAGAGAGAGAGAGAGAGAGAGCGCTATGCTAGCAATTATTTTATGGTTTGATTTTGCACAAAAAGAAATAAAATCCATATATCAGAGAGTTAGTATTGATATTTTTGTAAAGAAAGAAATGCCAAGCAATCATCCAGTATTACTCTAGGGAAGTTTTCTGGTCTGAGGGTTTAAAAATATTTTATTTATATAAAAGTACAAAGTAAGATCAATTTCATTTCCTTTTCATTAAACAGCAGGAGGCAATTTGTCTGCATTGTACTTGAGAGATACTCATCTTCCTGCTTTTAGCACCATACAAAGTTGTCTTGAAAAAGACAGCAATGCCCAGGAAAGAAGATATCTTTTCATATTTGTATCATATATTGGATTCTAGAAAGATTGCTCTTGAGAAAGGGCTCCAAATTGATTTTTGACTTTTTAAAAAGCAATCTTCAGTGCTAAAGCAGAATGTGGAGGATTGAAAAGGCATCCGGTTATTTGACTCTACACAGCTTCCTTGGATAATTCAAGGAGAAAACACTTTATTTACTCATTCCTCTATCCATTCATCCAACAAAAACTCCCTGAGACTCTCCAGTGTCAGGCATTTGTTCAGTCTTAGAGATACAGTGGTGAAGAAGTTAGGCATGGCCCTGCCCTCTGCATGTTAAATGATCTCCAGGATTCCTGCTCTTTCAATCATAAGAAAATCATGTTCTGTTCAAGGATGAAGAGAATGCAAACAAGGAAGCCAGCCAAAATAATGATAATGTTAAAAATAACAATTCTGTAAGGAGCGCTTGTGCTTTACATCATAAAATTACTTCCATCATTAGGTTTGTCAAAAGATGTGTCTAAAAGCTTATTGCTTCTAAATCAGTAGGCTTCAAGGTCAATAAAGTTGATTATAAAATGATTGTTCTGTGTACAGTCACCATTAGTGTAAGTTCAAGTTTTCAAGGATAGTCTCAGAATATTTTCTCACATAAACAATGCTTCCTATTGGGGCAGCTGCCTGCAGGACAAAGAATGGGAAGCTGAACAGAGTATCTATCCTGCTTTTCCCTCTGGATAATATACCTATAATTTAAGAAAGACTGCCATATAGAGCAAGATCGAGGGAAGCTATGTAACATGTCTCTTTTATCATAAATTTTAGTTTATGATAACCTGTAGTTTATTCAAACAAGCCTGTTCTTCCTTACTTCATTCACTTCAAACACAAAACACTGGCCTTAAATTCACTTTATAAAATAATCAAAAGATCCTCTTTTGTACCCATTCCTGGAGACTGGAATCAAAGAGGGGTTACTCTCATTCTTCGAGGGTGGCTCTGAATGCCCAAACAAAAAAATACTTAATAGTGACTACTGATCCTGGGAAGGTCCCGATCGTGTTTTCCTCCATCCTGATAACTAGACTGTGTCTTTCTGTTTTCATCAGCAGAAAATATAAAAATCGAATTTTCATATGCCTCGAAGGTCTCATTTAGAAAACGGGATTAATGCTGACGCCTACTGCACAATGCCCGGCTCTCCTGAATATAATGAGAACTGATGAACTAGAGAACCCTTAAGTAATTACAGTAAATGACTGGCTAACATGAGGCTTCCACCTCCCCAATAACTCTTCTTTCAGGGATATTTGATTTGTAGTGACTAAAATATACAAAACTCATATGACTACATTTTAAATGGCACTATCAACATTAGGTTTTCTAACTATGGCATTAGCAT
The DNA here is from genome assembly GCF_004115265.2 of Rhinolophus ferrumequinum. NCBI lineage: Eukaryota > Metazoa > Chordata > Mammalia > Chiroptera > Rhinolophidae > Rhinolophus > Rhinolophus ferrumequinum. The sequence goes on along the minus strand of NC_046294.1, from coordinate 79,203,825 downwards.
TAAAAAAATAGCAAATGTAATTGTCATAAAGTGTTACATAGATTTAGGAGTGGGAGAAAAAACATTTAGTTAACATGCTTCTCATATTGATAGCAGTGATATATCATATTTCCTGTAAACACCTGTCCTAAAGTCAGATTTTGTGTTAGAGCATTGTTGATTCAGAATAAGATGAATTATTTGAGTTCAAGCTGAACAAATCTTCACATAGAAGAAATAGTTATAGACCCTAATTGTCGACTTCTTTGTTTTAAATACTAATAATAGTAATAATGGAATATTATAGCAATAGCAGCTAACACTTGTAAGCAAAAAATGTGAAAGTCACTTTTTATACATTAAATCATTTAACCATCACAGCAGCCCTATGCAGAAAATACTACTATTATCTTCATTTTTACCTATAAGGAAACTAAAGAGCAGATATATTAAGTAATTTTCCCAAAATTATGCAGCAAATAAGAAATGGATTCAGGACTCAAACCCAGGCAGTCTACATTCACGGTGCAATAGAACTAACACCCAGAAGAAAAAATTCTAGTACCATTTCGATATATACTGGGGCTGCCAAAAAAAAATGTACACATTTTAAGAGTCGTTATCTATGTAGTATGTGCGAAGTTGAATTGAATTATGGTAGCAATGTGTGTAATATGACGTTTGCTCAAAAGACGGTGTTAATCAAATGAATGCTAGTGTCATTCATTGTATGACAATTTTAATACAGTTTTTTCAAATGTATACATTTTTTGGCCCCTTCTGTATTACAGTTAAAAGAGGTGGGGTAAAAAATAACAAAAAAAATCTTACAGTCCCTGAAAGTGGAGAAGAAACTAAATGCATCATCTCTGAAACAATATTTCTCTTTTTTTTCATTAGTTTATTGGGGTGACAAATGTTAGTAAAAGATTTCAGGTGTACAATTCTGTATTACATCATCTATAAATCCCATCAAACAACATTTCATTAAAAAAAATTTATTAGGTTAAATCATAAAATTATATCATCAACAATAAAACTAACCTCAATACAATATTTGACAATTAAGTTTGCAAACTCATCCTAGAAAAAGTGCTACATACCGCACTGCTAAATATCACTACGGTCACCTTCAAAGTACTCCCCTTGGGAAACTATGCACCAACGCCAGCACCTAGTCCACCCTTCAAAGCAATTTTGGAACTCTTTTTCTGGAATGGCCATCAGAGCTGCCCTTGTATTATGCTTGATGTCCTGAATATCATCAAAATGGCTTCATTTCAATATTTCCTTTATCGTCATTGTTGTGATACAAGAGCCATGAATTGTTGGCAAAAAGTTCAGGTCATCTAACTTTTTCATGCAGCCTTTTCAGCACTTCCACATAGTAAATTGGTTAACTGTTCATCCAGGTGGTACAAATTCGTAATGAATAATCTCTCTGATATCCAAAAAGGTTAGCAGCATTGTTTCAACAAGTTCGCGAACTTAATTGTCTGACCTCCTATCTTCCAACTATGGGTAAGTTGATAATTTCCCCTGAATTTCAAAAGTTTGGGTTAGAATATGCAAGATTTTAAGAAATAAGAATCTCATTTTAAGTCATCCATTTCTTACTAGATCCATCATTCTCAACCTTGGTTAGAAAACCAAACAACATTTCTTCATAGGAGAGACTCAAAATAGTTTCACGATTAAATAGGTTTATGAAATACTGGATAAGCCAAGTGAAACAGTGTTTTTGCTGGAGCATGTCTTAGGGTCTTAATATGCATTGTGAGTCTGAAGTGGAGAGATGAAAAGGAAGAGTTATCAAGAGCACTCTTTGTGTGTGCGTGTGGGTGGTCTAAGTCATCGTATAATAGGTATTACTGGAACCGATAATACAGATGGTCCATGACTTATGATGGTTCAACTTATAATATTTCAACTTTACAATGGTACAAAAGCGATACACATTCAGTAGAAACCATACTGCGAATTTTAAATTCTTATCTTTTCCTGGGCTATCAATATGCTGTAGGATACTCTCTCATGATGCTGGGCTGTGGCAGTGAGATGCTTTTGCATAACTGTCGGGAAAGGTAAGTATTCTGAGCATGTTCAAGGTAGGCGTGACTAAGCTATGATGCCTGCTAGGTCAGGTGTATTAAGCGCATTTTCCACTTAAAATATGTTCAATTTCTGATGGGTTTATTGGGACATAACCCCATTGTAAGCTGAGGAACATCAATATTATAATTTAATGTAATATAGTATAATATAATATAGTATAATATAATACAATATAATAAATATAACGTAACATAAATACTTCTTTCACTGATAGTTCTATGAGAATCAGAAGGTCATGGAATCACTCTCTTGGCAGTTACTTCTCCAAGGGGGAGGGAGTCAGGCCATTCACCCTATTTGAGCATGATGATGGCTGAAGTCCACCAACTGACAGTCTAAGAGGCAGCAGGCTGGCACATCCCATACTGGAGGGGACACAGCAGCCACAGCAGAGAACTGCAGCGGCCTGGGCCATTGCCCAATCAGGCTAATGTGAGGATCCATGAGACCAAGATCAGAGGAAAAGAGGAGGCCATAAAAGATGCAAAATGGCCAATTCTGGTAAGTAGAGAGGCACAACTGGAATGGCAAGGACCTCTATATGTGAATATATACACAATTACCCTAGGGCTTTCTGAATGAGTTGGGAGGAATTGAGTGTAGCTGGAGTCACCTCAATTATTCAGGTAGAAGTTGAATCAGAAAAATAATAACAATTGCAGCTACCATTTATTAAGCCCTTACCCAGGTGCTAAGCAGTATATGTTAATGACTTTATATTATTTAATTCTTAAACAACCCTGTGATGTAGATACTATTATTCTCATTTTATAGTTAAAAAAAAAAAAAAAAAAAAAAAAACAAGACATAGTTCAGTTTACTTGTATAAGATCAAAGAACTAGAAAGCCAGGAACAGAAAGCAGTTAAAGTAAGTTTTAAAATGTAATGTAGCTCCTGTAAGCTCTTCACCTCTTGCTTAAACCTTCCTTTGGTACCTCTTCCATCTGAAGCCAAACTCTTAATCCTGGCTCAACTTAACCCAGCCTATCTCTCTCTGTTCTGGATATCATTTGCTGAGAAATAAACTACCCCGAAATTTAGTGGCTTAAAACAACCATTAAATTATATCTCATGATTTTCTGTCAGGATTTTGAGCAAGGCTCAGCTAGATGGTTCTTCTGTTTCATGAGGCATATACTGGAGTCTCTCAGTGATATTCAGTGGGCAACTAAGCTGGTCCAAGATGGTTTCTCTCACTTATCTGGTACCTTGGCAGGGACAACAACTGGAAGGTGGGGCTCAGCTCAGCCTCATCCTCTTCGTGTATTCTCAGGATATCCATGTGGTCTCTCCAGCAGGTAGTCAGTCTTACATACATTTCAGTTTAGTGCCACAGAGGACCAAGATAGAAGAGCCAGTATTCTCAAAGGTTAGGCTCAGAACTGACACAGCATCATTCCTGCCACACTCTAGTAGTCAAAACAGTCAGAGGCCAGCCCAGACTCAGGGGAGGGGAAACAGACCCACCTCCTACGGCAGATACCTCAAAGAATGGGTGACCATCTTTGATCTGCCACATTCTTCAAACTCATCTCATCCTACACTCCCTTCATTCACAGAGCTCCAGACACATGGACCGTCCTAGTTCCTCAAACAAACCGTTATTGCTCTTTCAGGACTTCGTGTGTGTCTATATTCTCCTGGCTCTTCCTTGTCATTCTGGTCTCAGCTTAAATGTCACTTCTTCATAGAAGCCTTCTCCACACCACCTTGTGGAGGCCTCTCCTGGCTGCCCAACCTAGCTCCCTAATTTATTTTGATGACATTATTGCTATCACTGTGAGACAATCTGTTTTTGTTTTTGTTTTGTTTTGTTTCTCCTATTTCCTCCAATTAGAATGGAGGACCTTGTCTATCCCTCTGGCTCCCTCACTCTGAGCACTTAGAACCATGCCTGGCCACAAAATGAGTCCTTAGGAAAGATTTGTCAAGGGAAAGTATGTAGTGAATTGGGATTCAAAACTAGACCTGATTGACTTCAGAGCTGAAATCAAAGTGTCCTTGTAACCCTTTGTATTCAGGCAGATATGGTCAGCCTAGGCCTTAGGGAAAGGTATTACACAAAGAAGATAGCTCATGGACACAGTTAAGAAGGGATTCACCAGCAAGGAGGCTGCAGTCAGACTAAACTACATGGAAAATTCATGGAGAATACTTCATTCTAGCAAAGCCCAAACATTTCTTTGTTTGACTTCATTTCAGCTATTTTTGTTTTGACTCTTAATGATAAAAGGTCTCCAAGGTGTGGTGTTGCCTCGAGGACATTTACAGCCGGGTCTTGTTATTAGCTAGGCTCCTCCAACTCAGCTTTGCCGGGGCCACACCACAGAGTTTTGCCCTGTCCAATCTGGAAATGGGTCACAACCATGTTTGTGCCGAAGCTTTAGGGAAACATGGTTTATAAACATGTGTTTCCTCTGAGTCAGTGCACAGACTCGTCCCTTTAGTACAAACATTCCATTTGGTTTTATAACTGGGGAAGGAGAGGGTGGGAGCCAAGCCTAACGGGTCGGGTTTGAAAGGAAAGGGGAAGTGAGTAAATTTAAATAGATTTTTCTATATTAGTGAGAATCACAAAGAAACCCTTATCTGGGTTTCAAAGACATGCACAAAGTTTCATCTTTATTTATTTATTTGCCTTAGTAAGAAAAAGTTCACAGAGTAATTTCTTCCCCTCAAGTTTCTATAAAAATGCTGGCAATATGGCAAAAGTTTTACAAAAACAGTTTAAGAACAATTAAAGCACATATAACCATTTTTTTAAGTTTATATTAAATGTCCTTTACTAAATAAAAAGGAATTTTCCTTCTAATTTCCAGGCATTGTCTACTATATCATCCTTTAAATAACCACCTATCAGCTTTTATTATTACTGTATGTTTTCTATGAATTATGCACTCCAGATCAAAAAAATTATTTATTTTCTGCCTTTTAAATACATCATTCAACCTCATAGCTTAGTACCAGGCTTCTCATCTGTAGAAGATGGCTCGTAATAACAATAGTTGCTCACAAATTACTCATACATTTATTATGAAATTGATGTAATTAAACCATGGATATAAAAATATGATTCCTGGGAGGCTGGTTGGCTCAGCTGGTTAGATAGAGCACAGTGCTCATAACACCAAGGTCACCAGTTCAATTCCCACCTGGGTCAGTGAGCTGCGCCCTCCACAACTAGATTGAAAACAACGACTTGACTTGGAGCTGATGGGTTCTGGAAAAATACACTATTCCCCAATATTCCCATATATATATGATTCTTAATTCAGTCCTTAGCCACTTGACTTTGTGTAAACTATCATCATAATCATTAATCTTCAGGAACATTGGTTAGGTGCAGAGTCCAATGCCTGGCACTGGGACTATAAGAGTCACAATCCCTGACCTCAAGAGGATAACGACTCAGTACAGAACAAGATATGAGTCCTCTGAGACATGGAACCTTCCTCAGTAATTTAGAGTGCTGCATGTGAAAATACTGAATTCTGTGCTTGGCATAGAGTGCAAGGACCACAAATTTTATAGCAGATTTGGTCAGTATCATGCCTAGAGTGCTGCCCACATCCTCCAACTGCCAATAAGAATTCTGCTCCCAATTACAATGTGTGTGTGGTGGGAGAGGGTGGGGAGGAGGTGTTTCCCACACCACCAAGCAATCCTCTTACACCAGCTGGGTGTCCTACAACTCAACTCAATTCTGACACTATCTACCTGGAGATAACATCACATCCCACAGGTTAAGGGCTCAATCCCATAAGACTGCTCCCTCCACCAATTTCAGACACCAGTCATAAGTTCAGGTTGTCACCTGTGCTTCTGACTGACCAGCTATAGATGACAGATTCCAAGGACCCCCTCCTTGGCTTCAACTAATTTGCTAAAGCAGCTCACAGAACTTAGAGAAACATTTTATTTACTAAATTAACAATTTATTATAAAAGAATTTAACTCAAGAACAGCCAGATGGAAGTGATGCATAGGACCAGGTATGTGGGAAGGGGCTGCAGAGCTTCCATGCTCTCTGAGAATACCACTCTCCCTGAATCTCCACATGCTCACCAATCTGAAAAAAGTCTCTGAACCTCATCCTGTTTGGTTTTTATGGAGGCTTGATTGATTAAATCACTGACCACTGGTGAATGATTCAATTTCCAGCCCCTCTCCCTTCCCTGGAAGTAAGGGCATGTGACTAAAATTTCGAATCCTCTAATCACATGGTTGGTTTCCCTGGTGACCAGCCTTCATCCTTAGGTTACCTAGGTGTTTTCCAAAAGTCACCTCATAAACATAACGAAAGACACCTATATCGTTCTCATCACTTAAGAAATTCCAATGTTTTTAGCAGCTCTATCCCAGAAATGGGAGGAAGACCAAACACATATTTCTTATAAATCACAATATCACAGCCTAGAACTAAGGGTTTTTTCAGAAGGCTGCACTATAGCCACACACATCTCTCCCACCCCACCCCACCTCTGACACACACACACACACACACACACACACTCACATACTCACATACTCACAAATGTGTGGCAGACTGGAAGTACCCGGAATTAATGCCCCACCCCCAGCAATCTTTAAGGTTCAATCACCCATTTTGGTAGCTGGCTTAATAATACACCCCTTCTTGACTGCTTTCCCTTTCCTGTATCATTTCCTCTTTCCCCTGCTCATGTTTCACGGAATCACCTCTTAAGTATCTGCCCTTGAATCCTTGCCTTAGGAACTACTTCAGGAGAAAACGCCACACTGAGACAGTTTTCTTCCTTATAAAGATAAGACAGTTATAATACCCAGATGAACCAACTAGCTTTGCACAAAATAAAAACTCCATCTCATTGCCATCTAATAATCTATCTTATTAATCTTGGTTATTGCTATTACCTTATAAATATCTAAAATATAAAAAGCAAATTTATATTTCTTAAAGCTCTTTAATAGATACTGCATCATTTAATCTTCACAAACATCCCTTAGAGATAGACAGAGAAAACTGAGATTGGAAGATGTTAAATGACTTGCCAAAAGTGACAGGGTCAGTAATGAGAGAACTGGACCTCAAACCAAAATTTTTAACAACAGATAACGGTGCTTTTCCCACTACCTTCCGACTATTGGGTGAGACAATATATGTAGTTGAGAGCAGACTCTTTGGCATTCCTGGAAAAGTGACTCTAAGTGCATGTTACCCTGTTAGGGTCAGATATACCATTTTTGCATACAAATGTGAACTTTTTAAGCTGTCCTTCTTATATGAGAGAATGGTCATCATTTAACATCTCTGGTAAGGGCTTACACAGCAGAGTGTTCTAAAGAAAGACAGTAAGTGAACATAGAGTATAGTAATCTAGTTTTTATGGTTCCATAACACTCTAGAAGATGATGGAGGTCTAAACTGACCTGACAGGTTAACTCTTAGGGCCTGAAATCAGAGGCCCTGAAGGGTTTGGAAGTGTGGATGAACTTGGCAGCAGCAGGGTATCAGGAAACACAACACAACTACTAATTCCTCTAGCATCCTCCTTTCTCTTCTTAGGAAAGCTTTAGTTTTTCCTCCATGAAGTAAGACTGGTAATGGCAATATCTGATACTAATACTTCTTGCTATGTAAAAAGATTCAAGAAAGAAATGCAAATTCTTTATTCTTAGCTACTACTGCTGTGTACCTGCTCTGTTGCTGTCATATCCTTGGTGAGCTCAGCTGAGAGACATGAAAGAAACTCTGTCACACAGGTCAGTGAGAAGAGTAAGAAACAAATCAGGACTGAGGCAACAGGTCTCTGAGTTTGCTGTTTAAATACCCGTGTCCAAAATTATGGGATGCTCCAGAACCAAACCAGTGGATGGACCCAGTGGCAGGGATTCCAGGTAGAGATAATATTGCACTCAAGTGGGTGGAGAAAAACAACTCTAATCAATACAGAATTCTATTCAGAAGCTGGATGAGGTGGAGAACAAGGTCTGGCCTGGAAAGGGAAGCTGGCTGTGGATTCTACTGATTGTCAAAGATTTCAGGAAGAAGATTCAGTCCCAGTGGGAAAATGGGCTGTTGAGCAGGAAACCAAGCTTATGTATACCTAATTTTCCTGATGTGGCCTGTTTAGGAGGCCTCAGGGAAGGCTATGGCGAGGTGGGCAAGTGCCCAGAGCTCCCTCCAGGTGTATCAGTCAATGGGTCAATGCAGCACAATGGATTCTAGACTATAAAACTTGGTTGAGATGGGATGTGGGAGAGGGGGTAGGAAGCCTTCTCTTTACCTGTTTCAGGAACCACCACAGAAGTGAACTTATATGTTGATTACAGTGAGAAAGAAAGGGGAATGAAAGGGCTTTGTAAGGACAACAGAGGAATGTATACTGTGGTCCCCACCCTCAAGGAGCTGACAATCCTGTTAGTGAGCCCAGCCACGAACCCATTAAAGAGTCAACAACAATATCAAAGAACTTTAGAACTGATGGGCAAAATATAAAACCCAACAGCAGGTTATGGATTGATTAGTTTGGGCTGGTGTAACTGAAGGTGGCTTCATGGTGGCCTTTTCTATTGGGCAGCCTTGGAAGCAATAGCTACAAAGTAAATGATGACTACACTATATAGCCTTATTTGCAAGGCTTGTTGACATGAACACCTTTGGAAAAGTAATTGATTTGGCTCACTAATGTTTCTTATAAATATGAAGGACCACAGTCACTCCCACCCACAGCTCCCTAAGGATTTTGAAATAGGCACGTATGGTATGCAGAGTGTCATTTAATATTTACTCTGTCTCACTCTGAGAAGAATTACAACAGGATGTGGACTCTTAAGCCTTCTAGACTTGGCCTCAGATTGCTATTCTAGGATATTTTGTTGATTACCCAGAAAAAACTCACAGGATGCACTCTGCAACAGCTCTTTGAGGAGGGAAGTGGCAAGAATGCATTGCCTGTACCCACGAAAAGACTTGGTACTTGGAATTTGCCAACTGTGTTTCCCAGTGTTTCTGTGGAGACCCAGATCCCATCCATCTGAGTTCTCCTTAGCTTTCTCAATGTAGTGGAGACTTTTCATTGTCATCTAAGCCATCCCAAGACATCAGAGCAGCACAAGCAAATGGAAACCCTAGAAGAAAGTAGAAATGACAGAATGCTGAAGTTGCAGAGACCAGAAGTCAAATTTCTGCTCAGTTGCATGGCCTTAGGCAAATTATACAATGTCTCTGTAAAATAAGAAAAATATTTACATCTCAAGTTAGTTAGGAGAATTAACTGAAATAAATGTCAAGTAGACATTCATGGAGCAGTTCTTTTGTCCCAGAGTTGGAATTAGATAATGAGGATACAAAGATGAATTAATTCATTCACTCACTCATTCATTCATTCATAAAATGTTTACTGAACATCTACTATTAGCTTAATGAATAAAACAAAGCTCCAGCTTATGTTCTATTGATGCAGTTAGGCAAAAACCACTGAGTCCAAAAAATATGTATAACGTGTTTACAGCATGATTAACCAGTGCTACAAAGAAAATAGAGCAGGATAAGGGGCAGAGACTGAGGGGAGAAGAAATGACTCCTCTAAGTAGAGCAGCCAGGGAAGGCCTCTCTGAGGAGGTGACAGTTAAGCCGAAGCTGGAATGAAGTAAAAAAGCAAGCTAAGTGGCAATTTGGCAGAGCATTCCAGCAGAGCAGAAAGGAGGTGTGAAGGCTTGTGGTGAGAACACACTTGGCACATTCAAGGAAAATCTGCCCTTGTGGTTGAAGCGTAGTGAGCAAGAGTGAGTGTGGCAGGAAATGGGGTCAGACAAGTGGGCAAGGGCCAGATTGTGTCAGGCCTTGGAGGCACTGGGAAGAAGTTTAAATTTTGTTCAGAGTGTTGTGGGAAGCCACTAGAGGATTTTGACCAGGGAACGACAAGACACAGATTTGTACTTTCAAAGGATTGCTCTGACTGTTGCATGGAGAATAGGCAGATGAGAAAGGAAGTGGCAGAATTAGGACAGATTAGGAGAGAGGAGTGTGACTGGGTTTGGGAGGTAATGACAGAGGTGCTGAGAAGTGATTGGATTTGAGACAGATTTTGAAGACAAAATTAAGATTATAAAATAGAACTTTCTGATGTATTGGATGTGAGCATAAGAAGAAGAGAGAAGTCAGAGAGGACTCCAAGCTTTTTGGTCTGAGCAATTGGATGAACGTTAGCATCGTTCACTGTGACTGGGAAGGAATTTTTTTTTAATAAAAAAAAAAGTCAAAAGTTTAGTTTTGTACAGATTGGGTTTAAGACACCAAGCAGAGATGGCTAATAGGTATCTGAATGAGTATGTAGTTCTCGGGGGAGATTAGGGTTATAAATTGATATAAATTGGGAGCTATCGGGATATGGATGACATTTAAAGCCATGAGTGGATGAGATCATCCAAGAGTTAGTACAGATGGAGACAAGAAGTGTAAAAATCAAGCCCTGTGGAACTCCACTGTTTGGGAGAAGAGAAGGAAGAGGCAAAGATGAATAAGTCTTATCCTCAAGGAGCTCACGAATATGTAAAGCAACTAGCACCATATCTGGGACATATCAGATGATCAATAAACATTGCTTTTCCTTTCTTTACCCTTGATAGAGTTATTGGACTTTAAGGAGAAGCAGGTGACCATGTGAATTAAACTGACGACATCTATTTCTCACCAGGCATACCTGCTTTGAGGGAAGGAAGAATCTATGCCCTATTATGAACCACACTCTATCTTCTAGTGGTCCTGAGCACCCCAATGATTGACAGTCATAGTAAGATTCTGTATGACCATCTTACTGGAGCATCTGTTCACTGCAAGGCAGGAGAACAAGAAGAGGAGAGGGGGGGAAATGGATTAAAGGTCAAAATGTATGTTGATTTGTTCACATAGAACATTACATTTGAATGTTGCTTCTTAATGAGCCATGAAAGCATGTAGGAAAATACGACATACTCTATATTCTTCTTGTGTTTGCTCTATAAGGACACTAGTATTGGAGAAACAAAACGTAAAAGTGAAGGATAAAACAGAGCACTTGAGTTGGAGTCACAAAGATTAGATTTGGCAAGTGTCTTCGGGTCTGTAACCCTTCTCTCCTTCTCTATAAAATGGGGGCAATAATAATAATACCTACTTTGCAAACCATTTGTGAGGCTCAATCAAGATAGTAAATATGAAAACACATTGTGAAATGCAAAACACCTTATATGTGTTAGTTGGTAATTGCTCTAGATATTATGTTTGTAAAGCATGATGGGGTGGTTTTAGAATATGCCCCAAATTCTTTAACACTATACCTTCAAAAGGTAGAATTGAATCTTCCTCCCCTTGAATGCAGGCGAACTTAGTGACCACTTCTAATGCATCAAGTACAATGGGAGTGATGTCGTGTGAGTTCTGGAGTAGGTCATGAAAAGAAAGGCTTTTACCTGTCTCTCTCTGTTGGATTCCATGATCTGGGGTAAACCTGCTGCCATGTTATGGGGATGCTCAAGCCGCGCCATTAATATGTCCACGTGGAGAGGAACAGAGGCCTCACGTCAACAACCAGCACCAATGTCCACTTTGAAAGTGGATACGCCAGCTCCACCCAGCCAACATCTTGACTACTGAGAGACCATGAGCCAGAAACAATCAGTGAAGCCACCTCTGAGTTACTGACCCACAGAAATTGTGAGAAATAATAAATGTGTTTCAAGTCACTAGGTTTTGTGGTAATTTACTACTCAGCAATAGATAACCGATAGAATCACATCAGTCAAAATCTTGTTAAAGAATGGAAGATGAAAGTTTTCAATAGTGCTTTGGATATTTGGGTGGCTAAAGTGAAGAAGAGAGGAAAGAACACTGAACTAGGACCAAAGTAGCCTGGATTCTGGCTGGTCCCAGCTCAGCCATGAGGTAGTTGCATCATAGGCCTAACTTCACACGTTAGTCTCTACTCTCTTCATCTCTCATGAAAAGAATACTCTCTGGGAAGCTCCTAGCTCTCTGCTTTCTTATTCTCTGAAGGCTAACTTGACTCTTGGGGTTAAGATGAATTGTTTCCTGATCAGAATAGCATGTGCACACTTGAACACTTTCTGTCCCTGAGGCCTGACCAGTACTTCCTTATCATGGTGCCAACCAGTCTTAAAATATATGGACGCATTAACCAAAGTCAACCTCCTCCAACCATCTTATAGATATTTGAAATTTCACAATTAAGAACTTAGTCCTTGGCTTTGTTCCTATTAAAATATACATTCCAGCAAGATCCCTTGTATTAGTTTTCTAGTACTACTGTAACAAATTACCACAAACACAGAGGCTTAAAACCACACAACTTTGTTATCTTATAGTTTCAGAGGTCAGAAGTCCTAAATTAGTCTGTGTGCTAAAATCAAGGTGTTAGTCAAGCTGCATTCCTTCTGAAGGCTCTAGAGGAGAATCGATTTCCTTGTCTTTTGCAGCTTCTAGAGACCCCTGCATTCCTTGGCTCCTGGCTCCACACTACTCCAACTTCTGCTTTTGTCATGATATCTCCGTCTCTGACTCTGACTCACTGCCTCCCTCTTATAAGGATACTTTTGATTATATCGGACCCACTCTGATAATTCAGGATAACCTCCCCACCTCAAGATCCTTAACATCACATCTGCAAAATCTTTTTTGCCATGTGAGATAACATGTTCATAGGCTCTGGGGATTAGGATGTGAGCACCTTTGGGGGTCCATTATTCATCCTATTCATCCAAACTCTTACTTTGAAGTTATTTATCTGTCAATCTAAATTATGCAAGCCCTAGCCAAGAATATGAAATTAGTCAAAGGAAGCATTTAAAACACCAAAATATATTCATAAAGTCTGTACAATTTAATCATAAGAGAACTCCCTCAGGCTTTCACTCAATTAAGTTCAATGAATACAGATAAAGCATTTAGTATGTATACTATTACTAAATGCTCTAAGGAATACCAAGAAGTCTAAAAATTAGTTCCTGCCTTTTAAAAGACTTGCTATCTAAGAAGTATAAGACAAGTGCATAAGTGACTGCAGCACAAGGCAAAATGTGGTCAGGCTATCACACCTGCACAGAGCTCATTGGGAAGGAGAACATAAGCAAGACTACTATCAAATGAAGGTTTTAAGGAAAATGTCAGGGGAAATGAGAGAAAGGATACAGGATGACATTACGATTTTAAGCCCAGCAAACAAAGTAAAATGAAGGAGTTGCAATCAACATAACCATGGAAGTCAGAATAGCAGCAAGGGGTGAGGGCTGGTCTCAGGCATGTAATGGGTGAAGTTTAAGCTGCACCCACTCTAGAATATCTAGCTCGGGAAACCCAGCAGTTAGCTGGAAATGAAATATGCATTTGGAGCCAAAAAGAGAAGATGGGTTGGAGATATTAAATGGGAAAGTCATTTCTACAGAGATAGTAGTTGACACTTTAGAAGGAGATGAAATCACCAAAAGCAAGAAGATGAAGAGGAGGACCAAAGAAAGAACTTCTAGAAGACAGGAAGATAGAGAGAAACAAACAAAAGAAAAAGGAATAGTCAGAGAAACAAGGAAACCAGCACAATGAAAGTCACAAAAGCTACGGAGGAGTTTCCAAAGAAGAGAAGGTTGGCACTGTAGACAGTTTTAAGTTACAATGTGAACACAGAGTTAGAAGAGATGCTCACCATTATAGAATATTTCCACCATTCAGAGGCAATCAATGAAATAACCGCAAGAGTACAGATAATAGTAGAATAATTAAGAAGTTAATGACTTTTGACAGTTTATTACCTTTGTTTTAATATAATACACTTAATTGTAAGTTTATATAATTTAATTTTTAATAATGATTATGTTTAACAAGCTCAGATAAGTCCTGAAAATATAACGCTGGCAATTGCAAGCCAGAAGAGCCTGCTGCAGCACAACAATGATCTGGCTTAAAAGTTCACACATTCATTCATTCAATCATTCATTCATTCATTCACATTGATTTCATCCCTGCACTTTGCTAGGTCCTGAGCTTGGGAAAATACATATAAATAAGACATTCTTTATATTCAATTGAACTCAGCTTAATAAGAGAGAGATACTTGGCCACAGACACTAGGAATAAGTATAATGAGTGCTGCAATAGAAGTATGTACAGGAGAACACAAAAGAGGGAATTTGCTTCATTGGAAAAAAAAGCCATAGTTTAGCATGAACTGTAAAGATGTCTATGAGCTGGTCCCTCCTTACCTCAGATCCCCTTCGCATCCGGCTGGTAGTAAAGCACGATGAGGAAGGGCATCAGCTAAGCAGTCAGGTGGACCTGGGTTCAATTACCCGGTCTGCTGCTTATAAGTATTCAATTACTAACTCCATCTGTAAAATGGGGCTAATAATACCCATCTCACAGGTTGTGAAGATTGATGGACATGATGTCTATAAAACATTTAGCAAGTACTTGATACCTAGCTTGCCATCAATTGTAGCAAGTGCTCTTATTGTATTGGTCCCCACTATGTTCAAATGAAAATGAAGTGCTTGCAATGTTCTGAGCATAACATGCTTCTCCAGGAACTGTGCCTTTGCCTGGTGAAGTCCTGCTCATTCTTCAAATTTTAATGCAAACATCTGGTCTCTTGTTAAACAGTCTTTCTCTCCTCTGTGTCATCAGCACACCAAGTCAATACCTCATTGTGGCACTGATCACAGGATAATTCTGAACTGAGGATGCCTGGAGGTTGGGAACCATGTATTATTTCTCTTTTTCTCCCCAATACCTGACACAATGTAGACACAATATAGATGTTCAGTTAGTGAGCATATTTAATAGGAAAATATAAAAATTTAAATGAAGGAGAGGTTTAAGATTCTAGAGACTTCAAGTTTTTAAAATGTTCTTGCCATTTGATTAGTAATTCTAACTCTAGGAGTTAATTAGAAGCTATTCCTAATTAAAGAAAATGTATATGTATAAAAGGGTTGTTTTTGCAGTGTTATTTACAATATCACAAGCCATAATAAAACCATTAGAAGCTAAATATCTAATGATAGAGACATGATGGGTATAAAAAATAAACGACAAGAGAATATGCCAATGATATCAACTTAAGTGAAAAAAAAATTAGAAGTATTTAAATGCACATAAATACACATGCATGCGCACATATGCACACAGAAGAAGGACTGAAAGAAAATGTATCAAACTGCCAAAGAGAGATTGAGTGGACTACAGAGGTTACAAGTCTTTAGTGGTTTATATCCTTTATGGGAGAAGGGACCATTCCAAAATTCGTCTTCTACATTTCTATAAATAATGTATTACTTTTACAAAGTTTTTAAGTTACAATGTACGATTCAACATGGTTTCCTGAATTTCCCCTAGGAACGGTCAGCAGCCTGGGGGCAAGATCAGAGGAGCCTGGTAGTTGGGCTTCCTTAGAAGCGAAGAGATTTGGGGATGCTAATTAAAGCATCATAGGCTTGGCCCACAATCAGGTCCAGTCTGGTTAGAGAAGTGCTGTATATAAAAACTAGGATAGGGTCATAGTCTGAGAAAATGTGGGCAGAGAGGAGAATTTCAAAGCTTTATAACTTGAAAATAAAGTCATTCTGAAAGCCAAAGTAAAATAAATGAATAACTTGTTTGGTCTTATTTTTAGACACTAGTCTAATAAGCTAATTCTTCTGGTTTCCCAGCCCACAGGAGGTTTGAAGCAGTTAGATGAAGGAGGAATAGTAAACCAAGTTGGATGGTTCAAACTGCTGGATACAGGTTCTGCACCAATGAGAAATAGGAGCTGACTGTCAAGGTGGCAGCCACAGAGACCCAGCAAGCATTGCAAACAAACAGGGACTTCAGACAGGGGCAAATGATGTACACCCATGCATGGGCCTGAAAGACATCGTTGTATTATAGTGACAAGGAATTTTAGTGTAGCAACTCATACTTGAAACAATAATTCCTATATCACAATATGAACCCAACATCTTTCTTTAAAAAGTGTCAAAACAAATGAGAAAATGTATGTGAAAGCACTTTGTAATGTGTAAAATGATACACAATTGGTCAATTATTATTTTAATATCCTCAGCGTATGAAGATAGTGATACACATAATGCATTTTTAAATGTTCCTCTACATGCCAATTAATGTTTTAAATTGGCATTTAAAAGTATAATTTTCATTTATCTGGAAATTTTATTTATGTAGAATGCCTCATTTTCTAATACTGCTGAATAAAAAAGACATTATTGTCCCACTGGGATGATGCCTCATAACTTAGGACAAATGAGTTATTCAGATTCTTTCCAGCGCAAATTTTGAGACAGAGAGAAAAATACTATAGCTCAGGGCATCTGGGGGAGGGGATGCCACAGATGTGGAAAGAAGGAGCAGAAAGAGGCAGTAAGGTTGTCTAAAATAAAACTTTCATTACTTCCCACTTTTGCTAAGTGTTGGCCAATGACTAGCTACCAGGCTGCTTGCCAAATTCCAAAAGGACAAGTAAATAAACAGTTAATGTGAGTTATTCTGCAAACTTGAACATGCTCACCCACACAAGCACTAAATTAAACTTTCCCCAAATCAGGCTGCAGGCAAATAAGAATTGCTACCTATTCTTTCCTCATTAGGTGTCCTTACAGTGACTCTGGATCCCGGGAACGTTTGGGTTGTCAAGCTAGCAAGTAGTTAAGTTGAGCCCTTTTTTCTTAAGTTGGATCCATTCCTGAATATGGTAACTTTACTTGTTGTCCTTGAGGAGAAGCTACAGACAGTGGTGTGGTCAGATTTATGCTTGTAGAAAAAACAAGCCTACATTCCCTGAAATGTCTTAACTTTGACCAGCTCAAACTGGATTTTATTGCTGTTTGATTTCCAGAGAGCCATGTGCCTGACTGCCCAAGGGAATAAACAGTGCTCAGAATGAATATTGAAATACAGAGTCATTATTTGCTCTGGGGGACTGCCAGAGTTGCCTGCTGCCTGGGTTTTAGGGGAACCGAATAAAGGGTTCCTATTTTAAAGACCCAGAATACAAGAATTCTCCATAATCTTTTCTAGAAAGAACAAAATGAAGCCACTGCAAACAGTGATGAATCAAAATATTAATAATACGTATGATGAGAAAGAGCATTTTTTCATCGTGACCAAAAAGTTGTTGGTGGTTTTAGCTTTTCCCCATTGAGAATGATGTTAGCTGTGGGTTTGTCATATATGGCCTTTATTATGTTGAGATATGATCCCTCTATTCCCACTTTCTTAAGGGTTTTTATCATAAATGGCTGTTGGATTTTATCAAATGCTTTTTCTGCAATCAGAAACAGTTTTGGAGACAAAGAGGAAAAACTGAGGGTTGCTGGATGGGCGGGAGGGGTGGGGGGTGGGGGGGGAGGGTGAGGGGATTGGAGGGCAGTTGGTGACCACAGGATGGCCACGGGTTTGAAAATTAATCTGGGGAACGTAATTTGGTGGTTACCAGAGGGTAAGGGGGTTGGGGGGTGGGGGATGAGGGTGAGGGGGATCAAATGTATGGTGATAGAAGGGGAGCTGACTCGGGGTGGTGAACACACAGTGTGATTTATGGATGATGTGATACAGAATTGCACACCTGAAATCTATGTAATTTTACTAACAATTGTCACCCCAATAAATTAAAAAATAAAAAAAAAATAAAAATTAAAAAAAAAAGTTGTTGGTGGGCCCAAGACCAGTCATTCTAAGTGGATCCCTCACCTGCCCTATGCAAAACTTGTATGCAGAGGGAATTGATAGAAAATGAATGTCAAGGGCAGTTTTGAAAGGGAGCAGGGGGGGTGCATTAACAGCCCTCCCAACAATGTCCTGCCCCCTGCCTGAGCAGCGTGAGCAGAATGGGAGAAGAGAGGAACGAATTGTAGATGTATAAAGCACATGCCTGTTTTAATGCTCGTAGCGTCTGAATGCCTGATTTATCACAGGCAAAGACAGCTAGGCATCTAATCACGAGAATGGGCTAAGGCTTCCCCAGGCACTTTTCTGAAGGTGGGCAGTTCTAAAGGTCACCCCACTGACAGGGGAACTAATTTCATGGGCTGGTGGTGATTCTGCCGACGGTAATGATAGACAAAGTAGAGACAAGTCATGATATTTGGGATCCCTCACTCTGTAGTGATGAAGGAGAATAATTCTGTCGAATTCTGATTACTTGGGAGGAGAAATGCAAAGCAAACAAATTTTCCCCTTGGAGGGGAGGTGCTCCCCATTCCAGGTAAAAGACCCTTCTTACCTGAAGCAGGTCCCAAGCTCCTAGAAGGAGTAAATATCCTGTTTTCCTTTTAGGAGGTAACATTTCACTTAATTATAAAAGTACACAATAAAACATGTTTTAAAAATAGGGCTCCCTTACCCAACCCCCTGTCCTTGAAGACTGCAATGCATAGGGTGTGGGTCCTTGCTTGGATGGGACTGTATTAGAAAGTTAGGTCAGAGTGCAGCATGCACCATGAATAAAAAAATGGGACCCCTGATTTGAGTGAGAGTCAACTCTGGAGTTTCCTGTGACCATGGTAACCAAATCAGAAGCACATATTAATGATAAGCCAAAACAATTGGCAGTTTGCCTAGGCATCACTTAGAAACATTAGCTTCCTAAGGTGAGTGCTGCAAATAAAGAGCCTGCAAAATGATGGCTCTGAAACAGCACACCGTTCAGCAGCACTCATTTGTTCTCCCTGAGAAAACCACTTCCCAGGCCTGCCATAGTGCTGGGGGTTTCACCAGAGGTTGCAGATATAGAAGAATTATGTGAGAGCAGGGAGCAGCCCATTCCTGGACTGAGTTCTGGGATTTTGTGCCTCTTTCTTATTGAGTATATCCAAATTATGGATTTATATTTCCCTACTATGGCCTTTATTGTAATCCAGCTGCACACGTCCATTGAAATATTGTAATTCCCACTGTAAGTAACATCAAGGTAGCCCCAGACCCATGTAAGGACAAGGCATTGTCTCCCCATGGGATGTGTGGGGCTTCGGGAGCCCTCCAATGGGAGTTTATAGATCCCCAATTAGATTAGGATCATCAGTGTGATGAGATGAACAGAACACAAGCTTTAGCTTCAGAAGACTTGAGTTCAAATGTACGTTCACTCACTTACTTTCTGTATAACTTTGGGCAACCTGTCTCTCAGGCTCAGTTACTCCATCTCTCAAATGGGGATAATCAGTTTCCACCTTGATGACGTCACAGGATTAAGTGAGATATTGTACATCAGGGCTCTTGTCTTGCCCCATCAGAAATAATCAATTTCTTCTGTGCCTTCACAGCCCATTTTATGTCACTAATAAGACACCCGACAGTCTGGCTCTTATTAATAGTTTTATGTGAGTCTATCTCATTAAATTGTGAGCTCTTTGAAGGCAGAAACAATACCTTATATTAATTTATTTGTATCCCCAATCCTGAACCTAATTCATTTACATGGATTAGCACATTTATGTAACTTGTATTATAAAGGGCTCAATAAATACTCGTATATGTTTAACTGAATTTAATTCAAGTAAATTGAACTGAATTGAATTTGCTGCCCTACTTACCCCTCAAATACCACTTCCTACTGAGTATCTGGATTGGTCGGTAGGCAGTTCTGAGCAGCTTGAGCAAGGGGGAAGCTGGATTGGATTCCAATGAGAATTTGGGGTAGGCTGGAGGCAGCAAACCACAGGACTGGAGGTGTTGTGTCTGTCATGACTTTCTGTACCAGCTGAGGGTGTAGAGTCAACGTCTCTAACATTTGAGCCACGTTTCTGGTGCCTTTACTCTTCTTCTCACTTAGTGGCGATGACCATTTCAATAATTCCATTTTCCCTAACTTGTTTCTCTACTTCTACATCCAGGATGTTATCTCTAAGAAAAACTGTACTCCACTGGATAAGAGGAGAAAGATTGGAAATGATTTTGGGGTTGATAAGTGAATCTGTATTTTCCTCTTAACATTTATTTTTGTATTATGAAGTTTTAATGAGGATATCTGCCCTTTATCTTTTACAGGTGAATTAAGTGAATTAACGAGATAATACATTGGAAAGAGTATTTGTAAACTTCAAAAGAGTATACCAAATTAAGTTGCTGTTGTAAGAACAAAAACATAGCATGGCTTCAGTTGCCTCTGTTCTATTACTTTTAACTTAAGGAATTTGTAAACTTGGATTCAGGTCCTGGAGCCAGCTCCTGTGTCCAGCTGTCAAGAATGTCATAGCTGAGTCAGGGTGTTCATCCTCCCATCCCCAGGATCTCCTCTCCACAGCCTGGGCCACCCATTAGTTGGAACTTTGCCTGCCTCATACCAATTATGCTCTCAAGCATGGGACAAATGTAATCTAAACCAAGTTCCTCTGGGTGTTCTTAGGGATTAGACATTCTTGACTTTGCAGTCACGTGCTACTTCATTATCTGCTATGAGCATTGTTTTTGTGGCCAGCATCACTCCAGGAAATGCAGGGCGCCCTGGCTAAAAGTGAGTCCAGTGGAGTGTTTCCAAGGCTTCCCAAACTAGCAGTTGATGCTTTAGTAGTAGCTGGAATTCCAAACTTGTATTGCAATACAAGAAATTCAGTCTTTCGAAAACAGGCATCATAATAATAGCAAATGTTTTTATGGTACTTTCTGTGTGCCAAGCACCATTCTAAATTATTTCTAAGTCATACATATTTAATTAATTCATGCTGTGACCCTACAAGGTAAATGTTTTTATTAACCCCCATTTGATAGATGATGAGTCTGGGGCACAGAGAAATAGATGCCTTGCCCAAGGTCATATACCTATGCAGTAGTAGTGTCCGCATCTGAATCCAGATATTAACAGTAAGGCTCCAGACTCTTAATTTCTAGGCTCATCGTAGAAAGGGGGCATAGAAAAGGAAAAGACACAAATTCCTAAATCCCATTAGAGCAAATAATTCACCTATTTTCCTCTCATTAAGACTCTTTTAAAATGCAAAGTTTTGTCACCTAAATTTTTTCTTCTACCGTCTTTCTGGTGATGATCAGCAATGAAATGGCCAAAAGGAAAAAAAAAAATCCTTCTTCTTTCCCTTTCCTCTTTCCTCCCTTCCAATATTTATTTACTAAAACTAATATTTACTAGGAATTGTCCTCAGAGTGGAATATAATATAGTTCCAGTCTATATGGGGCAACAGACATATAAGTAGTAAGTCAAAATATTAGAGTAGAAATAGAAATGTAAAGAAAATTGTCATTTTCAGTAGCACTGAGGAGGAATGGTGAATTCTGCCTGGAGTTCCAAGAAGACAGAAACAGAAAAAGAAGAAACAAAGATTTGGAAAAATATAGATATTGATTAACTCCC
Source organism: Rhinolophus ferrumequinum (assembly GCF_004115265.2). Taxonomy (NCBI): domain Eukaryota; kingdom Metazoa; phylum Chordata; class Mammalia; order Chiroptera; family Rhinolophidae; genus Rhinolophus; species Rhinolophus ferrumequinum. Next base: position 79,182,401 of record NC_046294.1, on the reverse strand, counting down.
AATAATTGAAAGTCCTTACAATTTAATAGGTGTTTGTTTATAAAGGATTAAATATGAATCTATCAATTATGTTTAGGGGCCAAAAGAATATGAAAGATAATATAACAAGGTCCTTAGCTAAAGAAGTATACAATCTTATTGAGGGGATGAAAGTTAATCTCATAAAATTATTAGAAGTCTGTGATAAAGTGCCAAACGCATCATGTAGACAAGAAATGCAATAGAAGATGAGAGAAAGGAGCTGTAAGTATGGAGTTAGGCAGTTAGAAAAAATCCCACGGAGATAGAACCTCATTATATGTGTTTTGTGGCTTCATGTCTCTGTCTTATTTACCTACTCTTATTTTCCCTTAGATGGAATTTCTCTTTTTTAACATTTTGTTAAATTTATTTTTATAAGTGGATTTAAATCCTTTTTTGATAAAAGGTTAAGGAAGGAAGAAAGGGAGGGAAGGAGGCAAGAAGGAAGGGAAAAACGGAAGCAAAGCATCTCCATTAACCCTTGCACCATGCAGCACTATAGCATGTTATTATGTAAAAATTATAGTAAAACAAAGTAGATAAGAACCTAAGCTTAAGAGCTAAACTTCGGAGATTCAAGTCTCAGCTCTGTCACTTATACGTGTGTGACCTTGGACAAGTTACTTGCGTCTTGGAAAGGACTTGAAGGGAGAAATTTGAAACAATTTTCTATATTGAGGTTTTGAAAGTTTTTGTGTATTTTGCTTTTCTATGCCCCCTACTTCATAAATGACATATGAGGCCTCAATTTCCTCATCTATAAAATGGAAATAATAATAGTCCTCCCCTCAATAGGTATATTGAGAGGCTTAAATGAGTTAATTACATTAAAGTGCTTAGAGCAGTCTAAACATGTAATTATTACTCATTAGTCACTTGACAATTATTTCCCGAACGTTCACTATATTCCAAGAACTGAGCTAAATCCTGGGAACATGTAAATAAATGAGTTATAATTCCTACACTCAAGAATTTCACAATCTAGTCAGAGAAACACAATACAAATAATTTTAATATAGCTTGATATTTGCTAAGCTAGCAGTATGCACAAGCATACCTTCACATTACATTTTTACTAGCGTAGCATAAAAATACATTAACTTTTTACTAGCCATAAAAACTATTGGCTAAAATTGAGCTTGCAGTCAACTAAAAATTCCAAATTTTGTTATATGAATTATTGGTTGGTTATTCAAGTTTCTTCCTATACTATGCAACCAATTTTTATGTGTTGTTGGTTGTTTTTTTTTCTGTCTTACATTTCATCTGCTTTAAGCCTATCATTCCAACTTGTTAGGTCTACTTTAAATCTAAGTGTTGTCAATCCCTGCCCTAGCCCACCCTCGCCCTCCCAGGTTTGTGTCATCTGTAGTTTGATGTGCATGCCTTTCACGAGGTTTCTGAAGAAGACAGAGTCATGGACGTAGACCCAAGGCTTCATGGAAGACATCCCTTCGTGTTATTAATGACCTAGTTATTAATCACCCTTTTGATATGCAACCAAACATAAATTTGACTTCACTGTGCTATCATTCAGTCCATGTTTTTCAGTTTTGCTCACCAGAATATTTTACTGAGGTGTCAGGTTAGGTAATAAGAAACTATGATGGTTTACTAAAATAAAGATATATTTCCTGCAGTACCTCCTGGTCTACTAGTCCAATAACCATATCAAAGAAGGAAAATAAATCCTTTTCTATGGTTCACTCTGACTCAACATTCACTAGCTTCTTTTCTAGTATTAAACTGCCTAACGATTATCCCACCTTTTCAGCTCCCTATCCTACCCTCTCCCCACCTCCTAAATTGTGAGCTCCTCCAGGTCAGGAACATATAATTCTTTGTCCATAGTGCCTAGCATAATTCCTGACATATAACAGATGATTAATAAATAGTTGTTGAATAAATAAATGAAACCATCTGTCTTATTTGGTTTTGGTTCAAGTTTTATCAAGGATATTCCTTTGCTAAATTACAATAACTATTCCAGGCCAAGTATGTGATCACTCTTTGGAATTTATTAAGTTATGGGTTATTAATTATAACAATAATTTGGGGCATTAACTTAAGAATGATGGTGTAATGTTAGTGGATAACAAAGAGAAAATAGAGTTCAATTTCTGAAAATTATCTCAATGTTGAAAAACAATAAAATGGGTGAGGTATATACAGAGATTTCACAAATCATCTATCTGCCTGCTCTCAATGAGTTCAAGTTCCTCAATGGATTAAAACCAGGCAACTCAGAAATCCTGTAAGCAAAATCATTGTATTCATACCAGTGAACTCTAAACAGAAGTAGAAAAGGGGTCTTAGAAGACATAATAGTTAAAGGTAAGTAGCATTACCTTTTCTAGTTTTCCAAAGAGAAAAGAATGTGGTTTGGTACTTTATTTACTTTTAACTTATTCTATTTTTTTCATCTTCTTAGTCTACCTATTTAAACTCTACCATCATTCACGTTCTCCATAATATTTTTCATTCAAGACTGGCTACAGAGTGAAATGCAGTTTCACCTGTTCTCTTGCTATTTCTAGGAACCCGTACACAAGTCCTCTTCTTTTAAAAGTTTGAGGTATTATCACTACAAGGAAATATTCACAAGATAAATTTGAGAGAATTACCCTGCCTTTGGTCCCCAGTTATAGTCTATAGTCTGTGTTTAATTCACTGTGATTTGAGAAGCATGCTTCTGAACATCTAATACAGACCAGGCATGCTACAAAGTGCCTCCAGGATCAGGAAGAGGGTAAATAAACGATTGCCCTGCCTTTCAGCAATCTGATGCTTCTTCCTTCATTAGAGCCTGTGATGTCTATAGGGAAGCTAGCAATCCTTGAGGCATTGCTCCCAAAGCCAGTTTATGAGTGTTGGCTTTTCTGAGGACCTCAGGATTGTGTGAGTCACATTGCACAGGACCTCAGTACAGTGAGGGAATAGTCCCTGGGGTATTTCTTCATCCCTATTTACCAAAGTATAGATGACCAAAATACACAAACCACCACCACCACCAACAACAACAACAATAGCTAGTAGGTGACTTGAATCTGAAAGAGAAAGCAAATATACTATAAAATGAAACTGTTAGGATCTAGTCCCCAGATCCAAATATAACAAAGTAGTGTAGCCAGATGTCAACAGGGCAAGGGTAAAAATGGATACTTTTTGGTTATTATTTGATTATGTCAGCTTTGTGCAAGTTTTTTTGTTTGTTTATTTTTAGAAATAATTAATTACATGAAAACTATACCAGGGGTTGGGGGATGAAGGAATGGGGAGTCATTTTTTAATGGGTACAGAGTCTCAGTTTTGCAAGTTGAAAAGAGTTCTGGAGATGGTTGGTGGTGATAGTTGCACAACAATAGGAATACAGTTAATACCACTAAACTGCACACTTAAAAATGTTAAAATGGTAAAGCTTATGTTATATGTATTTTATTACAATAAAAAAATGAAAGGGAAGAAAGTTATACCAAATGTTGAAGAAAAGGCAAATATATAATTTTGAAATTTAATTTCCACTGAATGAGAAGCTAAAATACGGGCCCATCTACTTCGATATTGGTTGCCTAAACCTCTACTGACAAAATGCATTTGATGGTGATTAATTCAGAGTCCTACTTCTCCGACAGAGGACCAGTTACCCATATAGGAAGGGAAAACTTAGCTTAGCGGCCTTAGGGGTTTCATAAACTCCATAAAACCTTAACACACTATACTTAAACCATATAGTGTAGCTGCTAAAATCACAAGATTTGGGCAAATAAAACTGGCTTACTTTCCAACAACCCAGACTCTTACCCCTTCCTAGCTGAGTGGCTTTGGGGACAGTTACTTAAGCTCTCTGAACTTTGGTAAATTACAAGCATTAACGTTTACTTCTTGGATTGCTATAAGGATCAGTTAATATAATGTCTATGAAGTGCCTAGCCCATAATAATTTCAATAAATAGTGTTGATTATTATTTGCACATGCTGTTCTTTATGTCTAGAAAGTTTTTGTGCTCCTGCCCACACTTACCCTGGCTTAAAGACCTACACCCAGAAAGCCTTACTGACCCTGACACCCCCTATACCTATCCCTAGGGAACCCTGAGTACTGAATTATATAATTGCTCTTACCACATGTATTTTAAATATATATTACATATAATTATATATATTATATATCATATTATATAGATGACACGTATATTATATATAATATGACATATAATATTACACACACACACACACACACATACACACATGACATCTGACAAGCACACAAACCCATCCTAGAAAAAGTGCTACATAACTCATTGCTGAATATCACTATGGTCACCTTTGAAGTACTCCCCTTGGGAAGCTATGCACCAAGTCCACTTTTCAAAGTAATTTTGGAACTCTTTCTGGAATGGCCATCAGAGCTATCATCGTATTACCCTTGATGTCCTGAATGTCATCAAAATGTCTTCCTTTCAATATTTCCTTTATCTTTGGAAGTCATTGGGGCGAGATCAGGTGAGTAGGAAGGGTGTTCCTATACAGTTACTTGTTTACTGGCTAAAAACTCCCTCACAAACAGTGCTGTGTGAGCTTGTGCATTGTCTTGATGCAAGAGCCATGAAATGTTGGTGAAAAGTTCAGATCGTTTTCTCTAACTTTTTCACACAGAGTTTTCAGCACTTCCAAATAGTAAACTTAGTTAAGTTGTCCAGTTGTACAAATTCATAATGAATAATCCCACTGATATCAAAAAAAGGTTAGCAACATCGTTTTGACTCTTGATTTGGACTGACGGAACTTTTTTGGTTGTGGAGAATTGGCTGACTTCCATTGTGCACTTTGAGGCTCTGCTTCAGAGTCATATTGGTACACCCATTTTCATCTCCAGTGATGTCACCAGTGATGACATAGCCCAAAACATCATCTTGCCTCTCCAAAAGGTCTTGGCAAACTTCAACTCTCCTTTGCTTTTGTTCATCAGTGAGCTCCTTTGAGACCATTTTTGCACACACCTTTCTCATGCCAAGATTTTCAGTTAAGATTTTCCTAACTGTTTCTCTATAGATGTTTACTTGATCTGCTATGTTTCTCACAGTCAGTCGACGATTTTGACACCCAATTCTGTGACTTTTTGCAATGTTTTCATCAGTTCTGCTTGTTACTGGCTACCCTGACCTCTCTTCATCAGTGACCCATTCTCTACCCTTAGAAAAACATTTAATCCATTTGTACACTGCCGTTTTCTTCATGGCATTATCCCCATAAACTTGGACTAACATGTCCCTAATTTCACGTGCACTCTTGCCAAGTTTAACAAGAAATTTAATGTTTGTTCGTTGCTCTAATTCAAGTTCAGACATTCTCGCAAAGGCACACAAAAACACGCAACAACAATAATGAATGCCACTCAGCAAGACACCGTCACATGTCGACACAAACACAGCTGTGAGACACTGATATACCAAGGTTATGAAACCTTACTGAACTGTTTATACAGTGCTGCCAATCTAAGCGCACGAGCAAGTTCGCGAACTTAATTGTCAGACCTCGTATATCACTAGACTGTAAACTCTTTGAAGGCAGGAACTGTCTTGTATCTTTATACCCTAAGCAGTTAGTAGTACTTATCACATAATCATAAATAACAATGTGATGTGGCCAAAAAAGACCTTATATAATCTTCAGCAGTATTTATAGAAATAGTGTGCTCTGTTTTTAAACGCTTCTACACATAAACTCTTTTGACTGTTGGGATGGCATCTTGAAGAACATTAGCTGCATGGTTAAATTGATCCATGGTTGCCAAGTGTGTGAGGATGTGACAGGCAAGGTGGGAGAGTTTTCCTAGCATTCTTTCTTAGGAAACTATTCTGATACTGTGTTATTATGTCTTTTTGTGTTGAATTGTTCTCTTTTAAAAAATGGGAAAAAGCTATAGTAGATGAATATCTAGGGGGTGGGACTGCTTGTTTAGTTTGGTTTAAATATTCTTAATTGGCAAAAAAAAATTTAAAAAAAAAGGCAAATTTTTCTGTTCCCTATCTCCCAGCATTCCAACATTTTAAAAAATGTACTGATGAGGAAAACCAAAACCCAGAAACTGATGAAAGTTAAGGATATTTCAACCCTAATATTCTGATTATGTGATACAGAAATCATGCTCCCTATCCATCACATCTAACCATGCATATAGGGCCATTTTAGAAAACTGAGAAATTACTCCTCAAATTCATACCAACTTCCAATAATCTTGAATTAGACCTTAGATATCAAGATGCAGGTCAGTGACAGATGTTTGGAAACTTACTCATAATATTATTTCCAAGACCCCTTGTCACCAAGAAATTGCATTTCAGAATGATGAACTACGGATGGAAGTATATGGGGGCACATTGGTAAAGTAGATGCCCCAGTTGTTAGGTTAATGTTGTTTTCCAAAACTTAAGCTCAAATAGGAACAACCAAAGCCTAATCTGCCATTTCCTGGAAGAACTGCTGCCGAAAACAGACTAACTTCTTTCCCCAAAACATTATGTCATCCTGCGTTTTTCCAGTATTTCCCGTCCCATGTCTCCTAATAAGCAATGATGCATTATTTTTTTTAAATGGCTCAATAATTAGACATTCCCCTTGTCTCCTTGTTAACTTTGAGATGTCAAAAGCTAACGTTCATACGATTTCATTCCATTATATGGGAAGTGACGGTCCACACACTGAAACTGGCTGATGTTAAATAGCCAGATATGAATGAAAACTTCTGCCACAAGATTAAATAATCGATAGATGGGTAGGTGGTACAAAGGGGAAGATGTGATGGAATGTGGTTTAGAGAAAACTTGTGAAACTAGTCTAGTGTTAATCATTTGAACATTCTGGTATTTTTAAATAATCTGTATAACAAAGTTCTTGCTACAGAATCTGACACTGTAGGATTAGAAGAAAGCAATATATCATCAGTTGTGGTACAGTCCTGCCCCCTGTGCTTTCCCACAAACAATTACACAGTCCTTAAAATGGGGAAGACTAGAAACGATTCCAAGACTGCGTTTTGCCTATGAAACTAATTTATAACATTTATCTTGGCAAGAGTGGCTGAAGACAGTCCTAATACCTAATAATAATTATTTAGCAAGTGTCAGAACACCCAATAGTCAAATAGACTACTTATCCTAAAAACAATCTTATTATATATCGTTAGGAAATACAACTTTGTACTCCCCAAGGCTTCTATATCAAAACTTCTCTTCAGTCCTCAAATCTCTAATTCTTCTTCCTCCTCTCTATAACTAAAGATCTCACTTTATACTTCATAGGAAAATCTGATATGAAAAGAACCACCTCATTACCTAATTAATGATCCATCTGCCAACCTCTTTAACATCCATTCCTTTTCTCTTCTACATAAATTCCTCTCTTTCTAATGGATCATGCTCATGGACAAACAACCATGCCTTAATCACTGTCTCCCATCTTAAAAAAACAACCTGGATTCCCTTGACTCTACATTTCTTCAGCTACACTGTTTCTCAGCAAAAATCCTCAAAAGAGTTACCTATACTCTTATGTCTATTTACCTTTCTCTCATTCACTTCCCGACCTCCTCCTGTGCTTTTGCTCCCACTACTCATCAGTGGCCTAAACTTGCCAGAGCTCCAATTCTCCATCTTCATCTTTTGTGACCTCTCAGTAGTATTTGATGTGGTTACCAAATCTCTTTTTCTAAGCTTTCTTCATATTACAATATTTCATTGTCCTTCTAGCCCACTTCTCATTCTACTAAGTAGGACCCTCTTCTTCTAACAAATTCTAAATATTGGAGATATAGGGGCTCTGTCTTCCATTCTCTAATCCTCTCTATCTATGCTCTCTAGGTAATCCCATCCAGTCCCACATGTTACAGGCTGAAATTTGAGCTCTAAGTCTAAGGGTTCTTAAACTTTAGTGTCACAAATACCCTCGGCAGTCTGATAAACAGAGTATTTCAAATAAAATAAATTGTATTGAAACACAGTTATCAAACATAAGAAAATAGATTTATGATATTTAAAAAAGGAGGTACTTTTTAAACTCATTAATATAGCAGAGGGTCCAATAACCACTGTCAACAATATAAATATAGTAGTGAGTGTAAACAATATTGAAGATATTTGAATTAACTATAATGAGATATAAAAATATCTCATTTTTACTAGTGAATGTATCACAAATATTGCTAATATTACTGTGGTTTGTTGCCTACAATTATAATTGAGGGAAATACTAAATTTAAATAAAAATCAAATCCAGTAATACATAAAATAATAAATTAGGATAAAGTCTATTTATTCCAGGAAAACAAGACAAGTTCAGTGTTGATAGAACCAATAAGTTTAATTCATCACATTAATAAAGTAAGAGTTATACGACCATCTCATAAGATGAAACAAAAAAGCATTTGACAAAATTCAATATTCATTCATGATTCAAAAACAAAATTCCCATTAAACTAGAAATAGGAAAATTTTTTCTTAATCTGATAAGGGGCATCTATCAAACAACCTACAGATAACATCATACTAGATGGTAAAATACTGCACCTTTTTTCCCCTATGACCAGGGGAGAAAAGGATATTTTCTCTTACCACTTTTATTCAACATTTTGGAGATCCTAGCCAGTGAAATAGGCAATAGAATAAATAAAAGGCACATATGCTGGAAATGGCCACAATCACATCAGAATTACAACTAAACTTCAGAACAAGCATCATTGAGAATTGCCTAAGTCTAGCTGAACACAAGTCCTATAACTAAGGATATAACAAGCCACTCCACGAATGGTAAGAGGGATGGAGACACAGAACAGGCTGGTCACACACACACGTGGGGATTAAAAATTCGGATGGATATCTCACTTGTAGAATGAGGGGTCCCAGCCCCACAGCAGGGTACAGCCCAGGGTTACAGTGCTGGGAACAGAAGTCCCCATAACATCTGGCTGTGAAAACCAGCAGAGACTGTGGCTGAGTGAGACGGAGAGCTGCTGGAATCCCAGAGATTCCTCTTAAATGGCCTGCATGTGGATTAACTCACTGACAAACTGACTCATGCTGAGCTGCAGCACAGGGGCAGTAGCTTGAAAGACACTAGGGACATACAGGGAGGAACTGAATTGTCTTGCTTCAGAGCAAGAACTGGAGAGGCACCTCACTCTGAGACAGAAATACTAGCAGAAGTCATTGTTACTTTGTTGAACCCTCCCCCAACTAAGCCTGAATGCACAGATGGGATTCATATTTCAGTCTCCATCAACTGGCTAATGCCATTACCCCCCACCCTGGTAATTCCCTGAGACACAGCCCAACCCAACTTGCAAGTCCACCCAAGCTTCTTCCAGTGGTTTTTCAATACAAATGGCCTGTCACAGCTCATACTGAAGACTTCCCAAGAATCTGTCTAAGGTTCACAAACTCCAAACAAGAAGCATCTGGACTTGGTATGTCTTATACCATTTGCTAAGCGGCCCCAAGTCTGGAACTAGTGGCATCCAGACTCAGCATCTTAGCCTCACGCAGGCACCTTCCAGCCCAGCACAAGTGGCAACCATCTGCAGATCACTTTGTAGCTCATATCAAGAGGCCCTGGGTAAGGCATTGGCAGTGCCTGACCTTGGCCTGCACTAAAGCCCCTCCCAAAAGGCTCTAGAACCCACTTACCCAATGGCCAGCTTCCAAACTACACCAGAACATCACCGAACCACCTCCAAAAAAGACACACCCCACAGGCAGAGCTGAAATAAAGAGACTCCTGCTCCACAGGGTCAGCCGCTACAGAACAGATCCTCCACTGTAGTCATGGCCTGTCCTCACATAAAAAAAAATCAGTGTGAGGATCAATCCCTCCCACTCATGTGCCAACATCAACGCTCTACTACAACAGGAGGGCACACATAACCCACACAAGAGACACACCTGGAGCACCTGGATCAGGTGACCACAGAGACTGTGCCACTGGGACCCACAGGACACCTACTATATAAGGTCACTTTACCAAGATCAGGAGACAAAGAAGCTCTACTTAATATACAGAAATAAATACAGGGAGGCAGCCAAAATGAGGAGAAAAAGAAACATATCCTAAATGAAAGAAAAGAACAAAGCTCCAGAAAAAGAATTAAGAAAATGGGATAAGCAATCTACCATATGCAGAGCAAAACATTGGTTGTAAGGATGCTCAGAGATCTCAGGGAGAACTTTAACAAAGAGATAGGAGACATAAAAATGGAGATAGAAAACATAAAAAAGAACCTGTCAGAAATCAAGAATAAAATAAGTGAAATGAAGAATACATTACTGGGAATCAAGAGTAGATTAGATGAAGCAGAGGATCGAATCAGTGATTTAGAAGATAATGTAGCAGAAAACACCCAATCAGAACAGTAAAAAAGAAAAAAGAATCCAAAAAAATGAGGATAGTTTAAGGGGTATCTGGGACAACACCAAGCATAATAACATTCACATTATAGGGGTACCAAAAGAAGAAGAGAGAGCAAGGAATTGAAAACCTATTTGAAAAAGTAATGACAGAAACCTCCCTAACCTGGCAAAGGAAATAGACATACAAGTTCAGGAAGTACAGAGAGTCGCAAACAAGATGAACAGGCCCACACCAAGACACATCTTAATTAAAATGACAAAGTTTAAAGACAAAGAAAGAATCCTAAAAGCAGCAAGAGAAAAGCAGCTAGTGACCTACAAGGGAGCTCCCATAAGACAGTTAGTTGATTTCTCAACAGAAACTTTGAAGACTATAAGAGACTGGCATGAAATACTCAAAGTGATGGACCTACAACCAAGATTACTTTACCTAGCAAGGCTATCCTTTATAATCAAAGGCAAATAAAGAGCTTCTCATACAAGAAAAAGCTAAAGGAGTTCATCACTACCAAACCAACATTATGAGGAATGTTAAAGGGACTTCTTTAAGATAAAAAAAAATATGAAAAATAAAAAACAATAACTACATATGAGGTTGAACAATTAAGTTCATGAACTTGTTGCAAAGATGTTACTAACCTTTTTTTTTTTTTTTAATTTATTGGGGTGACAATTGTTAGTAAAATTACATAGATTTCAGGTGTAAAATTCTGTATCACATAATCTATAACTTACATTGTGTGTTCACCACCCAGAGTCAGTTCTCCTTCCATCACCATATATTTGATCCTCCTTACCCTCATCTCCCACCCCCCACCCCCCTTACCCTCTGGTAACCACTAAACTATTGTCTGTGTCTATGAGTTTTTGTTTTTTTGTTTGTTTTTTGTTTTTGTTTTTGTTTTTTTTACTTAGACGTTTATCATTTATATCCCTCACACTGTGGACCCCCCCGACCCCCATCCACTATCTCTCTGACATCGCACCAAGCCATCCCATTTCCACTATCTCCACTCCCAATGCTGTACTCTGCCTATTGTAAATGTATACATATATATATATATACATATATATATATATGTATATATATATATATATATATATATATATATAATATTATACTTGGCATTCATTATTGTTCAGCTTCAGGTGTACAGTGCAGTGATCAGGCATCTACATCTTCCCTGAGATGGTCTCCGAAATGGAACACATGTCTATCGGATATCCCACAAAATCTTTACATTATTGATTACGTTCCCCAGATTAATTTTCAAAATCCCATGGCCATCTTGTGGTTACTGATTGTTTTCTAATCCCCTCACCTGCCCCCTTACCCCCACCCCCCGCCCATCAAGCAACCCTCAGTTTTTCCTCTTTGTCTCCAAAACTGTTTCTGATTAGTTCATTCACTTATCCTTTTCTTTAGATTCCGCATATAAGTGAGATCATACGGTACTTATCTTTCTCTGTCTGACTTATTTCACTTAACATAATGTTCTCTAGGTCCATCCATGTTGTTGCAAATGGTAAGATTTCTTTCTTCTTTATGGCTGCGTAGTACTCCATTGTATAAATGTACCACAGTTTCTTAATCCAGTCATCTACCAAAGGGCATTTCGGTTGTTTCCATGTCTTGGCTATTGTGTATAGTGCTGCAATAAACATAAGAGTGCATAAAGATTTTTGATTTGGAGTTTTGGATTTCTCCGGATAGATACCTAGGAGTGGAATTACTGGATCATAGGGTAGTTCCATTTTCAGATTTTTGAGATACCTCCATACTGTTTTCCATAATGGCTGCACCAATCTCCAATCCCACCCACAGTGCACAAGCGTTCCCTTTTCTCCACATCCGCGCCAGCACTTATTGTTTGTTGATTTATTGATGATAGCCATTTTGACTGGGGTGAGGTGGTATCTCATTGTGGTTTTTATTTGCATTTCTCTGATGGTTAGTGAGGTTGAGCATTTCTTCATGTGTCTGTTTGCCATCTGTATGTCCTTTTTAGAAAAATGTCTCTTCAAGTCCTCTGCCCATTTTTTAATTGGGTCGTTTGTTTTTTTTTGGAGTTGAGTTGAGTGAGTTTTTTTATAGATTTGTGATATTAATCCCTTATCAGATATATCATTGGCAAATATCTTTTCCCATTCAGTAGGGTCCCTTTTGTTTTATTGATGGTTTCCTTTGCTGTGAAAAAACTTTTTAGTTTGATATAATCCCACATGTTTATTTTTTCTCTTACTTCCCTCGCACGAGGGGATATATCAGTAAAAATCTTACTCCAGGGAATGTCTGTGAAGTTTCTTCCTATATTTTCTTCCAGGTATTTTATGGTTTCAGATCTTACATTTAAGTCTTTAAGCCATTTTGAATTTATTTTTGTATATGGTGTAAGGAGGTGGTCCAGCTTCATTGTTTTGCATGTCTCTGTCCAGGTTTCCCAGCACCACTTATTGAATAGACTGTCTTTACCCCACCTTAAATTCTTGCTTCCATTGTCGTAGAATAAATGGCCATATAGGCATGGATTTATTTCTGGACTCTCTATTCTGTTCCATTGATCTATGTGTCTGTTTTTATGCCAGTACCATGCTGTTTTGATTACTGTAGCCCTGTAGTATAATTTGAAGTCAGGTATTGTTATACCTCCCACTTTGTTCTTATTTCTCAAGATTGCTGAGGCTATAAGGGTCTTTTATGGTCCCATATAAATTTTAGGATTTTATGTTCTATTTCTGTAAAAACGTCGTTGGTAGTTTGATAGGAATTGCGTTGAATATGTATATTGCCTAAGGCAGTATGGACATTTTAACTATATTAATTCTTCCTATCCATGAACATGATATGTGTTTCCATCTATTTATATCTTCTTTCATTCCTTTCTTCAGTGTCTTATAATTTTCTGAGTACAGATCTTTTACTTCTTTGGTTAAATTTATTCACAGGTATTTTATAGTCTTTGGAGCAATTGTAAATGGGATTGTTTTTAAATTTCTCCTTCTGATGTTTTATTATTGATGTATACAAATGCAACTGATTTCTGAATATTAATTTTGTATCCTGCTACTTTACTAAATTCATCTATCAGCTCTAATAGCTTCTTGGTGGAGTCTTTAGATTTCTCTATATATAGTATCATATCATCTGCATATAATGATAATTTTACTTCCTCCTTACCAATTTGGATGCCTTTTATTTCTTTTTCTTGTCTGATTGCTGTGGCTAGAACTTCTAGCACTATGTTGAATAGAAGCGGAGATAGTGGGCAACCTTGCCTTATTCCTGATCTTAGGGGGAATGGTTTTAGCTTTTCCCCATTGAGTATGATGTTAGCTGTGGGTTTGTCATATATGGCCTTTATTATGTTGAGATATGATCCCTCTATTCCCACTTTCTTAAGCGTTTTTATCATAAATGGCTGTTGGATTTTATCAAACGCTTTTTCTGCATCTATTGAAATGATCATGTGATTTTTATTTTTCATTTTGTTAATGTGGTGTATCACATTAATGGATTTGTGGATGTTGAACCACCCTTGCATACCAGGGATGAAATCCACTTGATCATGGTGTATGATCTTTTTAATGTATTGCTGAATTCTGTTCGCTAATATTTTGTTGAGGATTTTTGCATCTATGTTCACTAGAGATATTGGCCTGTAGTTTTCTTTTTTTGTGGTGTCTTTGTCTGATTTTGGGATCAGGGTGATAGTGGCTTTGTAAAAAGTGTTTGCGAGTCTTCCCTCCTTCTGGATTTTTTGGAAGAGCTTGAGGAGAATAGGTGATAATTCTTTTTTAAACGTTTTGTAAAATTCACCTGTAAAGCCATCTGGTCCAGGGCTTTTGTTTGTTGGGAGATTGTTGATTACTGATTCAATTTCCGTGGTGGTAATCAGTCTATTCAGGTTTTCTGTCTCTTCTTGAGTTAGCCTTGGAAGGTTGTACGCCTCTAGAAAGTTGTCCATTTCTTCCAGATTGTCAAATTTGTTGGCATATAGTTGCTCATAGTAATTTCTTAAACTTTTTTGTATTTCTGCAGTGTCTGTTGTCACTCTCCTCTTTCATTTCTGATTTTATTAATTTGGGTCCTCTCTCTCTTTTTTTTAATGAGTCTGGCTAAAGGTTTGTCAATTTTGTTTATCTTCTCTAAGAACCAACTCTTGGATTCATTGATCTTTTGTATTGTTTTTCTGGTTTCTATTTCATTTATTTCTGCTCTGATCTTTATTATCTCCTTCCTTGTGCTCCCTTTGGGCTTATTTTGCTGTTCTTTTTCCAGATCCCTTAAGTGTGGCGATAAACTGTTGATTAGTGATGTTTCTTGTTTCTTTAGGTAGGCCTGGAATGCTATGAATTTCCCTCTTAGGACTGCTTTTGCGGCATCCCATAGATTTTGAGTCGTCATGTTTTCATTTTCGTTTGTCTCGAGATATCTTTTGATTTCTTCCTTGATCTCCTGCTTGACCCACTCATTATTTAGTAATAAGTTATTCAACCTCCATGAATTGGTGTGTCTTCCAGTTTTTTTCCTGTAGTTCATTTCTAATTTCATACCATTGTGATCAGAGAAGACAATTGGTATGATTTCAATTTTCTTAAATTTATCAAGACTTGTTTTGTGGCCTAACATATGGTCTATCTTGGAAAATGTTCCATGTGCACTTGAGAAAAATGTGTATTTTGCAGCATTGAGGTGAAATGCTCTGCAAATATCGATTAAATCCAAGTGGTCCAATGTATCATTTAAGGCTGTTGTTTCCATATTGATTTTCTGTCTGGAAGATCTGTACCTTGTTGTCAGAGGTGTGTTGAAGTCCCCTACTATGATAGTGTTACTATTGATCTCTGTCTTTATGTCAGTCAGTACCTGTTTTATATATTTAGGTGCTCCTATGTTGGGTGCATAGATGTTTACCAGGGTTATGTCCTCTTGTCGGATCGATCCCTTTATTATTATATAGTGCCCATCTTTATCTTTTAATACGTTCTTCCTTTTAAAGTCTATGTTATCAGATATAAGTATTGCAACTCCAGCTTTTTTCTCGTTTCCATTTGCATGAAATATCTTACTCCAACCCTTCACTTTCAGCCTGTGTGTGTGTCTTTTGTTCTGAGGTGAGTCTCTTGTATACAGCATATACAAGTGTCTTGCTTTCTTATCCACTCAGCCACCCTATGTCTCTTGATTGGAGCATTTAATCCATTTACATTTAAAGTGATTATTGATAGGTACATAGTTATTGCCATTTTTAAATCTGTAGTTAGATTGTTTTGATCTTTCTTCTATTTACAGAAGTCCTTTTAGTATTTCTTGCAATGCTGGCTTGGTGGTAATAAATTCCTTTAGCTTATTTTTTTCTGAGAAGCTCTTTATCTCTCCATCAAATTTAAATGAGAGCCTTGCTGGATAAAGCAATCTAGGTTGTAGTCCTTTGTTTTCCATCACTTTGAGTATCTCTTGCCACTCCCTCCTGGCCTGCAATGTTTCTGTAGAAAAGTCATTTGATAGTCTAATGGGAGTTCCCTTGTATGTAACCCTCTGCCTTTCTCTTGCTGCTTTTAGGATTCTCTCTTTGTCTTTAAGCTTTGCCATTTTAACTATAATGTGTCTTGGTGTGGACCTGTTTGGGTTTATCCTGGTTGGAACTCTCTGCACTTCCTGGGCTTGTATGTTGGTTTCCTTCATCAGGTTGGGGAAGTTTTCAGACATTATTACTTCAAATATGTTCTCAATCCCTTGCTTCCTCTCTTCACCTTCTGGTATTCCTATGATGCGCTTGTTGTTGCACTTGATGTTATCCCAGAGGTCTCTTAAACCATCCCCACTGTTTTTTATTCTTTTTTCTTTCTGTTGTACTGTTTGGGTGATCTATACTAACTTGTCTTCTAAGTCGCTGATTCGATCCTCTGCTTCATCTAACCTGCTGGTAATTCCTTCAAGTGAGTTCTTAATTTCGGTAATTGTGTTCTTTAGTTCTAACTGGTTGTTCGTTATGATTTCTACATCCTTCTTTATGTCTTCTCTAAGCTCCTTAAACATTCTTATCACCAGTGTTCTGAACTCTGTCTCTGAAAGTTTGGTTACCTCTGCTTCATTTGGTTCTAGTTGTGGAGGTTTCTTCTGTTCTTGTATTTGGGACGTGTATCTTTGTTTCCCCATTCTGGCTGACTCTCTATGTTTGCTTTGATGTATTAGGTGATCCCCTAGAGTTCTTAGTTCTTGCTAGGTTATGTTATGTAGTATGTATCCTTTATATTTGACTTGCACTACTTCGTTCTTCTCCTCTGCGTGTGCTCCAAAGGTGACTCTTGTGTTGTGTATATTGTCCTGTTCAAGAAGATCTTTAATTGCTTTTTGCTTGTGAGTAGGTGGGGTTAACTCCTAGGCTGACTCGTTGTGAGACTTGGCTCTGCCCATCGCAGGGCGTTCTGCTGCATGAGGGTTGACCACTTAAATTTGATTTGGCCTCTATGGGCTCTTGTGCCTGCAGAGAATTCCCTCTGGGTGTGTGACTTGTAGGTCAAACCCGGTAGTACTCTGGTTTGGTCTGGATTTGGCCTCTGGATATGTTGAAACTTGTGCC
This sequence comes from Rhinolophus ferrumequinum, assembly GCF_004115265.2. Classification (NCBI taxonomy): domain Eukaryota; kingdom Metazoa; phylum Chordata; class Mammalia; order Chiroptera; family Rhinolophidae; genus Rhinolophus; species Rhinolophus ferrumequinum. The sequence goes on along the minus strand of NC_046294.1, from coordinate 79,165,396 downwards.
TCTTAAGCTGGGCCCTGGTAGGGCAATTTCAGAACAAAGCAAATCACCAAACACAACAACAACAACAACAAAGAAAAAAATCAAATACATTCACATGTAAAAACACCCGATAACCCCCACTCGACACAGGTAAAGATATCAAAGATATAAAGACAAAACACAACAAAACAAAACAAAGCAAAACAAAAAGCAGCGCCAGTCTTGGCTTAAGCCCACCAAGTAATGTCCAGGTTGTCCTCTGCTGTACCAAAGACGCCCCTGCTTATTGCGCAAGCAGAGCCGGTCACCTGGTGCCCAGAGTGACTTTGGGACTGTAGATTTAAATGCGTGGGCCTGAGGGGTCTGGATGATAGTTTTTACAAAGTCAGTGCAGTTTCTGCCCTTGCCTGCACCTATGCACACTGAGAGTAGCACCACCAGCCCCATGTCCAGTACTCCTGAGTCTTAGGGCACTTCTTCAGTGTGTGTGTGTATGGGGGTAGGGGGGTGCGGGCGGGAGATTTCTGAGCTGCTAAAAGACCAGAGTTGCATCTGCCGCTTACTGCTGATCCCTGGGAGTGTCTCTGTAATTACACTTGCCCCACCCTAGGCAGGCCAGAAAGTGTGGGGGCTGGTGATGGAGGGTTCTTCTCTCTCCCAGCCCAGCTGCGTCACCCTCTTCCCGCAGGCCAGAAAAGGTGGTGGCTGGGGGTGGAGGAGTCTCTTCTCTCCTAGCCCAGAAAATATCACACTCTTCCCAGCTTCTTCCCTGGGTCGGAGCTGCCTGTCAGTCTTCCCAGAGCCTGAGGGCTACTTCGGCTCCTCTGTAATCTGACACTACTCCTCAGTTAAGGGGCCAGTTTAAGTCTCTGGAAGGGCAGGGGTAGGATTGGAAGAGCGGGGGGAGGGGCCCAGATATGGAGTCTGTGTTCTTTGTCCGCCCTAGGGCCCACTAGCCACCCTCCCGGCGGGAGAGATCAGCTGTGGGACGCAGGGAAAGAGCCCACCTCCTGGTTTTTGTGTTCTTTGTTCCGCCCTGGGATCCCGTGCATGTTTGGCACTGTGGGTGCCACCGCAGTTTTCGCCGCCGCAGCCGCTGGGGGCCAGAATTTCCCCGCCACTGCAGGCCAGGACCCCGCCACGGGCCCGCGAGTTTTCACTCCGCTCCCTTCCTTCCTTCCCCTGCTTGCCCAATTAGCGCACCTTCAAGTAATCCTTCCACGAGTCTCTTAGCTGTTCTGTGTGATGAGCAAAGAGTTCTTTGATGGGTTATAGGTCCCGTTTGTAATAAGATCCGGAGGAGAACTCAGAAAGTGCACCCGGCTGCCACCATTCCTGCACTGGTCTATCCTAACCTTTTTTTTTTTTTTTGATATCAGAGAGATTATTCATCATGAATTTGTACCAACTGGACAAACAGTTAAGTTTACTATTTAATAGTGTTGAAAAGGTTGCGTAAAAAAGTTAGACGACCTGAATTTTTTGCCAACAATTCCTGGCTCTTGGATCATGGTAATGCACCAGCTCACATGGTACTGTCTGTGAGGGAGTTTTTAGCCAATAAACAAATAACTGTATTGGAACACCCTCCCTCAGGTGAGTACCTGATCTGGCCCCCAATGACTTCTTTCTTTACCCGAAGATAAAGGAAATATTAAAAGGAAGACATTTTGATGATATGCAGGACATCAAAGAAAATACAAAGATAGCTCTGATGGCCATTCCAGTAAAAGAGTTCCAAAATTGTTTTGAAGGGTGGAGTAGGCACTGTGCATAGCTTTCACAAGGGGAGTACTTCGAAGGTGACCGTAGTGAAGCAATGAGGTATGTAGCACTTTTTCTAGGACGAGTTCGCAAACTTAATTGCCAGACTTCATATATCAATAATTGATTTCAATGTAAATGAATTAAATATTCCCATCAAAAGACAAAGAGTGGCTGAATGGATAAGAAAACAAGACCCTTATATATGCTGCCTACAAGAGACTCACCTCAGATCAAAAGACACACACAGACTGAGAATAAAGGGGTGAAAAAAATTTAATGAAAATGGAAACAACAACAAAAAAGGCTGGGTAGCAATATTTATACCAGGCAAAATAGTCTTTAAAACAAAGCCTATAACAAGAGACAAAGAAGGACCTAGAAGGACCTGGATATTATCCAAAGAAACCCAAAACACTAAATCAAAAAGACATGTTTATCCCTATGTTCATTGTAACATTATTTAGAATAGGCAAGATATGGAAGCAACCTAGGTGTCCATCAATAGATGAATGTTCTAAACAAAAAAAAGTGGTACATATATATAACAGAATATTAGTCAGTGAAAAAGAAAATGAAATCTTGCCATATGCAACATCATGGATAGATGTAGGGGGTATTATGCTAAATGAAATAAATCAGACAGAGAAAGACAAATATCATATGATTTCACTTAATGTGGAATCTAAAAAACAAAATAAATAAACAAACAAAACCGAAACAAACTCATAGATACAGAGAATATTTGATGGTTGCCAGATGGCAGGGTAGTTTGGGGGATAGGTGAAAAAGGGGAAGGAATGAAGAAGTACAAACTGGTAGTTATAAAATCATCACAGGGATGTAGGATAGGGAATACAGAGAGTGCCAAAAATATATATACACATTTTAAGAAAGGGAAAAAAACTGTATTAAAATTGTCATACAATGAATGACTCTAGCATTGATTTGATTAACACCATCTTTTGAGCGAACGTCATACTACACATTGCTACCGTAATTCAATTAAACTTCAAAAAGTAATACATAAATAACATCTCTTAAAATATGTACATTTTTTGACACCCCTAGTATAGTCATTAATATTGTAATAATTAGGTATGGTGTCAAATGGTTATTAGATTTATCGGGATGATCACTTCATAAGTTATATAAATGTCTAATCACTATGGTGTATACCTGAAACTAATATAATATTGTATGTCAACTGTAATTGAAAAATTAAAAATTATTAATAAAAATTTTTAAATGTTGGAAATGAAGGATTACAACTGTCTTAATTCACAGATGACTGAATATCTAGACAATCAAAAGAAATCTATAAATACCTACCAGAACTAATAAATAGGTTTAGCAAAGTCACAGTATACAATATTAAAACATAAAAAACAAACAAATCTAATTTCTACATATTAACAATCAATTTAAAAGAAATTAAAAATTATACCATTTACAATAGCATAAAACATGAAATGTTTAGAAATAAAATATAACAACATATGTGAGAGACCTATAGAATAAAAACTATAAAAACGTTCTGAGAAAAATTAAATAGAATCTAAATAAAGGTCAAGATATGCCATGGTTATGGATTGAAAGACTTGAGATTATTAAAGGATCAATTCTAGTATTAATCCTTCTATCTTTAATTGATCTGTAAATTCAATGCCATCTGAATTCAAATCCGAGCAGGCTTGATTTTTTTTTTTTAAGAAAATGAGGAGCTAATTCTAAATTTTTATGGAAATACAAGGACTTAGCCAAAGCAATCTTAAAAATCAACAAAAATTGCCGGCTTATGTACAGGTTTTCAAAATTTACTATAAACACACAGTAATCAGGATAGCATCCTCTTAGCATCAAGATAAAAAATGTAACAAATTAATGAATCCAGAAATAGTCCCACATATATACTATCAGTCAATTTTTAACAAATGTATTAATGCAATAAATGGAGAAAGTCTTTGACATAATTGGATAACCACATATTAAAAATTTCACAACCTCACCTCCTCTACCTTATACCATACACAAAATTAATTTGAGATAGATCATTCAGCTAAACTTAAATGCTCAAACTACAAAGCTTGTAAAAGAAAACATTGGAGATTATTTTTGCAACCTTGATGGAGACAGAGTTCTTAGACAGAATGCAAAAGCACTACTATAAAACACTTTTTAAAAAAATAACTTCATGGAAAATTAAAAATTTTTGCTGTAAAAAACATCAGTAAGTAATTTTTAAAGAAGCCATAGACTTCACTTGAAAAGTGTGTGTGTGTGTGTGTGTGTGTGTGTGTGTGTGTGTGTGTGTGAAGGACTTGTATCCAGATAAGTAAAGAACAGGAACAAATCAAGTTTAAAATATGCAAGAAAATTTGAATAGATGCCACTTCACAAAAGAAGATATATATTGCACTGTACACCTGAAACTAATATAAAATAACATTGAATGTCAAATATATATGTGTATATATATATATATAGAGAGAGAGAGATACACGTAAATAGAGAGATAGACATATAGACATCTACATATGTATATATATCAATACATATATATATATATATATATATCGATGTATATATATATGTAGTGCCAAAAAATGTATACACATTTTAAGAAAGGAAAAAACTAATTAAAATTCCAATACTCAATATATACCAATAACAAAAGATGAATACAAGTCAAAATGAATACATTTTTTGGCACCCCTGGTATATATATATATATATATATATATATATATATATATGTGTGTATATATACATATATACACATATATATATATGAAGAAGTACAATGAAGAAATATATATATATATATGTGTGTGTGTGTATATATATATATATATAGCCACGGGATGTAAAGTAAAGCATGGGGAATATAGTTAATGGTACTGTAATAGATATGTATGGTGTCAGAGGGATAGTAGACTTAAGGGAGTTATCACTTTCTGAGGGGTGTAAATGTCTAACTATTATGTTGTTTTGTACACCTGAAACTAAAAAAAATAAAAATAAATTATTAAAATCCAAACCAAAAAAAGAAAAAGATATATAAAGGGTGTGATGGCTAATTTTATGTGCCAACTTGACTAGGTGCCCCAACATTTGGTCAAATTCTGGGTATTTCTGTGAGGGTATTTTTGAATGAGATGAACATTTAAATCTGTAAACTGAGTAAAGAAGATTGCCCTCCCTAATGTGGGTGGACCTTATTCAATCAGTTGAAGGGCTGACCCTCTCTTGAGTAAAAGCTAATTCTTCTTGCACAATTGCCTGTGAGCCAGGACATCACCTATTTACTGCCTTCAGACTAAAACTGAAACATTGACTCTTTTTGCGTCTTGACCCTGCTGACCTTCAGATTGGAATTACATCATCAGTTCTCCTGGGTCCCCAACTGGCCTAACTCAACCTGTGGTTCTTGGGACTTGTCAGTCTCCATAATTGCATGAGCCAATTCCTTATAATAAATCTGTGTGTGTGTGTGTGTGTGTGTGTGTGTGTGTGTGTGTGTGTGTGTCTGAGGTGTGATCAAAACCTATGGTGAATGTTTAAATTTAAAAAACAATTATTACAGTAAAAGACACATTGTCATTATTCCCCCTCAAAATACTCACCTTTGCTTCAAACACACTTATCCCATTGTTCTTACCACTTTCTGAAGCAGTTTTGGAAGTTCACTTTCCTGAGTGTCTTTAGTTTCGCTGCCGTGGCTGCCTCGATGTCCTGAATAGATTCAAAAAGTTTATATTTCCTGGTCACTTTGACTTTGCGGAAGAGCCAGAAGTCACACGGTGGCAGATCCAGTGAATAAGGTGGATGAAGACACACTGTAATGTTTGTATTTGACAGAAATTGCCATACCAGAAGCGATGTGTGACACAAGCCTCTGATCACAAAATATGGTGAATGTTGCTGCCAAGTGCCATTCCACGGAAAGACAGGGATCTTCAATACAGGAAGCGGTGCATCAAACCTTAATAACAGGGTTTCACAAGTTTCAACTTGTTCAGTGCAGTCAGGTGGGTGTGAGCTATGGTTGAGAGAAGGTGTGTTTTAAAGTGTGCCCTAAATCATCCTCTATCATGACAACACTTTGTGTCACACATTGCTTCTGGTATACGGCAATTTCTGTCAAATAAAAATATTACGGTGTGTCCTCATCCACCTTATTCACCAGATCTGGCACCGTGCGACTTCTGGCCCTTCCCCAAAGTCAAAATGATTCAGGCCATGGAGGCAACCACGACAGCACAACTAAAGACGCTCACGAAAGAGGACTTCCAGAACTGCTTCAGAAAGTGGTAAGAACGATGGGATAAGTGTGTTTGAAGCGAGTGGGAGTATTTTGAGGGAGATTATGGCAATGTGTCTTTTACTGTAATAAATATTTTTTATTTAAACATCACCATACTGTTTGATCATACCTCATATATGCAAAGATATATAGGATAAATAGGAGATACAGATATAGATACCTATTTTTTCTGTTTCTCTAGAGAACGCTGACTAATACAGATGGCCAAAAAGCACATGAGAAGATGTTCAACATCATTAATTATCAGAAAAATTCAAATTAAACCCAATATGATTTGCACATCCTCTAGAATAACTAATTTTTTTAATGACAAAAAATGAGGATGTGAAACAATGAGAATCCTCATATGTTGCTGGTAGTATTGTAAAATGGTACAGCTAATTTGGATACTAGTTTGGCAGTTTCTTGTAAAGTTAGATAAACACTTATCACGCAATGCAGAAATTCCATTCCTATGTATTTAACCAAAGAAATGTAAGCATATATCCACTTGTGTTAGGTGGGATTATAGGTAGCCCCAGGTATGCAGCAAGAGTACAGTTATTTAAACTTTCACCAATAGTATATTGAGATGGAATACTAATGCAAGGGACTACACTAGTGGGTACAAATTCAGGTATTTGAAAGACTAGGGGAAGTAGTAATTATAAGGACTATGTGGAATTGGATGGCTGAAGCTTGTGGTGACTAATCACTGCTTAAAGGCTCTGTGTGAGAGCCAGAAGCTCTCCTTGAGGTGTTATCAAGAATCTCCTCTCCTGTGGCTGGAGGACTGTCATGTAGGGTCTCAGCTCCCGCTCCCCGCACAAGAACGCAGGATATGGTGAGACCAAAAAGGAACAACAACAGAGCCATAGATAGGGGAGTCATACCTCTATATTCTTGATGACAGTTGATCGAGACACAAAAGCAAACATCCGCTAGTACTCCAACAAGGACTCTTCCTGCACCCTTGTGGGGACAGAGCCAGGAGTGCAGTTTCCAGGCTCTTGACCTCACGTGAAAAGGTGCTGGCTCAGGTAGTAAATGGCCATCAACTGTGATTGGATGGCCATCAGCTGTGGCTAGTTGCCCGTCAGCTGTAAACAGTGAGACACTGGCCACTAATATAACTGCCATGGCTACGCTAGCAGCGAATGGTGGCTGGCAAGGGCAGATTGCAGTTAGCACAGTGGACTGCAGTTAGCAAGTGAGGTTGGTTGGCAGAGAAGTGGACGGTGGATTATGGATCATGTGGCTCTTGCTTCCAGTGTCTCCAACCCAGCCACCAGTGACAATATAGTGGTATGACTCCCCTATCTATGGTTCCGTGGGTGTTCCTTTTTGGCCTCACCAAATCCTGCATTCTTATGTGGGGAGCAGGAGCTGTGACCCCGCATGACACACTGCATGACACCAGTCTTGCTGGCGGCTTGGCAAGACAAAGGAAGTAGGATCAACACGATCCGCAATCTGCCATCTGCACTTGCTAACCGCACTTCCTAGCTGCAATCAGCTGTTCTCAGCCAACCAACCAACCCCTGTACCAGCATATCCACAGCAGTTATATTAGTGGTTAATGGCTAACCACTGATGGCTAACCACTAATGGTAACAGCTGATGGCCAACTAGTCACAGCTGATGGCCATCTACTACCCGAGCCAGCACCTTTCCACGTGAGGTCAAGAGCCTGGAAACTGCTCTCCTGGCTCTGTCCCCACAGGGACAGAAACAAACTAAGTATCAGAGGAGCAGAGCTGCAGAGGAAGTTGAATTCTCAACTTTAAACCTTAATAAGTCTGATACACCAAGGTCAGGACCTGATTGGGAGATAGTGTCAACGCACACACTGATAAGATATACTTCGAAGCTTAGAAAAAGCAATGGCCCTCAATAAGTGAAGGAGAAATGCCAGAACTGCTGTGGAAGACAGAAGAAAAAGGGATCACAAGTCTCAGAGAAATGGGCAGACTTAGGTGGATATACTACACAAGGCCACAAAACCTACCAAATGACATTTCATGGAAGGGTCTCAAGGATACACCATTTACCAAAGCAATAACAAATGAGCTGATGACAGGGGCAGCAGCACCACTGCAGAGGTTGTTGGTGGCAGCCCGCTGTAGGCCTGACCTGACTATAGGAGATGCTATTCCAGAACATGGCTCCCTGGTAACAATGGTGAGCCTGAAATAGTAGAGTCTTATAGTGGAACTTAACTATTGTAAACACAGTAGGTGCAAGTATGGTAATGAGCAGTGAGGTGAAGGTAGCTGCCAGAGAGGCTTGACCCAAAGAGAGCTCAGGCAACGGTTAATACAGCCGTTCTCACACTTGAGCTTGCATAAGAATCACCTGGAGGGTTTTTAAAACACAACTTGCTGGACTTCACCCTCCAAATTTCTGATTCAGTAGTGCTGAGCTGGGTCTTGGTAAATTGCATTGCAAATAGGTTCTCTGGTGATATTGATGCTGCTGGTTTGAAATCACAAGTTGAGAACCACTAAGTTAACAGAACATGGCAAGCCTACGGGCAAGATGAATAGACAGCCAACAAGGGCATTTAAAATTTTTTCAATAAAAAAAAATCATGAGTTGATAATCAGGAAGCTAAAAGCCCAATTATCCATCTTTACTTTAGTTTTCATTGTAGAACTTATAGGAGCCAGAAAATAAATAGAATCCTGACCCAGATTTGACTCTGAATGTATTCACTTGATCCATGAACCTATCTAGTCATTTCCTCAACATTGTTCTTTGGCCTGTGGAACAAGAAATATCAAATTGGGGACAGGCAAGTGAAAGACTCTGAAACTCTGCCTTATAAGGCAAGCAAGAAAATAAAACTGCATTCTGGGAGGAATAAAAAAGAAGTTCGTCAACTTTAAAGACCTAAAGGATACAAAAATGGAGGTCAACATTGTATCCCCACTTAATTCACCAGTCTGGGTCCTATAAAAACCAGATGGATCCTACAGAATGGAAGTGGGCTAGGGCAAAATTAACCAAATAGTAGGCCCAATTGCAGCTGCTATGCCAAATCTGTCTAAACCTAAATAACATGGCCTTAGTACTTGGTATGAGGCTACTAATCTAAGGAATAGATTTTTTTAACTCCATTTGGAAGGAGGACTAGAAACAATTTACATTCATGAGGGACAGACATCAGTATAAAGTTAGTCTTGCCCAAGGCATGTTAACTATCCTGCTTTCTGTCTTAATATAATCCAAAGGAACCTAGACTATCTAGACCAGGGGTGTCCAAACTGCGGCCCGCGGGCCACCTGCGGCCCATGATCCATTTTTTTATTGGCCCGCAGCAAATTCCAAAAATATATGTAGTTTACTTAAATAAACCAGGCGAGGCAATACGTACTTCACCTCGAGTGAGTGGCCCGGCTGTTTGTGTATTTTACCGCATATGGCCCTTGGTGAAAAACGTTGAAAAATGTTTGGACACCCCTGATCTAGATGTTCTGTAAAATATCAAACTGGTCAGATGATCGATGAAATCATGTTAATTGAACAAGATAAGCAAGAACATTGGCAGGTACATTGAATGCCTTGGTAAGATATATGCACTCTAAAGGTGGAAGATAACTCTTAAAAAGATTCAAAGATATTTAGGGGACCAGTGGAGGAGCCTGGGACATGCTGTCAAAGTAGAGAACAAATTATTGCACCTTGTCCCTCCAAATGTAAAAAAAAAAAAAAAGATACACAACACATCTTTCTTTGACTTCTGGAGGCAGCATATTCTGCACTTGGGAATATTGTTCTGACCATTTACTCAGTGACACACAAGGTTGCCAGCTTTGGGTGGGGTCCAGAGCAAGGACATGCTCTGCAGCAGGTCCAGGCTGTGGTGTAAACTGTCATGCCCCTTGGGCCACATGACTCATGTAACCCAGTAGACCCTATGGTATCTCTGGTGGGGAAATATACCATGTGGAGTTTATGGAAAGCACCAACAGAAGAATTACAAGTAGGTCTTAGGGTTCTGCGGTAAGGCCATGCCATCTACACCACAAAAGTGTACACCATTCAACAAAGCTCTCAAAATGCTACAGGGTCTCAGAAGAGATGGAGAATTTGACTCTGAAACAAGTGGCTATAAGGCCAGAACAGTTCATCATTCTGTCAGAACTACCAACTCATAAGATTAGGCTCTCCCAGGATCAATTCATCGTAAAGTGGAAATGGTACATTTGAAATTGAGCATAAGCAGGACAGAGAACATAGTGAGCTGGTGAGGGGCAATCTGTGGGCAGTGTGCTGGACATCTGCTCTGCATGGAAAGAGAAGGAAGCCAAGGAAAGAATATAAACTCCAGGGCAGTGATCAGTGTCCCAGAGGGGAAAACTTGGAAGATTGTGTACAAGTCTGGAAAAAAGGTATGTGGATAGATATATGGGAGAAGACACAAAATGTGCAGATCTTTGTATCACATGTTAATGTCAACCAAAGAGCATCTACCCACAAAAGAGGCACTTAACAACAAGGCAGACAAAGTGCCCTGCCCATCTGATGTAAGCCTACATTTGTCCCTGACCAAACAAGTGCTGACACAGTTATTGGTTTATATAAAGAGAGGCCATAGAGGTGACTCACAGGCTCAGTTGGGTTCCTAATAACCAAGGTTGATTCAGCTACTTCTACTGCCAAATGTCCCACCTGCAAACAATAAAACCAATGCTGAGTAACCAATACAATAATATCTCTTGAACAGATAAACCACCTGCTTAGCTGTTTATTACAATGGATTCCCTTCATACCGAAAAAAAGGCAGCAATTCATCTTGATTGAAATTGCCACATATTGCAGGTAGGGATTCAAAGCCTCAGCCAGTACTACTATCTGAGGGCCTATAGAGATGATACCCTGTGAGGATGATGTGCCAGTATACACTCAATTAGAGACCCAGGTGACCAACTGGGACATTTCTTGGTTCTCCTCTGACCAGTTTTTATGGTAAATGGACAAGTGCTGCAGCCATGACCTGAGAAGGGCATGGTGACCAGAGGCATAGACTCCTCAAGTATAAGGGACTGATTCAGCCCACCAGTTAAGCCACTTATGCCTATAGAAGGGCTGGGGTGAGAGTGAAGGGAAACTGGAATGAGTAGTAAAGACATACAAGGTATGACCTTCACATCAGCTGTAGTGGTAAGTGCTGTATTTTATCCTACTAACTTTCTCTTATAATATCCCAGAAAAGAAGAGAATCAACCAGAGTCCTGAAGGAGATTCTCCCAGATGGCATGAACTTCCTGCATGAATCAAGGGGAGCATAATGTAAAGACGAGCAGGGAAAAGAAAAGGGGAGGCACACGGTAGAGTGGAGCTAATGAATTTATTTAGCAATATCTAATCAATTTATTTAGCAATATGCACTATCAAAAGACAAAGGCAATTAATAGAATGTACTAATGACAGAAAGTAAAGGTGGTTAAGACTAAACTATATACATTGATAACAATGCCATGTCAGAGGAGTATACATACATGTAAGTTTAAGAGATCCCAACACATGTTTACTATTGATCAAAAATCACTTGGCTAAATACACAAATAACATCAGTAAGGAGTATCCAAAAGCAGTAATAAGCTTTATAGGATAGTAATTATTATAGTAGATGCCAAAAGCTCACCAAACCGGGGGTAGGAAAAGTCATAAATCAAAACCTTGCCAGGTCTGTAGCTGAGAGAAACTCAGGAGTTTCCCACACCGTTGCTTGCTAATTCCCAAGAATGCTGCTGCTATTGGCATCGTCGTCGTTGTTGTTGGAAGTTAGGAAGTCTGCTGATACTACAAGCTACAAGCTGCATACAATTTCCCAAAGATGCTAGAATGATGACAATTCATCAACAAAAGAAGTCTCTACTGTCCATTGAGGCAAGTTCCGATCTCTTACTCTGAAACAATCCAATCCTGTAGAGCAGTCCTGAAACAGCAAATTTTCTGAATAGCAATCTCTTGGAACAGCAATCAATCAATATCCAATCCACCTGAGGTCTGTCTTATGCATCTCTTTAGATGCACCCCAGAGCCAAGTTTTGTGTTCCTGCCTCCCCTCTCAAGGAATAGCCAGTTCCGGGAGGGTCCAGCAGTCAATGTTATGAATGTTGCACATCTGGCTGAAGAGCTAGTTCATCCGGATAAGCAGCAAGGCCTGGTGATGTGCGGCCTGGTGATGTGCCTGTTACGTCATCCTGATACAATTTAGTTACTTCTTCACTTCATCTGCTGATGTGGGCAAAACAGACAGAAAACAACATCATCTCATATCTCCCCTGCCAGGAATGAGACAAAAGGGGGAATTGCAACCTCATCTCATGTCTCCCCTGCCCGGGAGAATGAGACCAAAGGGAGAATTTACTGAACCCCTGATCACAGGCACAGAAATCACCTCATATGCAGGAACAGACAAAAGCTAATAGACAGAAGTTAGCACAAGCCAATGAAGGTAAATTTTCCTCAACATCTTCCCTACTCAGAGTATTCCAAGAAGTGAGTTGTAGTGAATCCTGTGGTGGACAGCCCAGAATCCTCTTCATGACCAAGACACACATAGCAAATAGCCAAGATACTTGCTACTGACAACTTATAGTTGTGTTGCTCTCCAGGCCTTGCCGTCTGCTGAAAAGAGCCACCTTATACAGGTTATGCCTACTTCCTCTGGGGCATCCCACATCTAATGACTGGTCTGTGGGATTACAATGCCCCAGGCCCTTTGTTTCATTTGTGGATATCTCTGAAGTTCCAGCCCTTAAGATCTCCCTGTGGAGTTGGTTGAGGCCTCTGTTGTAACTATACCACAATTTTACATTTCCATCTGCCCAGTCTTGCTTCCTTTGCTGCCTCACACATGTTTCTGTGAGTACTTTCCAACAAACCTCCTGCACAGAAATCTCAGCATCTCAAAGTCTATTTTCTTGAGATCGGAACCTGCAAGAGTCATGATATTTTAAGCCACTTGTAGAATGGCTGGAACATGAGAATGGAGATAGGGATACCAGCTTGAAATTATAATAATCCAAGCAAGAGATGTTAAAGGTCTGAAGTAGGAAGGTGTGTGTGTGTGTGTGTGTGTGTGTGTGTGTGTGTGAGTGTGTGTGTAGGGTGGAAGAAGATTCGTATTTGGAGAGATCCAAGATGATGGAGTACATAAACACTGTGCTTTTCTAGCTTCTGTGAACACATTAAAATTACAACTAAATTACAGAACAATCAACCTGGAGAACCATCTGAAGTCTGGCTGAATAGAAGATTTAAAACTAAGATTATAAAGAGGCTACATCGAGACTGGTAGGAAGGGTGAAGACAAGAAACAGGCTGGCCCCAAACCTCCATATGACAGTTGAGAACTGGGAGGGATATATCAGCCATGTTGGTTCCCCCCAGAAAAGCAAGAGACCCTAGCCTCACACTGGCCTCCCCAGCCCAGAGTATGGGTCCTGGGAAGAAGAACCCCCACAACATCTGGCTGTGAAAAACAGTGGGGATCCTGACCATCTGGGTGGGAGAGAACGCTGTGGGAAACTCAGACATCCTCTTAAATGGCCCGCACGCAGACTCTCTCACCTCTAGGCACTCACCTTGGGCTCTAGGGGAGGGATGGTGACTTGGGAGATGTCAGAGGCATACGGGGGGCAGGTGTGTGGCTTCGGGGCAGAGCTGAAGGACAGTCACCATTTTTCCTGTGTGCAGTTCTCTTCCTGTGCAGTGCAGCCGTCATGTGGGCACCATCTTTAATGTGTTGAGCCCACCCCCTACGCTTACAGCCAAATCTGAATCCGATTGGCCTGGTGAGCTCTGCTGCTCCACCCTGCTGACTCACTGGAAACTGTGCGACCCAACTCCCACAATGCCAGAGGCACTTTATTGAGATCAGCCAGCCCTGCCCACATTGCACTCTTTCTTGGAAATCTATTGGAGTACAGCAGGCCTCAGGCAGATGGCAACTGGCCTGCTCTGAGACTTTTGCTGAGTAGCTCCAGGCTCAGCACTAGCACCAAACCAGAGTCCACATTAACCTGGTGATCACTATACTTCCCACTCTAGTGACTCCCTGAAACCCTCACACAACTCGCATACCAAATGAGGCTTTATCAGTGGCTGAACCTTAAGGCAGCCAAGAGGTGGCAGCAGGCTTGAGGTGTCCTGGCATTTTGCAGAGCTGCCCCAAACCTGGAACTGGTGGTAGCCATCCTCAGTTTGCAGTGTGTCCTCTCCTATGTGCCTCCACTTTAGCATAGGCAACAAACAACTGCAGATAGCTTAAAGCTCCTACCAGGTAATCCCCAGGCAGTCACAGGCAGTGGGTCACCTGGGTGGGCCTGCACCAGAGCTAATCCCAAGAAGCCGCAAAAACAGCATACTTTAAGGTGGGCTTCAGATGACAGCAGAGCACCACCCAATTAGCCCTACAAGCCAGCTACACACAAAACGGGCAGTCTCAACAGGCACTAAAGCCCACTGGGGTAAATACCACTCAGTAGGGTAAGCCTCCCACACAGCGGACTATAAGCTGTGGATGTGGCTAAACCCCATAGCCAATCAGCCTGAGGGTCAGTCACACTCACTGATGTGCCAACAGCAATCAAGGCTCAACTATAACAGGATGGCACACAACCCACACAAGGGACACTCCTGGTCACCTGCACCCGAAGCAGGTGACCAAGGAGACTGTGTCAGAGCCCCACAGGGCACCTGCTACATAACAGGACAAGATTGAGAGACATAGCAGATCTACCTAATACATAGAAACAAACAGAGAGGCCGCCAAAATGAGGAAACAAAGAAATATGTCCCAAATGAAAGAACAGGAAAAAACTTCAGAAACAGAACTAAATAAAATGGAGGCAAGCAACCTACCAGGGACAAGGTTAAAAAAAAAAAAGAAATGGTTATAAGGATGTTCAAGGAACTTACTGAAAACTTCAACAATGAGATAGCAAGCATTAAAAAAAAGGATATAGACACCATAAAAAAGGACCAGTCCGAAATGAAGAATACTATAACTAAAATGAAGAATGCAGTAGAAGCAATCACCTGTATATTGGATGAAGCAGAGCATCAAATCAGCAATTTGGAAGACAAGGTAGCAGAAAACACCCAACCAAAACAACAAAAAGAAAAAAAAGAATTCTAAAAAATGAGGCTAGTTCAAGAGACCTCTGGGACAACATCAAGCATAACAACATTCACATCATAGGGGTACCAGATGGAGAAGAGAGAAAGCAAGGGATTGAGAACCTATTTGAATAAATAATGATGGAAAACTTCTCTAACCTGGCAAAGGAAATAGACATACAAGTCCAGGAAGCACAGAGAGTCCCAAACAAAATGAACCCAAGCAGGTCCACACCAAGACACATCATAATTAAAATGCCAAAGGTTAAAGACAAAGAGAGAATCCTAAAAGCTGCAAGAGAAAGGGAACTAGTAATTTATAAGAGAGCCCCCATAAGATTGTCAGCTGATTGCTCAACAGAAACTTTGCAGGCCAGAAGAAATTGGCAGGAAATATTCAAAGTGATGAAAAGCAAAGATCTACAATCAAGACTGCTCTACCCAGCAAGGCTATCATTTAAAATTGAAGGACAGATAACGAGCTTCCCAGTCAAGAAAAAGCTAAAGGAGTTCATCATCACCAAACCATTATTACAAGGAATGTTAGAGGAACATCTTTAAACAAACAAACAGAAAAAGAAAATTATGAATAATAAAATGTCAATAGCTACATAGCAATCATCAATTACTTTCAATGTAAATGGAATAAATGCTCCAATCAAAAGATATAGGAGAGCTGAATGGATAAGAAAACAAAACCCTTACATATGCTGCCTAAAAGAGACTCACTTCAGATTGAAAGACACACACAGATGGAAAGTAAAAGGATGGAAAAAGGTATTTCATGAAAATGGAAACAAACAAACAAAAAATCTGAGATAGCAATACTTATACTTTACAAAATATAATATAAAACAAAGGCTATAACAAGAGACCAAGAAGGACCCAGTAATCTCACTTCTGGGTATTTATCTGAGGAAACCCAAAACTCTTCTTTTAGGGAACGAGTGCATCCATATGTTCATTGCAGTATTGTTTACAATAGCCAAAATGTCGATGCAGCCTGGGTGTCTGTCGATGGAAGAATGGGTAAAGAGGAGGTGGCCATGGAAAGGAATGGGTTCTTGCCATCTGTGGTGGCATGGATGAACCTGGAAGTTACTATGCTGAGTGGAGTGTCAGACAGAGAAAGATAGATGCAATGTGATTTCACTTATATAAGGAATCTAAAGAACAAAATAAACAAAAAAAGGGACAGAAACAAACTCATAGATACAGAAAACATTTTGATGATTGCAAGATGGGAGGGAGTTGGGAGCATGTGTGAAAAAGGTGAAAGGATTAAGAAGTACAAATTGGTTGTTAAAAAGTAGTTATGGGGATGTAGGCTATAGCATAAGGAATATAGTCAATAATATTGTAATAACTATGTATGGTGTCAGATGGGTACTGGATTTATCGGGGTGGTAGATGGAAGGGGTTGGGGAGGCAGGGTGATAAAGGTGAAAGGATTAAGAAGTACAAATTGGTAGTTAGAAAATAGTCATGGGGATGTAAAGTAAGGCATAGGGAATATAGTCAATTATATGGTAATAAATATGTATAGTGCCAGGTGGGTACTACAAAGGTGTAAGTGCATGGTGGAAAGTTCGCAAATTTAACTGTCCGACCTTGTAGACCAGTCAGGGGGATCACTTCTTAAATCATATAAATGTCTAACCAATATGCTGCACACCTGAAGTTAATATAAACTAATATCAAATGTCAATTGTTATTGAAAAATTAAAAGGGGGGGAAGTGAAGGGGAATAAGGGGTCAAAATTTCCAGGTATAAAACAAATAAGCCATGCGAATGTAATATACAGCATAAGGAATATAGTCAATAATATTGTGATAGTGTGGTACAGTGTCATATGGTTGCTTTACTTCTCATGGTGACCACATCTTTAGGTATATAATTGCTGAATAATTATGGTGTACCCGAGACTAATATAATATTATATGTTAGCTACAATTTTAATAAAAATCTTAAAAAATAATAAAAATAATAAAGAAGATATACGTTTGAGGAGCATTTCAAAAGGAGAAGCAATATTCTATACTGATTCAATATGGAGGTTAAGGGAGAGATAGGAATCAAGTTTAGACCTTTGGTGGTTGACATAAAGGTTGTACAACTGAAAGAAGGAAACCAGAAGACCAAAGCTGGAGGCAACACACTTCCTGATTTCATACTGTATCACAAAGCTATAGTAATTAAAACAGTATGGTTTGGCATAGAAACAGACACACAGATCAATGGAATAGAAAAGAGAACCTAGAAATAAACACACAAATATATGTTCAATTAATTTATGACAAGGAGCCAAGAACATGCAATGGGAAAAGGGCAGTGTCCTTAATAAATGGTGTTGGAAAAACTGGACAGCCACAAGCAAAAGAATGAAGCTGCACACCTATCTTATACACTAAAGTCAACTCATAATGTATTAAAGATTTGAACGTAATACCTGAAACCATAAAAATCCTAGAAGAAAACATAGGCAGTAAGTTCCTTTACATTGGTCTTGGCAATGATTTTTTGGATTTGACACCAAAAACAAAGGCAACAAAAGCAAAAACAAACAAGTAGGACTATATCTAACTAAGAAGCTCTGTACAGCAAAGGAAACTTTCAAACTTTTCAACCAAATGAAAAGGCAACCTATAGAATGGGACAAAATATTTGTAAGCCATGTATCTGATAAGGAATTAATATCCAAAATATATAAATAATTCATACTCAATAGAAAACAAACATACCATCCAATTTAAAAATGGGCAGAGGACCTGAATAAACATTTTTCTAAATAAGACATACAGATGGCCAACAGATAGATGAAAAGGTATTCACTATCACTAAGCATCAGGTAAAAGCAAATCTAAACCACAATGTGTATCACCTCACACTTCTCAGAATGGTTATCAAAAAGATAGAAGATAGAAAATAACAAGAGATGGCAAGGCTATGAAGAAAAGGAAACCCTTGTGTACTGTTGGAGGGAATGCAAATTGATGCACTCACTATAGAAAACAGTATGAAGATTCCTCAAAAATTAAAAATAGAACTATCATATGATTCAGCAGTTTCACTTCTGGGTACTTATCTGAAGAAAACAAAATCACTGTCTCAAAAAGAGACACCCTCATGTTCATAGCAGCATTATTTACAAGACTTGGAAACAATCTAAGTGTCCATCAACAGATGAATGGGAAAAAAAATGTCACACACACACACACACACACACACACACACACACGAATGTTATTCAGCCATGAAAAAAAGAAGGAAACTGTGCCATTTGCAAAAACATGGATGGACCTTGAGGGTATTATGCTAAGTGAAATAAATCAGACAGAGAAAGACAAATACCATGTGATCGCACTTATAGGTGGAATCTAAAAGATAAACTGAAAACTGAACTCACAGATGGGTGTTTGCCAGAGGTCGGGAGTAAGGGGTAGGGAGAAATGCATGAAGGTGGTCAACAGATACAAACTTCTAGTTATAAGACAAATCCTGAGGATGTAATGTACAGCATGGTGACTATAGTTAACAATACTGTATTGAGGCCTCGTAAAATTGCTTTGGAGTCTTCCCTCCTTCTGGATTTTTTTGAATAGTTTGAGGAGAATAGGTGTTAATTCTTTTTTGAACATTTTGTAAAATTCACCTGTGATGCCATCTGGTCCAGGACTTTTGTTTGTTGGGAGATTGTTGATTACTGATTCAATTTCCCTGGTAGTAACCGGTCTGTTCAGAGTTTCTGTTTATTCTTGATTCAGTCTTGAAAGATTGTATGCTTTTAGGAATTTATCTAATTCTTCCAGATTATCTACCTTGTTGTCATATAGTTGTTTGTAGTATTTTCTTAAAATTTTCTGTATTTCTGTGGTATCTGTTTTCATTTTTCCTCTTTCATTTCTGATTTTATTAATTTGGGTCCTCTCTCTTTTTCTTGGTGAGTCTGGCTAAGGGTTTGTCAATTTTGTTTGTCTTTTCGAAAAACCAGCTCTTGGTTTCATTGCTCTTTTGTATTTTTTTTTTTTTTTTTTTGGTCTCTATTTCAATTATTTCTGCTCTGGTATTTATTATTTCCTTCCTTGTACTCTCTTTGGGCTTATTTTTTTGTTCTTTTTCCAGTTCCCTTAGGTGTAAAGATAGACTATTGATTTGAGATTTTTCTTGTTTCTTTAGGTAGGCCTGTATTGCTATGAATCTCCCTCTTAGGACTGCTTTTGCTGCATCCCATAGATTTTGGGTTGTGTTTTCATTTTCGTTTGTCTCGAGGTATCTTTTGATTTCTTGCTTGATCTCATTGTTGACCCCCTCACTATTTAGTAACATGTTATTCAGCCTCCATGTATTTGTGTGTTTCTAGATTTCTTCTTATAATTGATTTCTAATTTCATAGCACTGTGGTCGGAGAAGACGCTTGATATGATTTCAATCTTCTTAAATTTATTGAGATTTGTTTTTTGGCCTAGCATGTGGTCTATCTTGGAAAATGTTCCATACACACTTGAGGGGAATGTATATTGTGCTGCTTTGGGGTGAAATGCTCTAAAAATATTGATAAAACCCAACTGGTCTAAAGTGTCATTTAGGGCCACTGTTTTCGTGTTGATTTTCTGTCTGGAGGATATATCCATTGGTGACAACGGGGTGTTGAAGTCCTCTACTATGATAGTGCTACTCTATCAATCTTTGACTTTATGTCAGTCATAATCAGTTTTATATATTTAGGAGCTCCTATGTTGGGTGCATAGATGTTTACTAGGATTATGTCCTCTTGTTGGATCAATCCCTTTATTATAATGTAGTGCCTTTCTGAATAATATTGTATGTCAATATATAATTATATATATAGTCATGGGATATGGAGTACAGCATAGAAAATAGAGTAAATGGAATTGTAATAGATATATACGATGTCAGAGGGGCAACAGATTGGGGGAGGGGGGTTATCACTTTGTGACTATTACATTGTTTTGTACACCTGAAACTAATAACAATAAAAAAATACTGCATTGTGTATTTGAAAGTTGCTAAGACAGTAGATCTTAAGAGATCTCTGTCTCTCTGTCTCTCTGTCTCTCTCTCTCTCTCTCTCCTCCTCTTCTCTTCCTCCTCTCCTCCTCCTTTTTCTTCTTCCCTAAAATTCTTATCACAAGAAAAAAAATTGTAACCCTGTGAGGTGATGGATATTAACTAAACATATTGTAGTAATCGTTTCACAATATATACATATATCAAACCATTATGTTGTAAACCAAAAATTAATACAATGTTATATGTCAATTATATCTCAATTAAAAGAGAAAAATAGGATAATAGTAAAATTTATTGTTAAATTAATCCATTTCACATGGACTGAAACCTAAAGGGAAGAAATGAATTTTCCGCCTGAATACTGACTAATCTAGTTCATGTGTGCCCGTTCCCCAAAAGAAATCTCTAAACCAGCACTGCCTCACAGAACTTTCTGCAATGATCGAAATGTTCTGCCTTTTCCGATAAGGAAGACTCTAGCCATACATGACTATTGAGCATTTGAGAGATGTGGTTAATGTAACTGAGGAATAGAATTTTTAATTTTATTTAAGTTAATTTAAATTTATACAGCCACAAGAGGCTAGTGACTGCCTATCCAGATAGCACAGCACTAAGAAAGAAAAAAAAAAGAACCAGTATTAATGGGAAAGAGGAAAAGTTCCACTTAGACCCGTTGCATTTGAGTGTACACCTCAAGGAAATGTAATTACTTTAATGTATGTAACGGAAAACATCTAAATTGAGTGAGTAGAGTCAGCTCCTCAATGATCCTTGTGAATAGATTTTTCTTACACTAGGCCTGTATATCATTAAGGGTGAGCTTCACTAGACCACAAATGGAAGGGTAATACAATGCTAGAGATTTCCTCTCTTTACTGTTCTCACCTCCAGATTTGAGGTCTGTTAGCAGGAATGCTCTGAAAGATAATCCATCTTTATAACAATTTTTTTTCTTTCAAAAAATAAAATGGGCTGGAATATAACTGTACAATCTACCAATTAGAGAGACTTATAAAATAAACAGGAAAATCTTTAACATATCAGGCCATACCTTTGATGGAGAGATACACAAAAATATTTCTCTAAAGATGAGTAAAATATCTATTTTGCAGAGAAAAGAATATACTTTTCAACAGCACAGAACTAACAGAGGCATACAAACCAGATCAGTCTATATGAAAAAGACTCTACAAGACAATTTGATCCATTAGACTATCCTGTCATATATTACTTTCCTTGGTCTTTCCACACTTTGGGAAAATACATTTTTGAAATTTAATTATGCTGAGCCCCTCCCTCATATACTTTTAGGTCATTAAGCTTTTCATCTGCAATATTCCTATTGTGTCACTGTTATTTGCGTACTCTTTTCCTTAGGAAAAGCAGTCACAGTAGTCACAGAGGGCATTCTGATCAATTTGCACAATTTACTGCAGAGGAGGTTATAAAATGCTTGGGTACATTTCTTCTCCACTATAGACTATTTCTAACTAATGAAGTTAAAGACCTAATCTTTTTCTACCTCCCAATCATAGCTCAGCCCTTCACATACTTCTTTGAGGTTTAGTAAACTAATACTTGTTTACACACAATTTCTTTTCTTTCTCCCTCCTTCTTTCCCTCCCTTTCTTTCATCTTTCCTCCTTTTTCCCCCTCCCTTTTATCTTTCTGTATTTCCTTCCTTCCTTCTTTCCTTCCTTCCTTCTTCCCTCCCTCCCTTCTTTCTCTCCTTCCCCTTTCTCCCTTTCTCTCTATCTCTCTTTTATCTCTATTTCTGTCTCTATCTCTATTTCCTTCTTTCATAAACAGAGACCTGGATGCTTGAAGGTCATCAAGTTGACTATGGTAGTTCATGGAATGTGATTATGTGTGGACGGGGAGAGAGAGACATCTCCAAATCTGTGTCCATGGCTGTGTTGTTAAAAGATAAACTGGGACATGAAAATTTTTAAGAGTTTGAGCAAAACTCAATTCAAATCAGTAGCATCCAATCTAACAGAAAGGAGCTCCAAGGAGCTGTACAAAATGAAAGTATTTTATAGGCAGAAGGGAAAAGACAAGGAAGTTATACTAGGCAAAACAGTGTTGGTTATTACAAAGTTACTTTCCTTTAGTGGGTAGCAGGTCTCCATCTGGTAGATTATCTAATTAGTGCTGATTAGGCAATTCCTGATTGACTGGTTTAAAATTCCATTTCTGGGACTGCAGAAACTGTAATTAAGTCTCAGTTTGGTGACACAGAGCTTCGCACAAGCGACTCCATTTGGGGCCTGTTGTCATGTTTTTAACAGTGCAAGTAAGACACAAGATATATGTATAAAGCTTCAGCCAATAAATTTAGCCAGTACTTAAATTCGAAATCCCTCAATTTCTCTGCTTGTATTTTGTTAGCATGTGGGAAGATGGTTAATATTTGGTTAAGCTAAGTTCTGCTGCTACTCTTTCAAGATAACATAAAAATGCAGTATCAGCTGTAATTTCATCTTGTCCCTTCTTAATATTCCCCTAAGAGCAACAATATGCCTATAGCAACATAGTCTGTGATAAAGTAAAGATATTTTCACTTGATGTTTTCTTTCTAGAAGGCATTATTTTCTCACCTTGTCCTGAAATTCAATGTAGATGGTGCCTAATGTTTTTTTCCTAACTAAAAGACTTAAAAGATGCATTACTGCTCTAATGCAGCCATCATAATGCAGCCTCAGAAAATGAAGGTGTATTTCTTTCCCTTTCCTGCCACACACAGTGTGCAAACAAAAGACTGTCTGATTGCCTGTCCTAATGGGGCTACTAGCCCTTAAGCAATGCCCCATGCTTATGCACATTTTTGCACAATTTAATTTGCTGAAAACACCATTAAATATTCATACATACTTTATGTTCCTTCCATTCCTTGATAATGACTAAAGCATTTCTGTGTGTCAACATAAGCATTTTCCTTTCTCCTCTTTCTGCTCTGTTCTTTGAGTTATGATATCATTCAGTAATTTAACATCAAAGTATTTTATCACTGGAACTATGGAGACAGCCTTCAGGGCCTTAATGATTAGTTTACATAGGAAACAAAAAGTCTTCTCAAGTTTAATTTACAGGGAAGTGAATTCCTATTGTGTCACTGTTATTTGCATACTCTCTGGTTTGGTAAGGCCTTTTTGCATAGCTTGGGAAAGATGTGTGGAAGCATCATTCTCCCCAACAACCACCCTCCCCTTTCTTTCCTATCAGAAACAGAGCCAGTGCCTGTCACAATGCTTAGAGAGTCAAGAAACTCCAGAACTAACTTGAGGCTCCCACCCAAGAGCTAAGGTTCAGGGAAGTTCACATCTATATTAAACTGAAGGTAATAAATACCACTTGTGTAGTCTTTACATTATTCAACATGCTTTGCTTTCACCTACATCTCATACGAGTCTATACCAAGCCAACAAACCCTTAAGGTAAGTGTTAAATATATCTGAGTTGCAGTCCAGAGCAGTTATGTAATTTGCCCATGTTTACACAGTTGGGAAGTAGAATGAGGAAGCAAATGTAGGTCTCTGACTCTAAACAGAGTTTCTCTGCTCAGTTCTCCACTTTGTGCTAGTTGATCTTAGAAGGAAAGTACCAGCAGCAAATTACGTTTAAATTAAATTTAAAAGAAATAAACTTAGGTGTTTTGTTAATTTTTTTTTTTAAGGATAAATTTGTTACTAGTTTAAATAAAATGCTAGGTAGTAGAGTGATTATATATCAATATTATACATGAAGATGCCAGGAATGTACAGTGACTATAAAAATACTGTAAATATGCTTGAGGAGATTAAAAATATTTTTATGCATGAGCCAGTAGGTCTTCTCCAGCATCAACATTGCTGGTCTTCTTAATTGTTTTGGAATAAAACAGTTTTTAGGATTCACAGTTAAAACCTACTATAAAATTTCCCTTCAAATAGCCATTTCATAAAATGATTTTGTTGGCTCAACCTAGGTATGAAAGGAATGAAGTGAAAAGTTTCAAAGTTAATTGTTATTTAAGTGTTCCTTACCCAGAGACAGATCTATTTGCAAAGCTACAATCCTAGACCTTCTGAATAAGCTAGTCAACATTTACTATTGTAGAAAAGCAGATCAATTTTAACATTAACCTAAATATGGTACAATTAGCCAAAATACACTACCAGTATTACCAAACAAAATTAACATATTCTTAAGCCAATTATAAATTACTTTGGGGCTCATTTGTAGTTTGGGATTATCTACATTTTGGATCCGTTACTGGATAATTTAAAAGGTACTATTTTACTTGAAGAAAAACTTTAAAATATGTGTTGTGTTTTTTAAATTTCAGAGGAGTATTTATGAATTTATTCATTTATGATTCAATGATTATTAGAGGGCATATCATTCCCTCCAAGAAACTAAAGACTCAATTCAAAGCATGGTGGGAGTTTCTTTCCATGGCCCATTACCTCAGAATGTGGGTTCGTAACACAGTAGGGTAAAATTAAAGCATAAATTAGTAACTTCTATGTTGGTCTCCTATACAAAAATAAAACCTATATTCATTGATTTACTCATCCCTGAAACAATTTGACTGTCTGTATTATATAGTTCTGTGTACATATCAGACACTGTTATTTTCACATAACCCATCTCAAAGCAGCTACTCCTCCAAGGTTTCTTTTTCTATTTTCTAATTCACAAACACAAGCACTTGGCTATTGCTTCATAGAATCATAATGTAAAACATCTCCAGGTCTGGATACCCTGCAGTAATTGGAAATCTTTCATTCTGAAACTATATACAGAGGTTGCCAAAAAAATTGTATACACATTTTAAGAAAGGAAAAAAACTATATATATCAGTATATACACATATTAATATATACTGATAACAAAAGATGAATACAAGTCCCATGTGACTTCTGCAATTACAAGAGGTGCTCAAAGTGGTTACCATCAGCATCCAGACACTTCTAATTACGGTGAACTGCTGCTTGAGCAACGTTGACCAAAGTGTCCACTTGCATATATTTTTTTGGCACCCCCAGTATATTTGGTACACTGTAAAGGTCATGAGTGGTGGAATCATACAGGGCTGAATTGAATCCCAGCTCTGTCATGTAGTTTGGGGAAATTATTTCACCTTTTAGTACTTCATTTTCATATGTGAGGGGGAAAATAGTCCAAAGAATTATTATGAGCATTAAATGAGAGAATGAATGCAAAGGGCTTTGAAGTTACACTACCAGGATTAGAGTTCTGGCTCACACAATCCTGGCAAGTGATTTAATGTTGCAGGACCTCAGACACCTCATTTTTAAGTAATAATAGTGCCTCTCTCATAGGTTTATTGTGAAGACTAAATGAGATCATGTGTAAAGAACTTAGTCCAGTGCTGAGCACATAGTAGGCATTCATGAAATGGTTATTCTCTTTTTCCCTTCCCTGCAGTTCCCACATGCGCCTTTCTTGCTTGTAATTATTCTCATTAAACATTCTAACAACTTAAAGTTCTATCAAATTCTTCACTGTTCGAATTTAGGAATCAAGGGCAAAATTCATCTTAAACTTCATGCTGAAAAGTGGAACTTAGTAATGTACTTATTTGCAAATGCTTTTCTTTATTAAATGAATTTCTAAACATGTTTCCTCTAAAAAATATTTTGCTAATTGTTTTTAGAAACAAAAAACATATTAAATCCAAGCAGAAAATATTAGGTTGGTGCAAAAGTAATTGTGGTTTAAAAGGTTGAAAACAATTGCAAAAACCACAATTGCTTTTGCACCAACCTAATAAAAATAACAGATTCCTGAACCCAGAATTAATTATGGTTAATATGTTAGCAAATTAGCTTCTAAATTCTCTTCATTTTAAAGGAAAATCACCCTATTGTTTTTGTAAAGATAATACATGCTAAGTATAAGGGGAGCAATCCAGAAATTAAGTTTATATATCATTTTAAACCCCACTGCCCATAAATTACTATTATTAACATTAGAGGAAAATAATTCAAGACATTTCCTATACAACAACAGATAGATGGGCTAGATGGCCAGGAAAATAGTTAAATTTTATTCCCCTTGAATTTTAATAGAAAATAAATAAGTAAATTGAGGGAATTGTCATATTCAAATAAGATATTTCTTCACATGATATATTATTTCCTAAAAGAGCTCTTTAAAGTTTTATGTACAGAATGAGGGAGACAATGAGAGATTGTAAAATATTAATAAGATCTGTCATTTAAAACAAACCTACAATTATCAATTTTCGTAAATATTTATTGATGCCATGCTGTAAAGAATACATTAACAGTCTTTTTTCCTATTTCCTTCCTCCGATCTCTCAAAAATTTGGTTATTTTTTATCTTTACATTGTCAATATTTAACAATATTCACTTCCTATTGTCATATCCCATAATTAATTCATATTGGTTTTTATACTTGATGCAATGCTTACCCCCCAGTCTTTTTACTATGATTTCTATATTCCTGAATTCTATATTTTGATTCATCTCTTAACTTGTTAAACTTACTCATCAAAATATTCCTTCAATAATGCTATGCTCCCTAACTGTATTATGTTTGAAATTGTTTGTTTTCTGCTTTTATATCAAAATGTCATTTTGGCTGGGTATAATTCTTGAGTCATTTTATTCTCTAAACTTTTTTGTTGATTCTTTCATATTTTCTACATAGACAATCATGTCACCTGTGAACAAAGTCAGTTTTATGTTTTCTTTCCCATTCTGTATACTTTTATTTCCTTTTCTTGCCTATTGCAATAGCAAGGACTTCCAGTATGATGTTGAAAAGGAGTGGTAAGAGGCAACATCCTTGTCTTAAATCTGGTCTAAGGGAAAAAGCTGCAAATTTCTCACCATTTAATAAGACGTCAGCTATAGATTTTTTTCACAGATAATCTTTATCAAGCTGAGAAATTCCCCTCCACTATTAGTTTGTTAAGGTGTGTTTTAAAACTCAAAATGTGGTCTATCTTGGTGAATGTTTCATGTGAGCTTGAGAAAAATATGTATTCTGCTGTTGTTGGGTGAAGTAGTCTATATATGTCAGTTACATTCAGTTGATCAATGGTGTCATTAAGGTCAACTACGTCCCTTGTTGATTTTCTGCCTGCTAGAACTGTCCCTTTCTGAGAGAGGGGTGTTTAAGTCTCCAACTATGATAGTAGATTCATCTATTTCTCCTTGCAGTTCTACCAATTTTTGCCTCAAGTAGTTTGATAGCCTGCTTTAGGTGCATAAACATTAAGAATTGCTATGTCTTCTTAGAGAACTGACATCTTTATCATTATGAAATGCCCTTCTTTATTCCCGATAACTTTCCTTACTTTGAAGTCTACTTTGTGTGAAATTGATATAGCTACTCCTGATTTATTTTTATTAGTGTTAGCATGATATATTTTTCTCTATACATTTACTTTTAATTTACATATGTCTTTATATTTAAAGTGGGTTTCTTAGATTTCTGATCAAGATGGCAGAATGGGCAAATGCTGTGATTGCCTCCTCTCACGACCACATCAAAATTACAACTAAACTACAGAACAACTATCATTGAAAATCGCCTGAATCTAGCTGAACCCAAGCCCCATAACTAAAGACATACAGTAGAAGCCACCTTGAGACTGGTAGGAGGAGCAGGGATGCAAAGTAAGCTGGTCCCACACCCACATGTGACCGTTAAAACTTGGAAGGATATCTCGGGTACACAGGTCCCACCCAGAGGAGTAAGGGGTATCAGCCCCACACAAAGCTCTGCAATCCAGGGTTCCACTTCTGGGGAGAGAAGTCCTCATAATTTTTGGCTGTGAAAACTAGCAGAGATTGTGGCTGGGTAAGACAGAAGGTGGCTGGATTATTAGGAGCTCCTCTTAAAGAGCCCAGGCACTAACTTACTCACTAACGGATTCACTTGCTCTGAGCTTCAGTGCTGGGGCATCAGCTTAAAAGGCACCAGGGACATACTTGGAGGAACTGAGTTGTCTGGATTCAGGGAAAGGCCTGGATGGGGCAGCTTTATCCCAGATAGAGTAGCTGGCAGAAACCATTGTTTCTTCGCTGAGCCCTCCCCACTCACAGCGTGCTGTGAGGTAGCTGCCATATCTAAGTCTCCATCAACCTGGCTAACACCATTCATCAGCCCTGCCCTGGTGATTCCCTGAGACCCTCCCACCCAACTTTGAGGCACACCCAAGCCTCTCCCAGTGGCTTTTCCATATGAATGGCCTATGTTGGCTCATGATGCAGACTTTCTTAAAATCTTTCAAAGATTCACAAAACCAAAACAAGCAGCATCTGACTTTAGCATGCCCCGTACCTCTTGCTGAGCAGCCCTAAGCACAGCACTAGCAGCAGCCAGCCTCGGTTTGTGGCTTGGCCTCTCAAGGTACCTCCAAGCCCAGCATGAGTTGCAGCCATCTGAGGATTGCTTTGTGGCTCATGCCAGGTGGCCCTGAGCAGGGCACAGATTGCAGTTGAACTTAGACTGCAGTGGGGCTCCTCCCAGAAGGCCGCAAGGCTTGCACACGTCATGGCCAGCTTTGGGCCAAGCTGGAGAATCATCTGGCCACTTCCAAGGATGACACACACAAAGGGCAGATGGGACGGCACCAGAGCCCTGCTAAGGTAAATCCTGCACTGGAGGGTCAGCACCTGCACAACAGCTCCTCCATTATAGTCATGGCCAATCCTCACAACCAATGAGCCCAAGGATCAGTCCCCACCATTGACATCCAAACAGCAACCAAAGCTCAACTACAATAGGAGAGCATACACCTGGAGCATTCAGCTCAGGTGATCATGAAAACTGCACCACTGGGCACTCCAGGACATATACTACATAAGACCACTCTACTAAGTCCAGGAATCATAGCAGCTCTACCTATTACATAGAAACAAACACAAGGAGACAGCAAAAATGGGGAGACAAAGAAACATGTCCCAAATAAAAGAATAGAACAAAGCTCCAGAAAAAGACCTAAACAAAATGGAGATAAGCATTCTACCAGATGCAGAGCAAAACACTTGTTATAAGAATACTCAGTGATCTCAGGGAGAAATTCAATAAAGAGATAGGAAACATGAAAATGGAGATAGAAAATATAAAAAAGAACCTGTCAGAAATCAAGAATACAATAACTGAAATGAAGAATACATTAGAGGGAATCAACAGTAGATTAGATGAAGCAGAGGATTAGAATCAGTAATTTAGACGATAAGGCAGCAGAAAACATCCAATAAGAACAGCAAAACAGAAAAAAAAAAAGATTTTAAATGAGAATAGTTTAAGGGGCCTCTGGGACAACATCAAGTGTACCAACACTCACATCATAAGGGTACCAGAAAGACGACAGATAGCAAGAAACTGAAAACCTCTTTGAAGAAATAATGATGGAAAACTTCTCTAACCTGGAAAAGGAAACAGACATATAAGACCAGGAAGTGCAGAGAATCTCAAACAAGACGAACCTAAAGAGGCCCACACCAATACACATCATAATTAAAATGCCAAAAGTTAAAGACAAAGAGAGAATCTTAAAAGCAGCAAAAGAAAGGCAGTTACCTATAAGGGAGCTCCCATAAGACTATCAGCCGATTTCGCAACAGAAGCTTTATAGGCCAAAAGTGACTGGCACAAAATATTCAAAGTGATGAAAAGCAAGGACCTACACCGACATTACTCTATCCAGCAAATCTATCATTTAGAATAGGACAGATAAAGAGCTTCCCAGACAAGAAAGAGCTAAAGGAGTTCGTCATCACCAAACCAGTATTACAAGGAATGTTAGAGGGACTTCTTTAAGACAAAAAACATATAAATAAATAAATAATAAAATGGTAGAAACTACATATCTATCAACAGTTATTTTAAATGTAAATGAATTAAATGCTCCAAGCAGAAGACATAGGGTGGCTGAATAGATAAGAAAACAAGACCGTCCATATAGTGCCTACAAGAGACTCACTCACCTCATATCAAAAGACACACACAGATGGAAAATAAAGGGATGGGAAAAGGTATTTCATGAAAATAGAAACAAATAAACAAAAGTTGGGGTAACAATACTTACACCAGACAAAATAAACTTTAAAACAAGGGCCATAACAAGAGACAAAGAAAGACCCAGTAATCCCACTTCTGGGTATTTATCCCAAGAAACCCAAAATGCTACTTTGAGGTGACGTGTGCATCCAAATGTTTATTACAACATTGCTTACAACGGCCAAGATGTGGAGGCAGCCTGGGTGTCCATCAGTGGATAAGTGGATAAGAGGAGGTGGTACACATATACAATGGAATACTGCACAGCCGTGGAACTGAATGGGTCTTGCCATCTGTGGCAGCATGGATGGACCTGGAGGGTTTTGTGCTGAATGGAGTATGTCAGACAGAGAAAGACAGATGCAATGTGATTTCTCTTACACGTGGAATATAAAGAACAAAATAAACAAACAAAACAGAAACAAATTCATAAATACAGAAAACATTTTGATGTTTGCCAGATGGGAGGGGTGTATAAGGGTGGGTGAAAAAAGAAGAAGGGATTAAGAAGTACAAATTGGTTGCTATACTGTAGTCATGGGGATGTAAAGTGAAGCATAGGGAATATAGTCAATAATATGGTAATAACTATATGTAGTGCCAAGTGGGTACTAGAGCATTTACAGGGATCACTTCATAAATTACATAAATGTCTAACCACTATGCTGTTCAACTGAATAATAAAAAATAACAGTATCAAAAAAAATAAATTTTAAAAAATAAATGAAGTTGGTTTCTTGCAGACAGTAGGTACTTGGGTCATGGTTTTGATCCACTTTGATAATCTCTGTCTTTTAACAAGTGCATTTAGATAATTGATATCAAAGTGATTATTGATAGTTGGATTAACATCTACCATATTCATTATTATTTTCTATTTTTCACACTTATTCTTTGTTTCTATTTTTCTTTTCCATTTTTCTCTGCCTCTTGTAGTTTTGAGCATTTTATATGATTGTATTTTCTCTCCTTTCTTAGAATATATTCTACTTCTTTTTTAAACTGGTTTTTTAGTGGCTGCTCTAGTTTGCAATATACATTTACAACTAATCCAAGTCCACATTTAAATAATGCTATGACACTTTGTAGGTAGTACTGAGTACTTGTAATAAGAACATAATCCAAATTCCTTCCTCCTGTCCCTTGTATCATTGCTGTCATTAATTTCACTTATATGTGCTTGTACATAAGCATATATATGATACATAAATAAGATATACATAAGCATACATAATAATATAACCAAATACATCATTGCTAATATTATTTTTAACAAACATCAATTAGGAATAAGAAAAATAAAAGTGTTTATTTTATCTTCACTTATTCTTACTTTGATGTTCTTCCTTTTTTTTACGCAGATCTGAGTTTCTGACAAGTATAATTTTTCTTCTTTCTAAAGAACTTCTTTTAACATTTGTTGCAAATCAATTCTACTAGTAAAATATTCTCTCAATTTTTGTTTGAGAAAGTATTTCTCCTTCAGTTTTGAAGGATAATTTTTCAGGGTACAGAATTCTAGATTGGTGGGGTTTTTTTTCTCAATAATTGAAATATTTCACTCCAATCTTCTTGTTTGCATGGTTACTGACAAGATGAATGTTATTGTTATCTTTATTCCTCTATAGTTAAGGGTTTTTTCACCCTCATCTGGCTTCTTTCAGAATTTTTCTTTATATTTGAGTTTTTGTAATTTGAAATTCTATGCCTGGCTGTAATCTTTTGGCATTTATCCTGCTTGGTGTTGTTTGAGCTTCCTGGATCTATTGTTTGAGATTAATTTGGGAAAATTCCCAATCATTTTTTCAAATATTTCTTCATTCTTTCTTTCTTCTCCTTCTGGTATTCCTAATATGTGTATGTTCCACCTTTTATAGATGTCCAACAGTCCTTGGGCATTCTATTCTGTTTTTTAGTCTTTGTTCTCTTTGCTTTTTGGTTTTCAAAGATTCTATTGATACACCCTTTAGCTCAGACACTCTTTAGATTGTGTCCAATCTACTAATGAGTCCATCAAAGACATTCTTCATTCTTTACAGTGTTTTTTTATCTCTAGAATTTCTTTTTTATTTTCTTAGGATTTCCATCTCTCTGCTTACAGTGCCCATTTGTTCTTGCATGATGTCTACTTTATCCATTAGAGCCCTTAGCATATTTATCATGATTGTTTTAAACTGCAACATTCTTGCCATATGTGGATCTGATGCTTTCTTTGTCTTCAAATTGTGCTTTTTGCATTTTGTTATGTCTTGTAACTTTTTCTTGATAGCCAGACATGATGTACCAGGTTCAAAGAAACTACTGTAACTAGGTCTTTAATAATATGCTAGTGAGGTGTGTGTGTGTGTGTGTGTGTGTGTGTGTGAACATTCTATAGTCCTATAATTAGGTTTCAGTGTCTTAATGAACATATGCCTCTGGACTGTGAACTTCACAAGTGTTTCTTAGTTTTTCTTCTTCCCCCTTAGGTGGGTCAGGATGGCTAGAGTGGGCTGTAGTTGGGTGTTTCCTTTGAGCTCTGATAATTTCCCAGAAGATTAGGGTCTAGTTAACTAGTTTCTCCTAAGGCAGGCCTTGTTAAGAAGAAAAGTGCTCTGGTATATTTTCAAGTAGTTCCTTTTCCTCTCTCCCTGCTGGAAGCCCTAGGATTTTTTTTTTTTTTCTCTGATACTTAGTATCGGAACCTAGTAGTTGAGTTCCTGGAAGTAAATCTCACAATATTGTGGGATCTCCTGTATCTGGGTCCCCCCGAAGTTTTTAACTTTCCAAGTTGTCTGAAATTAGCCTCCAGCAAATCATCAATGACAATTCAGGTTTTCCTATCCTGACACTATTTCCTGCAGTGGCTTCTGCTCATAAGTCTCAGCTCTGGTAAGCTTTGATCCCTTGTGTTCGCCTGACTCTCCAGTCTTGACAGCAGTGATTTGCCCTGTGTCCTCCCGTCTCTTATGGATCCAAGAAGATTTGTTGATTTTTCCATCTGTTCAGCTTTCTACTTGTTAAGATTGAGTAGCAACTTACAAACTCTTTGTAAGCGGAAGCCAAACTCGATAATTTGCTTTTAATGAATGAATGAAGAAATCTTTCTTCATTATTTCATTCATCAACAAATATTTACTGGGTACCCACAACTTTCCAGACAGGGCTCTAGGCACTGGTAATAAGCAAACAAAACAAATTCCTTCCTTCATGGAACTTGCATTATAGTGAAATCTTGAAATTTAATAGTTTAATAAGGATAAGTCTTGGTGTTAAGTATTCTGTGTTAAATTTACTAAAGATAGAGAATGCTCTTTTGATCTTCAAATTAAATTTTTGTGCCCAATTTATTTGTTTGTTCTATATTGGCATTGGTTGGGTCCTTATTTTTTTTCCTTTGGCATGTAACATCCCTTTTCATTTCATCTGTCATCATATCTTTTAGCTCTTGTTCATTGAATACTGCTTCTCATTAAGTTCTAAAGAATGCAGCATTTGTGAAGAGTTATTTACTGTTCTTTTAGGTTATATTTTCATATGGTTTGGACTCTTTTGCATGCAACACATGATTTCATGTTGTGCTATAGTATTTTTGCATAGTTGCCATATCAATTTGTTTCATCTTGCTCATTCTCTACTATCTCTTCTGAGATGTGATTATATATTCTAGGATTCTCTGCCTCTAATTGGGGTGAAGCGTGGTACATCATTTTAGTGCTGAAAAGCTTTTAAGCTTTAGATAATTTCTTGAATTGTAACTCTGGAGTCCTCCTTTCCATAAGAGAGAGGCAGTTTCATTGTTCATTTTTATCATCACCTGTTTCTCTGCATTGGCAGTTCCTGCTAATCATTTATCAGGAGGAAAGGAGAAAAAAGTGAGGATATTTACCCACTTTTTTCTTTCTAGATTTAGTTGAGATTAGGGAGAATTATATTTGGTCAATTCAGAAGTTTGCCCTGCAAGGTAGGGAATATAGCCCTAGTATTCGTCTTTACCACTATCCAGAAACTTGTTCACTCCCTCAGTAACCTGGTTTTGAAATGTTTTGTGTAGGTCGATGGTTTTTAACATTGGATGGAGTTACGGAGCTTAAAAGAATCTTGACATTCAGGCTGCACCCTGCACCAATTAAATCAGAACCTCTGGAGAAGAAACCCACATGTTATTTTAAAAAGCCCCCAAGATAGTTTCAATATTTAAGAACCAAGCTTGAAACTGCAAGCTTAGGTCATGTTCCTTTCCTTCTTTGATGGTAGTAAGTAATGAAAAACAAACAAATAAACAAACAAACTCTTTTTGCTTATTCTGTGATATATTTTTGGAGAAATTCTATAATAAAATTTTATTTTGCTTCTTTGTAATCACTTCTTAATGAGAAATTTAAGAAGTTCCCAATAACTACTTGCTAATTGCTTAAGTGTCTTTTTATGTGAATGAGACAGTCCTCTAAAATCCAATTCTGCCTTTTCCTCACTCAATACATATTTATTTGTCACAGGAAAAACAAAACAAAACAAAAAACCTCTCTATTCCTCTCTATTCCATCTGTGGGTCATAGAATAATCCTTATTTTGAATAAAAATAATAGTACTACAAGTGCTATAGTTATATCCAGTGTTTAAAAAAAACATAAATTCAGTTATTCAACAAACAGTTGTGGGATCTAAAGTCATAATTCTTAGCTTCAGCACATCAAGAGTGTGTGCGTGTGTGTGTCTGTGTCTGCATATACATGTGTACACTGGGAGAAAAAAAAGAAATGATAGGACTTTGGGAGATGCCTATATTATACATGTGGATAGGGAAAAAGGATCCAGTAAAGGCGACTTAGAGAATTCAGAGAAATAGGAGAGCAACTTGAATCAATCTTCAGGAGAGTAGAAAGCATGTCTAAATTATTCATTTTGTATCTTCAGTGCCTAAAATGATGGCTAGCACAATTGGATGGGTAATTGATATATATTTGTGGAATGAATGAATCAATGAATTAATGAATCAGAAATACGGTGTCATAACTGCCAAGAGAAGAGTAGCAGGTCATGTGCTACAAAGAGTCATCCTTGAATTGATTGTAGAAGCTATGCATTTGAACATTGGGAAATCATGGAAGAGACCTTATATTTGAAAGAAGGAAAGGCAATGAACAAGTGGAGGTGGTGAACATGGAATCCTTTCTCAAAAGCTGTCAATGAAGAGAAAAGGAAAGTAGGGAGACAGTAGTGATAACTCAAGAGGGAAGCACGGTGGAACAAAGTTTTATTTTGAGACTGTAAACATTACAATGCATGTGGGCCAAAAGAAAGAAATCAATGGATAGGACGTGATTAAATGGGAACATGCCCCATTCTCCCACCTCTGCTCCACTAAAATTCATTGCATCCCCAGCAATGTTCTTAAATGATTGTATTAAACATGTTAAATTTATAAAGGCAGAAAAAGAGTTTAAGCAGGGATTAAGATTCATTAAGTATTCTTTTAACTGCAAAATGTATCAAAGATTTAATATACACATTTTATAACATACATTATCACATTAATGGTATTTTCCATCGAACTCTTGACTATGGAACCTTTTTATTAAGAGTATCTTAAGGGACTAGTGTTACATAAAAAATTCTTTGGAAAATGTGCTTTAAAGTAAAAATTCTTTCAGAATGTCTACATATATTTTTTTTTTTGGACATAAGCACTGTTAAAAACAAGCCATTTTGTTTAATTATCAGCATCATTTTGTGTTATTTTCTATTGAAAATATGCAACAGTTGATTTTCATTTATAATTTAAATAGGATTTAAATGTCATACTTTGGAGAGTCAGAATTCAACTGGAATGTAGCTCCACCACTTATTAGCTGAACAATCTTGCACAACTTACTGACCTACTCATGGACTGGGCACCCTAACTCTTCCATGTCAGCACAGACAATAACCAACTATGCAGCAGATGTAACAGTGAAGTAGGGGTATCATTAAAAAGGCTAATTTCTACAAGTCTTTGGAGAGAATTGTAACATAAACATGTAGACAGAACTAAAAAACATGTAGTCAATTGAAATACCTAGGAACAACGAAGAAAAAAATAAGACCAAAGTGATTTGTGGGGGAGTAAAGTGTCACAGATTGTACTTACCCTTGAAGAATGGTCAAGAGCATGAGACATATGATAGACGATAAATGATGATTAGTTAATCAATTTGGTCTGGCTCACAGAAGCAACCTACCTTCAATGGGGAATAGATATTTCTCCTTTTTACTCTTTCGTATTAAAATATCAATTTGCTTTGTAAAACACATTTTAAAAATGATTACGCTAAGCCACCAACCAGCAAGCAAGCTGACCATGGACTAAGTGGAAGGGTTTGGTGTCATATATAGTTTTAAATGGATATAACACAATTTATGATGCTCTTCAGTCATAGGGAACAAAAAGAAGACAATATCATCAAGTGTCATGGTTAAGAGCAAGGGTTTTGTGTCCCAGGTTTGATTCTGGCTTTTGTATTAAGTAGACATATGATCTTTGACAACTAGCTTTATATCTCTGAGTACCAGGCTCTTTGTATAGTGGGCATAAATATACAAGCTTGTTTTGAAGAGTATGATAGTAGTATTTCACTACTAAATCCATATTTTCACATCCCTAAAAGTTAATTCTCAATGAATGGTATCTGGTATTAATAATACTGTTCACATCATAAACATATGGCCTTTGCACTCAATCAGATCTGGGTTCAAATCCTGGCTCCACCAACTCATTAGTTTTGTGACCTCAGAAAATTGCTTAATTTCTCTGACCCTCGACTTTATATTTAAAATGAGTATAATAATACCTACCTCTCTGGTGACGGTGAAGATTTAATGAGATAATGTATGTAAGGTATCCTTACATGGCAGGCACTTAACACACGCCAGTTCCCTTTTTACCACTTTCCCTAAAGAATAATTTCTACATTTTTACCATAAAATCCAAGGTCCTTCATAGACTGGCCCCAAGCTCTTTTTCCATGTAAACTCCTAACATCCTCCCTCTATATTCCCTTCCTACTTTTCCTCCTCCCCTTTCCTAACTTCTCTATAGCCTACCACATAAGCTTCTACACTTAGAACTGAAATTATGTTCTTTGAGGAAATAGCCAAGATTTTAACCAAAGGAGGAGAAAGCCCCACATCTGAGTTTGATAATTAAATACAGTCAAAAGCTCTCATATCAAGGCTCATAGTCACCTTGGAGAAGACCTGATCTCTTACATGTAACACTGTCAACCATTTCTCTTCTTGAAAAACTGTATTACTTTGGCTTTAGCACACACACACACACACACACACACACACGCACACATGCACACACACACACTTGCTGTTTCTCTGGCCTCCTCTCTCATGCCAGTTTTTCATCTTCCATTACCTTAGCTGCTAGTAGTTCCCCAGTACTAGGAATAGCAGTGACTATGACAATCATAGGGTTCTCGTGAGCACGAAATGTAATAATGCAGCTACAACTCAGTTTTAGCTGATTGTTACCTTGGAGAAACTGAGCCCAACGTTGTCAATATTTTCAAGAGAACCCAGATTTCTATGTGAAATATTCTGATTTTTAAGGTGGACAACAAGTTTGGAAAAAAAAAGTGCATGTGTTGAAAAACATGCCTAAACTCACTCTGTGGACCTCAGTTTGCAACTTCTACTCTAGGATATTTGGATAGCACTGCCAGTGATTCTTGTGTGCATCTTGGGCTTTATAAGGACCATACCTGTGGGCTCGTCTTGACTGTATTCCAAGTACCTGGCACAGTGTTTGGCACATAGTAGGTACACAATAAATAACACATGGAATGAATAAGTTGCATGGACACCTCCTGTTATCATTAAATTTATTCACCATCATTCAATGTAACGGTTGGAAAACATTTTGGTTTCATTCTTAGATTAGTTCCTGTTAAAGGTTATTGATGTTTCCCAGCTGTTAAATGTTGCTACTCTTAGTACTTTGCTATGCAGTTTGTTTCAAAATATCCTGAATGCATCCTCCCTGTGTCAGAAATGGTCATCACACTCCTTCAACTGCTATGTCATCACTTTGTTTTCTGGCACCATCCTTTCCTAAAACATAACATTCCTAGTGCAGGGAAAATGGTTTCACTATCTAAGGAATAATAGGACTAGTCCAGGATGATTTATTCCCCATCAGAGCATCTTCCTTAGACTGTACAGTGAAGATGGTTGTTTTTAACATTTTATTCATTCATTCAAAGGTAAGTCACTGAAAAAAATCATTGACAGCATACTCGTATGCCTGGCACAAAGAATAAAAGATTAATAAAATACAATCTTTAATTTCAAGGAGCTTACAGGCAAGTAAAACAGATGATAAGAGTTAGTGTAACGTGCTATAAAGATAAGGAAATACCCACGGGAGAGAGGCAGTATATCCAAGTGGTTATGAGAACTGGTTCTGGAACAGACTTCCTGGGTTCCAAGCTTGGCTTCACTACTAACCTGCTGTTTGAGTAAGTTATTTAACATGTGGTTTGGTTTTCCTAAAATGGGGTGTATGGGAATCTACCTTGTAAAATTATGATGAAGATTTAAGTGAATTAGTAAGTGTAAAATGCCTAGAACAGTGTCTGGTATAAAGTAAGCACTCAATAAATGTTGTATGTTACTACAACAGAAGGTGCACTTAACCCTCTCTGTGAGGTTAGTGTATGAAGGTAGCTAGGTAAAAAAGAAATAAAGTCAAGAAGATTTTTCTGAAGTGATTATTGATGTAAGTCTTGAAGATTTATTTCCTCAACAATTATCTATTAGATATTTACTATGCACCATGCACTAAATAAGTAAGTATAAAGCAATAGGGATTGGAAAATATAGAAGAAAAACTTCTTAAGCAATGGGAACCGCAGGTTCAATGTCATGAAGATCTAAGAGGTCAAGGTGAGTTCTGGCAAGTGCAAATAGCCCAATACAGCAAAGAATAGGGTGAGAGCTGAAGAAAGGCAAGAGATGACAGAGAAAGAATAGGGGTGAATATGTCAGATTATAAACAGCCTTGTATATCATTCTATGACATTTTAAATTTATTCCATAGAAACTAGTTACCAAAGAAGGTTTTACGCTGGAGAGGGATGTGATCAGATCTGTGTTCTTAAAACATTACTTTGGTGATACTTTTAATCTAAGCCAACTCAATTTTCTTTAGGAAATAAGACCTCAGACAAAACTCCTCATCAGAAAATGGTAGGATAATTTTCTATGCAAATCAAAATTAATGGATTTTGGAATCCATTTTTGAAATGGATTTGGAAAATTTCACTTACAAATTAAGAAGTGAAAATGAGTTTCCGTATATGCAGTATAAATAATACTTTGCTTTGCAGTATGAAATATTTATCTCAAAAAGAAACACCTGATAACACATAGGAATCTCTGAGTGAAATAACAAACTCTGGCCTGGCCCTTCTGTATTTATCTTATATCCTTTTTATGTCTCATTCATTTGTTTAATCAACAAACATTTATTGTGCCAGACACTACTCTGGACACATGGGATACTAGAGTGAACAACAACAAAAAAAACAGATGAAAATTTCCTGCCCTGTGGAATAGAGATAGATCATAAATATTAAACATAATAAGTAAATCACATGAAATATTAAGAGGAGGTAAGTATTATAAAAATAAATAAATGCAGCAGAGGAAATTCTGGTCAAGATAGAAAATTCTGGTCAAAGTAGGCAAACGTTGTGCTTGCCACCTCCCACGATCACATTAAAATTACAACTAACTTATAGAACAATCAACCTGGAGAACCATTGAAGACTAGCTGAACAGAAGTCCTATAACTAAGGATATAAATAAGAAGCCATGTCGAGACTAGCAGGAGGGGCAGAGACACAACACGGGCTGGTCACACACCCATGTGTGGCAGTTGAGAATCGGGAGGAATATCTCACCTGCAGTGGTCCCCCCTGAAGAGTGAAAGGTTCCAGCCCCACAGTGTCAAGCAGAGGAGCCCCTACAACATCTGGCTGTGAAACTCAGTGGGGATTCCGTTTGTCCAAGTGACATGGAAAGCTGTAAGAAAATCAGGCATTCCACTTAAAGGTCCCGCAAAAAGATTCTCTTACTCCCAGGACTCACCCTGGCTCTGTAGGAGGGACAATGGCTTGGGAGGTGCCAGAGATATATAGGGAGAGACTGAGTTGAGTGGCTATAGGTTGAGGACTGGACAGACAGCTGCCATTATCCCTGTTGAGACCTTTTCCTGTGTAGCCAGCATGCAGACCCCATTCTTCCTGTGTCGAACCCTCCCCCAACATAGCAAAATTTGAATTCTCACTGGCCTGGTGAAATCCACTGACTCCACCCTAGTGACTCCCTGGAATCCTGCCCCTCCCAACTCATGTACAGCTGGAAACTTTTTTGGTAACTAGCCAGCAGCCAGTATTGGCCCTCACTGCAGACTTTCTTGGACAACTCTTGGGTCCATGGACCTCAGGTGGACAGTGGCTGGCCTCGCTGTGCTCTGAACCTTTTGAGTGGCCCCAGGCTAAACACTGGCACCAAATCTGAATTTGCATTAACTTGGTGAACACCACTCACCCCACCCTGGTGACTCCCTTAAGCCCCACCTAACCCAACTCGCCTACTGCCCAAGGCTGAGCCTTACAGGCAGATAGCAGGCAATGGCAGGCCTCAGGTGCCCTGGGCCTTTTCTGAGCTGCTCCAGTCCCAATCCTGGTGGCAGCCAGCCTCGGTTACAAGCATGACCTCTCCTGCACACCTCTAGGACTAGCACAAGCAGCAACCAAGCACACATCACTTTATAGCTCCTATGAGGTAGTCCCAAGCCCATCACAGGCAGCGGTGGACCTTGGCCTGCACAAGAGCCCTTGCCAAGAGACGCTAACCAAAACACTCAGTGATCAGCTTCAGACCACACCACAATACCACGTTATTAACTATACAAAGAGCACCCCCAAAGGCTGATCTCAGCAGGCACCAGAGCCCACTGGGTTGAATCCAGTCCTGTGGGGTCGGCCCCTACCTAGCAGCTCATATACAGTGGTCACGGCCAACCCTCAATCAGTAAGCCTGAGGGTCAATCCCACCCACTAACATGCCAATAGCAATCAAGGCTCAACTACAACAGAAGGGCTCACACAACCCACACAAGGGACACACCTGGAACACCCAGCTCAGGTGACCAAGGAGACTGCACCACTAGGCCCCACAGGGCACCTACTACATAAGGCCATCTGGCAAGAGATGTAACAGATCTACATAATACATACCAACAAAAATAGAGAGGCAGTCAAAATGAGGAAACAAAGAAATATGTCACAAATAAAAAGACAAGAGAACTCTAGAAAAAGAACTAAACAAAATGGAGGCAAGCAATAGAGTTCAAATACTAGTTATAAGGATGCTCGAGGAACTTAGTGAGAACTTCAACAAAGAGCTAGTAAGCTTAAAAAGGACATAGAAACCATAAAAAAAGAACCAGTTGGAAACGAAAAATACGATAACTGAAATGAAGAATGCACTAAGAGGAATCAACAGGAGATTAGATAAAGCAGAGGATCAAATCAGAAACTTAGAAGAAAAGGTAGCAGAAAACACCCAATCAGAACACCAAAAAGAAAACAAAAATAACTGAAGATAGTTTAAGGGACCTCTGGGACAATATCAAGCATAACAACATTTGCATAATAGGGACAACAGAAGGAGAAGAAAGGGAGCAAGAGATTGTGAATCTATTTGAAGAAATAATGACTGAAAACTTCCCTAATCTGGCAAAAGAAATTGACTTACAATTCCAGGGAGCATAGAGAGTATGAAACAAAACAAACCCAAAGAGGTCCACTACAAGACACATCATAATTAAAATGACATAGGTGAAAGACAAAGAGAATCTTAAAAGCAGCAAGAGAAAGGCAGTTAGTCACCTACAAAGGAGCTCCCATAATACTGTCAATTGATTGCAGGCCAGAAGGGATTAGCATGAAATATTCAAAGTGATGAAAAGAAAAGACCTACAACCAAGACTACTCTACAGAGCAAGGCTATCACTTAAAATTGAAGGAGATAAAGAGCTTCCCAGACAAGAAAAAGCTAAAGGAATTCATCATCACTAAACCAGTATTACAAGAAATGTTAAAGGGACTTCTTTAAGAAGAAGGGGGCGGGGGGTTGACATAAATATGAATAACAAAAGAATGAATACAAGTCACGTTTGACTTCTGTAATTACAGGAGGTGCTCAAAGTGGTTACCACCAGCATCCAGACACTTCTGATTATGGTGAACTACTGCTTGAGCAACGCTGACCATCTCTTAAAATGTGTATACATTTTTTGGCACCCCTGGTATATATGAATAAATTTAACTAAAAAGGGCAAAAGACTTGGCAAATTACATGACATGGAAGAAAAAAACTGGAGAAAATACAAATAAATGGAAGCATATATCATGCTGTTGGATAAGAAAAATTGAGATTGTTAACATATCCATGCTACCCAAAGTAACTTATATATGCAATACAATCCTTATCAAAATACCAATGGTATTTTTCATAGAACTGAAAAAACTAATCTTAAAATTTATATGGAACCACAAAAGACCTTGAATAGCCAAAGCAATCCTGAGAAAGAAGATCAAAATTAGAGGTATCATTCTGCCAACAGCAAACTATACTACAAGGATATGGTAATCAAAATGACATGGTATTGACATTAAAAACAGACATACAGATCAATGAAACAGAATAGAAAGCCCAGAAATAAACCCATATCTACATGGTCATTTAATCTATGACAAAGGAAGCAAGAACATACAGTTAGGTAAAGACACTCTATTCAATAAATGGTGTTGGAAAAACTAGACAGATACATGCAAAATCAAGGGAAAATGGACTACCTTCTCATACTACCATGTTTCCCCGAAAATAAGACTGGCTCTTATATTAATTTTTGCTCCAAAACACTCATTAGGGCTTATGTTCAGGGGATGTCATCCTGAAAAATCATGCTAGTGCTTATTTTCCAGTTAGGTCTTATTTGGGGGCGAAACATGGTATATACAAGAATAAACTCCAAATGGATTAAAGACTTAAATGTAAGACCAAAACCATAAAATTCCTAGAGGAAAATATAGGCAGGAAACTCACCAACATTGCCCTTAGTGATATTTTTTTCTGATCTGTATCCTTGGGCAAGAGAAACAAGAGAAGAAATAAACAAGTGGGACTA
Organism: Rhinolophus ferrumequinum; assembly: GCF_004115265.2. NCBI lineage: Eukaryota > Metazoa > Chordata > Mammalia > Chiroptera > Rhinolophidae > Rhinolophus > Rhinolophus ferrumequinum. The sequence goes on along the minus strand of NC_046294.1, from coordinate 79,121,901 downwards.
CATCAAACTAAAAAGTTTTTGCACAACAAAGGAAACCATTAACAAAATGAAAAGACAGCCTACTGAATGGGAGAAGATATTTGCCAATGATACATCTGATAAGGGGTTAATATCCAAAATTTATAAAGAACTCATACAACTCAACACCAAAAAAACAAACAATCCAATTAAAAAATGGACAGGGGATCTGAATAGACATTTCTCCAAAGAGGACATATTAATGGGTGGATGAAAAAGGTGAAGAGATTAAGAAGTACAAATTGGTAGTCACAAAATAGTCAAGAGGATGTAGAGTGCAGCATAGGGACTATAGTCAATAATACTGTAGTGACTACCGTGTTTCCCTGAAAATAAGACCCAGCCAGACAATCAGCTCTAATGCATCTTTTAGAGCAAAAGTTAATATAAGACCCGGTCTTATTTTACTATAATATAAGACCCGGTCTTTATAATATAATATAATATAATATAATATAATATAATATAATATAATATAATATAATATAATATAATACCGGGTCTTATATTAATTTTTGCTCCAAATGACAAATTGGAGCTGATTGACCGGCTAGGTCTGATTTCTGGAAACACAGTGTGTATAGTGCGAGGTGAGTACTAAAGCAATAGGGGTATTGCTTCCTAAATTATAGAAATGTCTTGTTACTATGTTGTACACCTGAAACTAATATAATGTTGGATGTCAGCTATAATTGAAAATAAATAAATAAATTTGAAAAATTAAGCAGAGTAAGGAAAATTGGGATCATCCATTATTGATAAGAATCATAATAGGATGACTTCAAGCAGTAATGAGAAACTGTAATGCCCTCTGCAGTGTAAAATTCACGATAATTTCTATGGTGGGTGCAAAATCCTGTCACTGTACATGGGTCTAAGCATCAAAAAGGGGGTTACCCTGAAAAACTGTGTGTATATATTATATATAGTATATAATATATATTTCTTTATATTTCTATATAAATATATACATATTTCTTCTATATTAGCACGATTTATATAATTATATATACACGCATGATTTATAAAGATCCTGTAAGCCTACTTTAAACAATGTGATGTGGACAAAGCTTAAAATGGGCTGGAACATTTTCCCCCCATTACTTCCACAATAAACAATTCTGGGGTTTGGTGGTTGTGGTGGTGTGTGGGTGTGTATATATTTTGGACAGCATCTCCTGCTTGGAACAGAGCCTGCCAGAGCCCTATTCTTCTATAACCTGTCCTGATAACAGCCCAACCAGGCAGGAACCTTGATCTTTTTTTTTTCTTACCACGAAAACAAAACTCCTTCAACAACCTCGTTATCATAGAGTGGTGTCCTTCACCACTAATCCTCGCCTTACGTAGTCCTGACTCCAAGGGAAGAATGCCACCTACCGAATCTACCGCACAAGTCATCCAGTCCTGCAAAGTGCAGCAACATTCAACTCTACCCCGGGTCGGCTCCAAATCCCCTCCCTCTGATTATTGTTTGGCCTTAAAAAAAAATTTGCCACTATTTGAGCTGACAGGAAGTTATGCTCTAAGCGCAGATATCTGATAAACATTTCCACATATTGTAGCCTGCTCAATAGCTAAGCCAAATTTCAGAGTCCTCTTTCTGCCTACATTTTCTTTTAGTGCGTTTTCACGTTTGGAATGCTCGGGTCTCTGCCGCCGGCAGACAGCGGAAACCGCTGGTGCAAATTGTGCAGGGGCTGCTGACTGATGGCTGCAGAAGCCAAGGAGGGTGACCCGGCCAGGCTAACGTTTGGGATTGCACAAGAGGTCAGGCGATGCTGTGGGCGTCCAAATTTGTACAGCCGCAGCACTCTGCGACGCGCAACTCCATCCTGAGGCCTCCGGAGTGGGGGTGGAAACGGGGGTGGGGAGACCCCTCTGCAGTCCGCTGAAAGCGAGGCAGGAATCACTGCAACTCCTTGGTTCAGGCTGAAGTCGCCACAGCTGCGCGGATGAACGCGCTGCAGCGGCGTTTTCCTCCCACTGGCGCAGCGCGGGAAGGGATGGGGTCGGTGCTAGTGGGCTGGGCGCCGGGAGAGGCGCGCTAGAGGCCCTGGTTCATGACACAAACCCGTGAGCTCCTTTGGGCTGAACCCACACGGAGTGTCGGATTCAGAAGGTCAGTCGGTCGCCTGTGCCCTAACATATATATAGAAAGACGCCGGGCCCGGCCACCGCAGGCCAGGGCTGCCACGGGGAGGGCCGCGGCGGGAGGAGGGCGGCCGGGGGCGGGTCCCCGCACGGGGAGCCCAGCGCTAAGAGGGCGGGCCTGAGGCGGTGCTAGCCGCGGCGCGGACCCGCGGTCGCCGCTGCAATTGCTTCCAGCCCACCGTACCGAGCGCAGGCGGCGGTACATGGCCCCGACGGGAGGCGCGCTGCCCGCACCCCGTGCCCCGCTCCCTGCTTGACCGCGGCGGCAGCCTTTGCCCCGCGCGTCCTTGCCCCTCCGGCCACGATCTTGCGGACATGACCGCATAGCCTCCAGGGCTGGGATTTGCTTGAAAGGCTTCTTCATGGAAGCGATGTCTCCCCAGCAAGAGACTCTAGGGGGGCAGCCGGGGCGCTCCTCCTCCCTGACAGGAGTGTCTCGGATCGCAGGAGGCCCGGGCACCAAGAAGGTGAGGACGCTGAGCAGGGCCCCGCGCCCGCCGCTGCCGCCGCCGCAGCAGCAGCAGCAGCAGACCCGCTCCCCGCGCGCACCCTCCGCGCCCGCCACTGCGGTGCGCAAGCCGCATGCCGCGAGGATTTAACGCTCGAGGCTCGCGGCCCGGTGCGTTAGTCCTTGGGCATTCCCGCCTTCCTCGCCCTCACGCACCGCGGCACCATCCCAAACCACCCCGGCACCTCCGGGCTCTTCGCGTCTAGAGTCGTAATCACTCTCGGAGCGGACCCAGCAGCCTCCCTCCCGGTCTCCATCCGCTGCGGGGTCCACAGGCAGCCCCGCTCCCCAGCTGGAGCGCGAGGTCCCGAATTGGGGCATCGCGTTTCCCTCGCCCCTTCGGGTGCGCGGCCTATAGGTCCACCCCCAACCCCCGAGGTCCCCCGGGTGCTCACTGTCTCTTGACGGGGTCAGCTCCGAGGTCATCAAGGCTGGCGGCGTCTGGTGGAGCGCGGCAACCCGCGCTGAGGAAGGTAGGCAGCCGGGCTGCTGCGCCCGCAGGGCTCAGCCCCCTCAGCTGGACTCGGCGGCGCAGCAGCTCAGCGGTATTTGGATTGGGTGGGGAGGGGTAACGGGGGGTGGGTAGCGTTCCTGCGCCCAGCGCGGCGCTCCCGGAATGACTCCGGGTCTCCGAGGTGGTGGTCAGACTTGTAGGCATGCTTGGGATGCTAACAGTCGACACTGCGGGGACGGGGAGGTTTGGTTCGGCCGAGAACCCGGCTGGGTGGGGCTGGTAGCCTGCGGTTGAGGGTCGTCAGAGCCAAGGTCGCCCTGCGCTCATCCCCTAACCCTCGGGACACGGCGGGGCTGGAAAGGGGTAGGGGTGTCGCAGTCGGCATGGGGGTGGCGGGCGTGTTTCCCTGTCAAAGTAGGGAGGAGGAACGCGGGCAACAACTTGTAGCGTTCCATTCGATAAACCAGCCGCGGTGCGGCGTGCTGATTCCGATCGGGTCGGGTTTCTTTGGAACGGTTCTCTCAGCAAGTGCGCGTGGCCCCCAGCGGCCAGGCTCTGCTGCTCTCTGAGGAATTGATTTGGGTGTTTCTAGCCATGTCTGCCCTCGCTTCTCCCCTCCCCCCCAAGACCTTCTGATATTTGGCCGTTTTTGCTGTGTCCTGGTGATGCCCTTCCAGCTTCTCTGGAAACAAATTTGGGATTAGAGGGATCTTCTCTTTAAAATAAAAAAATAATAATATCTTGATGCTTTACATTGATATCATTAGAGCCTTAAAGGGTCGTTCAGACTCCCTGATTGTCCGGATCTTACTGCCTTTCACTACTCTTCCCACCAGCATTCTGGGTTGGCTAGAGGTCTGTTTGAAGAGGTGAGATCGGTGCGCCGAGTATAGAGGAGTAGGTGAGCTCCCAAGGACCTTGACCGTGTCGCAGAGCCATCTAGGAGTGAACTTGATGATGTATCAGCTGTAGTGCCAGCTCAGCCTTTGATGCACTCAGGCTTCGGTTTGTCCTTGTTGCTTTTCCCCTTCAGAGATTCAGAAATGCAGAGAGCGAGACGGAGGGAGGAAGGGAGGGAGGAAATGAGAATTTACAGATTAGCACTACGTTTGGGAAGGTAAATGAATGTTCACTAATTGACATACATTTTAAAGCAATGTTTATCCTTGTAACCTTAAGGAATTAGGAAAAATCAAAGATTTATATTCCTGAACAGTTCTCTTCCTTTTTCACTAAGGGTAATTAAGCTTAAGTACGGGTGTACTGGCAAAGGGACAAAGCATTAGAGTGACTTGATCAATATAAGGTAGTACTTATCCAATAAATGCTTTGCATCTTAAGCCGTTGTCCTTAAGATGCTGTCCTTCATTATAAACCATAATGGGTTGTTACATTACCAATCTAGTCTTTTCCTTTTCCTTTTTTTTTTTTTTTTTTTTTTTAAAGGAAATAGATTTTGCCAGTCTGGTCTTTCTACAACTTTTTACTCCTTTGGGGTAGGGGTGAAGTTGAAGAACTGTTTTCTTTGCTTTTAATATTTTTCCAGAAAAGTGCATCTCTGCTTATTTTAAATATTAAGGGCAAATCTGATTTCGGACCTCCATATTAGCAATAGAAAGTAATAAAATATTTCCAACGTGTAGGTCATAGAATCATTTCCATTTGTGCTCTTATGAACCAGTCTTCATGTATCCCAAATATTCACCAGATTGATATTTTTTGTATTTCATTTTGCCTTTTTGGTCTTGGTAGTCTTAGTGAGTCATGAGACATTTCTAAAAATAAGTTTACTTATGTGGTTGTAATGTTAATTACTAAGGCTTGGGTCAATGTTTAAATTGCCAGGTACAATCAATATTTTAAAAAAGGAAATAGAAAAGAAAGTATTAGTACATTTGTAAGGGTAAGGGCTGTTTTGTATAATTTTTTTTGGTCTGTTTCATATATGTATGTGTATTTTGGGCAGTGATGTAAATAAAATGTGTTTCTTACTGAGTGGTCAAAATTTTAAAGGCAAGTTTATTGGCCAGACCACTGTTAGAATAAGTTCACTTGGCTTTTAGTTCTAGCTCTATGGTCTTGAGAAAATCACTTGTTTCAGTTTTCTCATTTGTAAAATGGGAATCAAAGACATAATACTGGAGAAAGTATAGATGACAATTATACCTTGTACTCTGTGAAAATAAAATCATCTTAAATAATAAGATTTTAAAAAAACAATAGCATCGTTCACATTACTCATCCTGAGAGTCTGTTAACCCAGTGGTACCGCCATTGCCTAGAATATAGTTCGTATTCCCAGAAACTACTGTCAAAGAGGCAGTTTTATATAATGTGAAATTTAGAGTGTGATGACTTAGATTCAAGTCTCCATTGTATTGGTTCTAGCTTTCTGACCTAAGTAAGTTACTTAACCTTTTCAGTTTCCTCTTTGTAAAATGAAAATACCTACCTCCTCAAGATTATTGGAAAAATTAAATGTGAAATTGAGTGAATATTGACATATAATAAGCTCTCAATAAATGTTAGCTCTTATTGTTTGTACTTTCCCCCATATCTGTAATTCATAGTACTGTGTCCCAGTTGTTCAAGCCAAAAATCTAGGATTTATTTTCATTTCCTCACTCTACAACAACCATCAGAAAGCCAGTCAAATATCACTTTAAAACGTATCTTGAATTTCTCCATTTCATCTCTACTGCTACCATGGCTTATCATAATCCAAGCCAAACCACCACCATCTTTCACTTGTATCTTTGTAATAACTCCCTAACTTGTCTTAACACCTTTCTTACCCTTCCCTGACCCAGTCTCCATTTAGCTGTACCAGAGAAATCTTTAAAAATGTAAATTGATCATGTTGCTTACCTGCTTAAAATCCTGTAGTGGCTTTCCATCATATTTAGAATAAAATTCAGACTCTTTCTCTTAGCCCTCGTTACTTCTCCAAAACTCATCTACCTTTTCCGCCTTGTTTGTATATTCTCCAGCCACATGGGCCTTCTTTTTCAAACATCAAGTCATCAAATTAATTCCTATTCTGAAGCCTTGGTTTTCCTATTCCCTCTGCTTCTACCACAGGTATTTGCAATGTTGACTCTTTCATGTTGTTCAGATCTCGGGTCCTCCTAGAGGCCTGTCCTGACTACCTAAGTGGAATTCACCCCTAATCATCTCTATAACTTCTGTTTTATTTTCATATTAGCAGTCATCCTCATTCAGCCTGATATTTTCTTATTTACTTCCTTGTTATGTTACCGGAACTTCTCCCCAGATTGTGAAAACCATGAGAATAGGGACATTTTCTGAATTGTTCAAGGCTGCCTCCTCAGTGCCTAGGACAGTGCTATGTATTAGGTACTCAGTGTCTAAGACAGTGCTATGTATTAGTCACATACAGCAGTGAACAGGATAGATATGGCCCCTCGTGTTCAGAGTTTATGCTTTAGAGCAGGATCAGCAAACCTTGTCTTAAGGGGTCAGATAGTAAATAATTTGGGCTTATAGACCATAAGGTCTCTGTTGCAGCTACCCACTCTGCCATTGTAGTGCTAAAGCAACCAGAGACAATATATAAATGAATGTGCATAGCTGTGTTCCAATAAAACTTTATATAGAAAACAGGTAGTGTGGGTCCCTGGTGTATAGTTTGCTGACCCCTGGTCTAGAACATCACTGTTAAGTAGAACTTTCTGTGATGATGGAACTGCCCTTTATCTATAATGTCCAATTTGATAGCCATTAGCTACACATGGCTTCTGGGCACTTGAAACGTGGCTGATACAACTGAGGAACTAAAAAAATTTTAACAGCTTCACTGAGATATAATTGACATACAATAAAGTACATATTTAAAGTATGTAAATCAGTAAGTTTTGGCATATGTATACACCTGTGAAACCATCACCACAATCAAGATAATGAACATATTCATTATCCCCCAAAGTTTCCTCCTGTCCCTTTTTAATCCCTTTGTTCCCTCCCCATTCCTAGGCAACTATAGATTAATTTGCATTCTCAAGAATTTTTTATAAATGGAATCATACTGTGTATTCTTCCTTGTCTGGCTTCTCTAATGCAATAAGATTGAGATTCATCCCTGTTTTTGTGTGTATTAGTAGTTCATTCATGCGGAGTAGTATTCCACCATGTGAATAAACCAGTTTGTTTATCCATTCACCTATTAATAGGTATTTGGGTTGGTTCCAGGTTTTGGCTATACAAATAAAGCTGATGTGAACATTCATGTACAACTTTCTATGGACTTATGCTTCCATTTCTTTGAGGTAAATATTTAGGTGTTGAATGGCTGGGTCATATTTTAAATGTATGTTTAATTTTTGATGAAACTGTCAAATTATTTTCTAAAGTGGTTTTATATTCCCATCAGCAGTGTATAAGTACAGTTTCTCCACATCTTCACCAGCACTTATTATCTTTCTTTTTTATTATAGCCATCCTGAAAGGTAAAAAGTGGTGTCTCATTATGGTTTTGATTTGTTTTTCCCTAATGACTAATGATGCTGAGCATCTTTTCATGTGCTCACTTGTCATCCATATGTTATCTTTAGTGAAGTGCTTCTTCATATATTTTGCCCAGTTTTAATTGGGTTGTGAGTTTTCTTATTATTGAGTTTTGGGATTTATTTATATATTCTGAATTAAAGTCTTGAATTATATATGTGCTTCGTAAATGTTTTTCTCCTATTTTGTGGCTTGTCATTTTATTTCCTTAACAGTGTCTTTCAGAAAACAGAGTTTTTAATTTTCATGAAATCTGATTTGCCATTTTTTATTCAATTTTATTTAATTGTAATGTATTTTAATTTAAATAGCTACATGTTATCTAGTGAGTACTGTATTGGACATGTTGAGAGGAAGAGATGAAAACAATAATCATTTTAAAATAAACAGTGATAACTATTATTAAAGAAACAAACATGACACTGATTTAGATAAATGTGGATATGGAGCAAGACCACTCTGGCATTAGGGTGTTCAGGGAAGGCTTCTTTTAAGTGATGCTTAACTCTTTTGTGGGTGAAAAAGAGCATAGTACCATAAAAAGATTCCAAGAACTGCGAGCAATTGTTCAATGGTCCTAAGGTAGGAAAGAGCATTGTGTTTGAGGAGCTAGTTTGTAGATGATGTATAAGAAATCAGTCTCTTTATTTTATTGCCACATTTATTATTTTAACCTCAAACTGAATTACCAGTTGGTTCATCCACCTTTACTTACTAGTCAGATGATTTAACTGTTTCCAAAATCAAAGATTTTTCAGCACTGAGGCTCTTCAAAAGAATACAAAATAACTAAATAAAACGGGTGTTGGGACAGAGAAGAGAGACAGACAGAAAAAGTAAATCAAAGCAAAGGATTTTAAAATAGCTCCAACATTTTTAAATGTGGCAGCTGCTGTTGTACACTTCATTCTGTTTTTTTTTTTGTCTACATTCTCTGGGTCTAAATCTGTTTATAGCAGATCATGGTAGAACACCCGCAAGAACAGACTTTGACCATGTATGTATCTTGTGCTGGGGTTTGAATGAAACATCTTGGTGAGTAAGCTTCAGTTTTACTCTTTAATACTAAGAAAAATACTATGCCCATGGTTAAGCCAGTATCCTACTGAGTCTTTTTGTGGTGTAATTCACAAAGTAAATTACATAAAATCAGGCACATGAGATTGTTTGGGCTGAGAGGAGTCTGGAATTATTAAAGACTGAATTAGATTGATCAGAAATGGTCATTGGTGTGAACTCTGAACTTCTGACTGTATGTGCTATGCTTCTTTGTAAAATGGGAGTAATACTCCGTATCCTGTATATCTCACAAGGTTGTTTTTAATTGGTCAAAAGAAGAAAGTATATGAAAACACTTTCAAAAAAAGCACAGAAGCCATTGAGTGTAAACCAATAAAAAGCTTTATTTCTTTGAATTTAATACGGAATATTTATATGCAAATAAGTGAATGCTATCTTTCTTACTCAACTCTGGCTGCCATAACAAAATACCATAAACTATGTGGTTTAAACAACAGACGTGTATTTCTCATAGTTCTGGAGGCTGTGAATTCCCGTGACTGGATGCCAGCTAGTGCATTTCCTGGCGAGAGCCCTCTTCTTGCAGTTGATCATATTTTTGCTTTGGAGGGGTGCGGGGAGTGGGCAGAGGAGAGGAGAGAGATGGAGATAGAGCTAGATATCTGTGGCCTCTTCTTACAAGGGCACTAATCTCATCATAGGGGCACCACTCTCGTGACCTCACCTAAACCTAATTACCTCCCAAAGACCCCTCCTTCTAATACCATCCTATTGGGTGTTAGAGCTTCAACATACGAATTTTGAGGGTACATAAACACTCAGTCTACAATACACTCCTTCAAAGCAGTCACGCTTGAAGGTTATAAATACCAAATATTACAAGGTAGCAACTTGAGCAAAAAGATAAGAGTTTACTGTTTGTAATTTATGGAATCGTAAAGGACGTTTTAAAAACCTCTTTAAGTGAACGCCTAACTATACATAACACACATCAATTATATGAGGTAGGTATTGCAAACAGTAATTTATAAGGAAGGAACTAAGCCCTGCCAAGGCTACAGGTAGTAAGCAGCAGATCTGGAATTTGAACGCAGATCTTCCATATCTATTTTTCTTTCCAACTAGACTATAGATGTATTTCTTATTTGTAATATAAGATGTGGGAAAGAGTAGATTTGAATTGTATATAAGCAGCTGGGAAAAGCACATTTGAGAAGTTTTTCTCCTGAGAAGTGATTTTATTCTTTGGAGAGCAGTCTCTATCCTCTCCATCTACACTGAATGTTATGTTCGCAGTTGCCAGTGGGTAAATGTATTCGTCAGGGTTCTCCAGAGAAACAGACCAATAGAAGCTCCATTATCTGCCATCTGCAAGCTGGAGACTTAGGAAAGCTGGTGGTGTAATTTACCACCATCTTTTCTTGGGGGCGAGAAAAGGTGAGATGAGACATCCCAGCTCAACAGTGAGGGGTGGAGGGAAGGAGAGACTTCCTGCTTCCTCCACTTTTTGTTCTAGAAAGGACCTCAAGGGATTGGATGATGCCCACCCTCTTTGGGGAGGGCAATCTGCTTTACTGACTCCAGCAATTCAAATGCTAATCTCATCCAGAAATGCCCTCACAGACAGAATTAATGTTTAACCTGGCTATTCCATAGTCAGTCAAGTTGACACAAAAAATTAGCCATCCCAGTAAATATTAACTAATAGTGACAATGACACAATCATTGGTCTAATTACTTTGGAAATTTGTGATTTTTATGACTTGGTATCTGTCATTTTCAGATGTTTTATGTACGGCACTTCTATTTCAGGAGCCCTTCAGCCAGGCCTGCTTTTCACACTGATATCTCAGTCTTGCATTCTGTTGGAAAGCTTGGCATATTCTCCAAACTCATAAAACTGTATTTGAAAATTATGTATGGGTATATTGAATTGTATGCCTCAGATGATTCCACCATGGAAAATCATGTGTAAGGGAAACCCAGTTGAAAATTTCTCAATTCAGTAAACATTTTATATCATGAAATCTTGAGTGTAGGAAAAAACGCTTGCTTCTGTAGTTAATTTTACTTAAAATATGAACATAATAGTGCATTTTAACATAGCAAAAGAAAAATTAATTTTTTGTGATTCTATTGTATTTTTGATAAAAATGAAAGTTAAGGGCAGTCTTTTCTTTCTTCACATTTGTGTAATTATTAGTTTTGAATGTTGAGTCCTCCAAGTTAAAATTGAAAGTTGTAACTTACAGACTGAAAATTCACAAGTTCCGGATACTTAAATAGTGCAGTTGTTGCTTTTGGTTGAAGTGAAGATTGTTGTGAAGCAATTTATCACTCCCTGTGTTTTCAGCTTTTTCCCAGGTTATGATTTGGTGAAAGGTCTGCAGGACAAAAGGTGGAACATGGTCAATAGACTGGGAGAAGTGAGACAACTGTGATAGTACCTGCAGAAAATGCAACCTCCAACTTCAATAATTTAGGTGTCTGAATTCTTTCACAGTGTTTATTCTGCCATCCAGGACTTGTAGCTGTTCTTTTCAAAGTAAGGATATCTTGTGCCTTATAGGACCACATACAACTTAACAAAAATATGTGATTATAAAGCTTGTCTTCCTAGAAGTTATCAGTAACTGAAAATATATGAGATTTCAAGTGCCACAAAAACATATTATGAATTATACACACACCTATATGTATATACACTCATATATACAGTGCTTTGAGGAACTATATGTGCATTTTATTATTGTGATTTGATAGAGTTTCATGACTCATACCCCACATGTCTCCAGAGCATGTGGCAAAAACTTCTGTTGTGGACTGAATGTTTGTGTCCCCTGCAAACTTACATGTTGAAGCCCTAGTCCCCAGTATGATAATATTTGGAGACGGGCAGTTTGGAAGATAATTAGGTTAGCGGAGGTCATGAGGGCAGAACCCTCATGATAGTATTAGATGCCCAGAGAGCTTGCTCGTTCTGTCTCTCTCTGGCCCACATGTGAGGATACAGCAAGAAGTCACCTGTCTACAAACCAAGAAGGAGACCCTCACCAAGAACCCAATCTGCTGGCACCTTGACCTTGGACTTCCCAGTCTCCAGAACAGTGAGAAATGTGTCTGTTGTTTAAACCACCCAGTCTTATTTTGTTATCGCAGCCTGAGCTGACTGATTACCTCTAAAGTAAACTTTCATTGAGCAAAAAGTTTCCTCTCTTATTCTTTCTGTTGTTATCTCAAGTGTTCTAGACCACTGGGGTTCTACAGGTCCAGAGGTGCGCAGAATGCCTGCAGGGTGAATGCTCAATTTGGTAACGGCAACTGCAGCAGTTTTCTGAAGCAACCTAGGATGGGGATGATATTTAGCTTTTCTTTACTCACGGAAGACTTAGCTACATTGTGGGAGTCTGGAAGGGGAGTAGAGGAAACTGCCTTCTGTCAGCCACCAATAATGGAGCTTGTAGGCAACACAGCCCAGTTTACTTTATAATTTTGTTTCAGTCTGATTTTTTTTATCTGGGGCAAGTTTAGATTAGAACTATCCATCTGACAGCAAAAATAGCCCTATCACACTGTATGTCAGTGCTGTGCTTAGCAGCCTTGACCTAATTTTGACAGACAGCTGTCACATGGCACAACTGAAAGGTAAAACCTGTTTTGGGATGTCTGGTCACTAGTATGTGGACTCTCAAAATGGAATGAGCCCACATCAGCTCATATTACAAAGATCTGGAAAACCCAGCTGCTGTGTGGCCTTTTGCTTTCCCTGTTTACCTGCGTCCTAATTTACACCTAGGAGGGTGTCCATATTTCCTCTTATACCCCTACATTCACCTTCCAGAACCTCAGCTTCAACAGTAGCCATTACTAAGTTACGCACTGTCTGAATCTGGATAGACATGGGCCTCTTTTTTATTCTCATTTGATACACTTGGTTTTTTACCATTGTGGTTTTGGGATTTTACCACCATACTCTTCTGCTCTGCATGAGGAAAGTGAGAGGTTGCTGTAAGGCAGAGATTCACAATTGTTATAGCTGTGTCTGATACATTCAACCCTTAAGCTTCAGGCAGATGGATAGGTACTGGGGCAGCCAGAGAGCCCCTTTGTTTATTACAGTGTGCCAGGGATGTATAAATAATATCACTTTGTATGGGCCATGATGTGAAAAATGTAGAAGCCCTGCCCTGGAAGGGTTATGAGGGAGAAAGCATTGGTGACTGACCTTACCTACTCCAGGGTGCTGCTGAAAGGGAATTATGACCAGAGGTAGAAATTGGTGGCTTTGCCAAAAAAGAAAGTCCAGTCAGTTTGAAGGCCTATAGTGATACTCCAGAAGACTGCACAGTGCATGGGAGAGGTGGAGGCAGAGAAACAAACAACAATAGTATTTAAAGGGAGTTCCATCATATTTACTTAGGCACAGTCCTCATGAACTCGAAAGCGTTATATGTTACACTACCACAATGCTTTCCATGTCAGGGGACTGTCACATATATAATCTTTATTCTATTCTTGCTGGTAGGTTGGACAGTTTTGTCATTTTGTTACCAAGGAACAAAAGAGCCCTTTTGAGGACTTGTGTCCAACTCCCCAAGGGGTTTCAGTGGTGGTTGGCAGGAACACAAGTCCCACAACTCTTTGCCTAAATTAAGTTGAGAGCTTTTCTACTAGATCTTGGCTCCAGAGAGTGAGTGGGTGATATGGCCGGTCGTGACAATACCAACAGCAATATTGGCAAGAACACTGAGTGACAGGAGGCGGGCCTGGGCGACCTGGGGAAGAGGGGGTCTTTTGTGGAATATGGGACTGGACTCCTCGGTGTAGGGTGCCATGAGAAAGTTATAGAATCAAAACCCCAGGGAGCGAGAGTCATATTAAAGAAATGATAAAGGAAGGTAAAGGGACAAGGAAAGGATGAGGGGGGCAGGGGAGCTAGCCAAAAGTGTTAGTTCCTGGCTAATTAGAGAAATCAAGTTTCCAAGGAGAAGGAAAGTGGAGTGGGGACAGAGCGATGGGTGGACGTGACTCAAGAGAGAACGAGTCCTCAGTGTGAAGGGACAGGAACCATAAAGAAAGTATCAGGGAGAGTGACTGGGAGTTATGTGAAAGTCCAGTCGCGAGAGGGAGGGAGGAAGTAGAAGGAAAGTAAGTGATATCCGATTGAGTTGGGGCAGATGGGTGCCAGGACAAGGCCGAAGAGAGCAACAGGGCAGAAGGAAATAAAGGGAAGAGAACAGTCTTTACAATAGGAGGATAATCCTTAGATACACTCACCAGGGAATGGCCTGAAATTCCTGTAGTGTCACTGTTGGGGGAGGGGGGACATTCCGGAATCCATACAGAACCAGAGAACTTGTGCTGGGTGTAAGCCTGGTTTCACGCGAGTATCCCCAGCCCTGTTATCCCTGGGGGTCTTATCCGTGATACCCATCCCTTTCTTCTTGTTTTGCCCATGATTGGCTGTTAAAGAAGTTCAGTCTGATGTCTCTGATTCTTCCTCCCCTAGTAGTGGGATGAGGAAGGGTCGATGTAGCTTCTCCGAATAGAGAGGTTAGTGATCAGGCCACAGGTCCCTCCATGGCCGCCTTTTGTTACCAATGGGCAGAAGTCTCCTTTTCAAGGACCCCAAGCAGGGTTCTTTTCCCGAAAGTGAGCTTTAACAGTACAAGCTTTTATTCTAGGGCCAGAGAATAAAGAAGCAGACGCACAGCTCTCAGATCGACTTCTCCCTTAACTGTCCACAGGTACCTAAAATGGGATAGAAGAAAGGAAGGGAGGTTTAGGTAAATAGGTAGGAAGAATATTCATGGGTTTTCCAGGGAAAAGGGTGGCTTTCTCTCTGAATCGGTTCTACCCTCTGTATGTTCCTTTATGGCCGTTGTCATGGCATTTATCAACTGTCATGGCACTGGTAGGTGTGTTATTTAGCAGAGAGATTATATGAGTATTATAATGAGGTTTAAAATCTTTTAGAGGTCCTTTAGACAGTCATTTTAGTTTCCACTGGTTTCAGCTATTCTCGACAAGTTCTTAACTGCTGACCTTGGCCATCCTTGTTCTTAGAGGTAGAGTTAGAGCAAGGGAGAGGTTCAGCCAGGCCTCTTACACCTTCAGGCAGGCACTGTGGCTCTGTCACAGGGTAACAATTTTACAAGAGAACTCTGGGAAGTTAAGTGATAGAACCAGGGTCCAGAATTTAGGTCTAATGTCTACTAGCCCTGTGCCTGTTCTTCTACATTACATTGATTCTCATGTTTATTATTTTACTTCGAAATCATTGTCTCACAGAAAGAGGAAAGATAGCCAAAAGTAAAAAAAAAAAAAAAAAAAAAAAAAAAACCCAACATTTCTTTCTTAACCTCAGAAAAGAACTTTTGTTCCTTTACAGTACTCTGTTCTGTACTTTGTATTTTTAAAATACTTTGTTTTAATTAAATACTCAGATTGATTCTGGATGGGATGATTATGAATAAAGAGAAGACCATCCTCATCACATACCAAACTGACAATAGTGAGAAGCTTCAACTCACCCAGCGGTTGAAACTGCAGTGGGTGGTCACGTAGGGTGGTCATGTAGCTGGAGCCTGCAGCTGGGGAAAACAACCTTGAGCCACATCCTCCACCCAATAAGTGACAATGAGCAGACAGAACCATAATCACAGGAGAGATAACCAGGCCTCGGAAAAGTTTCTAAAGTTGAACATACGCATTAGTTAAAAGAGCTGCCCTATAGTTAACTTTTCCTTATTATCATAATAAAAAACACTCCCCTAGGCAGAGATTTAAGATGCTAACGAGACTAATGAGACATGCTCTGCATGAAGTAGCATGTAGGTATAATGCGCAGGTGCAGTGTAGGACCTGCCTCAACATCCTTTCGGGTGGAAGAAGGAAAGAGGAAGGGGTGGCCTCCCACCCAAGAACCCATAAAACCATGGTGCCTCTAAGCCTCCGGGAACCATATCCATTCTCTGCCCAGTGTGCCCCATTGGTGCGTCAAGCTTTCACTTTAATAAACCTCCCTTTCAGCAAAACCGTTTCACCCACTCGCTTGACTTCTGTCCTGAGAGAGGGGCTCCACCGGTAACAAAACTTTTTTGAGATATAAGACCTAGAAGCACAAGGTGCAAGGTTAAGAATAACTTTCTTTTTCCCTTGCAGAGCCAGCGTCTTTGAGTTATGTCTCCACAAATAAATGCTGCTGGCGAGTAGGGAAGACAAGAAATTAATTCTTTTGCCACAAATTAATTCTTTTGCCACAAAAGGATTAATAGTCAAATTTGAGTAAACTAATTTGTAAATTTGATTCAATGTTTTTTTCTAGACTTGAAACTTGAGTATTTAGAAGCTTTCCTCAAAGCCATTTTAATGCTATGCTAATTTTAAATGGTTGACAGTAACCTCAGCACATTTGACTTAAATTCGACTGAAATGCTCAAATTTTTTCTTCATAAAGTGACTAGAAAAAACAAAGTATGAAAAATTGCCGTTCATCTGACTTAAATCTTTCATCCGGTTCTTTCCTTGTGATAGGCTTTATTTTCCTTTAATCTAAACTAAAAATAACCAGATTCAGAGTGATTTAGAGGTTCCAAAAATAGTACTGTATCTCTTGGTTGACATAAAGTTAAAATTCCAATGAGAGACTACATATAGATTTTTATGTAAACAGTGTTTTCTGAGTTGCTGAAAAAATAGAACAAAACTTTTTCCTGCAGTTACCTATTTACAACTGCATTTCCCTACTACATAGGCACTCTGTTACCTCCTTAAACTCTCAGATATAGTCAGTGTTAATTCATTGATTTAACACACAGCCATTGACAATTCACTATGTGGAAATACTGAGTAGAGCCGTGGAGGAATAGGGGAGGAATGGTGGCAAACCACAGTAGGCAGGTGGCATATCCCTCAGATCTCTGAGGAATTCAAATGGACAGCCACTCAAACATTTAGCACAAAAACATGTTGCCACAAAAGGATTAATAGTCAAATTTGAGTAAACTAATTTGTAAATTTGATTCAATGTTCATTTCTGCCTGTGTTGGACAAAAAGCAAATAAATAAGTTCCATTTTTATGTACTATACTTCAGATGATTGTTATACAAATAAAGGAAATTACAGTTTCTGGCTATGAACCAGTTTGCTGGGATGGAGTCCAGTGGTTTTGGAGTTTGGTTGATGGCTTTTGTTTTTTTCCTTTTTAACAGCTTTATTGAAATATAATTCTCATATAATACAGTTCATTCACTTAAAGTATACAATTCAATGGCTTTTAGTATATTCACAGAATTGTGCATCCATCATTACAGTCAATTCTAAAATATTTTCCTCACCCCGAAAAGAATTACTGTACCCTTTACTATCACATCCCAATACCCTCATCTCCCCCCACACCAGGCAAGGACTAATCTACCTTAAGTTCCTATGGATTTGTTTATTCTGGAAATTTCATATAAATGAAATCATATAATATGTGGTCCTTTGGAACTGGCTTCTTTTAATTAGCATAATGTTTTCAAGATTCATCCATCTTGTTGCACATATCTGTACTTCTTTTATTACGAAATAATATTCCATTTTATGTATATACCACATTTTGTTTATTCATTCATCAGTTAATGGACATTAGCATTATTTCCACTTTTTGACTATCGTGTAAAACACTGTTACTGTTAACATTCATGTTCTTGTGTATACATACTAACTATATTTAGTCATTTGCACAACTTCCAGACTGTTTTCCAACTGGTAGCACCATCTTACAGTCCCACCAGAGTGTATGAGTCCAAGCCATCCACAGCCTCATCAATGGTTATTTGTCTATCTTGTCTATTACAGTCGTCCTGATCAGTATAGAGTGGTATTTCATGATTTTGTCTTGCATTTTCCTGATGACTTATAATGTTAAACATCTCTTCATGTTCTTATTGGCTATTTGTATATCTTTGGAGAACAGTCTCTTCAGATTCTCTGCCCACTTTAAAATTCACTTATTTGTCTTTATTGAATTGTAATAATTCTTTATATAGTCTAGATACAAATTCCTTATGATTGGCAGCAATGTTCTCCCATTTTGTGGGATTTCTTTTCACTTTTTAATTGTGTCCTTTGATGTACAGAGAAGTTTTTAATCTTGACAATCATGTCCAATATATGTTCTTTTTTTCTTTTATTGTTTGTGCTTTTGATGCCATATCTAAAAAACCGTTGCCTAATTCAAGGTCCCAAACATTTCTGCCTGTGTTTTCTAAACTTTTTATAGTTTCAGCTCTTACTTTTAGATCTTTTATCCATTTTGAATTGTTTTATATATAGTGTGAGATGGGGGTACAGCTTCATTGTTTTGCATGTGAGTATCCAGTTCTCACAGCATCACTTGTTGGAGAGAAATTAACTTTATCATAAGACAAATGTTGGTCATGTAGCTCAAAGTGGTAGATGTCAACACTATGTCAAAAAATGTAGTTTGACGTGTACAAGAACGACTCTTAACATCCAATTCCATAGGAAATGCTTGTATTTCCTTAATGACAAAGAAGGTTATTTCCTTAATAGCCTTCCTTAAAGGTTGGTTTGTTTGTTTATATGTTTGTTTGTTTTCTGTGTATGTGTGTGTTTGGAGACAGTGGTGTGGATGTGGAGAATGAGTGGATTTTAAAATTCACATAAAACCTTCACTTTTTGGGTATACAGTTTGTGCTAGACTTTGGGAATGAAAAGATAGGCCTACTACAGAGTAGAGTTTCCGTTCATAATTATTGAAGGATTGGAGATAGTTTGGAAAGAAGATATAGTTTCTGCTGTCTAGAAAGGTGCAGAAAGATAAATAATATAATACGAAAGGCTGTAACAGAAGCATAATATGTGAAGCAACCTAGGAACAGAGGGAATTGACTATATAGTTAATCCGATTGGTTAAAAGTGAGTAGAAGTGGAAAGCACCTTGCAGATTAGCTGGTAATGTTGCTACAGTTTTGTGTTATTATTGAAATATCAGAGAAAAATTAACTATAGACATTTGTTTCTCATTTTCAATTATGACTTCTATTCATTTACTCTTTGACAGAATAGGTTTTTTGCCTTTGATACTGAATATAGCTGCAGAGGAGACAGCTTAGAAAATCAAAGATCTAATTTCTCTCTAGAGTTCATGTTATACTTTCCTAATAAATGGCTGTTATTAAAAAAATTTTTTTAAAAAATAAGTTTTTAAAATTTGATTACTGTTTATTGCCTCTTACAACTTTTTCCAAGCTCCTCCTCATCTTTACCATTTGGGAGAAGAGAAATAAATAAATGCTACTTAATGTTTGTTTGTTTTTTAGCTCATATAAATTCTTAGTTTTTGGGGCACCATAAGACTAGGTAAATGGTACAATATCAAGAAAATCATTCCCAAAACATTAATGCAATTGAATTTTTAGCTTAATATGTAGTTTATCAATTTAAACAAAAACTATTACCTTTTTAGAAATATTCAGTTTCAGAATGGTATCCAATATTTATGAAGTCATCTAGATAATGAACAGCAAACACTTGGACATTCTGAAAAAATCACGCTGTAGATTGTGATTTTTAAGCCAACAAAGAAAACATACACTGTTTTAAACCTACTTTCTGTTTCCTATGAGGCAAAGAATCATAGTTTTCACTGTCACTGAACAACTGTGAAATTTGTGCTAATACAAGCATAGCCTCTACCTGTCCTGACAAGTTTGTACCATTATACATTTGTAAAGGAATCAATAGCCTCATTCTATTCCCATGCATTGTATTTCACACAGTTGTTATAAACAAAAAGAAAATCCAAGTCTTTTTGCCCAAGAACAGATTCATTGATAGATACGTGAATTTGTTTCAAAGTTACCATTGGCCCTTTGTTTTGCTATACTTTTGAGCAAACGAAAAAGATATGTGTGTTTTGAATAAATTAATACCTAAATCTATTTATTAAGTTCCCATTATACTGGCTGCTATTAACACTTACTCCTTACAAGAGAAATGAATCCTGTGAATTCTGAATGTATGATGTATGTAATGGTTATTTTCTTCTATATCCAGGGTGAGTCTTTGTTGAACACTTAACACAAGACTATCAGAAATAGAAGGTACTTAAGAAACTATGTGGTCCAAATTTTCTTATTTTCTGGATAAGGAAATAGAGGCCCAGAAAAGTGACTGGATTGCTTTGAGTTGCATATCTCATTAGTGGTAGAGTAAGTCTCAGTACAAACAATAGGATCTCAAATAGATATAATATTCTGCCCGTGGTTTGATTGCATTCTCTTGAATATGAGTCCACTAGATGAGGTAGATATACTTCATTTAACTCCTCATATATCTGACAATTCTATAACTAAGAAAATATATTCTAATTACAGTGTATATCAATGGTCCTCACCATTAGGTCCTCCACATTTTCATGGGAATGAAAAACTATTTTAAAAGCACCTTTACAGAAGAAAATTTGTCACCCCTCTTTGATTATTCATTTTCATGTTTAACAGTCGTCACTCTCAGTAAGATTTCCTTATATCAGAGGTTTTCATATTTGGGTTCCACGAATCCCTAAGGAACCCATGGTATGTGGATTTTTGAACCCCTTCAAATGATGTGCATAATTTAGTTCACAGCTTTTGTAAATTTCTCAAAGAACCACTACTCAAGATCAATCTGGATTGTCAGTCTACAAGTTTGCCTTGTTTCTTTTTGCCTTATCTTCCTTGGAAGACACTTGCTACCCTCATATTATAACTCTGTATTAATTTGGAGATTATTACTGTTTCCAAATGAAGAATTTCAGATAAGTTTAATTTTTCTCATAGGCTCTTTCTTTTCTCCACATATTAAATCATTTTTATGGCTCTCTTTTGAACCCTTTCCAAATTCTTTATAAACCTGAAAGTCAAGGAGCTCAGAATTAGAAATCATGTAGTAATGAAGATCTAATTTAGGAACTTGTATCTGCTGACACTGGTGTCAGAGGATTAGGGGCAGCAGAAGTAAGACTACTGAGATATGTCCAGGAATGCCCCACCTACCCCCTAGTGTAGGCTAGGCAGACCCTCAAGTCAAAGAGATAGAGGATAAGGGGCCCAGGTAAAGCTTAAAAGAATTGGGCACATTTCAAAGTTCAAAATAGAGTAAATAGATCCTGAATGAAGGAGGTCAAAGTAGGGAGTAGGAATCAAGCCCAGACCTGAAGGTGAAACAGAATCCAGCAGGAAATCTGCATGTGAACAAACTGCCACCATTCTTGGTAAAATCAATCCAATTTTCCAATATTGGGACTCTTCACATGGGGACTAGCTGCTGGACCTTGCAATACAAATACTTGTCTATCAGATATGCCTCCTGCAAGCTCTTCACACTAGCTTCCCAATGTTAGATTCTCCAGAGTTGCATTCCCAAGAGGTGTGACTAATCGAAGCAGTAGGATGGGGTTTACAAGCTATAATACATATAAAGTAGGTTATCGAAATCACTGGGGTTGGGAGCGACTACAGACAATTCTGGGACTCTGATGAAAACTGTGGGCTTTCTCTCCTGAAGGAAAGCAGGCAGCAAATACATATCATATAAATAATTTTTATACAATTTAACCTGCTCTGAAACTGATTCATGGTTAATAACTCCCAATTGAGAAATGGGGTGTCTATGTTTCTTATCCATTTGTTTTCTGTCCTTTATTTTATATAATTGTTTCAGTTGCTATCTGAGCTATCTGTACTAAGGAAGTTTGGGCTTGTAGTTTCTCCATGTAAGCCAAAAGATTAGTGGGGAAAACAGCAACATGAGGCCATGGCTCTGGTGGCTACAGTAATTGGAGAGAGATCCTTAGGGAGCATGGTGAATTTGGGGGGGGGAAGAACTGTGCCAAACAAGTCCAGCATCCCCTTCTCACTGGATGATTCTACCTCTGTTCCTATGCTAGGGTCTAGGTTTTATTTTACTAGCAAAGAAGCAGTTTCTTTATGAATCATGTAATAAGATACTGATACTGAGCCAGTTAGTTTTATGTGGTTCCCCTTAGAGTAGCATCCAGTTCCCAAGCATGGCTGGCCTAGGACCTCGGGCAGTGGGTAGACCTTTTGTTAGGGCAGGGTGAGAGAGGAGAACAGGAAGAATGGCTCTGGACTTTCTTCACTGCTGTTTGTGACTATACAAAGGGTGCCCCAAAAAATGTATACACATTTTAAGAAAGGAAAACTGTATTAAAATTGTAATACTCAATATATATCGATAACAAAAGATGAATACAAGTCACGTTTGACTTCTGCAATGACAAGAGGTGCTCAAAGTGGTTACCATTAGTGTCCAGACACTTCTGATTACGGCGAACTACTGCTTGAGCAACGTTGACCAAATTGTCCACTTTGTATACATTTTTTGGCAGTAAATTTTACTCATCTATATCCAGTGGCAAGCCCTCTGACTCTATCTGTAGGTGTTAAACTATATAACATTGAATTTAGAGAGTAATTATCTGGACAATTCAAGTTGAATAAAACCTCAAATTTACCACAAATTTTAAGTCCTCTGAAACAGAGTACCTGAATTATCCAGTTAATTCTATATTTATATACCACTTAGAAAATTTTAAAAAAGTTTTCTTTTAAATTATATCAAAAAAATCTATTTGAAGAAAGGATTCCTAAATGTATAAATATTTAGAGGTCTGTTAAGTGTAAGAATCCAGTCTCAATCTTTTGTTTTATGTGTTTTTTTCCCCCCTCCCTTTACTTGATCTCTTCAAATCTTGTCTTTCCTTGAAGCCCAGTTTGCAGCTTATCCTGAGATAATAGAACCTACTTTGATGACATTTTGGAGTATAAATGAGATAATCCAGTCCTGCCTTTACCACAGGGCCTGGCACATAATAAACAATATCTATGTTAGCTGCAAAGGATGATAATGGTTATGATAATGCTTTTTTCAAATACTATGGTCAGCATTTAACCTCCTTAATCTCTGACCATAAGAATGCTACTGCCTAGACTGCTTTTTGACATTTAGTATGCTAGTTTAGATGTTGTTATTTTATCTCTATAATGAGATTGCAAATTCCTTCATACGCAATATAAAACTTTTTGAATTGGATTGAAAATTGTCATTTACTTCCTTTACAAGCCATGTGGTCTTCATTTTGATTTTTTTTTTTTTCCAACAGAAAATGAAAACACTAGCAGAAAGGAGGAGGAGTGCTCCATCCCTTATCCTGGATAAAGCACTACAAAAACGGCCTAGTACCAAGTAAGTGAAAAGTTTTGTATTATACATTTTGTACGCGCTACCTTTTTTTATATGAGCGGTTATTTGTTTGCTATCAGCACCAGAACTCTCTGTTTAATAATGCAAAATATGACTTCTGCCCTGCAGTTATTTAATAAGGCTTTTCTGTGAATCAGAAAGCCTTTTAGAGCTGGTATGTATGATTGTTTTAAAACAGATTCAAAAGTGGATCTCACATCACATAGTACACAAAAATGAAAAATGTAGGTTCCACATACTATTAAAATTTATAGAAACAATTAGAAATCAGAATACTAAAATATTAGTTATTTCAACCACCGTACATGTTTGGTGATGCACAAACCTTTGCATATTTTTTTATCATGAGGTGATGCCCCTGCATGGGTATAAGGCAAATTTTTACCAGTTTTAGATATGAAGAAACATAACCAGATTAAGATTATTAAAAAGTGAATGTGGACTTCTTTTAGGCATTATTGGTTAAGTTCATTAGTGAATTAATTAGTGAAATTTGAAATGGAAAAACAAGCTAAATATCTATTGAAATGGCCATTTCACTTATTGAGGCAGAATACTATTTCAATGGACATTTTAAGAAAATCTTTCATAATGTGTAGAAATTGAATGCATATTCAATCATTAATTTATTCATTAATTTTTAAATGGCATTTTAACTCAGAGGAGTTTTTATGTTCAAAGGAATGCTGTGATGATTTTCTCTTAATCTGTGAATCCTTTTATGTAAAGAGAAGTCCTTGTCACCTTTGTTTAAAGTGAGAGTATATCTGATATTTCTATGAATGATGTACTAACAACATAAAATCCACATGGAGGCATGGCATTTTTTTCAATTCCAAAATAAATTATATAGCTAAATCCCAGTTAGTGAAACTATCAAGATACTTAGGTCATTCTCAGTACTCAGCAAGTTCTGAGACTCAGGCAGCCCCCCTACCTGCCACCCAAAAGACACACACTTTAGTCATTGGGTGTCACGTCCAGCACGTCAAGAGTTGTGGGAAGCGAGGAGGGCGGCACAAGGTTAAGAAAGACAGTAGACAAGAATAGAGTGCAAGCGTGGCCAAGGGACTGCAGCCTCAAGGACTGAGCCTCGAATTGGGCCAACGCATGGCTTTTATTAGTTAGGTGTGGAAGGAAAAGAAGTTAAAGCTTGTCAATCTCAAGATCTGTGAATCCCACACATTATAATAGGAAACTGATTTAAGCCAATCACCCTTGCCTGCAGACAGCTGAACCTAAGTCCCAGGATAAGTACTTCACCAAGGGATAAAACCTTTATGCATATGAATAGATGGAGAGCACATCACTGAGTCACTTCCCTAGCAGGTTGTGGGAAGGAATACAGAGGCAGAGGCTCTCCTTAGCCAGAGGAAGGTGGGGGGCTGTGTCCAGCTCTATCAACCCCGCGAGTTCCCCAGATGGTCCCCACATGGCTGTGTCTGGCTTGGGTTGTCCCCCCAGCCCCCCATGGGGAGTCGTACCCATCTTTGACTAGCCAGCCATCTTTCTGGGGCCAAACAGGGAGACATAAGGTGTAAGCACAAAGGTGAAGCAAAGTCCGTGAAAGGATCCATCTCACAAACTCCTTTCTTTAGGGCAGGTACGAGGAGACAGACGGGTAGGCTGCTGCGTGGCAACAATTGGGTTGATAAGGAAATATAAATTACTTTTAATTAGAAAGATATAATGCCAAATAAATACTACAGTAATACATTTCAGTGCCATATATAAATGTTGTTTGGATTATTTGCATTAGTGTATCTATGCATTAGTGTGGATAAAAGAGAATGTTGTATCTTCAGTTTGACGTTGATTACCTAGAAAACTCAGAAGAAAGTATTTTTTAGGGAAGGTAGGGAGAGGAGGCAGAATTATCAGTACATCTGTCTATGATTCTACTGTGTATATAAAAATAGCTTTATTATTTACTTTTTTTAAAACCATTTTAGGTACCATTTCTTATTGAAAGCTTCTGGAATGGATGCGTGCTAAACTTTTCAGTTAAAAGTAGCCTTTACATCAGAGAAGCATTAGCCTGAGATCAGAGGTCAATAGTGGCCCACCTACCACCTAACCCAGGGCAAGAACCTATAACAGTAGGATTGTAGATATGGAAAGCTCATAGACCAATGGTTCTCAAGAAGGAGGTATTAACCTCTAGGCAGCATTTTGGAATTTTGGGGAGCATTTGAGTTTCTCTCAGGGATTTAGCTGGCAGTGGCCAAAGATGCTGGACATCATGTAATGCACAGGATATCCTACATCGCAAAGATTTGTGTGATTTCCACATAGCTTTTGAATGTCCCATATATGACATATTTGTGAAGGGGAGAAATCTTACATAATTATCTAAGCCTATAACTTAACTATTTTATATATAAATACAAAGTGTTTTTATATGCTTTTATATAGTTTTTAAAAACACTAAATTTTCCAGAAATGTAGCTACCTTGCATATCAAGAGATAATTGTACTTTGTATTGTTGGGAATCATTTCAAAAAATCACTTGACTTTACTTCATTTTCCTGCACTTGTTGCATGGAATGGTTTCTTATCATCCTACTTCTCTTAAATTTAAATATATTAATTATAAGTAGGTGTAAGCATAAGCATCTGACTACTTCATTATCTTTTAGTATAGTCATGCCTGAGCATATACATACTGAAATACATAATTATTATTACTTTCATTTCATTTTCCTTTATATTACTGTTAGGGTATTTTATTGATACTTTTGAAATTATGTTAAATATCTGTGAACTTTATTTCAGGATAGAAAAGGAGGAATTGAAATAAATGTATATGCTTAGACTTTTATATAACGAAGGGGTACTGAGTCGAATAGGATTGAGAGCAACTGATGTAGATGAAATGCCAGGTTAGAGAAAATGCTAACACTTACTGACTTACTGAGATTACTCTGAGTTAGAGAACCAGTATGACAATACACAGCCATCTCCTGCCCCACTCCTGTCTCCCATCACCTCTGCAGTAACTGGTGCTTACATTAGAGCCAGTACCCCAAATTCCTGCCTCAGAAATATGGTGGGCTTTGTGTCAAAATAACCACAGGGGAAAAAAGTTTATTTAAGTTGAAGTTGTATATGTTCTAATCTTCAGTTTATTTCCTATCAGTTTTTCTAGGTCAGTAAGATGAGTGCATAATACTGGGGAACAGAACCTTACCTGTCTTACAGAAATAATACTTTTACTCTGTGTGGTGTTGGTGGTTAATGTATACCACCATCCCCCCCCAAAAAAAAGCTGTTGGGTGTTGAATGTATACAAAATATTTGCGAGTAATTTAATCCCAGGATTGGAAAGAACCTAGTCTGGTGGTTTCCAAGCCTTTCTAAATCAGTATTCTGCAGTGGGACCCAGGCATCTGCATGTGTTTCAAAAACTCTTCATGATTGATTCTGATACACTCTTGATGGAGACCATTGTGGCAAGCTATAAAAGAAGCTTTTCTTAAAAGAATGCTTTTAAAAAGAATAGTGAAACAGAATTTCAAAACGGTACAGAATTGTAATACATATTTCTTATAAAACAGACAATGTGGATGTTATAAAACACAAAGCAAAGTCCCCACTCCATCCCAGAGGTAACCACTTGTTAATTATTTGCATGTCCTTCTAAAGCCTTGTCTATGCAAATGTGATTACAATTTTTATTTGCTTTCCCTAATGTTGAAATTTTCACTTTAACATAAATATTAGTTCTTCAGTTTCAAGTCTTTTTAAAATTAGAAATCAGAGGGGAAGGGGGTTAGGGAGGTTGTAGATGAGGGTAAAGGGGATCAAATACATGGTGATGGAAGGAGAACTGACTCTGGGTGGTGAACATACAATGTGATTTATAGATGATGTATTACAGAATTGTACACTTGAAATATGTAACTTTACTAATAATTGTCACCCCAATAAACTTTAATTTAAAAAAAAATTAGAAATCAAATCCTACTGTAATAGTCATTCAAGAAAATATTTGAGTTTTGTTCATCTTTATATATATTCCCGAAAAGTTACATGAATCAGATTTATTAGTTATTAATGAACTTCCTATATTGAATTCTTTTATAAAGAGTTTTTTCCAGTTTTTAAAAAGGGGCGGCCGGGTGTTTTAGGTGGTTGGAGCGCCGTGCTCTTAACGCCGAAGCCCGCCAGTTCGATTCCCACATGGGCCAGTGAGCTGCGCCCTCTAGAGCTAAGACTGTGAACAATAGCTCTCCCTGGAGCTGGGCTGCGGTGAACAACCAGAGGTCCTGCGAGATGCTGTGTGCAGCAGAGGAGAGCTGCTGTGGCAACCGAGAGCAAGGCTCAGGGAGGTGCGCCCTACAACTAGACTGAGAAACAATGGCTTAAAAACCGGGGGCAGGGAGGGGGGAGGGAAGGCAAAACAAAAACAACAAAGTTGTTAAAAATAACTCACATTGTCATCTGTTAGGAAACATGAAAAGTTTCTAAAGTCCAAGCTGATAGCACACGTATTTCAAGTTGAATGTTATACTGTACAACAAATTTCTAGTACCTAAAAAGAACTTTACTATCGCTTTACAAGTACTATCATGGGAACTCACCTGTTCCGGTACAGTGTGGGGGCAGGCAGCAAAGAAATAGTGTTTTTCACTTATTAGCATTGCATATTTCTTGAATAAAAACAGAGTAATCATAGCATTTCATATACCTTGAATTACACCCATACTGATTTTGACTTTGCAGTAGACCCTTACTATTTCCACTATTGTCCCCTAGTTAAGGTGTTACATAGTAAATAATGATTTCTAGATGATAAAGCTTTTGTCCAAAGTTTAGCAAACATTCATGAGGAATTTAAAAGAATGCTTTCATTTAACGGCTGTGTTGCACCTCAGTTTTTATTGAATTTAATGAACAAGAGCTAGGATTAAAAGAGGAGGAAAGAGTTAGATTAACTGGTGAGTTAACTGTTTATGTGTTAAATGCTGTGTTACCTCCAGTGTTCTTTGATCAACCATAGAATATGTCAGAAGAGGCAGTTTAGAGATTCTAACATTTTTTTTGGTATGTGGACACTATTCAGACCAGCTGGAGGTGATTTCTCTAAGTAATTATTATATCTCCTGGTATAGCAGGTGACAGACATCTTTCACACTAAGAAGGTTAGTGGTTTCCCTACGTGGCTTGTGCTCAACTGTTTTAACTCTCAAACACATGGTGTTCAGTTCTGTGTAAGGACAACCTCACTTCATGTCTTAGTCCTCCTCGTGGCAAGACTCTGGGCAGCTATGTCAGAGGGCTTCGTTTCCTTCAAAGTAAAATGAGAGTGCTGAACTTATTATCTGTTAAAACCCTGCAACTTCTAGTTCTGTAGCTATATAATCATGATTTGTTGAAATTCAACAAATCAAAAGACTTCCGTACACATACTCTGAATTCTAATCATTTCTAATTACTTGCAGTTTTCTAAACACACTGTACTCTAGCATTGGCTCCAATGTCACTTCCTTCAGGAACTCCTCTAACCCTTCATAAATAGCATTCATGCTCCTATAGCACCGTATGTATCTTTTAATCATAACTCTCATCCCACTGCATGGGCATCACCATTTACATCATGTTCCCTTTAATGTCCTCGCCATTTATTAATAAAATAATGCCGTGTACATAACTGGTATTCAATTATTATTTGTTGGATGAATTAGTGAATGAGCAAGTGACTCCGTTTCCAAACCATTACAGGAATTTAATAAGTTAGTACAGTAGTTTCTGAATTTCCTGCCCTCCTTTAAGTAGCCAATACATAGGAGACTTTCCTTTTTCATTGGCATTATTTGTGAAATTCTGGCTAGGGAAAAAGGAATCTCCGTTTTAATAAAATGATTCTGAGTTATTGTTAGGAAGTTATTTCATGTAGCAAAATACCACAAGAGCTCATGTATGTGGTCTGGAAATACTATGTTGGCATTCTTGTGGTATTTCTTCATTGTTTACTTAAGGATAAATTCAAATCATACGAACTTTCCCTCCAGAAATTCACTTGTTTTGATATGGTATTCAGCCCACCTTAAAGAAATTACACAAAAATGTACCGACATTTGTTTAGAATTACAATCTGTTAGCACTTTTAAGTTGGAATTCACCTGTCACCATCCTCACTTCCAAATTAGTTTATTATGTCTGTGTTGCTTGCAAGACTTTGTGTTGGGCACTTTAAATATATTCCCTTTTTTAAAAATCTTTATTAAATTTATTGGGGTGACATTGTTTAGTAAAATTGTATAGGTTCCAAGTGTACAATTTAATAATACATCATCTATATATTGCATTGTGTGTTCACCACCCAGAGTCAGTACTCCTTCCATCACCATGCATTTGACATCCTTTACCCTCTTCTACTACTCCCCTCCCCACCTTACCCTCTGGTAACTACTGAACTGTTGTCTGCGTCTATGAGTTTTTGTTCGTTTGATATTACTTGGTGTCTCCGGTCCCACTCCCTGCACAAGAACACAGGATATAGTGAGGCCAAAAAGAAACACCAACGGAGCCATGGATAAGGGGTTCATACCACTATATTCTCGCTGGCAGCTGGTTTGGAGACACAGGAAGCAGGAGCCACAGGATCCGTAATCTGCTGTCCATTTCTCTGCCAACCAACCAACCCCCTAGCGTATTCTTGATGGCGGCTGGTCAAGACACAAAAGCAAACATCCGCCAGTACCCCAATGAGAGGTCTTCCTGTACCCTAGTCTCGCTGACGGCCAGGCGAGACACAGGAAGTAGGATCAACAGGATCCTCAATGTAATCCGCTTACTAACCACACTTGCTAGCTGCAATCCGCCATCCGCTTCTCTGCCAACCCCCTAGCATAGGCAGGGTAATTATATTAGTGGCTAATGGCTAACTGCTTACAGCTGATGGCCAACTAATCACAGCTGATGACCATCTACTACCCAACCCAGCACCTTTCCATGTGAGGCCGAGGGCCTGGAAGCTGCTCTCTGGGACGCTGTCCCCACACCTGGCTATAAGAAAAGATGAAATACTGCCATTTGCGACAACATGGATGGATCTTGAGATTATCATGCTAAGCAAAGTCAGACAGAAAAAGTTGAGAACCATGTGACTTCACCGATATGTGGGATATAAATCTGAAGCAACAAATGAACAATACAACCAAACAAAATACATTCCTTTTTAAATCTCTGCTTACTGCTGCTGAGAGGAGAGAAAGACAATGCCAGGGAAGCACTGTGATATAGAAGAAAGTGCTTGGGCTTTGGCTGCATTCAAATACTGGCTCTCCATCCTGGTTTTCTGTATGACCTAGATAAATTACCCCACCTCTGAGTGTCAGTGTTTTTTCCTCTGTAAAATATGGATCTAATGCTTGCATTATAGAATATAAAATGAGAAAATAACTGAAAATGCTTAGAAGACTTAGTTAATAGTTGTAATAGTTGTTTCTTTCCCTTTCCTTAGACATAGTTCATTTTCAAGCTTTAAACCTCCTGACTTATCCAGCAAAGTCAAGTTTATTAATGAAACTCACCTACTTTATCATCACAGTATTGTATAACTACCGTGTTTCTCCGAAAATAAGATCTAGCCGGACAATGAGCTTTAATGTGTCTTTTGGAGCAAAAATTAATATAAGACCCGGTCTTATACAATATAATTTACTATAAGACCGGGTCTTATATTAATTTTTGCTCCAAAAGATGCATTAGAATTGATGGTCCAGCTAGGTCTTATTTTTAGGGAAATACGGTAGAAGCGATTCATTGAGACTGGCTCATTATATTGTGAGAATTGAGTCAAAGACTTGTCCTAAGTCACACAGTGGATTATAGCATTAGAGACAGGATTGGAAACCCAGGTCTTTGGTCTTGATGGAATATTCTTTGCATTACACAAACAAAAGGAGTATGATATAGTGTCTAAGAACATGGATTCTGAAGTCAGATTGCCAGGTGTGAATCTCAGTACTGCCCCTTACTTGCTGTGTGATCTTGGGTAGGTCTTTAAATCAGGGATAATAACAAAACCTGCCGCCTAAGGTTATAAGGAAGACTAAGTGGGTCTCATATCTGTAAAGTTCTTCGCATCGTATATGGTAAATGACCCATGCTATATGTGTGAAGTCTATTGTTATTACTAGTAATAGTAACAGTAGTAACAACAGAAGTAAAAGTACATATTATCCTGGTGAGAGACTCTTCCCATAGCAGCCGTGAAATAAAAAAAGATGAAAGATGTCATGTGAAAGCCAGCTATAGTCTAATATTAAATTCATTTTAGCAAGACAATTATATTTCTAGGTCTGCCCTGAAGCAAGATTAGCTAAGAACATTTTGTATTTGTCCTTTTTTTCTTTCCGAGTATAATTTGCTTTTTAATGAGAACAACGTGTGTAAATGGCAGAATGCCACCACTGGATTTATTCTTGATAGATACTGACAACTCTTGAGGTCTCCCTAGGCAGAAGTTCGAAGTATGCCTAGCATGATTCTGGGAAATAAGAGCTTGAAACACAGGGGATTGACCTGGTTTGCTTGGCCACTTGAGAGGAGGAGGCTCTAGGAGATTCTGTGTGCCAAAGCTATGAATCAAGATTAGATGCGTATAGAATTGGCTGGTTTGTGGTAATGATGCTAGGGTGAGACAACCAAATCAGAAGACATTGGAGAACTAGGAAAGCAGCTGTTTGCTAACTGGCTTCTACTTCCTTTTCTTCACGTGCGCGCGTGCCAACATTGTCCTACTCAGACAATCCCCTATTGTGTGCTACAAATTCCTCATCATTCTCTTTCCTTTTTTCTCTGTCAGGTTAGCATCATAATTTTAATATTAAAGTACACGATAACTTACTATACTTTCAAATACAAGGAAAACATTTGTATTCTAGTTTAGTGATGATTGTAGTCAAATCTTTCATAACACAATGAAAAACTGCCTCTACTTGTGATAGTTTAGTGTGAACTTTCCAGATATGCTAATTGGAATGAATTGAATGACCTCATAAAGGCCACTCTTAACTGAGACTCTAAGATAGTTGTGGTAAGTTTGATATAATTTAAAGGAAAAGTCAATCTAAAAGAAAAGTTACTCGATTTTCTTTTGGAATTCTATAAACTTTCTGTACCTAGGTACAGTTTCTTGGTATAAGAATTTGAAATAAAATTTTGCATTTTAAAGGCATTTAAAACCTTTTTAAAATTACAGTAAATTGCAGTCGATCTTTGAACAGCATGGGTTGGAACTTCGTGAGTCCACTTAATACATGGATTTTTTTCAATAAATAT
Organism: Rhinolophus ferrumequinum; assembly: GCF_004115265.2. Taxonomy (NCBI): domain Eukaryota; kingdom Metazoa; phylum Chordata; class Mammalia; order Chiroptera; family Rhinolophidae; genus Rhinolophus; species Rhinolophus ferrumequinum. The sequence continues at coordinate 79,089,653 of NC_046294.1, read as the reverse complement.
ACAGTTGGCCCTCTGTATCCCTGGGTTTTGAATCCATGGTTTCAACCAACCATGGATCTGTATTTTCAATGCACAGTTGGGAGTTCGCAGATGCAGAAAGCCAAACAACTGTATGCGTTGTTCTATGCCATTTCATATAAGAGACTTGAGCATCTGTGGATTTTTGTATCCTGGGGGTCCTGGAACCAATCCCCCTCTGATATGGAGAAATACTATAGTTAAGTTTTGGGGGAGTCAAAAGTTATACACGCATTTTCCACGGTGCCAAGGTCAGCACTCCTAACCCCCACATTGTTCAAGGGCTAACTGTATACTGACATGTTATCTTAGAAAAACAAAATCTGTGCCAACCTCTATTCATTGTGCTGCCTTGCATTACGTGCCAGTTGGCTCTACATAAGGCCTATCCTACAGTTTAGGGCATTGTGTTCTGAGGTTTTAATTGATAGACCCATGGATGATTTAAGGTATGTGATGAGAAGAACGCAAAGTAGAAATTTAATACATGAAGACTGCTAGCAGCAGGCAAGTTTCCCTTCTTTGCTTGCAAGGAACATTTTCCAAAGTTGTAAAATTCAGATATAAAGGGAAGAGACAGCAATTGCTTTATAAGGTGGCAAAGTTGGCACATTTTTACCAAAATGGAATTCATTGCTTTATTAAGCAAAAGTCTTTCCAGGCCCACATATCACTTAATTCTTTTCAAATTGCTTTTCATATTCATTAAAAATGATCAAATACATCTGTTCCTGGTGTGGTGTGCTATTTTCTTATGATATGATTCTGGGAGGAACTCTTTAGAAGATTATATTAAGTCTCTCCACATTCTAGTGGGCTTTAACAGGGTCAAATTAATTTAGTTTTGCACTTGCAGAACAGTACATCCATTTAATTTCTTCATTCCATCTATAGCTTAATTTGCTAATTACAGTTATGATTCAATTTTATCTTTCAGTTTGGCACCAGGAAAGCACTACCTCATTAGTAAATGTTTATTCAGCCTTCCTCACCCCTCTCCACAGGGTTAGCAGGCTGTCCTGCTAGATACTCCCTTCCCTGTACATCTTGAAAGCTGGATTTCTCAGAGGAACTTTTGAATTTCATGATTGACTTTCCTTCAGAGCCCTGCAAAAAGGACTTATGCAGGAAGCAGAAGAATAATTGTTACTATTATTGAGAAGCCTCCTATTATTGTAGTTAAGAAAGTTCAGACTCTGCAGCCATTCTTTCTGGGTTTGAGTCTGGCTCGGCTTCTTATCAGGTGTAAAACTCTGGCAAATTGTTTAACCTCTTCAGGTCTCACTTTTCTCATCTGTAAAGTGGGAATAAACCATATTTAACATGTCATCTGTGTTATGAGTTACTGCCATTGGTTCTCTGATGTACGAAGTGTGATCAAACAATACAGTGAAAGTTTAAATAAAAAAAATAATTACAGTAAGAGACACATTGCCATTAATCCCCCTCAAAGTACTCCCCCTTGTTTCGAACACACTCATCCCATCGTTCTTGCCACTTTCAGAAGCAGTTCTGGAAGTCCTCTTTTTGTGAGCATCTTTAGTTGTGCTGTCATGGCTGCCTCCATGTCCTGAATCATTTTGACTTTGGCAGAGAGCCAGAAGTCGCAACGTGCCAGATCCAGTGAATAAGGTGGATGAAGACACACCATAATGTTTTCATTTGACAGAAATTGCCATACCAGAAGGGATGTGTGACACAGAGTGTTGTCATGATGGAGGCTGGTTTACGGCACACTTTAAAATACACCTTCTCTCAACCGTAGCTTACACCCAACTGACTGCACTGAACAAGTTGAAGTTTGTCACACACACACTGTTACTAGTTCAGTGCACTGCTTTCCGAATTGTAGATCCCTGTCTTTCAGTTGGATGGCACTTGGCAGCAGCTTGCACTTTATTTTGTGATCACAATGGAAAGGCTCCATGTCACACATTGCTTCTGGTACAGAAATTTCTGTCAAAAACATTACAGTGTGTCCTCATCCACCTTATTCACTGGATCTGGCACTGTGCAACTTCTGGCTCTTCCCCAAAGTCAAAATGACCATGAAAGGTAAACATTTTGAATCGATTCAGGACTCCGAGGCAGCCATGACAGCACAATGAAAGATACTCACAAAAGAGGACTTCCAGAACTGCTTCAAAAAGTGGCAAGAATGATGGGATAATCATTCAGCCATGTCCTGAATAGCCTTATGGAGAGGAGCACAAAGGGAGGAACTGAAGCCTCCAACCAGCAGTCACATAAGGGAGCTTGGAAGTGGATCTTCCAACCGCAGCCAAGTCTTCAGAGATTGAAGCCCCAGTGTGACTGCAACCTCAGAAAAGACCTGAGCCATACCCACCCAGCTAAGCCACTCCCTGGTTCCTGACCCTCCAAAACTGTGTGAGATCAAGTTATTAAACTAGCTTTCTATAATATTTCTCCCATGTACTTTTTATATATTCTTATAACTAGAAGTAGAAAGATGGGAACAGGTACTGTTCCCATTTTTAAATAAAAACACTTATCCCCCAAATCGTCATCTGTTGGAAAAGGGGCCAAATGACATTTCTTTAAACTGCTTTATTGAGATACAGTTCGTACCATATAATTCACCCATTTAAAGTGTACAATTCAGTGGTTTTTAGTGTATTCACAAAGTTGTACAGCCATCCCCACAGTCTTTTAAAGCACTTTCATCCCTCCTAAAAAAGAAAAAAAACAAAACACCTTGGCCATTAGCTGTCATTCCTCATTCTCTCCCATGTCCCTTATTCCCCTGTCTCCAGCTCTAAGCAGCCACTGATCTCATCTGTCTCCATAAATTTGCCTTTTCTAGACATTTTATATAAATCCAGTCATGCACTGTGTGGTCTTTTGTGACTGACTTCTTTCAATTAGCATGTTTTCAAGGTTCATCCATGTTGTAGCTTACATCAGTACATTTTTTTGTTGTTGTTTGTTTGTTTTGTTTTTTTATGTAAAAGTAAAAGTAAAGGACGGTAAACTGAAAGAGTGAAATAGTATATGTTTGTGGAACATGGGTGTAAAAACTAGTACTCCAAACAAGAAATAAATAAAGGATATACCTAAACTGAAAAAAAAGAATACTTGTACACTGAAAACTACAAAACATCATAGAAAACCTAATAAAGATCTAAATTTAAAATTTTAAAAGAGGACATAAATAAATGAAAAGTTCTGTTTCATGGATTAGACAACAGAATGTTAAGATGATGACAGTGCCCGAATCGATATAAAGGTTCAATGTAATTACTATCTAGACTTCAGGTGGTGTGCACACAATAGAGTATACAGATGGTGGATTATAAAGTTGTACACTTGAGATTTATATAATGTTATTAACCAATGTTATCCCAATAAATTAAGAAAATTCTCTGGCCTACTTGCAAAAATGAATACACTGATCCTAGAATTCATGCAGAAATGCAAGGGGCCCAGATTAGCCAAAACAATGTTGAAAAGGAAGTACAAAGTTGAAGGACTGACACTTCCCAGTTTCAAAAATTACTACAAATCTCCAGTAATCAAGACTGTGTGATGCTGGCTGGCATAAGGATATACATACAGATCTACGAAATTGAATTGAGAGTCTAGTAATGAACCCATACAACATGGTCAACTGATTTCTGACAAGAGTGTCAAGACAAGTCAATAGGAAAAAGAATAATCTTTTTAATAAATGGTGCTGGAAACACTGGATATTCACATATAAAAGAATAAAATTGGAGCCTATATTATATCAAATATAAAAATTAACTCAAAATGAATCAGACTTAAATGTAATAGCTAAAATTTATATATTTTATAATTATGTATTTTAAGAGTTTCATAACTCTTAGAAAAAATATAGAAATAAATCCTTATGACCTTGATTTAGGTAATGGTTTCTTAAATACGATGCTGAAAGCACAAGCAACAAAAGGAAAAAATAGATAAATTGAACTTCATTAAAATTAAAAACTTTTGTGCATCCCAGGACACTATCAAGACAGTGAAAAGACAATCCAAAAAATGAAAGAATGTATTCACAAAGCATATATCTGATATATGGTTAATATCCAAAATATATAAAGAACCCCTACAACTCAACAACAATAAAAACAATTCAAAAATGGGCAAAGGATTTGAATAGACATTTGTAAATATCCAAAAAGATATACAATGGCCAATAAGCACATGAAAAGATGCTCAGTATCAACTAGCCATTAGAGAAATGTACATCAAAACCACGATGAGATGCCACTTCACACCCAGTAGGATGGCTATTATCAATAAAAGGGAAAATAGATTTTCCATCAAGATGGCAACGTAGGTTAATGCTGTGCTCACCTCCTCTCAGGATTATGTCCATTACAACTAAACCGCAGAACAACCATTATTGAGAATTGCCTAGTCTAGCGGAACCGAAGTCCTACAATTATGGACATACAAAAGAAGCCACCTTGAGACTGGTCGGAGGAGTGGAGATGCAGAATGGGCTGGTCTCACACCACATGTGACCATTAAGAATTGGGAGGGATATATCAGCTGCAGAGGTTCCCCGCCCCCCAGGAGTAAGGGCTCCCAGCCCCTTCCCAGCCCAGGGTTTCAGTTCTGGGGAGAGAAGTACCCATAATTTCTTGTTGTGTAAACTAGCAGAGATTGTGGCTGAGTGAGATGGAGGACAGTTGGAGTCCCAGGCACTCCTCTTAAAGGCCCGAACACAGACTTACTCCCTGACAGTCTCGCTCTGAGCTTCAGTGCTATGGCAGCAGCTCAAAAGACGCCAGAGACATACGGGGAGAATTTGAATTGTCTAATATCAGGGTGAGGGATGGAAGGACAGCTTTCTCCTGGATGGAGGAGTTGGCAGAAGCCCTTGTTTCTTTGATTAGCCCTCCCCCTCCCTGCATGAAAACGCAGGCAGATGCCATATCTGAGTCTCATTCAAACTGGCTATCAGTACTTCGTTACTTTTAATTGTCCATAATATTCCATTATATGAATAGATAGACCACATTTTATTTATTCGTTCGTCAGTTGATGGACATTTCGATTATTTCCACCTGTTGGCTATTATGAATTATACTGCTGTCAACATTCATGTACAAGTTTTTGTGTGGACAATGTTTTATTTCTCTTGGTTACAAAGTATGACAATTAAGTTTGCAAACTTGTTTCAATGATGTTGCTAACCTTTATTTATATCAGAGGGATTGTTCATTATGAATTTGTACCAACTGGACATACAGTCAACCAAGTTTACTATCTGGAAGTGCTGAAAACACTGTGTGAAAAAGTTAGACGAAAACGACCTGACCTGAACTTTTCACCAACAATTCATGGATCTTGCATCATGACAATGCACCAGCTCACAGGGCACTGTCTGTGTGGGAGTTTTTAGCCAGTAAACAAATGACTGTATTGGAACACCCCTCCTAGTCACCTGATTTGGCCCCCAGTGACTTCTTTCTTTACCTGAAGAGAAAGGAAATGTTGAAAGGAAGACGTTTGGATTACATTCAGGACATCAAGGGTAATACGACAAGAGCTCTGATGACCATTCTAGAAAAAGAGTTCCAAAATTGTTTTGAGGGCAGACTAGGTTCTGGCGTCGGTGCATAGCTTCCCAAGGGGACTACTTGGAAGGTGACCGTAGTGATATTCAGCAATGAGGTATGTAGCACTTTTTCTAGGATGAGTTCACGAACTTAATTGTCCAACGTTCTATATACCTAGGAGTGGAATTGTTTGGTAACTCTGTTTAGCTTTTTGAGGAACTGCCAAACTATTCTCCAAGGCAGCTGCATCATTTTATATTCCCACCAGCAATGTCTAAAGGTTCTAATTTCTCCACATCCTTACCAATCCTTGGTATTTTCTGTCTTTTTTATTATAGCCATCTTAGTGAATATAAAGAGGTATCTGGGACAATCTTAGGGCTCACCTCATTTGTTTCTCTCCTCTTAGGGAATCACTGTCCTATGTTCCTGTTGTCTAGTGTCTGAAACAATTGTTTCATAATTTTTCTTTTTTTCTTTTTTTTTTTTTTTGATAGTTTAAATTATTCTAGCATGGTTGGAAACAGAAATCTTTATTTTCATTACTTTTGTTCTTTAGTATTTCATTCCTTTCACTAATTTTGGGTTTTATTTATTCTTCTTTTCCCAATTTCTTAAAATGAAAACTCAGATTATAGATTTTAAACGTTTCATCTTGTTCTAAAATGAGAAAATTTTTTCTAAGCACTGCGTTAGCTACATTCCACAAATTTGGATATGTTGTGTTTTCATTCTCATTTAGTTCAAAATTTTTTCTGATTTTCCTGTGATTTCTTCTTATACCCGTGGCTATTGTTTTCTGCTGTTAAATTTCCAAATATTTTGGGACTTTTCTGATGTCTTTCTGTTACTGATTCATAATTAAATTCTATTCTAATTGTAAAACATGCTATGTGATTTCTGCAAATTACCTACTAGGATTTTGATTGGTATCATACTGACTCTGTGGATCAGTTAGGGTAGAACTGATATATTAACATTATTGAGTCTTCCAACATATGAACAAGATATATTTCTCCATTTTTGGGGGGCTTCTTTAATGTCTATCAGAAGTGTCTTATAGTTTGCAGTGTGCTGGCATTTTCATATTCTGTCATATTTACCCCAAGTATTTCACATTTTAATGATATTTGTAAGTAGTATTTTTATTTTTTTCAAGTGTTTGTTCCATACATGTAGAAATACAGTTGGTTTTTGTACATTGTACACTGTATCCTGCAACCTTGCTAAACTCATTTATTAGTTTCAGTAGAGTTTTTTGTTGGTTCTGTTGAAATTTCTACATAGACTATCATGCTGTCTGTGAACAAGAATAGTTTTACTTTTCCTTCCAATCTAGATGTACTTTCTTTTCCTTGCCTGATGTCTTGGCCAAAACCTACAGTACAATGTTTCAGAGAAGTAATAGTGGACATCATTGTCTTATTCCTAATATTAGAAGGAAAAAGAAAATTCCCTTGTATTCCTAGATTGCTGACTTTTTATCATGACTGAGTGTTGAATTTTGTCAAATGCTTTTTCATCATCTATTGGGATGGTTATATAAGTTTTTGTTTTTAATTTGTTTATATGTGCATTATATTGATCTATTTTAGAATGTTAAAGCAACTCTGCATTCTTGAGATAAACCCCACTTGGACGTGATATGAAATCCTTTTCATCTATCGTTGAATTTGCTGAGTGGCATTTTCAGAATTTTTACATCTGTGTTCATGAGAAATGTTGGTCTATAGTTTTCTTTTAATGTCTTGGTCTGGCTCTCATATCAGGGTAATGCTAGACTCTAAATTAATTGGAAAGACTCTCCCCTTCAGTTTTCTGGAAGAGTTTGTATAGGATTAATATTATTTCCTTCTTAAGTGTTTGGTAGAATTCACTTATGTCTCTCTCTGGACTTGGAATTTTGTTTTGTTTGTTTGTTTTGTGGGAAGGATTTAACTATATATTCCGTTTCTTTAATAGTACTGTTTAGGTTATTTATTTCTTTTGAGTAAACTGCAGTAAATTATATAGTTCAAGGACTTTTCCATTTCATCTAAGTTGTTAAATTCATAGCCGTATAATTCTTCATAATATTCTTATTATACTATTAACATCTATAGAATCTGCAGTGATAGTTCCTCTTTAATTTCTGATATTAGTAATTCTAATATTAGTTTGTGTTATGTAATAATAATATTCGTGTCTTTTTTTCTTTTATTCCTGATCAATCTAGCAGAGGTTTGACAATTTTTATCAGTATTCTCAAAAAAAAAAGAGTTTTTTATTTTATTAATTTGCCCTATTGCTTTCCTGTTTTCTATTTCAATGATTTCCACTTTGATCTTGATTACCTTTCTTCTGCTTATTTTTGGTTTAATTTGCTATTGTTTTTCTTAAGTTTCTTAAGGCCAAAGTTGAGGTAACTGTTTTAAGATCTTTCTTTTTCTAATACAGGTATTGAATAGCATAATTTTCTCCCTAAGTGCTACTTCAGTGGCATCACATGAATTCTGATATACAATGCTTTCTTGTTCAGTTGAAAATATTTTCTGATTTCCCTTTCGATTTCTTCTTTGCTTTATGGGTTGTTTAAAAGTGCCATTTTCAGTATGACAGAATGTTCTTGGTTCATCTCGTGGATTTCCTGTCTCAGACCTGGAATCAGGTATTTCTCCAGGAGTATAATCTGGATACTGGGGGTGTTCATTGCTACTAGGTTGGTATTCATTTCTAGGTCTTTTCAGTGGATACCATAAGGAGAATATATCTCCTTGTTCAGAGACAAATGTGTCAGAACTGAATATAAATTGATTTCCAACTCAGATTCAGGACTATAGGTGTTTTATTTAACCTTCAGAACAACTTATCAATACTAGTACTACCACCAATATTATTACTGAAAATAGTTTGATTTTTTTAAGCAGTTATCTTTATTTTTATAGCACATCCCAGTAGTCACGTATAATCATCTTACTGTTTTTTGTTTTTTTTAAGTAACTTGGAATAGTTTTTCTCTATGTGATTTTTTGGCTAATTTGTTTAATTTTATTTTAATAGTTTTATAAAATTTTATTGTATAAATAAAAACTAAAGCTTTAAGTTTTATAGTTTATAATTTTGTAGTTTTATAGTTTTATATAAAAGCTATAAAATTTTTATAGTTTTATAAAATTTTATAATTATACAAATATTTACATAGTTCAGTTCAATTTATTAAAACAAGATATATTTAGTTTCTATTCAAGAAATTTAGTTTCTATTTCTGTCTCTTCAGCCTTGTTTTTCCCCTTTGCCATTGGTAACTTTACAAAATTGAGTTTTTATATAATCAGATATGAATATATATATACATATATATGTGTGTGTGTGTGTATATATATATATATATATATATATATCCTCATTCTTCAATAATACGGTAATGTACTATGTACTTTCCACCCCACTTTATTTATATTACAGTATATCTGTATGATCACTTTGTACTAGTATATATATTTTTCTTACTTTTCTATAGCTTTTTGGTAATCCATTGTTTATATATAAGTACCATGGTTTATTCAGCCAGTCTCTTACTGATGAATGACTGATTACTTTGTTTTCATTCTTTTGCTATAAATGATACTGCAGTAAAAAACAAACACAAAAGCAAAAAAAAAAAAACTTGTACTTATGAGAAGTGGGATTGCTATAGATAATTTTGGTAAGTAGTGCCACATTTTTCCCTTCTTAAAGGTTGTACCATTTTTCCTTCTCACTACTGATGCAGAAGAGTTCTTGTTTCCTCCAATGCCTCATTACCAAAGTATGTTGATATGATATATCAGGGTAGTTTTATTTTAAATTTCTGTTGGTGTGAAGTAAAACTTATAATTTGAATTATATATTATACTAAATAAATGTAAACTAAATTTAAAACTATTTACTCTGCTATGAAAACACAATCAGAAATCCGTGACATGAAAAACAAACTCATTAGGGCAATGTAGAAATATAAAGTGTTCTTTATATAAAATAAATGCTGAATTATTGACTATGTCAGTTTTTTTTTTTTTTTAAAAAGTGTACTTGGGATATGTGAATGATGAGTATAATTGAATTTTTCTTAAACTGAGAACTTACACTCATATAATATTTTCATATCAGTATTATAGTAAGAAGTAAAATTTCACTAAGTTTGCAAGTTAACTCGTTGGTTTTAAAGGTCCTTTTTCAGTTAACTTCCAGATGTGAATTCCTTGTCCTCCTGCCGTTCCCGCCCCCAAGACCTCCCAACTTCCATTTTGGATAAACATATAAGTTCTTCATTTAGTATATAAAAATGAGCTTACGGTTATATTTGTGCACCTGGATGCTGAAACGGACTCATTTCTCTTGGACTTAGTAATTACCTGCTTTTTATGAAAAATAAAACAAAGATGGAAATAGGAAAAGAATACAAAGGCATTGGTATGAACTTTATTTTTTAACCTCCTGCAAACATTGAACAGATGCGATAACTTTTAAGTGGAACTACTAGTTCAGTAATGGTCCTCTGATAAATTTGTTTTGGAATTGTGCAGACTTCTGAACATAGTGTCAACAATCTGTAAGGTATAAATCTGGATTCAGTTCTCATTGTGCTGAATTTTTTTTAATCTAATGACGATTAGAGATAATTCTAATTCGGGGGGTGTTTAATTGTTTTCTAATACTTTAATTAAGAAAAATGTTAAATATAAACAAAAACTTATAGAATAGTACATTGAATATTTATATGCCCACTACCTGTATTTTATCTATAATTGTTGATATTTGCCCTGTCTGTTTCATCTGTATTCATCTAAGTATCTCTGTATCTATTTGTTTCTGAACCATTTGAAATTAAATTGCAGACATAGTACTTTCACCAAAATACTTCAGCGTAGAACTCCTAAAAATAGAGCGTTCTTTTATATGACAAAACTATTATCAAACCTAAGAAAACTAAAATTTTCCTTCATGTCATCTAATGTATGTTTATATTCAAATTGTCCTAATAATCCCTACATTTTTAAATAACTACATTTTTAAACCAGGATTTTAATCAAATTGCATTTCATCATTTTCTCTCTTTAGGTTCTTATAATACACGTAGAAGAGTCTCTGCAACTTTTTTAAAATCCTTATTAATTAAATTTTTGAAGAGCCTAGTCCTAAATTCTGGATTTGTCTGGAGAAGAGCCAACATATTAATTACCTATTTCTGTGTAACAAATTATCCCAAATTTAGGAGCTTATAACCACAAACATTTATTATTTCACACAGTTTCTGAGAATGAGAAATCTAGAAGTAGTTTAGTTGGGTGGGTTTGGCTCATGAGGTTGCAATCAAGACGAAGCACAAATTGGTAACCACAAGATTGCCATGGGAATACGAAAGAAAGAAAGTTTGGGGAATATAATCAATAATGTTGTAAAGATTTTGTAGGGTGTCAGATGGGCACTTGTGTTATTAGGGAGACCACTTCATGGACGGTGTAGATGCCTGACCACTGCAGTGTACACCTGAAGCTGAAGCTGAATAATATGAATGTCAACTATAATTTAGTATATGTGTATAGTCACGGGATGTGGAGTACAGCATAGGGAATAAAGTCAGTGGAATTGTAACAGCTATATACGATGTCAGAGACGTAGTAGATTGGGGAAGGGGGTTATCCCTTTGTGAGGGGTGTAAATGTTTAACTAGTACATTGGTTTGTACACCTGAAACTAATTTTAAAACATTGAAAGAAAAAAAAAGATGTCACTGGCACTGCAGTCATCTGATGGCTTGACTGATGCTGGGGGATCCCCTACCAGTAACATTCACGCACATGGCTATTGGCAGAAGGCCTGAGTTCTTTGCCATGTGGTCTCCCCTTTGGGCTGCTAATAACATGGCAGCTAACTTTCGCCACATTAAGCAATCCAAGAGAAAGACACATACCAGCACACACACACACACAGACTGACCAAAAAAGCTAGAGTATTTTTTATAACCTCATCTTCAAAGTAACATATTGTTACTTCTGCCGAATTCTCTTGGTCATTTGGACCAGCGCTAATACAGTGTGGGAGGGGATGTAAGGGTATGAATACCAGTAGGCAGATATCGATACTATGGTATGCCAACCTAGTGGCTGACCACGGCCCACAGTCTGGATTTGTCTGGTTTCTTTGTGTTGTCATTTAATTTGCTCCTTTATTTCTCCAATATTTCCTATAACTGAAAGTTGTGTCAAACTATAAATTCAAGTAATCATTATGTAAATAGATAAATCAATCTGGAAAATATCACGTGCTTCAAAGACATTACAGTGAATTTCATATTGTATCACTTCAAGAAGTATATAATGTCAGGTTATCATACTTGGCTGAGGTGATCTGATATCCTTTGTCAAGGTATTTTTTTCCCTTTCAAATTAGAAAGTAATCTGTGAGTCAATACTTAGACTTTTACCAGATATCAGGTTCTTTAGGCAAGATTTGAATTTTGTGTGATTTTTAATATCAGTAGCTAACGTTTTTGTGCATTTGTTATCTGCTAAGTACTTTTAAATACATTTCTTTATTTTAACTTCCACAATGCTATGAGAGAGACACTTTTAATTATCCTCATTTATAGGTACCATGTGTTCCCAAAAATAAAACCTAGCCGGACAATCAGCTCTGTGTCTTTTGGAGCAAAAATTAATATAAGACTCAGTATTATATTATATTATATTATATTATATTATATTATATTATATTATATTATATTATTATATTACAGACCCAATCTTATTTTACTTATATTAATTTTTGCTCCAAAAGACCCATTAGAGCTGATTGTCCGGCTAGGTCTTATTTTCGGGGAAACGTGGTAAGAAAATTTTAAGGTAGTAAATGACAAAGCCAGTATTTAAACTAAGGTATATCTGACTCCAGAACCCATGTATGTTACTGATGTACTGCACATAGAAGTTTACACAGTATAAAAAGGAAGGCTCTTGAAATACAGAGAGGAACTCAGGTGTACAAGGGGTAAGCAATTGAGGTTGATATCTTTTTTTCAACTATGTGCATGACATTATAGGCAGAATTCCCTAGCTTAAAAGCAGAATTATACCTAAACTATTCCAAGCAGATGAGAAGCTGTACTATTTTGATGATTTCTAGAGGCTACCGTACTACTCAAAAATTCATTTCTTGGCAAAAAAAGAAAAATCATTTTCTACTCTAGAAACAGAATTTTGTTGTAAAGTTACATACATCTGATTCATAGTTGTGGTTACAACTATAACATAAAGTTAAGATTAAGGCAAATATTTAAATGATCCCAGACAGTTTTATTGGTAGGGATGAGGGAATGGAAGGAAGTAGGAAGAAAGCAATGTGCCTCAGTGGAAAAGACAAGAGAATTATTTACTCTTTTATGGTTATACCTCTAAAGCAATGCTGACAAATAGTATCTTTGTGCGATAATAAAAATGTTCTATCTGTGGCTAGAAGCTACTGTATTGAACTATGCAACTTTAAAGGATAATTACAAATTCAAGTGGAATTTAAAGTCCTTAATTGTTTCTCTTTATCTCACATACATGCATTTCTCTTTTTATACTAGAAAGGAAATGTGAAATCTTAGAGATCATGGAGTTTTAGAATTAGAGAGTCTTTTCTGAAATAATTATATAGAGCCTTCCACCAGTCTTTTGTATTTTATGAATAAGGAGACTTAAGAGGGAGCGAGAATGAATGCCTTAGGTTACCCAGCAAGGGAGTATTAGAACTAGGGCTAGGGATGGGGCCCAGGATTTTACTATCCCTCTAGCCTCAATTTTTCTCTCGTATCTGGCCCGAAAAGCAAGAGAATGGATGGAAAAGAGGTCAGTGTAATCTCTTTAGAACATTCATAAAGAGAATAGCAAAAGTGCATATTTTCTAAGGCACTGAAAATAGGCACCTAGAAATGTGGGTAACCTCTTTTAGTTCTGAGAGACGTGACCTTTGGGAAAAGATCAGGATAAGTATCCTTAGAGATTATGTACCAGTGACTATCCACTGCGCCTTGGTGTAGGAAGTAAGGAGAGCTACTGTTGATGGGCTTGGATAAAATTGGCTCTGTGCTCCCAGGATCTAATGAAAATAATATGAAAAAAGGCTGACCTGCCAACACTTTTCCACCTACCCCCAATTTAAGCCTTGGGATTCAGGCCCTTTCCTTTTTTTTTTTTTTTAAGATTTTTATTAAAATATAGCTGACATATAATATTATATTAGTTTCAGGTGTACATCATAGTTATTCAACAGTACCTACCTAACACCATAGAGTTATTATCACATTATTAATTATATTCCCTGTGCTAAAGAACTCATCACCATGATAAGTCCAGCAACCATCTGACACTGTACCACGTATTCATAATATTGACTGTATTTCTATGCTGTATATTAATTACATCCCCAAGACTTACTTGTTTGATAGCTGGAACTTTTGAATCTCTTATTCTTCTTTATCTTTTCCCCCTTTTTAATTTTTCAATTACAGTTGATATTCAATATTATTTTATATTAGTTTCAGGTGTACAGCATAGTGGTTAGACATTTATAATTTATAATTTAGGAAGTGATCCTCTTAACTAGTCTAGGACCCAACTAGCACTATATATCGCTATTACCATATTGTTGATTATATTCCCTATACTTTACATTCCCATGACTATTTTTTAACTACCAATTTGTTCTTCTTAATCCCTTCACCGTTTTTACGCTGCCCCCAATCCTCCTTCCATTTATCAAACCAATAGATTTAGAACGCATCAGACATCATACATAGTTACTACAATGTTATTGACTATATTCCTTATGCTACATCCCCATGACTACTGTGTAACAACCAATTTGTACTTCTTAATCCCTTCCTCTTTTTCACCTACCCTCAACCCCCTTCCCATCTGGCAACCATCAAAATGTTCTCTTTATCTATGAGTTTGTTTCTGTGTCATTTGTTTATTTTGTTCTTTAGATTCCACTTATACGTGAAATCATACGACATTTGCCTTTCACTGTCTGACTTACTATACTCAGCACAATACCCTCTAGGTCCATCATGTTGTCGCAGGTGGCAAGATTTCAGTCTTCTTTACGGCTGGGTAATATTCCATTGTTTATATGCACGACCTCTTCTTTATCCATTCATCCATTCAGGGACGCCCAGATTGCCTTCATATCTCGGTTTATGTAAATAATGCTGCAGTGAACATAGGGATACACATGTACCCTCGAAGTAACGTTTTAGGTTTGTTTGGATAAATATGCAGAAGTGGGATTACTAGGTCCTTCTTTGGGATCAACCCCTTTCAAAAAACTGATGGGAGAACAATTTGTCCCGCTTTCTTTTCAGCCCTTGCCTTACCCTATTATTATTTATTCGCTTGTATCTCATTCTCACAGTTATCTCTATAAGCCAGTGACAATGATCTCTTCTAACACACCCCTTAGGTAACGAGGAGGTACACCACACTGAAAACAAAAACCTCTAAGGGAGTGGTCCTCAAAGTGTAGTCCTGGGACCTGGAGCATCAGCATCACCTGGGAATATGTTAGAAATATTGCTTCTAGAGCCCCATCCCATATTGAAACAAACATTCTAGGAGCAGGGCCCAGCATTCTCTTTTAACAAGTCCTACATGTGATTCAGATACAGGCTAAAATTTGAGAATCACCGTCTTAGGGTGTTCTCTAGGTGAAGTCCTATTCTCAGAAGTGATTCAGCCACAGCCAGGTAGCATCACCTCGGGAATGAGATTCAGGTCATATAGTTAATCCTTAGCAACACTAGGAGAGCTACTCCAGGCCTTTTCTGGATTACTAAATGTCTGGAAAGAGCTACTGGAGGCTCTGGAAGCCCAAAACAACAAGAAACAAACAATAAACAGCCACAACCTGAGTCTTAGATGTTGTAGGCATAGGCCAAACCTTAGTCCTCACTATAAAAATGCAGTCATTGCTGAACAGCGTATTCCTGTTTCACTATGTTTGCATTCTCTCTCTCTCCATACATTGTAACATAATCATTCCTTTAGGGGTCTGCCCTGTAAATAAGAATGGTTTTTCAGCACATACTCTTTGTTTATCTGCTTTCCCTCCTACATAGACACAGTGAAACAGATGAAATTAGTAGTTCTTCCTACTTGCCAGGCATAAATTGTTACTTGCTGTTTCCAGTAGGAGGGACTCTCTCCTGGGCTACTTTTAAATATGTATGCTAGTTTTTGTGCCAAGGAGGAGATAGGAACTGTACTATCTTAAGGAAGAAGAGGATTGTACTCAGGCTACAGGGAGGCAATTGTTTTTCTAAAATAAGTGGGGCCCCTAGACTTCTTAAGATTTCTAGAAAAGTCCCAAATAACTACTAGTGCAAAGGAGGCATGGTGCTTGTGCTCTATGATGGAGCAGCACAGCTGGCAGTAGTAACAGCCACTAAGTGTTGAGCACGGATCTGTTCCAGATGTACCTTAGATGGATGATCTCATTTAGTCCTCACAACAACCCTGGGAGGTAAGCATTAATACTTCATTTGACAGACTGGCAAAATGCATTTTGCCAGGGCTTCCCCAACTGTCCAAAGTCACACAGTCTCGAAGCAGCAAACAAGGTTTCAAACTCAAGTCTGCCTGACTCCAAACTTGACGCTCTTAATCCTCATCTTAGTACTCCCTCCACCCACCTTCAGCCCTACACAAGTCGATGGTTTAGTTACCTGTTTTTTCCTTCAATATACTTTCATTCTGCTTCCCCACTTGGAGAACTAATTCAAGGCTCAGTTCAGCTTATGCCTTATGACACTTTTCCTGGTCAGATTTTTCGGTCTTCCTTTTCTAAGCTCCCCCAACTCCTCATGCTAAATCCCCATCAAGATTTTTTCATTTAAACTGTTATATCTCTCTCACCACACGTTGTAACATAATCAGTGTTTTTAGGGGTCTCTCAATGGCCAAAGATTATCTCATAGCCAAATTTAGTTTCCTATTTTCTTTCCCCATAACTCCAGCCTACATTTATATTTCCATTCCATGATATTCTCAGAATCTTAGAAATTTAGAACTGGAATAGACTTAACAAAAAAAGATGATGATGATGATGATGATTGAATTCCCTTTTCAAGGACCAAGGGTTGAAAATATATTAACTGGCTGATAACTGTTGCTTTCTTTAATAAAATAAGTCCTCAAAAAAACCATCATTCCCATCATAACAATGAGTAAAAAGCCATATAATCTTCAAAATTATAACTTTCTTGATTTGATTAGTGAACTGTGTTTGTAAGACAACCAAGTGAACTACATTCCAAAGAGTGACAAACCCTCTGAAAAGAGATTGGGCACATAAATTGTTTCACATTTGGAAGATCATAGGATAGATGTAGTCATCATCAAAATGGGTGAGAAGAAACCTACTAAAAATTCAGTGCATTTCTTAAAGGCCAAGCGTGGGCTAAAGTGTCAGTTTAAAGTAACTGGGAGCCCCACTTATTTTCTTCTTCATGGGCCTCTAGTGGTTTTCTCACAAAAAAGATTAGAGGTAAATCAGGAGATGGAAAAGAGCTCAGCTTCATGGCACAGGCATGTAAAAGTTGATTGGTTTCCTCTGTGAGACAGGCATGAAACACTGCCTTCTTCCACAGAACTTTCTTTCATATTAATCAACAGCCTTAAGCCACCAAGGAGGGACAGCAAATTCTCTCACCTTCAAGGCCTAGGTGAAGTTCCTTGCTTCCTGGGGAGGGATAGAAGCAAAACCCTCTTGGAGAAGAACATCTCTCTCACCTAAATGGCTTCAGCAAATATCTACTGCTTCTGGATTCTGCACCAGTAGAAAACCAGAGGTCTGCTACCACTGACAGAGAGGCCAGAAACTGTCATCTGCCCAAGAGCTGTCACAGATTCAAGGCAGAATTTAGCTGCCATGGGGTTTGAGCAGGGGCAGGCATATGAGAAGACCTTACCGTAGTGGCCTGGGTGCACAGACTCTGCCAAAAATTGAGACAGACCGGGAGGACTGAGGATCTCACATGGCCCACAAAGAGCCTAATGCTGAGGAACAAGTACTAGGAGTCTATTGCTAGAGCAAGAATAAGAGCTGGCGAGACACCCCACTCTCTCCCTCCTCCCTCCCCTACAGTGCAGGCACTCAGGGACTGATAAAAGCTGCAAGGAGAGCAGGGACAGTGAGAAAACTGTAGTATTCCAGGCCTCTCACTAACCACAAGGCAACAGTAGAAAAATCTGAAGCCTGTGGGACCCTGAGGTTAAAGATAGCAACAACAAAACCCAAGCCCAGCTCAACAACTGACTAAATTGACTCAACCTCTCGTGATCTAACACAAGAAGAGACATGCCCACTTCCATGAGTAAATACTATTTACCTCAGTGTCTATTGTTGTTCTATCACAATGTCCAGTAAACAATCAAAAACTTCACAATACATTAAATAGCAAGAAAAAAACCCACTGTTGAAAGATAAAACAGTCAACCAGACTGTGGATGAACCAGGTGTTAAGAAATATCAGGCAGAGACATTAAAACAGCTATGATTAATATGTAAAAGATCTAGCGGAAAAGGTGGACAGCATCCATGAACAGGTGGGAAATTTTAGCAGAGAAATAGAAACTAAAAAAAGTCAAATGGAAATCTTGGAGATAAACATGTGATATCAAAGATGAATTCTTTCAACAAGTTTATCCTCAGACTTGACACAGCTGTAAACCTGAAGATGGATTAACAGACAATTTCCAAAGTGTAACACAAAGAAAAAAGATACGAAACATCCAGGAGCTGTGGAACAATATCAAACGGTTTGGCATAAATGAATTTAGGTCTCAGAAGAAGAGAGAAAAATGGGGCAGAGAAAATATTGGAATATCTGATGGCCAAGAATTTTACAAAATTAATGAAGATCAAGCTCAGAAACTCTCAAGCTGAACAAATAAAACCCAGGTCCTCCTACATTTATAGTGGAGGGAGAATGTCTGGGCAAGGAGGGATGTCTGGAACTCTCAATTCAGTGTCTTGTCCCTTGCCTTTCACACACTCCCTGGTTATCACTGCTATCACCACCCTGCCCATTTAACACTCTGGCGCAAGTATAGATAGAGAAATCTTCCTTTAGTGTCAGTATCACAGCCTGCGAAGATTAAGTGGGATTATTTAAGCAAGACGCAGGACTGCATTTCTCAATTTGTTTTCAGTGTAAAGAGGAAACATTACTGCTGTCAGATGTTCAGTTGGGGAGAAGAAAGTTTCTTCATAAATTTTCACTGTACTTACAACATAGTAAAAGCTCTGGAACACAGGAAAATAAAGATACCTCTTCTACCTGATTTTTCCCTCAGGTTCCTTTTCCTGATATTACATATTATGTCTTTACAGAATGTAAACTGTAGAAGGGATAGGCATCTTGTTTGTCTCATTCATTTCTTAGAACAGTGCCTGGCAATTGTTAATTTATTCAACAAATATTCAAGTGACAACTATGTATTAGACACTTTTCTAGGCATTTGAGTTTACAGTTGTAAGGTCCCTGCTTGCATGGAGTTTACTGTCTAGTAGGGGGGATGTGGGTAGCAAAACACAAACAAATGAGAGTAGTACCTGGTATGAGAAAATAAAAGGGGGCAAGAGAGAGAGGGACTAGGTAAGATAGGCAAGTTTCCCAAGCTGGATACCTATTAATATCCTGGAAGATACTCAGAGAAATGCTGGGCCCTAAGGGAAATGAAGGCAAATTAGAAAATACCATTTATAAATTAGGACTTGTTCTTTCCTCCTTTTCTCCTTATCATCTCAGTGCCAACCCCAAGGACCTCCACTCTTTTATAAGGCACCAGATCAAAGAGGGAGAAGTCAGAGCTAGGTATCTCACCCACTTCAGAGACCTGCCTCTTCCCGTGTCACTAACCCTAACAATATCTGCCACCTTCAGAGAAGACCCATGACTATTTATAAGGGGCTTTATAAGACCATAACAAGATGGACATTCATCATCATAATTAAGTCAGCAAATACTTGTTAAATGAGTATTGACTGTGGCCAGGCACTGTTGGGAATACCACAGTGAACAAGACAGACAAAAACCCTTGTCCTCGTGGAGGGACCCTGATTTTGTTCTGCTGATATTTGGGGCACATTAAGCTCTGGTTCCTGAAAAGAAGAAGGCTTGCTCCCCCCAGCACCACCACCACCCTTTTGTTTTCTTCTCTTTCCAAAGACTATCTACTTAGCTCGTGGTCATGAAAAGGAGAATAGAGTCTAGGCAGCTCAAGAGTTGAGGTCAGTAGAAAAGCTTTTCCTGAAGAATGAGAAAAGTGAAACTTCCACTGGAATTTAATTGTGTTCTGCTTAAAGATTTGTTCTTCAATCTTCTCCAAACCTTTAGATTTAGAAGCCTCTGGAATGTATTTCCAATATAATTTTATTGGGAATGGTGGAAACAGTAGAACATTTGCCCACTAACCTCTCTTCCAGCAAGGCCTCTATGATGGAATATTGCTTTAGCACTTGTGCTGAGTGGTCACAGAAAGCACCTTATAGCCTCACACTAAAATTTTTCACAGTCTGAAAATAAATTAGGCCACATGTGTGTTTGCTCAGCTCCACCAACACAGATGCAATGCGTGCTTTCTACTTTGTTAAAGCAATGATGTCATTTTAGCTATGTGAAAAATGACTTAAAATGTGGTTTGGTTTTAGTTGAGCTGTCAATTTTTATTTTGTCTAGTTTTTAGTATGTGGGCTTCACGCTTTAACATGCACCAGCAGTTATAAGTATTCCGTTTTTACTAACATTTTTAAGGACTTTAAATAAAAAAGGAATTAAGACGTTTGTTATTTATCACTAATTTATGATCATTGTGATCCATCTCTTGATAATTTGAACATGAGAAAAAAATTTGAGAATGATGAAAGGATTTTTAATATGATGATTTTAATATGATGGTTCCCCTTGACTGGTATCCAGCTGGTGAGTGCTTTAGTGTTCCTTGTTTTTATTTAGTTTAGTTGGATTTCATTTCAGCAAACATTTGTTGAGTATTTTGTACAAAGCAAAATTAAAAGATTTGCCCTTGCATCAGGGATTAGAATTCCAAAACCACACTGGGCATCTTTGCACTTGCTTTTGTACACGTGCACAGATCCGAGTCTGTGAGAAGGGTGAGTCTGAGTTCGAATTTGCTAACTTGGGCAAGAGAGACCGTTGGCTTAGGTCATTTTTAATAGCTTTTAGCTTTTCTCACTTTTTGGAATGCTTTGATCATTTGAAAAAATCCCAGCCACTATGAACTAAATTGCATGAAGTCAAATACTCATCTTTCTGGAATTCTCCTCCCCTTCTCTTTTATTTTTATTTAGGAGCAATGATGGAAAAGAATTCCAGAAATAGAGTGGCGTGGATGTAAAGGTGTGACCACAATCATAAAGTTAGGTAGAGAACAGGAGCAACTAATCAAATGGGTCTGCCTCCCCTCACAAGAGTTAGTTACTTTTTTTTTAGTTCTTTTTTTAATTTATTGGGGTGACAATGGTTAGTAAAATTACATAGGTTTCAAGTATACAGTTCTGTAACACATCATCTATATGTCATGCTGTGTGTTCATCACCCAGAGTCAGTTCTCCTTCCATCACCATATATTTGATCCCTTTTACCATCATGTACCACCCCCTCCCCCTTTACCCTCTGGTAATCACTAAACTATTGTCTGTGTCTATGAGTGTTTGTTTTTTCATCGATGGATTTTGAGATTATTATGCTAAGCGAAACAAGTCAGACAAAAAAGTCAAGAACTATATGATTTCATTGATACGTGGTATATAAAAATGAAAACAACAAAGGAACAAGACAAAGGAAGAAACAAAAACTCATAGACACAGACAATAGTTTAGTGGTTCCTTAGTTACTTTCTTTGCCCTGTGCTCCACTGGACCTGTATTAATCATCTGTCAAAAGAGAGAACCTCTCTTTCACACACCTACCCTACTTCAGTATTACTACCAACACAGATTCAGAGCAGAGTGGTTGTGTGGTTGGTTTTAGTGTCTGAATGATAAATCGAGAGATTTCCCAACTTTACTTTTGTAGGTGGAGAAGAAATTAAGGACACTTGTTTGTTTAACTATTCATTCTTCAAATATTTGAATCCTCTGTGCAAGGCATAGTTCTAGAAACAGGACTAAATAGTTCAAAAATAAGACATGATCCTACCTTGCTATGCAGTATAGTTAAAAGTGCTCCCTAGGAACTTGCTATCCAGTTGGGAAACATGGCATACAGATACAAAATAAGTAGAGAAATAAACGATAATATATAATTAAGTGCTAAGTACCATGTTTGTAGTACATTCGGTCAACAAATAATAACACCCATTGTGAGTCAGATACTGCTAACATACCAGGATACAGACATGTTTTAAAAGGTTTCACATGTTTTCTGTTTAGAGACGAAAAAGATCGAGTTATATAGGTAATGTAAACACAAACTGAAATTTTTCCTGTTCTCTGTGTCCTTTTAGCAAATATTTTTTTCATTGTGATCTATTTCAACCAGAAAAATGGAAAAGCAGACAAAGTTCATTTATTAATATTATGAGAGAAACTAGATGAAAAGTACTGCCAAAACTGCTGCTGCTTTCTCAAATTTAATGCCTGGTCCAACGCCTACTTGCTTTGGGCATCGGTAAACCATTGTTCCAGGCCTGACTTTGCAATAAATATTTTCGTGACCTTTAGCAAATCCCCTGGTATTCTTATACTGAAGTTTTTCTCATTTGTCCAAAATATAACTCAGTCCAAAAGACTCAGATCAAATGCCGACTCCTCTGTGAAACTTTTCTGATCTCGTCTTCCTCCTTGGCCACTCCTCTTCTTTCCATTCACCACCTAGTTATCTCCAAGGAACTTCCTTACTCCTAACCTCCCTTAGTATTTGAGTTGTACCTCTTTTCTATGGTATTTACCACTTTGACCATATATTGTATCATTTTTATATTTAATTACACTGTTTTAAGTACATCTGGGTGCCAATCAAGATGTTCCCCGTCAACTTAGAGAATTTTTTGTGTTTGTTTTGTTTTGGTGACAGATGTTAAAGTTGTACAGGGTAATACAGTTATTTAAAATGCCTGTCCTTTTAGTGCTTGCTTCGGCAGCGCATATACTAAAATGCCTGTCCTTTTAAGTGCTTATTATATCATATTTCATCTTTTGTTATTGTTTTTATTCTACCTACAAGAAATGAGTTTTAGTGCAGTGAAATAAACAATCAGGTTATCTGGAAAATTCAGTTACCTTTTATAAAAAAGAGACAAATGAGAATATTTTGTTGCAAGCTAACAGCCGAAATTTGCTTATTGAAAAAACATGTCATGTTATGGTGTTGGACTTATAACCCTGTGCCTTTGTCTGGAATCATAATTACTGGTGCCCCTCACAACTGATCAATCCTATCATCAAGAATTCAGTCATAGAAATATGTATAACTGAGTGTGAGACAGGCAAGTTGTTCAGTCCCAAAGGTTGAACCAAAAGGCATCCCAGGCTTCTTGGTAGTTATCCAAGGCTTTCATGTACAAGGTAGTTTTAAAACATCTTCTTTTTGAAAACTGAAATAGACTGGCTGTCAAAGAAAGTGTTCTGACATCTTTCCTCTATAACATTAACGATTCTTGATTTCAATACTGATTTTATGCAAAGCTGCTGGTGTCTGATAAAAGGTGCTGCTGCTGAGCACAAGAAAGCATGCTTTGCATTCTCAGATAGAAGTTATCAGAGATAACTATTGGATCATAAGATCTTGTTCTTTCTTGTAATGTCCTGTCAAGTGCTTTGTACTAAGTGAATTCCTAATAGATGTTGTTGAACAACTTCTGTGTCAAGGCTATAAAGAAGCTATGTAGTTTATTCCTTTCTTTGGAAACAATATCTCTGCGTATGGATCTTGTTCTGCTAGTGTAACTGTTTATTAGTGTCCTCTCTCCTTCTATATTGTTATTCTGTTTTTGCTTATTTAATGTTTATGTTTTCCTTGCTCTTTAAATATTAGCATCATTGATATGATTGTTGTGCTCATTATATCATGTATGCTGGCTGTTCTAATCAGCAGATTGATAATCTAAAAGTTCTCCTTATGTTTCCTGCTTTTAAGGCTTTGCATACTCTATTTATCCAGTCATTCATCCATGTAGCTCGTATTTATCCTGGATCCTAGCATAGTTCGTATTTATCCTGGTATTAACATTATCACTAGGCTCCATTCTATAACACTAAATGAACACTCAGATTGTATAATGAGCTACATGATGCATCATTTAATCACTAATGTTAATTTGGAAGTGAAAATCATAGTACATATTGCATATAACCATATCATGTTTATATATCTCTATACAGTTTTCTTTGGTAATTTGAATGTGACTTTATCTAGATGATGACTATTGAAATTTAATAGTACTTTTCCATGGTTTATCCTTTCAATAGGACAGATAAATGCTTTAGCCTGGATTTCCTGAAAAATGTGCTTTTAATGTTGAAATGTTAGAGGTAGTCATGAATATCTAAATGGACAGATTTTTATTTTGAAATAATACAGAGTTTTGATGTTGATAGTGGTTTATGTAGCTTCATTTCAGTAGTCATCTCTTTTTGTTCTAAATTACTTCTGGATTAATTTAGTCTCTAAGACTCATCACGGTTGCCTTTACACAGGCAATATACCGTGTTTCCCCAAAAATAAGACCTAGCTGGACAATCAGCTCTAATGTGTCTTTTGGAGCAAAAATTAATATAATACCCAATATTATATTATATTATATTATATTATATTATATTATATTATATTATGTTATAACCAATATATTATAACTGATATTATATTTATTATATTATTTATATTATATTATATTATATTATATTATATTATATTATATTATATTATGACCCGGTCTTATATTATAGTAAAATAAGACTGGGTCTTATATTAATTTTTGCTCCAAAAGACACATTAGAGCTCATTGTCCGGCTAGGTCTTATTTTCGAAGAAACACAGTCGGGAGTTCTAACCTGATATCATCATAACCAGGGGTAAAACAGGTGCTAGAACTTGAATGCTAGGTTAATGAGTTGGGCTTACTCTTTAGAAAGTGTTTATGGCATGATCCTTGATAAAATACATCAGGAAGATTAACTTGAGAGACGGAAGAAGTGAGTAGTATAATATACATTGAAGAAGAGAAAGCAAGGAAGAAGAGTCCAGTTTGGAGGTCATTGCAAAGTACAGTAGAGGTTATGAGTATCTAGACTCAGGAGATTTTATTTTTTAGTTAGACTATCCTGTAGACATAAGATGTGATTATTTGTGGGGAACAAAAGAGAAGAGAGTCAAAAGTAACACTACATCCCTCACACTTGCACATCGCTAGTGGGAATGTAATAGGGTACAGCCACTGTGGAAAACAGTTTGTCAGTTCCTCAATAACTTAAACATAGAATTACCATATGATCCAGCATTTCCACTCCTGGGTCTATACTCAAAAGCACAGCCAAAAAACAAACAAACAGATGTTCAAAACAGAAATATGTCCGTGAATTTTAATAGCAGTACTATTCATAATAGCCGTAAGACAGAAACAACCCAAATGTCCATCAACTAATGAATGGATAAACGAATGTGGTCTAGCCATATAATGGAATATTATTCATCCATGAAAAGGAATGAAGTACTAATACATGCTACAATATGGATGAGTCTTGATAATATTATGCTAAGGGAATGAAATCAGACACAAAAGGCCACATATTATATGTTATGAAATATCCAGAATAGGCAAATCCATAGAGACACAAAGAAGTTAGTAGTTTCCAGGGACTGGATACAGTGAGCAATGGGAAGTGACTGCTTAATACGTACAGGTTTTCTTTTAGGGATGATAAAAACATTTGGTAACCAAATAGTGGTGATGGTTGTACAACATTGTAAATATACTAAATACCACGAATTATACATTTCAAAATGGTTAAAATGGTTAAGTTTTAGTTTATGTGTATTTTTAATTAAAAAAATAATAACTCAAAATTGAGCTAGGTTAAAAAAAAAAAAGTAACTCTAGGGCAAGGATCATAGACTTAAATGCTTTCAGGGCCCTGAGAAGTACAGTTAACAAAGTAAAGAAGTGGCAAGAAAGAGAGTGTGGTGAACTGGGCATTCGAAACCAAATTTTTTGAATCCTGTGTGTGTGTGAGCCAGATAAAATGTGAATGTGGGCTGTGGTCTTCAACGTCTGCCACAAACCGAACTGAGGAACAATGGTGGATGATGTCAAGGAGATGGCTGACAATATAACTAGACTCAAAGTTCCACAAGAGTAAAGGATAAATCTAAGTCATTTACTCCGTATCATCACCATTTAGTATGATGCTTCACCAACACATATATGTAGATGCTCAGCAGGCATTTGTTGGATGAAAAATAAATAAAATAAGTAAATAAATAAAGTCTGGGCAATAAGTCTGTGTTCCTTTTTTTAGTCAATTCTATCTCCATCTCACACACATACACACCACAACTAATCAACTTGCAAGCTTTAATAGTCTATTTTTAATATCCCTTAAATGTTTTTTTCTTTATCTTCTTTTGTTTTCTCACTGCTAACTCAGTTCCATGACATTTCTTGCCTAAGAACTGCAATAAATTCCTGAAGGTCTTCCTTATGCTACTCGTAAACTTGCCCTCCTCTATTTTCTTCAACATATTACAAAACAGTGTCCTGCTTAAAAGCTTTCAGATAAAAATCTAAATGTGATAGGGAAACATCCATAATACGGCCTCTTTCTCATTTGCTGTTTCTCTTCCTCAGGCCCTTGTCACTCTAGCCTTTCTGAACTTCCCATAGTTACTGAAGTACACCATCCTTGTTTGGCGTGCACTTCTTTCTATTTAGACTGCCCTGAGCCTTCATTGGTCTGTCCATCCTTTAAGACTTTGATTCCTTCAAGAAACTTTGCTAACCAATCCAGTCTCAGAAAGGGGCTCCTGTTTTTGTGCTCCCAGTACTCTGCATTTCTTTTATCACACTTGCCTCACTGGTTTATCATTGTGTTTACTTGTCTGATCCTGTATCACATTGCTAACTCCTTGAGAATAGGGCCCACATCTATCTCCAGTGCCTGATACATGGTAGGCACCCAGCAAAGACAACCCTTATCGCTATTACAAATAATTAATTATATGCTAATCATATATTTCATATATGTTGAAAGAGAATATTTAAGAGATACAAGACAGGATATAAGTGCTAGATGGCATATAAGAGATGTCAATCAAGGATTCAACTGAGAAAACTTTCATAGAATAGATGGCATTTGGAATGAGCAGTGACTATGTGCTAGGCTTTGAGGTTATCAAGATCCTATCTAGTACTTATCATCATAATCACTAATTCATTATCACATAGACATTTCCAAGAAGTATTCCGAAATTTAGTTTGTTTTCTTTTGTGATTTAAGATGAAGCAACACCACCTCTAAAACTGTACCTAAAAATGGGCTCGCTTTTAGAATGTGCCTTAGTAATAACTAATAAGAGATACTACTATGGCCATGTTTTATGAAAACTGTCACCTAGTTTTAAATAAATTATTAAGGTTCTAAAACTCCTTTTTGCCTTTAAGAAATAGCTGCACAAACCTATTTGAAAATGGAATGTTAAGAAACAGGCAGCAGGTTAATTCTTAGACTCTCCTTGTATTTGTTAGATCATCTTAGAGCTCTGTTAATTACAACTTGTAAATCCTAATCAGGCTATATTAAGAGGCTAAATAGAAGGTTATAATCTTACCCTTCTCTGTATTTCCATACTCTGAGACTAAAATAAACACATCTACATTGCACTCAGAATAAAAATAAACACTTCAGAGTCACATAATTGAGAAATACATTTTTAAGTAGGAAACACTAAGATTTTAGTTTAAAAAAAAAACACAAAGGTTATTTGTGTTTTTGTTTCCTTCTACAAAAGATTTTTTTCTTTTTAAATTATGTGAGTGCTGAGATGTTTATTTTTACTTGAGTAAATTCTACTGCATGAATGTTGGGGGGATTTTAAACTAGTGCTTAGCTTGCTAAAGTCATTAGTCATCTCTTGCCATAATTACATGTAGAGCTTTAAAATGACAGACTATAGACATGTATGTTGATAAATCCACACTAGAAAAGAAAAATATTTTAAACTCATGGTGGATTCTCCCCCACACCACCATCATCTACTTATTTGAAAGTATTATTGTGAGGTGGAAAATGAGTTATTATGAAAATCCTTTGGAATTGCTTTTAAATGTAAACCATTTTTTAAAAATAACCTAATTAACCTATGGCCTATGCTAACCTCAAGCAAAAAAAATTTTTTAAATTCCCTCATTGCTTCAGGTTCGCCATTATTATAAGCATTTAAATGTTTTAGAACTATTGCTTAAACCAGGGGTCAGCAAACTATGGCTCAGAGATGCAACCTGTTTTTGTAAATAGTTTTGTTGGATCACAGCCACACCTGTACATTTAGGTATTGTCAGTGGCTGGTTTTGTGTTATAATGGCAGTTGAGTAGTTGATAACAGAGACCATATGGCCCACAAAGCCTAAAATATTTACTGTCGGACTCTTTGAGTAATAATTTGGCGATCCCTAGTTTAAACCATACTGTTGTGTAATGGTTTATCATTATAGTCAAAAAGCAGTTATTAATTGAATACCTAAAACCAAAATGGAAAAGATGTTTTTTTCCCCCTGGCAAAGTTTTCCTGTCAGGCAATTAAGAAACTAAAGTTATGTAAAAACTATGTTGGCCATTCCTTCATCCATTCATTGTTTGCTAGCCTTGTCCTTGCCCAGTTTTCACAAGAACAAGTGCAATTTCATTCTTGTTTTCTATAAATTCGAAAATCACTACCTAATAAAAGATGTCATTATGCCTCCTCCTGCTCTTCCACCCCAAAAGAATTTGAAATAGGAAGGATTTTTCTCTGTGGTGGTAAATGTGGGCCTTTTCTCTCTGCTTAATTCCAATCCATAATATCAAACGTAGAAACTCCCATTCCCTGTTATTTCAGAGGACTCCAATTGATTTACTTGCCTTGTTATTCACTTATACATCTTTTTAAATTATGCATAGTATATGCTTAATTAGCAATTAGTGAGCATAATAGAGTTTACATATTAGGAGAGGTAACTGTAGCTCAAAAACCACAGGAAATGATGCAACGACTCTGAGAAGTTCACCTTACCTGAAGTGAAATGTATGCTACTTCTACGTACTTTGAATACACGGTTACAGAATTTTAGAATGTTAGATCCAGAACGTGTTATGGAGTCTTAAGAAAGCAGTGGTTCTCAAACTTCAGCGTGTCTTAGAATCATCTGAATGGCTTGTTAAAATACAGGATAATGACCCAACCTTCAAGAGTTTCTAATTCAATGAGTCTGATGTGGGTCTGAGAATTTGCATTTTTAAATAGTTCCCAGTTCGTGCTGATGCTGTTAGCCAGGGACCACACTTTTCGAACAGCCATAATAGAGGAAGAGATGGCTGACCATTCAAGCATTACCTCAGAGAGTTATCAGAATAGTGTATGGTCCTCAGCCTTTTAGTATACCCAGAGGAGATGAGGCACTGTGACCCATACTATTCAAATTCAAAAAACATAAATAAGCCAGAATCTCCATTTACTGTGGTTGATACTTGGCATGACAGTATCAGCCAGATACTTGGCATGACAGACCGTGGCCTCTTACACTCTATAATTTGATGGAGAACCTGACAAATTCTCTAATTCCATTTATATGAAATTCTAGAAGAGGCAGAATTAATCTTCAGTGGAGAAGAAAATACGAATAATGGTTGCCTTGAGGGTGATAGAGTGGGGATTGACTATTGTAAGGAATTTGCAGGATTTGGGGGCTGATCAAGGAAAAAGATATGACCACTAGACAGAGTTGTATGAGAAAGGAAGTCCCTCACAGCATGATACTATCTACAGGCTTATGGCTGAAGGGCCACCGTTCAGAAGGGGAGGAAGGCAAGGGAACTCCTCAGCTGATGGAGATTGGAGAAGGTGAGTCTGAAGATTTCATGTCTAGGTGAAGTTGCTCAATACCAAGGTGGGAAATCTCTGGGGTACCAAGGTGGGAGAGCTCTGAAGAACAGTTGTATTTTGGAGTCTTACAATGACTAGGCTCTATCTTATCAATGGCTAACAGCTGTTGGGCGTAGTTTTGTAGTGTATGCAAAGCAGGCAAGCTATAAGTGGCTAAAAATCTGCTTGTTTGGGCTATTTTAAAAGTAATTGATGTATAAAAGTTTGAGTTTGGTTCCAGTAGACTTTTGAGTTAATGGGTCTCAGCCTGCAGTGGAAAAATAAACAACCCAGGGGTCAATATATAGAGGCCATCTTCAGCTAATTTATATAATAACTGAGAGAGGATAAGAGGAAATTTTTTGGAGTGATTATAATGTTCTGTATCGTGATAAGGTTTAGATTAGACAGGTAAATACATTTATGAATGTGGCCCTTCAGCCACAACTCAGTGAATATACACCTAAGATTTGTGCATTTAATTGTACATATATTTTTCAAAATTATAAATATTGAACTGTCGTTAATGATATGCATACTGAAGTATTTAAAGGGAAATGTACTGCTGTATGCAGTTTACACTGAAATACCCAAAATAAAATGGATTGCTTAATGAGTAGACAGAAGGATAGATAGATAGGAATATGATAAAGCAAGAACAGTAAAATTTTAATGGTAGAATGTAATTTGGAGTATACCTGTGTTTATTATAAAACTTTCAACTTTGCTTTATGTTAAAGAAATTTCATAATGAAATGTTAAAGACTACTGTGTGGAGATAGATTGGGGGATCAATTAGGAAATTATGCCATTGTGTTAAAAATAGTATAAAGTTTGAGAAGGCCCAAGAGGGTGGAATAGATAAACACTATGCCTACTGCCTCCCAGGGTCACATTAAAATTACAACTCAATTACAGAGCAATCGACCTTAAGAATGATCTGAAGACTAGCTGAACAGACCCTCTATACCTAAGGATATAAAGAAGAGAACACATTGAGACTGGTAGGAAGGGTGGAAATGTGAAATAAGCTGACCCCAAACCCACAGATAGTGATTGAACACCAGGAGAGACACCTCAGTGGTGGAGGTCCCTTCAGAAGAAGGAGAGGTCCCACACCCACACTGTGTTCCCCAACTTAGGGGTCCTGTGCCGGTAAATAGAGTCCTCACATTATCTGGCTGTGAAAATCAATACGTACTCTGTCCATCTCTCCCGGTGAGAAGGAAGGTGGCTGGAAACCCAGACATCCTCTTAAAGGGCCCACACACAGACTCATTCAGTTGCAAACACTCACTTAAGTTCCAGTGGAGGGGTGGCAACTCGAGAGGTGCCAGAGACATACTGAGTTGTATGACTTTGAGGCGAGAAACAGCTTGCCGTTGTCCCCGTGTGGAGCCCATCTCATGTGTAACCTATAGGAAGGTGCCATCCTTCCCGTGTTGAACCACCCGCTAAAGGGCCAAATCTGGGATGGCATTGGTCGGGTAAAATCCACGCATGCACACCATCTTGGTGACACCTTGGGTCCCCGCCCTATCCAGCTAGTGCTGCATCACGGGGTACACTCTCAGCAACTGGGTGGCTGGTACTGCCCACAAGCTGTGGAAGCGTTTTACAGCAGCAGACAGCCTGCAATGGCCTAGGGTACTTTGGGTGGTGGGCAGTGAGCCACAATTTGTGCTGCAGCCTCCCTTGGGCAGTTCTCAGGGATCTGCAAGCCTTAGGTGAGCTGTCGCTGGCAGTGTTCTCAGGGCGTTTTGAGAAATGGTCATGAGCTCGACACTGGCACAAGAACTGAATCTGTGTTAACTTTGTAAAACTTATCTCGCTTACCCCATGATTTCCTGGTGCCCCACGCCACACAGCTAGTGCTGTATGGTTGGGGGCACACTCTATGCCAGGAAAACCAGCCCAGCCCGCACACCTAAGGAGGTTCTTTCAGTGGCTGAGCCTTACAGGCATGGAGGGCCCTGGGCCTTTTGCTAAACTGCCCCAGGCACAATATATTGGTGGCAGCTGGCCTCGGTTTACAGTGAGGCCACCTCCACATGCTTCCAGGTCCAGCACAGGTAGCAACCAACCACATATAGCTTTGTAGCTTCTACCAGGTAGCTCTGTTGAGAAATCAGCTGATTTCTCAGGCAAGGCTGAAAATGGCCTGCATGGGAGCACCTCCCAAGAGACACCAGAAACAGCACATCCAGAGACCAGCTTTAGACCACATCAGATCACTACCTGATTAGCCCAACAAGTGGCACACCCAAAGGGTAGTCTCAACAGGCACAACAGCCCACTTAGGTGAATCCCCCTTTAAGGGGTCAGCCCCCTCACAGCCAGTCAGCCTGGGAGTCACTCCCACCCACTGTGTGCCAAAAGGAATCAAGGTGCAACTATACCCGCAGAATACACACAAGGGACACTCCTGGAACACACTCAGGAGATCAGGGACACTGTGCCATTGGACCACACAGGACACATACTATATAAAGCCAACCAGCAAGGACTGAGAGACATAGGAGATCTACCTAATACATAGAAACAAACACAGAGAGGCAGCCATAATAAGGGGACAAACAAATATATCCTAAATTTTAAAACAAGAGAAAACTGCAGAAAAAGAACTAAATGAAGTGGAGGTGGAGGTGGAGTACGTCATAGAAATGGTGGTGTGAGGTGAGCCTCTTGAAATCTCCCCTGGAATTTACAACAAATTGAACAGCTATAATTCCACAGAGACTTCCTGTGCAGCAGACAGGCAAGACTAACATACACACAATTGAAATGATGTAAAGGTGGGTAAATTGGACAAGCAGGGGAGAGAGAAAGAGGGAAGTGAGGAGACATGGGCCATGGCATGGGCCACAGAGCACAGATGGAGTTCGGAGCTCCAAGCTCCCTGCATTCCAGAGCTACTGCAGCTGTGGGAGATGGAAGAATTCTGACGGCTTGCGCTCCGCTTATGGCCCACAGTCCTGCCTAAGGGATCAGTATATAACACGGCTGAACCACACGCTCACGACAGAGACCTCAGAGCAAAGACTGAGAGAAGAAGGGTGAAAACAGCAGTTTAAGCCCTCACTGCCAAGCAGAGAACAGAAGACATAGTCACGGAGCCTAAACGACCCCTCCTTACCCTCCCAGAGCTTGCCCCATCTCCACCCTCCCAGTGCTACGACGGTAACCATGTCAGATCAAAAGAACAGAATATTTGCAGTTCTAAGATCTGCAGCCCAGAGCCACAGATTTGCAGTCCAACTAGTTCGGGCGAAGAGGAGAAAGCCTTAGATGCAGGATTGGCTGTGCTGGTGGTCACCACCATTGCTCAGAGCCATCTCTCACAACCTACCCCGCCCCTGCCCCCACCTACCTGGGCGGATCCCTGCAGGGGTAAACAGCCGCTGAAACAGGCAAGCTCTGAAACTGCTGCAAGAAGAGCTTTGGAACTTCAGAAGCTCTCCACATCCCCCCATGGAGACAGTGCCCTGAGACCAAGACCACCTGCTCACAGAGGAGAAGCCCACCTTCCCGTGAATCCCCCATTGTGTTAGAAGCCAGACCAGTGCAGACAAAATATAACACTACAGCATGAGAGAGAATAAAAGGCTTCAATTGGAAAGAAAATAAAACATTCTACCAACACCTCCTGGAAAGCAAAAAGAAAGACCTCTTCCTATCAACCTGTTGCAGAACCGACGCCTGTAGATGCCAAGGAAGAGAAATAATTAATTTCCATGAATAACCAAGGTAACAAAGTAGCTCAGAAAGAAAATGAAAAGTCCCCAGAAAATGAACTTAAATATGTGACTAAAATGACAGAGAATTCAAGATTGCAGTTCTTAAAAAAAATCAAGAGATGCAAGAAAACAAAGACAAGCAGTTTAATGAACTCAGAAACATAATCAAAGAACAAAATGAAAATTTTACCAAATAGATTAAAATTTTAAAAAAGAACCAAATAGAATTTCTGGAGATTTAGAACTCAATAAAAGAAATTAAGAATGAAATAGCCAGCTTAGGTAATAGAGTTGACCAGATGGAAGAAGAATCAGTGACATTGAAGATAAAAATCTAAAATGACACAGATGGAAGAAGAGAGAGACCTGAGAGTTAAAAGAAATGAAAGAACTCAACAAGAATTTTTTGATTCCATCAGAAAGAGCAATATAAGAAAAATGGGCATACCAGAAGGAGAAGAAGAGGAGAAAGGGACAGAGAGTATATTCAAACAAATAGTCGACGATAACTTCCCAAACTTGTGCAAAGAAATGGGTCCACAAATCCAAGAAGCAAGTAGAACACCTAATTTTCTCAATCCCAACAGGCCTTCTCCAAGACACATTGTATTGAAGCTGTCAAAAATCAATGACAAAGAATCCTCAAGGCAGGCAGGGAAAAGAAGACGGTAACTTACAAAAGAAAGCCCATTAGGTTATCATCAGATTTTTCAGCATAAACTATACAAGGCAGAAGGGAGTGGAATCAAATATTCAAAGCATTGAAAGAGAGAAATTATGAGCCAAGAATAATGTATCCAGAAAAGATATCCTTTAGATATGAAAGAGAAATAAAGACCTTTCCAGAGCTGAGGGACTTTTCTAACACACAACCTGCACTACAAGAAATAGTGAAAGAGGTTATTCGACCTGAGACAACAAAGCAAAAGAATACAAAACCATGAGTAGTATTACAAACAGATAGAATCAGGAAATGGCAACCCCTAAACAAATAGGACACTATACACTTAAACATAGCATACAGAGTAAAGAAGTACAAAAAAAAACACTTTTAAAAAGGAGGAAAAAGACAACTTGCTACTGTAATGTAGAAACCCAACTCACAGCATAAATAAGGATAATTTATGACAACAAAAATGTAAAAGTGAAGAGAGTAAAGGTCTTAACCAGCCCAAGGGAATGGAGAAAGTAATCATGCTGAAGAAAATGGAATACTCTAAATACGAAAGTTTCTTTTAATAATCTTAATGGTAGCCACTCAAAAAAGAAATCCAGAACTGAAATATATTGCATAAAGAAGAAACAGAGGGAAAATTCATAGAATACCACCACACTGAAATGATAGACAGAAACAAAAAGGCAAAGAAACAATGGAGACACAGTCCTACAGAAAAACCAAACACAGAATGATAGTAAATCCTCATATATCAGTAATCATCCTAACTGTAAATGGACTGAACTCACCAAAGAAAAGGCACAGAGTAGCAGATTGGATCAAAGAACTAAACCCAACTATATGCTGCCTCCAAGAGACACATTTCACTTACAAGACAAGCATAGACTTGAAGTGAAAGGGTGGAAATTGACATTACAAGGTGTTCAGAGAAAATCAGGGGTAGCTGTACTGATATCAGGTGAAACAGACTACAGGATGAAAAAGGTAATAAGAGACAAAGATGGGCATTTCATAAGGATAAGTCAAGTTGCCGACTACAAAATCAATGTACAAAAGTCCATTGCATTCCGATAAATTAACATGACAGCTCAGAAAAAGAAATTTAAAAAATTAATTTTGCAATTGCAACAAAAAGAATAAAATACCTAGGAATAAACTTAACCAAGGATGGGAAAGACCTATACACAGAAAACCATAAGACATTTGTAAAAGAAATCGAAGAAGACACGAAGAAATGGAAAGACATTCCGTGTTCATGGATTGGAAGAAACAGCATAGTTAAAATGGCCATATTATACCCAAAACAATATACAGATTTAATGTGATCCCCTCAAAATCTCAATGACATTTTTTAAAGAATAGAACAAAAATCATCAGATTTGTATGGAACAACAAAAGATCCTAAATAGCCAAAGCAATCCTAAGAAAAAAGAACAATGCTGGAGGTATCACACTCCTTGACTTCAGCTTGTACTATAAAGCAACAATAATCAAAACACTGTGGTCCTGGCAGAAAACCAGACACACAGACCAATGGAATATAATTGAGAATGCAGGAATAAGCCCACATAAATATGGACAGACAATTTTTGACAAAGAAGCCAAAAACATACGATGGAGAAAAGAAAGACTCTTCAATAAATGGTGCTGAGAAATTGGAAAGCAACGTGCAAAAGAATGAAACTAGACAGCTGTCATCGTGTACCAAAATTAATTCAAAATAGATCAAAGACCTAAACATAAGACCTGAAACAATAAACTGCATAGAAAAAAACATAGGTACTAAACTTTTGGGTTCAAAGAGGATTTTATGGATTTGAATTCAAAGGCAAGGGAAGCAAAAAGCAAAATAAATGAATGGGACTATATCAAACTAAAAAGCTTCTGCACAGCAAAAGATACCACCGACAAAATAAGGAGGCAACCAACTGAATAGGAGAAGATTTTTGCAAACAACGCCTCTGATAAGGGGCTAATATCCAAAATATATATGAAACTCATACAACTCAACAACAACAACAAAAAATCTAATTAAAAAATAGGCAGACCTGAAGAGACATTTCTCCAAAGAGCATGTACAAATGGCCAATAGACATATGAAAAAATGCTCAACATCACTAATCATCAGAGAAATGCAAATAAAAACCACAATGAGATATCACCTCACCCCAGTTAGAATGGCTATCATCAACAACAAGACAAATGCTAACAAGTATTAGAGAGGCTGTGGAGAAAAAGGAACCCTCATACACTGCTGGTGGGAATGCAGATTGGTGCAGCCGCTAGGCAGTGTGGAGATTCCTCAAAAAATTATGAATAGAATTACCAGATGAGTCAGCAATCTCTCTCCCGGGTATCTACCCAAAAATCTGAAAACATGGATCTGTAAAGACATATGTGCTCCTATGTTCATTGCAGGTTTATATACAGTAGCCAAGACATCGAAACAATCAAAGTGTCCTTCAAGAGATGATTGGATAAAGAAGTTGTGGTATATATACACAACGGAATACTATTTTGCCATAAGAAAAGATGAATTAATACCATTTGCAACAACATCAATGGATCTTGAGATTATTATGCTAAGCGAAATAAGTCAGACAGAAAATGTAGAGAACCATATGATTTCACTGATATATGGTATATAAAACTGAAAACAACAAAGGAACAAGGCAAACAAATGAAGAAACAGAAACTCATAGACATAGACAATAGTTTAGGGGGTTACCAGAGGGTAAGGGGTGGGGGTTGTAGGTGAGGGTAAAAGGGATCAAATATATGGTGATGGATGGAAGGAGAACTGACTCTGGGTGGTGAACACACAATGAGATATATAGATTATGTGTTGCAGAATTGTACAATTGAAACCTATGTAACTTTACTAATAATTGTCACCCCAATAAAATTTAATTTTAAAAAATAAATTTAAAAAAAAAGAAATGGAGGCAACCAACTTACCAGAGACAGAGTTTAAAACACTGGCTCTGAGAAGGTTTAAGGAACTTAGTGAGAACATCAACAAAGAGATAGTAAGCATAAAGAAGGACATAGAAACCATAAAAAAGAACCAGTTAAAATAAAGAATACTAAAACTGAAATGAAGACTACACTAGAAGGAATCAACATTAGATTAGATGAAGCAGAGAACTGAATCAGCAATTTAGAAGACAAGGTAGCTGAAACACCCAATTGGAACAACAAAAAGAAAAAACAATGGGAAAAAAACGAAGATAGTTTAAGGGACCTTTGGAACACCGTCCAGTGTAACAATATTTGCATCATAGGAGTACGAGAAGGAAGAGAGGGAACAAGGGATCAAGATCGTATTTGAAGAAATAGTGACTGAAAACTTTCCTAACCTGGTGAAGGAAATAAGACATACAAGGCCAGGAAGCACAGCGAGTCCCAAGCAAGATTACCCCAAATAGGCCCATACCAGACACATTCTAATTAAAATGGCAAATGTTAAAGACAAATTGAGTATCCCAAAAGCAGCAAGAGAAAGACAACTAGTTACTTACAAGGGAGCTCCCATAAGACTATCAGCTGATTTCTCAACAGAAGCTTTGTAGGCCAGAAGGGAGTAGCAGGAATTATTCAGAGTGATGAAAAACAAGGCCTACGATCAAGACTCTTCTACCCAGGCTATCATTTAAAATTGAAGGACAGATAAAGAGCTTCCCAGTCAACAAAAGCTAAAAGAATACATTACCACCAAGCCAGTATTATAAGAAATACTAAAAGGACTACTTTAAGCAGAAGAAAGGAGAAAACAAACAAAAGAATATTAAAAATATGAATAATAAAATGGCAGTAACTGTATCTATCAATAATCACTTTAAATATAAACAGATTAAATGCACCAATCAAAAAACATAAAGTAGCTGAGTAGATAAGAAAACAAGACCCATGTATATGCTGTCTACAAGAGACGCACCTGAGATCTAAAGACACACATAGACTGAAAGTAAAGGGATGGAAAAAGATATTTCACACAAATGGCAATGAGAAAAAAGCAAGGGTAGGAATAATTATCTCGGACAAGATAGACTTTAAAACAAAGACTATAATAAGAAACAAAGAAGGACATTACATAATGTCCAAGAAAAGTCCATAACCCTAGTAAATACCTATGCATCCAACATAGGAGCACTTAAATATATAAAACAAATATTGACCAACATAAAAACAGAGATCAACAGTAACACAATCATAGTAGGGGACTTTAACGCCCCACTGACATTAATGGACAGATCTTCCAGATAGAAAATCAACAAGGAAACAACATCCTTTGATGACACACTAGACCAGTGGATTTAATTGATACTTTTATCAATTAAATAATATACGTTCTTTTCAAGTGCATATGGAACATTTTCCAAGATAGACACATGTTAGGCCACAAAACAAGTCTCAATAAATTTAAGGAGATTGAAATCATCAATTTCTTCTACTACTACAATGATATGAAACTAGAATCATTTACAAGAAAAAAAACTGAAAAACACACAAACACACATGGAGGCTAAATAACATGCTACTAAATAATGAATGGGTTCACAATGATATTAAGGAAGAAATCAAAAGATACATTGAGAAAAATGAAAACACAATGACCCCAAATCTATGGGACACAGCAAAAGCAGTCCTAGGACAGAAATTCACAGCAATGCAGGCCTATCTAAATAAGCAAGAAAAATCTCAAATCCACAGTCTTATCTTTACACCTAAGACAATTGGAAAAAGAACAGCAAACAAAGACCAAAGAGAGTGCAAGGAATGAAATAGTAAAGATCGGAATGGAAATAAATGAAATAGATTCTAAAAATACAATATAAAAGAGAAATGAAACCAAGAGCTGATTTTTTGAGAAGCTAAAACTGACAAACCTTTAACCAGACTCATCAAGAAAAAAAGAGAGAGGACCAAAATAAGTAAAATCAGTAATGAAAGAAAAGTGCCAATGGGCACCACATAAATAAAAAAATTTTAAGAAAATACTACAAGCAACTGTATGCCAACAAATTGGACAACTGGAAGAAATGGGTAATTTCCTAGAAGCAGTCTTCCCACGCTGAATCAAGAAGAAACAGGAAATCTGAACAGACCGATTACTACCAAGAAAATCAAATCAGTAATCAACAAGCTCGCCACAAACAAACATACTGGACCAGGTGGCTTCACAGGTGAATTTTACCAAACACTCAAAAAAGAATTAACTCCTATTCTTATCAAACTATTCCAAAAAATTCAAGAGGAGGGAAGGCTCCCAAGCTCATTTTATGAGGCCACCATTAACCTGATTCTAAAACTAGACAAAGACATTACAAAAAGAAAAGAAAACTATGGGCCAATATCCCTAAGGAACATAGATGTGAAAATTATCAACAAAATATTACAAAACTAAATTCAGCAATACATTGAAAAGATCATACACCACGACCAATTGGGATTTATTTCTGGTATGCAAGGTTGGTTCAACATTTACAAATCAATTAACATGATACACCACATAAACAAAATGAAAAATAAAAATCATATGATCATATCGATAGATGCAAAGAAAGTGTTTGACAAAATCCAACATCCATTTATGATAAAATCTCTGATCAAACTGGGAACAGAGGGAACACATCTCAACATAATAAAGCCCTATATGACAAACCCACAGGTAATATATTCATTGGGGGAAAGCTAACAGCTTTCTTAAGATCAGGAACAAGACAAATATGTCCACTTTCACCACTTTTATTCAACATAGTACTGGAAGGTATAGCCACAGCAATCAGACAAGAAAAAGAAATAAAATGCATCTAAATTGGAAAGGAAGAAGTAAAACGGTCATTATTTGCAGATGACATAGTACGATATAGAGAGAACCCTAAAGTTTCCACCTAAAAAGCTATTAGAACTCATAAATGAAATTAGCAAAGTAGGATACAAAATTAATATTCAGAAATTGGTTACATTTTTATACACTAATAATGAACTGTTAGAGAAATTAAGTAAACAATCCCATTTACAATTGCATGAAAAATAAATAAATGAAATATCTAGGAATAAATTTAAGGAAGTAAAAGACCTGTACTTAGAAAATTATGAGACATTGAAAAGAGAAATTAAAGAAGATACAAATAAATTAAAACATATACCATGCTTATGGATAGGAAGAAATAATATGGTTAAAATGTCCATTCTACCCAAAGCAATCTATAGATTCAATGCAATTCCTATCAAAATACCAATGGCATTTTTAACAAAAGTAGAACAGATAATCCTAAAATTTACATGGAACCATAAACGACCCCAAATAGCCATGGCAATCATGAGGGGGAAAAAACAAAGTGGAGGTATCATGCTACTTGGTATCAAACTATACTATAAGGGCATAGTAATCAAACAGCATGGTATTGACATAAAAACAGACACATAGATCAATGGAACAGAATAGAGAGCCCAGAAATAAATTTATGCCTACGTGGTCAGTTAATCTATGGCAAAGGAAGCAAGAATATACATTGGGATAAATACAGTTTATTCAATAAATGGTGCTGGGAAAGCTAGACAGATATATGCCAAAAACTGAAACTGGACCAACTTCTTACTCCATATATAAGAATAAACTCAAAATGGATGAAAGACTTAAATGTAAAACCCAAAACCATAGAACTTCTAGAAGACAATATAGGAAGTAAACTCTTAGACATTACCATGGTAATATTTTACTGATATATCTCCTCAGACAAGGGAAACAAAAGAAAAAAATAAACAAATAGGACTACATCAAGCTAAAAAGGTTTTGCACAGCAAAGGAAACCATCAACAAAACGAAAAGACATCATACAGAATAGAAGAAGATGATACATCTGATACATCTGAAAAGGGATTAATTTTCAAAATTAGTAACAAAAAAACTCATACAACTCAACACCAAAAAACAATGCGGTTACAAATTGGCAGAGGACCTAAACAGACATTTCTCCAAAGAGGGCATTCAGATGGCCAATAGACATATGAAAAGCTACTGAATATCACTAATCATCAGAGAAATGCAAATAAAAACCACAATGAAATACCACTTCACTCCTGTCAGAACGGCTATCATCAAGAAATCAACAACCAACAAGTGCTGGCGAGGATGTGGAGAAAAGGGAGTACTTGTGCCCTGTTGGTGGGATTGCAAACTGGTGCAGCCACTATGGAAAACAGTATAGAGCTTCCTCAGAAAATTAAAAATAGAACTACCTTATGACCCAGCAGTTCCACTCTTGGGTATTTATCCAAAGAAACCCAAAACAATTATTCAGAAAAATGTATGCATCCCTTTGTTTACTGCAACGTTATTCACAAAAGATAAGAAAACAACCGAAATGCCCATCAACAGACAATTGGATAAAGAAATTGTGGACATTTATACAATTGAGTATTACTCTGCCATAAAAAAGAATGAAATCTTACCATTTGCAACAACATAGATGGACCTAGGAGATATGCCAAGTGAAATAAGTCAGACTGAGAAAGGCAAATACCATATGATCTTGCTTATATGTGGAATCTGAAGAACAGATTCCGTTCAGGTAGAACGAACAAAACAGAAATAGACTCATATATACAGAGAACAAACTGATGGTTACTAGATGGGGGAGGGGAAAGGAGTTGGGGAATGGGTGAGAAAGGTGAAGGGATTGGAAAGTACAAATTGGTAGTCACAAAATAGTCAAGGGATGTGAAATACAGTATGGGGAATATAGTCAGTAGTGTAAAAACTATGCTGTCAGGTGGGTACTAGACTTACTGGGGGAATCACTTGTTAAATTATATAAATGCCCAACCATTGCATTGTACACCTGAAACTATTATAAAATAATATTGAATGTCAACTATAATTTTAAATATATATGGGGTGCCAAAAAATGTATACACATTTTAAGAAAGGAAAACTATATTAAAATTGTAATACTCAATATATACCAATAACAAAAGATGAATGCAAGTCATGTTTGACTTCTGCAATTACAAGAGGTGCTCAAAGTGGTTGCCATCAGTAACTGGACAATTCTGATTATGGTGAACTACTGCTTGAGCAACGTTAACCAAAGTGTCCACTTTTGGTACCCCCAATATATATAACTTTGGTTAATATTCCTCAAGAAGTAGTTTGCCGTAATCAGAAGTGTCTGGTTATATATATATATATATATATATATTTTCACAGCATGCAACGTACAGCATAGGGAATATGGTCAATAATGTTGTATTAACTATGTACAGTGTCAGATGGGTAATAGGCTTATTGGGATTATCACTTTGTGAGGTATATACATGTCTGATCACTATGTTGTTTTGTACACCTGAAACTAATAAAAAAATTTATAATATTATATTTTTTGACCAACTATAAGCTATACTTTTGTAGATACTCGATCCTATATTTGATCATTTAACTAAAGATCTGTGATTTTGATCTGTTACAGGGAAAGTCCTTCTGCTAGCATGGACACATGTGCATTTCTGTCATCATTTGTGTGCTCCAATAGGACTCTGCTAATTGATGGCCGGGTAGAACTCAAAAGAGGCCTGCAGAGGCAGGAGCGACATCTTTTCCTGTTCAATGATCTGTTTGTTGTGGCCAAAATCAAGTAAGTAGACTCTGTCCTCTCTCCTTGTTATCATTAGAAAAGTTCACTTCCGCTAACAAAGATAACCTTTCTATTCAATGCTATTTTAAGAATGTCTAGCCTCAGCCACCACCGATATATCTGAAGTGAGTTCTATGTTTGTTTGTTTTCGCAAAAAAATGTTTCAATTGTTCATTCATTCAACAAGTGTTCATTTAGGTCTCACTCTGTGCCATGCTCTGAATAAATATGGAGAATACAATGAAGAATGTGATTGGTATGGTCCCTGTTTCTTGGTGCTTTCATTCTAATGTGGGAAGGGGGAAGTTACCATTGTGATTAGTCCTATAAAGAAAATAGGGTGTTGGATAAAGTAAAATATGGGATATATGTTAGGTAGGTGTAGTCAGGGGAGAAAAAGATCAATGAAGGGTGAAAAGCAACCAGCCATTCAGACATTAGGAGGATGAGCATTCTAGGCAGAGGGAACACCAGGTACAAAGGTGGTGGGGACAGCTTGGCTTTTTGGAGAAGTTAAAAGAAGGCCTATGTGTGTCACTGGAGCATAATGAGCAGCAGGAGAGTAATATGAATTGAGACTGGAGAAATACACAATGATCAGGTTGTAGGCTGTATAATCTATTGCCATATAACAAATTACCCCTAAACTTAACAATTTATAACTACAAACATCTCATACAGTTTCTCTGAGTCAGGAATTTGGGAGTGGCTTAGCTGGTAGCTGTGGCTCAAGCATCCTCATGAAGTTGTAGCCATCTGTCGACCAGGGTTATAGCCATCTCAAAGCTCTACTGGAGCTAGAGAATCCACTTCCAGTTCATTCATGTGAATGCTGGCAGGCCTCAGTTCCTCACTGGCTGTTGGCCTAAGGCTGTAGTTCTCCACCTGGGTCTCTCCACTGGGCTGCTCATAACATCATATCGCTTCCTTCAGAGAAAAAGATCCAAGAAAGTAAGGAAGAGAATAGGCAAGGGAGAGAATATCCAAAATAGAAGCTGCAGTCTTTTATAACCTATTTTTGGAAGTGGCATACCATCATCTCTGACGTATGCTACTGGCCACACAGACCAACCTTGGTACAATGTGGAAGGAAACTACAGAAGGGTGTGATATCAGGAAGCGGGAACCACTGGAGGCCTCCTGGAGGCTAGGGACCACAAAGGCTATGATAAGGAGTTTGGATTTTATTCCAGTTTTAATTAAGGGAGCAGCATATTGTGGTTCATGTCTATAAATATTGTTCTGTTTATGATAGATAATGGATTAGAGGGTAGGCAAGAATAGAAGCAAGAAGACTGGATAGGAGATTATTGTAGTGGTCCTGATGAGAGATAATGAGGGCCTGGGAAATGGCAGTTTAATGAAGGACACAGACATATTTTGAATATACTTCAGAGGTAACCAAAATAAGTCACTTATCACTCAACACTGAATGCCAGTGCAATTAACACTCAGCCTAGAACATGGTGGTTGCTACTTGCTCCATCCC
This sequence comes from Rhinolophus ferrumequinum, assembly GCF_004115265.2. Lineage (NCBI taxonomy): Eukaryota > Metazoa > Chordata > Mammalia > Chiroptera > Rhinolophidae > Rhinolophus > Rhinolophus ferrumequinum. The sequence continues at coordinate 79,045,406 of NC_046294.1, read as the reverse complement.
CCATTCTCATTGTTTATGAAACATCATAAAAGATCACTTTTGTTTTAACAATCTAATCTCATCAAAGAGATTTTTAGTCACTAGAGAATTGTAAACATTTTTTTTCTATTATCCACAATCTCACAGCTACATGCCATATTGTAAATAAGACGTGGTCATGGCTAAATACTAATTTTGCAACACACTATATTTAATCTGAGTGGTATTAATAACAATAGAGACCTCACATTTATTGGGATCTTATTGTATTTTAGGTATTTTTCTAGAGACTTTAACTCTTGTAACTGTTCTATCAGGTAGACAAGATATTATTTTTCTCGTTTTTACAAAGGAAATTGATACGCAGAGAAGTTAAGTGACTTCCTCAAGATCACAAAATTAATAATTAGTTGAGGTCACATTTAAACCTAAATCTATCATATTTCGAAATCCATGCTTTTAACTGATATGTGACCTGCTGTCTCTATTACTTACCTCTTATGGATTTCATAGAAGAGTCCTCAACCATTTAGTTTCTTTTTAACCATTAAATCAGTCTTTCTTTTGTGATAATTAAAAGGATTTAACTAAAGACTCATCTGATAAGAAATAACAGAATGCTTAGTGAACTGTTGATACTTTTTTTTTTTTTAACTTACAAGCGAAGATAAAGAAAATTGTTTCAGAATATGTTGGGTTTTTTGTTTTGTTTTGTTTTGGTTTTTTTAGGAAAGATGTCTTGTTTTCCTCTATTTTGGTAAGAACACTTAACATGAGATCTACCATCTTAACAAAATTTTAATTCTACAGCACAGTATTGTTAACTAATAGGCACGATGTTGTACAGCAGATCCCTAGAATTTATTTACCTTGCACAACTGAAAATTAATGTTCATTAATTAGCAACTCCCCATTTTCCTCCTCCCCAGCCCTTGGAAACCAACATTTGACTTTGATTCTATGAGTTCGACTATTTTAGACACCTCATATAAGTGGAGTCATGCAGTATTTGTCCTTCAGTGACTGGTTATTTCATTTAGCATAATGCCCTTCAAGTTCATCTGTGTTGTCCCGTATTTCATGGTTTCTTTGTTTTTTAAAGCTAAATAATAATCCACTGTATGTATATACCACATTTTTTTACCTATTCATCCATCGATGTATATTTAGGTTTTTCCCACATCTTGGCTATTGTAAATACTGCTGCATTGAACATGAGAGTGGTTATATCTCTTCAAGATCCTAATTTCAATCCTTTGATACATAGCTAGAAGTGGGATTGCTGGATCATGTGATAGTTGTATTTTTAATTTTTAAAGGAATTTCCATACTGTTTTCCATAGTAGCTGCAGCATTTTGCATTTCCACCAACTGTACAAGGTTCCAATTTCTCTACATTTTCACTAACACTTGTCTTTTGGCCTTTTTGTTTGTTCTTGGTTTGGGTTTTCTCTTTTAAATAATAGCCATCCTAACAGGTGTGAGGTGAAATCTCAGGTCTTAACAAAATTAATAAGATTGATATCTTACCAAATATCTTTTCAATCCACAATGGCATGAAACTAGAAATCAACAGAGCTGAAAATGTGTTTTGAACAAAGGTAATACCTACAAATGTAGTTTTGGAAGGGGAGATTATGTTAGAGGAATATAGAGAAAGAAAAGTCTCTCCACCCAAGCCTTTGCACTAAGTCCATTTGAAGCTCTATTCTATTGATAGAGGCTATTGATAGAGGAACAAATCATTATTTTTTAAAATGTACATTAGTTACCATTCCTTTAGTTAAAATGTGTTGGACGGGTCCTGTATGCTAGATATTATAGTAAGAGAATCATAAAGGTGTTAATTTTCTTAACCATCCCTTAAGACAAGAGTTGTTTTAGATAATGAACACTGAGACTCGGGGACGTTTGTCCAAGGTCATATACTATGAAATGGCCAAGCCAGGGTTTTAATCTTAACCTTACTTTTGATGGCTAGCCCTTTGTACAGTTCCACATTGTACATATTATATGCATAGTTTTGTGCTCAGCCTGGAGGTAGATAAGCAAGCTACAAAAATACTTATTATAATAATCCATTTTCTGTACTTTAGGATCATAAAAACTATTTACTTTAACATGTATTCAGTTTTTATGAAAGAAAGTATTTCCATTCACTTTTTTGGATTTATTTTTTCCTCAACAATTAGGATAATATATTTAGAGTGGCTTTTGTTTTCTTACCTGAAGTCATTTATTGTTATGACTATTTCTTGTGTCTAAGTGGTTTTATGTAACTATATAATGATTTGCCAAAAAACTTTTATATAAAGACAGTTTCCTTCCAACTAGAAAATTGCTGTTTTAGACATATTGGCAAAATTTGTGCCTATCATCTACTTCTTTAGCTGACTTTTTATTTTGTATGTTCCTTTCTCACATAGGTGTACACCATTTTTTTCCACATACTGCTTTGGAGATAACTTTTTGTGTCCACTTAAATGTTTTTATGAAGTGACAAGATCTATATCAATTGATTTAATGCTGTGCTTAGTTAAGAGATTCAATTCATAAAAGATTATTTTAAGAACTTTCTACATTCATTGAAAATATTAAAAACTATGAGTTATCTAAGTTAATTTGGGGAAGGGGGCAATGAACCCAAGACCTTTGAGATGGAACATGGAGGTATGCAGAGATGAAAAATAAGGCTGAACTTGACTTCTGGCCAAGTTTGGTTTTCCAATATAAATATATACACGTACATATTATGTAAATTCATACACTTATCATATGAATGTGTTACTGTATACAAAACTCCCTTAATGCTTTATTCTCAAATGCTGGGCTGAAAAATGTTTTGAAAGCCTTTTAAAATATGTATCTTTATAAAGTAATATTCAGGACGATGATGGAAATTGTTTGTATTATGATAAAAATGACAGTATAATATTTTTAAATAGACAGGGAAAAGTAGGCTGAAGATAAAAAAGCTGAAGGGAACTTTATGGAAAGATACTCCTTTCCATGGCTTCTTATTGATTCATAGTGGTTAAGAGCATAAATAACCTCTGAAGTCAACACTGCTCAAGTTCAGACTCTAGCTCTGCTAGTTAAGCTATTTGATTTTGAGGAAGTTTCTTAATCTCTCTCTGACTCCATTTTCTTATCTATAAAATGTTTGAGGATTAAACTAAATAATATGTGTAATGTGTTTATAGCAATGACTGGCACATGATAAGTTTTCAATAAATATTAGAATGAATGTTATTGTTTACATTTTAGACATCTCCTTTTGTGTGTGTGTGTGTGTGTGTGTGTGTGTGTGTGTGTATCAGGAAATGGCACTTTATTGATCTAGGGAAAGAATCATTGGACTTAACCTTTTCCAGATGTGGAAGTTCCCACATGATATCTGAAATAGCTAATATGGAAAGGGACTTTCATTAGAAAACACCAAATTTATGGAAACTTATCTTTCCTGCCAAAAAACTGGTAGTCTCAATTTTATACTACCTAACTGCCATCAAGAAATAAGATTTTTTTTAAAAAGGATATATAAATAAGAGGCCACCTCAAGACTGGTAGGAGGGGTAGAGACATGAGAAGGGCAAACCTACACCTGAGTATGGTAGTTGAGAATTAGGAGGAATACCTCGACCACAGAGGTTGCCCCAGAGGAGTGAGAGACCCCAGCCCAACACTGAGCTCCCTAACCCAGAGTACTGGTACTGGGAAGAAGAGTCCCCACAGCATCTGGCTGTGAAAAGTGGTGGGGATTCTGATTATCTGGGTGACATAGAAGGCTGCGGGAAACCCAGATGTCCTCTTAAAGGGCCCGTTCACAGACTTTCTTGCTTGCAGGCTTTCATCCTGGGATCCCGCAGAGGGACAGTGACTCAGGAGGTGTCAGAGAAAAACTGGGACAGACTGAGTTGTGTGGCTTCAGGAAGAGGACTGGAGGGACAGTTGCCATTTGCCCTGTGTAGAATCCTCCTCTTGTGCAGTCGGCAGACTGATGCCATCTTTCCTGTGTTGAGCCCTCCCCCACGTGGCCAAATCTGAATCTATATTAGCCTGTGAACTCCATTCGGTCCACCCTAGTGACCACTGGGATGCCACCCCACCCAACTTGTGCAATGCCTGAGGCACTTTCTCAGCCAGCAGTCAATCATGCCCACATTGTATTCTTCCGTGTATTCTAAAGAGTTCAAGAGCCACAGGTGGGCAGCAGCTGACCTTGGTGTACTCTGAGACTTCTGGTGAGTAGCTGCAGACTCAGCACAAACACTAAACCAGAATCTACATTGACCTGGTAAACACCACTCACCCCATGCTGCTGACTCCCTGAGACCCACCTCACCCAAATCACGTACCACATGATGTTTTATCAGTATCTGAGCCTTATGGAAGCAAGCAGGTGGCAGCAGGCCTCAGGATACCCTGGGATTTTGTGAATCTACCCTAGGCTTGGTACTGGTGTCAGCCATCCTCAATTTGCAGCGTGGACACTCCCACGTGCCTCCAGGTCCAGCACAGGGAGTTACCAACCACAGACAGCATGGTAGCTAATATTACGTAGTTCTCTGTCAATCACAGGCAGTGGCTGACCTGGGCCTGCACCAGTGCCACTCCCAAGAGGTCCTGGGACCAACATACCTGGAGGTCAGCTTCAGACCACAGCAGAACACCACCCAATCAGCCCTGCAAGTGGCATACCCAAAGAGCAGTCTTAGCAGGCACCACAGCCTGCTGGAGTGAATCCCACTCAGTAAGTAAGCTCCCCACACAGCAGACTGTAAGCTGTGGACATGTCAAAAACCCACAGCCAGTCAGCCTGAGAATCAGTTCCACCCACTGACATACCAACAGCAACCAAGGCTCAACTATAACAGGAGGACACACAACCCCACACAAGGGACAATCCTGGTGTGCCAGCACAGCTGAGCAGGGAGACTGTACAACTGAGCCCCAGAGGACACTTACTACATAAGACCACCTAGTCAACACTGGGAGATGTAGCAGATCTACCTAATACATAGTGACAAACACAGAGAGGCAGCCAAAATGAGGAAACAAAGAAGTATGTCCCAAATGAAAAAACAGAAGAAAACTCCAGAAAAAGAATTAAAAGAAATGGAGGCAAACAACCTATCAGATACAGAGTTCAAAACAATGTTAATAAGGATGCTCAAGAAACTTAGTGAGAACTTTAACAAAGAGATAGCAAGCATTAAATAAAGGAATAGAAAGCATTAAAAAAAGAACCAGTCAGAAATAAAGAATATAATTACTGAAATGAATAATGCACTAGAAGCAATCACCAGCATATTGAATGAAGCAGAGGCTCGTATCAGCAATTTGGAAAACAAAGTAGCAGAAATCACCCAGTTGGAACAGCAAAAAAAAGAAAAAAAGAAAAAAAGAGGATAGTTTAAGGAACTTCTGGGAAAACATTAAGCATTGCAACTTTCACATCCAGAAAGAGAAGAGAAAGAGCAAGGAATTGAAAATCTATTTGAAGAAATAATGATGGAAAACTTTTCTAACCTGGTAAAGGAAATAGACATACAAGCCCAGGAAATGCAGAGGGTCCCAAATCAGATGAACCCAAACAGGCCCATACCAACACGCATCATAATTAAAATGACAAATGTTAAAGACAAACAGAGAATCCTAAAACATCAAGAGAAAAGCAGTCTGTTAACTACAAGGGAACTGCCATAAGACTGTCAACTGATTTCTCAACAGTAACTTAGCAGACCAGAAGAGATTGGTGCAAAATATTCAAAGTGATAAAAAGCAAAGATCTACAACCAAGATTACTAGACCCAGCAAAGCTATCATTTTGAATCAAAGGACAGATAAAGAGCTTCCCAGACAAAATAATAATAATAATAATAATAAGGTAAAAGAATTCATCACCTCCCAACCAGTATTACAAAAAATGTTAGAGGGACTTCTTTAACAAGAAGAAAAAAAAAGATTAAAAATATGAATAATAAAATCGCAATAACAACATACTTATCAATAATCACTTTAAATATACATGAATTAAATGCTGCATTCAAAAGACATAGGGTAGCTGACTGGATAAGAAAACAAGACCCATACATATGCTGTCTACAAGAGACCCACTTCAAATTGAAAGACACACACAGACTGAAAGTAAAGGGATGTAAAAATATATTTCATGTGAATGAAACTGAAAAACAAATCTGGGATAGCAATACTTATATCAGACAAAATAGACTTTAAAACAAAGACTATAATAAGAGAAAGAGGGATATTATATACTAATAAAGGGATCAATCCAAGAATAGGATATAACCCTTGTAAACATTTATGTATGCAACATAGGAGAACCTAAATATATAAAACAAATATTAACTGACATAAAGGCAGAGATCAGCAGAAATATAATCATAGTAGGGGACTTTAACACCCCATTGACCCCAGTGGAAAGATCTTTCAGACAGAAAATTAACAAGGAACTAGCAGCCTTAAATGACACACTAGACCAGATGGATTTAATTGATATTTTTGGAGCATTTCACCCTGAAGCAACAGAAATATGTACATATTTTTCAAGTGCACATTGAGTATTTTCCAAGATAGACATGTTAAACCACAAAACCAATCTCAGTAAATTTAAGAAGATTGAAATCACAAGAGTCTTCTCTGATGGTAATGGTATGAAATTAGAAATCAATTATGAGGGGAAAAAAACTGTTAAACACACAAACACATGCTACTAATTAATGAATGGGTCAACAAAGAGATCAAGGAAGAAATCAAAGATACCTTGAGTCAAGTGAACATGAAAACACAACAACCCAAAATTTATGGGACACAGCAAAAGTAGTCCTAAAAGGGAAATTCATAGCAGTGCAGGTCTACTTCAAGAAGCAAGAGAAAACACAAATTAACAATCTAACCTTACACCTAAAAGCACCAGAAAAAGAACAGAAAACAAAAGCCCAAAGAGAATAGAAGGAAGGAAATAATAGCCACAGCAATCTTGAGAAAGAAGAACAAACTTATAGGTATCACAATACCTAATATCGAACTATACTACATGGCTATAGTAATCCAAACACCATGATACAGAAATAATAACAGACACATAGATCAATGGAAGAGGATAGAGAACCCAGCAATAAATCCATGCCTATAGGGTCATTTAATCTATGGCAAGTGAGGCAAGAATATACAGTAGGGTAGAGACACTCTGTTCAATAAGTAGTGTTGGGAAAACTAGACAGATACATGCAAAAATGAAACTGGACCACCTTCTTATACCATATACAAGGTATGATAAAAAAAATACATGGAATAAATTATACAAATGTTTAACCACTATGCTGTAGACTTAAAACTAATGTAAAATAATGTTGAATGTCAACTGTAACTGAAAAAAAATAATTATTTTTAAAAAAGAAAGAAAGATTTTATCTTCAATTGTTTCCTTCTGAAAGATTTGTAGTTTCACTCTTGTATTACCTGATTGCCATCAAGAAATAAGATTTTATCTGAAATTTGGTGTTTCATTTTAAAAAATGAAAAGATCCATAACAATAGGGTGAGAAATATTGAAACGAAATACAGAAAGTAGCCACTGTGCCACAGGTACTTTTTTTATTGCACTTACATTAAGTGTGCTCTACAGGAAACATAAGGCTTTGAATCTATATTATCCTTTATGTATAGTTCCTGTGAAATCCTTTTTCATTTTATAAATCCTAATGAAGAGTTTTAGCTTTAAATATTCCATGAGAAGTTTTACTAATACTTCCATATGAAATATCTTTACTTTCATTTTAGCTGTTAGTGTTTCCACAAAAGGTTCTGAAAGATAGGAAGTACCCAGATTTCCCAGAGCATTCTCTTTATCCTTCACATTGCTTTCTAACTATTTAACTCTTAGGTTCACTATGCGCATTAAACCTGTGAATTAGGTCAAGAGATATAGTGGTGTCAATATCAAGGTTCTAGGTGGAATTAGGTGGAAATTGTCAAAAAAACAATTTCATTGCCAATTTAAAATAGATCATATTCTGGTTCCCCAGAGATAAATAATAATTGTGTCAACTCTACTTAAATACAATTTCCTAGCCACTTTTATTTTTTTCAGTTTAGTGTAGGGTCTATTTTTAGGGTAGTTTTTCACTTTTAGCCAGAATATAAAACAAAATGGCACAAACAAAATCTTAAAGGAAATTTAAAATAATTTGTCCCTCTAAAGATTAGAAAATCTTGTAACCACTAAGCTAGAAATTCATTGTAAATTCCTCTAATTAATTCCAGGTTATATTTTTAGTGCATCTAAGTCTGTTAAGGTGAAAATGTTATAAATATTTCAATAAATAGTGTGTATTTTTAATCTTTCCTTTGGTCACTCAAACGTTTTGGAGGTAAGCAAATTATAAATAGTAAATGAAATTATTTTTTATATCACCAGTAAATTTAAAATTAGGATTTTGATCCAAATTCAATGCTCAACATAGAGAAAATAAAGTAGCCAGTTTGTGGCTATTTGCTCTAAATGTAGGCATGCGTGCTAAAACACCAAATAGTTTAATGGTCTTTTTGGAGGATTTCCAGTTGGGATATCCTGGAAAGTAGGTAAATGCTGAGTAGATAAATGTGGAGTAGATAAATGCTGTGGTTGCCTCCTTTCAAAACCAAATCAAAATTACAACTAAACTACAGAATAACCATTATTGGGAATCTCCTGAAGTCTAGCTGAACAGAAGTCCTATAACTAAGGACATACGAGGTCTGACAATTAAGTTCGTGAATTTGTTGCAACAATGTTGCTAACCTTTTTTGATTTCAGAGGGATTATTCATTATGAACTTGTACCATTGGTCAAACAGTTAACCACGTTTACTATTTGAAAGTGCTGAAAAGGCTGTGTAGAAAAGTTAAATGACCTGAACTTTCCGCCAACAATTCATGGCTCTTGCATCACAACAGTGCACCAGTTTACACAGCACTGTCTGTGAGGGAGTTTTTAGCCAGTAAACAAATAACTGTATTAGAACACCCTCCCTACTCACCTGATCTGGCCCTCAATGACTTCTTCCTTTACCTGAAGATAAAGAAAATATTGAAAGGAAGACATTTTGATGATATTCAGGACATCAAAGGTAATACAATGACAGCTCTGATGGCCATTCCAGAAAGAGTTCCAAAATTGCTTTTAAGGGTGGACTAGGCACTGGCTTTGGTGTATAATTTCCCAAGGGGTGTACTTCGAAGGTGACCATAGTGATTCAGCAAAGAGGTTTATAGCACTTTTTCTAGGATGAGTTCATGAACTTAATTGTCAGAACTTGTACAGAAGAAGCCACCTCAAGACTGGTAGGAGGGGCAGAGAGGCGGAACAGAATGATCCCACACCCACGTGTGACCATTAAAAATTGGGAGGGATATCTCAGCTGTGGAGGTCCCCCCACAGAGGAGGGAGGGGTCCTAGACCCACACCAGGTTTCCCAGCCCAGGGGTCCAATGCTGTGAAGTCCCCAAAGCTTCTGGCTGTGAAAACCAGCAGCAATTGTGGTGAAAGAAGTGGAGGGCGACTGCAGTCCCAGACTCTCCTCTTAAAGGGACCGAACACAGACATACTCCCTGCAAGACTCAATCATTTTGATCTCCAGCAGCAGGAACTCAAAAAGGTCCAGGGACATGCAGGAAGAAACTGAATTGTCTGACTTCAGGGCGAGGGCTGGAGGGGCAGCTTTCTCCCAGACAGAAGTGCTGGCAGAATCCATTGTTTCTTTGTTGAGACCGCACCCTTCCAGTGTGCAAACACAGGTGTCCACCATATCTGAGTCTTCATCAACCCCGCTAACAATGTTTGTTGGCCCCGCCCTGGTGGTTGCCTGAAAGCCCACCCCACCCAACTTGCAGACACACCCAAGTCTCTTCTAGTGGGTTTTCCATACAAATAGCCTATACGTCTCATGCTTCAGACCTTCCTAAAATCTCTCAAAGATTCACAAAACCCAGACAGGCAGCATCTGGCTTCAGCATGTCCCGTACCATTTGCTGAGCAGCCCCAAGCCTGGCACTAGCAGCAGCCAGTCTCAATTTGCAGCTTGGCCTCTCGAGGCACCTCCCAGCCTAGCATAGGCCACAGTCTTCTGCAGATTGCATTGTGGCTCAGGCCAGATGGCCCCAGGCAGGGCACAGGGTAGGGCTGAACTTGGCATTTAGCAGATCTCCTCCCAGGAGGCCCCGGAGCTGGCATGCTCATGGGCAGCTTCAGATCCAGCCAAAGCATCACCCAGTCTAATGACAATACAGCAAAAGGGCAGACTGGGCAAGAACTGGAGCCCTTCTAAAGCAGATCCTGCTCTGTGGAGTCAATCCCTGTGCAAAAACGTCTCCACTGGAGTCACTTCAATCCTCACAACCTGTCAGTCTGAAGGTTAATCCCTCCTATTAACATACAGACAGGAACCAAGTCTCAACTACATCAGGAAGGCACACATAACCCATATAAAGAACACAGTTGGAGCACCCAGGTCAGGTGACAAGGAGACTGCGTACTGAGCCCCACAGGACACCTATTATATAAATCCACTTTACTAAGACTGAGAGATAAAGCATCCCTACTTAATCTATAGAAACAAGCACAGACAGCCAAAATGGGGAGACAAAGAAGCATGTTCAAAATGAAAGAACAGAACAAACCTCCAGAAAAAGAACTAAACAAAAGGAGACAAGCAATCTACCAGATGCAGAGTTCCAAACACTGGTTATAAGGATGCTCAATGATCTCAGGGAGAACTTCATCAAAAAGACAGGAAACAAAAATGAAGAGAGAAAACGTAAAATAGAACCAGTTAGAAATAAAGAATACAATAACTGAAATGAAGAATACATTAGACGGAATCAATAGTAGATTAGATGAAACAGAGCATTAAAACAGTGTTTTAGACGTTAAGGTAACAAAACACACCCAATCAGAACAGCAAGCATAACAGCATTTGCATCACAGGGGCACCAGAAGAAGAGAGATAGCAACAAATTGAAAACCCATTTGAAGAAATAATAACAGAAAACTTCCCTAACCTAGTGAAGGAAGTAGACATGCAAAGCCCAGATACGCAAAGATTCCCAAACTAGATGAACCCAAGGATGCCCACCCAAACATATGTCAAAATTAAAATGCCAAAGGTTAAAGTCAAGTAAAGAATCTTAAAAGCAGCAAGAAGAAAAGCAGTTAGTTACCTACAAGGGAGCTCCCATAAGACAATCAGCTGATTTCTCAACAGAAACTTTGCAGGCCAAGAGGGATTGGCACGAAATAAAGTGATAAAAAGCAAGGGCCCACAGCCAAGATTATTCTACCCAGAGAAGCTGTCATTTGGAATTGAAGGACAGATAAAGAGCTTCCCAGACCAAAAAAAAAAAAAAAAAAAAGCTAAAGGAGTTCATCACCACCAAGCCTTTATTACAAGGAATGTTAGAAGGACTTCTTTAAGAAAAAGAAGAAAACAATAAATGAAAAATATGAATAATAAGATGGCAATAACTACATATCTATCAACAATTACTTTGAATATAAATAAATTAAATGCTCCATTCAAAAAATATACAGTGGCTGAATGGATATGAAAACAAGACCCTTACATATACTGCCTACAAGAGACTCACTTCAGATTGAAAGAAACACACACTGAAAGTAAAGGGATAGGAAAGATATTTCATGAAAATATCAACCAAAAAACAACAACAAAAACAAGCAAACAAAGAAAAGCTGGGGCAATAATACTTACATCAGACCAAATAGACTTTAAAACAAAAGTTATAACAAGAGACGAAGAAGGATCCAGTAATCCCACTTCTGGATATTTATCCAAAGAAATCCAAAATGGTAGTTTGAGTGGATGTGTGCATCCATTTGTTCACTGAAACATTGTTTACAATGTTTGTGGAAGCTGCCTCAGTGTCTGTCGATGGATGAATGGATAAAGAAGAGGTGGCACATATAGAGAGTGGAATATTACTCAGCCATGAATGGGAATGGGTTCTTGCCATCTGCAACAGCGTGGATGGACATGGCAAGTATTGTCCTGAGTGGAGTATGTATGTCAGACAGAGAAGGATAGATGCAGTATGATTTTACTTATACATGGAATCTAAAGAACAAAACAAACATAAACAAAACTGAAACAAACTCATGAACACAGACAACAGTTTGATTTTTACAAGATGGGAGCAGGGTTGGGGACTGAGTGAAAAAGGGGAAGGAATTAAGTACAAATTGTTGCAAAGTAGTTATGGGGATGTAGGGTATAGCGTGAAAAATAGTCAAAAATATTGTAATAACTATGTATAGTGTCAGGTGGGTACTAGATTTATTGGGGTGTTAGATGGGAGGGGGGTTGGGAGGCAGTGTGGAAAAGGTGAAGGGATTAAGAAGCACAAATTGGTAGTTACAAACTAGTTATGGGTATGTAAACTAAAGCATAGGGAATATAGTCAATAATATGGTAAAAGCTATGTGTAGTGCCAGGTGGGTACTAGTCAGAGGGATTACTTTTTAAGTTATATAAATGCCTACTATGCTGTACACTTAAAATTAATATAAAATAATGTTGAATGTCAATTGTATTTGAAAAATTTTAAAAGGGGAAAAAGGTATAGGGGATTAAGAGATTCAAATTTCCAGGTAGAAAACAAACAAGTCATGGAGATGTAATGTACAGCATGGGGAATATAATCAATAATATCGTGATAGCATGGTACAGTGTCATATGGTTGCTGGACTTATCATGGTGATCACTTCTTTAAGTATATAAATGTTAAATAACTATGGAGTACACCTGAAAATAATGTAATATTGTATGTTAGTTATTTTAATAAAAATCTTTAAAAAAAATAAAGGTTTTTTTGGACAAAGGTAGCCAACCACATTACTGTGGTAGGCACTGAAGATAAAAACAATGAACAAGGCTTTCTTTGCCCATGATTAGTTTAAACTGTCATCTTATCCCAAGTACAGTAACTCTCATAAAATTTAAGAAACGAATTATAAGAATTCTTGTCTGGTTTTCATCTTTCTAGATATAACAACAACTTTAAGATAAAAAATAAAATTAAATTAAGTGATATGTGGACAGCAAGCTGTGTAGATGAAGTGGGAGAAGGCAACACCAATGCCATGAAATCATTTGTCGTGGGCTGGCCCACGGTGAACTTTGTGGCCACTTTCAGGTAAGAACCATAGCTTATCCTGTATTTACATGGGTTGGCTACTGTGAAATACTTGTACAATCAACTATGTAATTTTTAGAATGAAGAGAAAAGAGTTAATCAAATTTTGTTCTTTTAATTTTTTAAAGGAAAATATTGATTGAGTTATTCAGAAATCAATAACTCATCTTTTGACACACACCTCCCAATAAAGACACTTGCATGCCATATGTTTCTCCCAAAGAGCTTTTTCTTAAAATATGTGAAAAGTAATGGTAACTATTGAGAACTGTGGGAGTCATTTATCTTGTTTGGTGAATTTTAAAGGGGCTTACTGAAGCACCTCGGGGACTGTGGAAGAGGAATAGACTTGTCAGAGCTCTAGGACGCCCTCTCCCACTTTCCCTTTTCTAATGTTTAGGTATTGCTTTACATATTGAGTTTTGGAGTTGGTTTTCTCAAACTACTGAAATAGACATTTACTTAAATAAATTTTATAAGTAATCCAGTTAAGTTTGATAACTGGTTTATACTCTGAAATTTTCTAAAGAAAATGTTTTTAACTACAGAAATAAAATTAATGTCATGATATAATGTAAAATGGGGTAACTCTCTTGTACATCAGATTCTGACTTGATATCTATAGAGATGTGATAATCAAAAGCAAACTTATTATTCAAGAAGTGAAAGTTAGTTTCTTGAGACTCACTCCCTGGGTAGGAAAATGTATGAATAGAGAATTGTGCTCTTATCCTCAATGTGCTAAGTAGGCACTTTCCAATTCAGGATAAGCATACCAAAACTTACGTCTGTGATTTTGAACAACTGCACTTTCAAGTCCAGTATTTGTTTTACACTTAAAGAATTGGTGTTCATCACATGCTTCTTTTTTTTTTTCTTGTTGCTTCTTCTCTCCCCACCACCACCAAACTCCTCAGGCATCATCCTAAAGCCAGACAGTTAAATTTTCCAAGCTGTTGCTGTTCTAATAAAGGAAAGGCATGTCATTAAATTATGTTATGAGCTATTGGCCACCACAAGATTTTAATAACTTATTTGGAAGAAACATGTGTTTGTATCATTCTCTGCATGTATTCTTTTCCATGACAAATTTCTCTAGATATTGTCATTTCCAGTTGCTTAATCTCCTTGGACTTAAGGTGAAAGGAAGGAGTTTCAAGTGTGGGGTGGGACTACATGATGTCTTTAAACAAGAAATTTTCATGGAAGTTTTTTTTAAGAAGGGAAAATCTGGACACAAGTTTCACATACATTGTATTCCTCAAAATGTAGAATACTTTAAACAAATGATTAAAGTTAACATCACTAGTGATTTCATGTGAATATCATGTACCCTTTGATAAAATGTGATGAAAAGAATAATTCACTAAACACATAACCCCAATCTAATCATGAGGAAAACATTACACAAGCCCAAATTGAAGAATGTTGTATAGGTTACTTGACCAGTACTTTTCAAACTGTCAAGGTCAAAAAAAGGAAAAAATACAATCTTGGAAATGATCCAAGATGGCAGAGTAGATAAATACTGTGCCTGTGTCTTTCCATGAACATATTAAAATTACAACTAACTTATAGAACAATCAATCTGGAGAACCATCTGAAGTCTAGCTGAACAGAAGTTTTATAACTAAGGATATAAAGAAGAAGCGACGTCAAGACTGGTAGGAGAGGCGGAGATGCGAAACGAGCTGGCCTCAAACCTCTTTGTGGCGGATGAAAATTGGGATGGATATCTTGGCCAAGGAGTTCCCCAATGGAGGAGCAAGGGACCCCAGCCTCACACCAGGCTTCCCAGCCAGGAATACTGATTCCAGGAAGAGGAGCCCCCACAACACCTGGCTGTGAAAAACAGTGGGAATTCCATCTAAGTGGGGTGGAAGGCAGTGGGAAAGCCAGCCATTCTCTTAAAGGGCCCATGCACAGATTCACTTGCTTGCAGGTACTTGCCCTGGGCTCCACAGGAGGGACAGGGGGCACGTCAAGACATATGGGGAGCAGATTGAGGAGTGTGGCCTTGGAGGGTGACTGGAGGACAGTTGACATTTTCCCTGTGTGTTCTCCTCCCTTGCAGCCCTCAGATAGGCGCCATCTTCCTGTGTTGAACCTGCCCCCTACGCTTATGGCCAGATCTGAATCTGATTGACCTGGCGAACTCCTGCAGCTCTGCCCTACCCAGCTGACTCACTGAGACCCCGCTATACCCAAATCCCTAGAGCAGGAGGCTTTATCGGCAGCTGAACCTTACCAGAGCTGGCAGTCAGCAGCAGGTGGCAGCAAGCCTCAGTGGGTCCTGGCTTTTTGTGGAACTACCCCAGACCTGATGCTGGTGTCAGCCGTCCTCAGTTCACAGCATGGCCTCTCCCACATGCCTCCAGGTCTAACACAGGCAGCAACCAACTGTGGATCACTTTGTAGTTCCTACCAGGTACTCCACACCCAGTCACATGCAATGGGTGACCTGGGCCTGCACCAGAGACCCTCTCAAGAGGCCCTAGAACCAATATACTTGGAGACTGGCTTCAGACCACAGCAGAGTACCGCCCAAATATCCCCAAGAGTGGCATACCCAAACGGAGGTCTCCACAGGCATGAAAGCCCACTGGGGCTAATCCAGCTCCATGTCGTAAGCCCCCCAGCACAGCAGCCCATTTTGTGGACCTGGCCAAATCCCACAGCCAATCAGCCTGAGAGTCACTGTCGCCCACTGACATGCCAACAGCATTCAGGATCAACTATTACAGGGTGGTACACAAAACCCACACAAGGGATGCTCTTGGAACACCTGGAGCAGGTGACCAGGAAGACTGTGCCCAGGCCCCACAGGGCACCTACTACATAAGGCCACCCGCAAGAGATGTAGCAGATATAGAAAGGCATCCCAAATGAGGAAATAAATATGGCCCAAATGAAAGAACAGGTGAAAACTCCAGAAAAAGAACTAAACAAAGTGGAGGCAAGCAACCTACCAGATACACAATACAAAACAATGATTATAGGATGCTCGAGGAACTTAGTGAGAACTTCAATAAAGAGAAAGCAAGCATTAAAAAAAGACATAGAAACCATAAAAAAGAACCAATCAGAAGTGAAGAATACAATAATTAAAATGAAGAATGCACTAGAAGAACTCATCAGCAGACCAGATGAAGGAGAGGATCAAATCAACAACGATTTGGAATAAAAGGTAGCAGAAAACACCCAACTGGAACAGCAAAAGGAAAAAATAATCAAAAAATAATAGTAGTAATGAGGAGAGTTTAAGAGACCTCTGGGACAACACCAAGCATAACAACATTCTCATCATAGGGGTACCAGAAAGAAAAGAGAGAAAGCAAGGAATTGGGAACCTATTTGAAGAAATAATGACAGAAAACACTTTCCTAACTGGGTGATGGAAATAGACATACGATCCCAAGAAGCATGGAGTCTCAAACAACATGAACCCAAAGAGGCCCACAACAAGACACATTATAATTAAAATGGCAAAGGTTAAAGACAGAGAAAATCCTAAAAGTAGCAAGAGAAAACCAGTTAGTTACCTTCAAGGGAGCTCCCATAAGAGCTCGGCTGATTTCTCAACAGAAATTTTGCAAGCCAGGAGGGAATGGTAGGAAATATTCAAAGTGATAAAAAGCAAGGATCTACAACCAAGACTACTCTACCCAGCAAGGCTATCATTTAAAACCGAAGGACAGATAAAGAGCTTCCCAGACAAGAAAGAGCTAAAGGAGTTCATCACCACCATCCTAGTATTACCTAGTATATAAGGAATGTTAGAACAGTTTAAGATCAAAAATATGAATAACAATGGTAAGAGTTACATATCTATCAACAATTATTTTCAATGTAAATGGATTAAATGCTTCGATCAAAAACACAGGGTAGCTGAATGGATTAGAAAACAAAACCCTTACATATACTGCCTGCAAGAAACTCACTTTAGATTGAAAGAGACCCACAGACGGAAAGTAAAGAGGTGGAAAAAGATATTTTATTAAAATGGAAAAAAAGAAAACTGGGGCAGCAATACTCATAACAGACAAAATAGAATTTAAAACAAAGGCTATAAAAAGAGACAAAGAAGGACCCTGTAATTCCACTTCTGGTATTTATCTGAAGAAACCAAAAATGCTACTTTGAGGTGACATGTGCATCCATGCATCATTATTTACAATGGCCAAAATGTGGAGACAGCCTGGGTGTCCATTGATAGAAGAAAGAATAAAGAGGAGGTGGTACATACATACAGTGGAATATTGCTCAGCCAGGGAAGGGAATGAGTTTGGGTTCTTCCCATCTGTGGCGGCATGGATGGACCTGGAGAGTATTGTGCTGAGTGGAGTATGTCAGACAGAGAAAGACAGATCCAACGTGATTTTACTTATATGTGGAATCTAAAGGATAAAATAAACACACAAACAAAACAGAAACAAACTCATAGATACAGAGAACATTTTAATGGTTGCCAGATGGGAGGGGACTTGCGGGTGTGGGTGAAAAAACGTGGAGGGATTAAGGAGTACAAATTGGTTGTTACTAAGTAGTCATGGGGATGTAGGGTATAGCAGAAGGAATATAGTCAATAATATTGTAATTACTATGTATGATGTCAGATGGATACTAGATTTATCAGGGTGATAGATGGGAGGAGGTTGGGGGACAGAATGAAAAAGGTGAAGGGATTTATTAATAGAAGTACAAGTGGGTAGTTACAAAACAGTCATGAGGATGTGAAGTACAGCATTGAGAATATAGTCAATAATATTGTAATAGCTATTTATAGTGCCAGGTGAGTACTAGACTACTCAGGGGATCACTTCTTAAATCATACAAATGTCTAAACACTGTGCTGTACACCCAAAATTTAATAAAAATAATATCGAATGTTAACTATAATTGAAGAATTTTAAAAGTGGGGGGAAAGGTGAAGGGGAATAAGAGGTTCAAATTTCCAGGTATAAAACAAATAAGTCATGGGGATGTAATGCACAGCATGGGGAATATAGTCAATAATATTGTGATAGCATTGTACAGTGTCAGGTGGTTGCTGTACTTATCATGTTGATCACTTCTTTAGGTATATAAATGTTGAACAACTATCGTGTACACCTGAAATTGATATAATATTGTATGTTAGCGATACTTTTAATAAAAATCTTAAAAGGAAAAGACATAGAAACTGTCATAGACCATACAGACAGGAGACATAATTAGTAAATGCAGTGTGGTATCCTGAATTGGATTCTAGAAAAGAAAAAGGATATTGGTGGGAAAATTGTGAAAGCTGAATAGTCCAAAGGTTTAGTTAATAGTATGCACTGATATTGGTTCTTCTTCGTTTGACAAATGTGCCATAGTAATGTAAGAAGATAATATTATAAAACTAAAACTGGGTGAGAGCTATACAAGGACTCTCTGCATTATCTTTACAACTTTCTGAAAATCTAAAATCATTTCCAATTAAAAGATTACTTTAAAAAAAAAAGTAGCATTGAGGAGTTCTGCCTCTGGTATGGCAGACTGACCACCCTACAGATATCAACCATAATCTCTGAACAAAATACAAAGAATTAGCTGAAGGTTCTGAAAGTGAACAAAAGTTGGCAGAGTTTAGAGAAGAATTGGAAGTTGGAAGGAGGCACCAGCACGAGGTGAGTTTCCTATTTTTAATGCATTAGCCTGAGGACAGCAATAGTCACATATGGTGGGGGGGCAATTAACTGACAAAAGCTCACAGTTATTTGCTGAAGAACCAGAGAACAGAGTTGGGTCAGCCACAGCCACAGGAAAGTGAGGGAGGAAATCTCAAAAGCAGAATATCAGAAAAGAGAAGCTCCAAATTTTGTGGATACAAGTAGACTCTTCCCAAGGCTCTGGATGATTGCTGAACCACAAATGCATGGAACAGTCTCAAAGCAGCTTGAAGCTAAGGCTAAAGAATTGAACTGAAGCCATGACCCACCACAGGTGAGATAGAGTTTGCAGCTTGAGGCTAATCAAGTTAATTATTTGTTAAAACAAAAACATCAACACTGTTTTACAATACAACAGGACTCAGACTCTTCAAAACAAAACATTAATTATGTCCAGAATACAATCTAAAATTTCTTGACTTACAAAGAACCATGAAAGGAAAAAGACAATTAAGAGGCCAATCCTGAAGTCATCCATATGTTGGAATTACCAGAAAGAACTTTAAAGCAGTCTTATAACTATGTTCAGCAGGTAAAAGGAAAGCCATTGAAATGAATGAAAGATATGCAATCTCAGCAGAGAAATGCAAAATATAAAAAGAGCCAAATGAAAATTCTAGAACTGAAAACTACAACATCTTAAACTTTAAAAATCTTCTGTGTTGCCTTAGTTGCAGAATGGAAATGAAAGTGAAAAGAGTTGGTGAATTTGAAGAAACATCAATACAAATTGTCCCAACCTGAGAATAGAAAAAAAAAATTTTAATAATCATCAGAGACTTTGTTAGAAAATATATTATACCTTAAATCAAAGTTTATAAATATATGTAATTGGAATTTCCAGAAAGAAATGAAGAAGAGGAATGAACAGATAGATAAATATTGGAAGAATAATGGTTTTGAAAACTTTTCAGATTTGGTGAAGGATATAAAATGTCCAGATTCAGTAAGCTTAGGAAAACAGGAGTATAACGAAAACTTTACCTAGTGATGTTACAGACAAACTGCTTATAAAACCAAACATAAGGAAAAATCTTGAAAACCAAAGAAAACCAGCATATTACATACAGGGGAACAGTTTTGCTTCACTGTGGGTTTTTCATCAGAAACTATGAATGGTTTCAAAGGTAGTGGAATGGCATCTTTAAAGTGTTTGAAAGGAAAAACTTTCAACCTAGAAATATTATAATCGAGCAAAACATCCCTCAAAAAAAAGGTGAAATAAACTCTAAGAATTTACTGCCAGCAGAACTAAACTTCCAACAAAGAAGGAGGGAGGGAGGGAGGGAGGAAAGGAAGAAGGAAAGAAGGAAGAAGGAAGGAAGGAAGGAAGGAAGGAAGGAAGGAAGGAAGGAGAGAGAGAGAGAGAGAGAGAGAGAGAGAGAGAGAGAGAGAGCGAGAGAGAGAGAAGAGAGGAAGGAAGGAAGGAAGGAAGGAAGGAAGGAAGGGGAAGGAAGAGGAAGAAGGAGAGAGAGAGAGGAGAGAGAGGAGAGAGAGGAAAAAAGGAAGGAAGGAAGGAAGGAAGGAAGGAAGGAAGAAGGAAGGAAGGAAGGAAGGAAGGAAGGAAGGACGGAAGGAAGGAAGAAGGAAGGAAGGAAGGAAGGAAGGAAGGAAGGAAGGAAGGAAGGAAAGGAAGGAAGGAAGGAAGGAAGGAAGGAAGGAAGGAAGGAAAGAAAGAAAGAAAGAAAGAAAGAAAGAAAGAAAGAAAGAAAGAAAGAAAGAAAGAAAGAAAGAAAGAAAGAGAAAGAAAGCTGAGGGAAGTTTTCAGCCTAAAGTGAACTGATATCAGAGGGAAGCTTGGATCTTTAGGAAGGGGCAAAGAATATCCGAAGTGGTATATATCTCGGTAAATA
The DNA here is from genome assembly GCF_004115265.2 of Rhinolophus ferrumequinum. Taxonomy (NCBI): domain Eukaryota; kingdom Metazoa; phylum Chordata; class Mammalia; order Chiroptera; family Rhinolophidae; genus Rhinolophus; species Rhinolophus ferrumequinum. Next base: position 79,024,666 of record NC_046294.1, on the reverse strand, counting down.
TTAAGAAAATCTAGGTCATAATCAGTTTAAATGCCATCAGGCTAGCAGCTCAGGAAACAATTCTCCTAGCCAGTGTCTATAATATCTATAAAGAAATTTGAAAAGACTAATAGCTTTGAAATATAAAACTGACAAACAATGTCAGAATCTATGAGGAATCCTAATATAGTCAAATTGGGGGAAGAGCAAGCAATGTGAACTTTCCATCCTTTACCTTGGGAGATGGAGTAAATCACATCTCAAAAAAGGGAAAAGGAATTTCCTATCTCTATCACTGCTTGTATCTTGATTCACAAACCTAAAATCTATATCTACTAGAAAAAATAGTCACTTCACTTTGATTTTACAGATAACTATACATTTAAGTGCTCATTTAACATCATTGAGAGGAACTTGGAAACTATGACTTTAAGCGAAACAACATATAACAAAACTAATTTTACCATAGGCTAATTAACATAAATACAAGAGTTCCTATAGCATATTTCTGGTCACAAAAACATCATCAAACTTCCAAATAAAGACCCAAAACACTTCTAGTATTAAACATTGAAATAAATCTGAATTATACATACAAAATTAATAAAAACAAGTAAGATAATTATTTTTCAACCTGCTATTCCATTTGAGGGTCATGGATGGCTGGAGCCTATCCCAGCAGTCAGGTTATAAGGTGAAGATGGACAGGATGACATTCCATCACAGGGAACACTCACACACACACCACATTCAATCATACAGGGACATTTAGACACACCAATTGTACACATCTTTGGGACATGGAAGGAAATCAGAGTACACAGAGAAAAACCCATGTAGACATGTGGAGAACATACAAAGTACACACACAGTAGCCCAAACTGGGAATCAATTTTTTTCTCTCGTCAACATTACAATGAAATAATGTTGAATAAAAAAACAATTTTCGAGGATCTACTGTATAATAAAATGGGAACATTGTTCAAAAGACACAGGAAATATTTAAATCTGACAATGATTTATCTACAAGAGGAATCAGAAAAATATTGTGACTTAAGTACCTGGTATGAATCATAGTCTACAAATAAGTATGCAATAAAAGCCTGTTTATTTATAGATCAAATTAGATCTTACCTTGAGGCCACATTTGCAAGGCTGTTAGGAAATCAAATTTACTTCTTTATTGGAACCCCTGTTTTCTTAGGGTAAAACCAGAATACAACAGAATTCTCTGTCTCCAAAACAGCTGAAAAGCTTCTGATTCAGTCTATTGTGGTAACTGCTAACATTATCCTTTTCTATGCCCAGAGTTGTGCTTTTATACCCAGAGATGCTCATTCCTTGCCACATGTCGAGTGCAGGTGTCTTTGCTGTTATGAAAACTTTGATGCCTAAGAACAAACCTCCCTAATTGCTCCTTACAACCATTTCCTCTGGGGTCTTTCTGTTTCCTTAAGGCAACTCAACTGAGTGACATATGATTCCCAGCTCACTGTCAGGGATGACAGCCTCTATCCCCTCCCAGATTTGAGGGAATCTTTCCAATCTGCCTTGCCCTTTTTCTTTCTCTGAGATATACTTTTTCCCCACCCCACCACTACGCCCTGCTCGCCTGGCTCTTATCAAATGAGCTTAGATGCTTATGAAACTCTAAGGGTAACCTTGATTTTGGAGTACTTCTGTTTTTAGTTCTATAAAAATGCCTGAGATTAAGAATTACTAAGGAAGAGAAGTTTTGTATTCATAGAGCAAGAGAAAGGGGAAAATACAAGAAGACTATACAAGTCAATCTCAATGAATTAACCTGACATATTTCATAATCTGTTTCTTTTTAAAGTAATGTATGCTGTATATTCAAACAAGGGAACACTAGACAGCAATGAGAATGAACAATCTAAAGCCACATGCAATAATGTGGATAAGTCTCACAAACATAATGTTGAATGAAAGAAACCAGACACACAATAGTACATACTGTATGGTTAAATTTTATAAAGTATCCAACAAGAAAAATTATTCATTTATAATAGAAGTCAGGATACTGGGAACCAGTGCCAGAAAAGAAGCACAAAAGACATTCCAAGGCAGTTTTCTGTTTCCTAATCTGGGTGCTGGTCACATGGGTGTGGTCAGTTTGTGAAAATTCTTCAAGCTGTACACTTAATCATTGTACAGTTTTCTCCATGTATCTTGTGTCAATAAAAAGTTAAAAGCTAAAAAACTACTGTGTTAAAGTGGCAATTTTCTTTAACTGCTTTGAAAAAAATTAACAGGTCAAAAGAAAAGTCACCTGTTTTTCAACATAGATTTTTACTAAATAAATCCAAGATTTTACATAAATGAGCTAAGAAAATATGTTTAGGAAAGAAGAGTATATCAAAAAACTGTAAGGAATTGTCTAACATGAAAATTGTGTGGTCATTAGTAAAAGAAATATAATACACTTTCTGATGACCAATCCTGGAAGATGACTTATGGAGAAAATTGCTAAGCAACAAAGTTAGAAACAAACTACAAATATGTGTTAAGTGTATTTTTCTGGAACAAGAAACTAAGTAGGGTTTCCAACTTCTTTAAGAAGTTCTGACTAACAAGATCATATAGAAATAAACTTTAAAGTATTTTTAACTTTAAGAATTAAATATAGCAGTGACTTCAGAAAAATTAATCAATACTACTTTTGTTGTAACTGAATGGATCTTAACCAGGAGATTATAGTAATTAAGAAGAAGATTTGATTTTTTCCAGTCAAGACGGCAGAGTAGATAAATGCTGTGCTAGCCTCCTCTCACAACCACATCAAAATTACAACTAAACTAAAGAATATCCATCATTAAGAATCACCTGAAGTCTAGCTGAACAAAAGTCCTATAACTAAGGACATATAGAGAAGAAGCCATCCCAAGACTGGTATGAGGGGCAGAGATGCAGAATGGGATGGTCCCACTCCTACATGTGGTGGTTAAAACTTGGAAGGAATATCTTAGCTGCAGAGGACCCCCTAGAGGAACAAGGGGTCCCAGTCCCACACCAGGGTCCCCAGCTCAGAGTTCAGTGCCAGGTAGAGAAGTCCCCACAATTTCTGGCTGTGAAAACCAGCGGAGATTAGGGCTGAGTGAGACGGAAGTGGCTGGAATCCCAAGTGCTCCTCTTAAAGGTCCTGCACATCGACTTACTCGCTGACAGACTCCCTGGGCCTGAGCTCAAGCACTGGGGAAACAGCTCAAAAGGCACCAGGGACATAGGGAGAAACTGAATTGTTTGGCTGCAGGCTGAGGGCTGGAGGGGCAGCTTTCTCCCAGATAGAAGTGCTGGCAGAAGCCATTGTTTCTTTGTTGAGCCCTCTACACTACCAGGGTGCAGACACAGTTGGCTGCCATATCTGAGTCTCCATCTGTTTGGCCAATACCAGTCATCCCACCATGGTGATTCCCTGACATCCTTCCGCACCCAACTTTTGGACCCACCAAAGCCACTTCCAGTGGCTTTTCCATACAAATAGCCTGCCTTGACTCATTCTTAAAATCTCTCAAAGGTTCACAAACCCCAAACAAGCAGTGTTTGGTCTTGACATGCCCCATACCTCTTACTGAGCATTCCCAAGCCCAGCACTCATGACTGCTGACCTCTGTTCATGGCTTGGCCTCTCGAGGCACCTCCAAGCCCATGGCAGGTTGTGACCATCTGCGGATTGTTTTGTGGTTCATGCCAGGTGGCTCAGGGAAAGGCACAGGCTGCAGCAGAACTTGGCCTGCAGCAGGTCTCCTCCCAGGATGCCCCAGGGCAGCACAGCTGGTGGCTGGCTTTGGACCAAGCTGGAACACCACCCAGCTGCCTCTGTGGCCAACACACCCAAAAGGCACACTAAGCAGAAACGAGAACCCTGCTAAAGAAAATCCTGCTCCATGGGGTCAGCCCCTGCACAACATCCCCTCCACTATAGTCACGGCCAGTCCTCACAACTATTCAGTCCCATTGACTTGCAAACAGCAATCAAGACTCAACTGCATCAGGAGGGCATGCACAACACACACATTAGGGACACACCAGGAGCACCTGGATCAGGTGACCAGGGAGACTGTCCACTGGGCCCCAAAGGGCACCTACTACATAAGGCCACTCTACTAAAACCAGGAGACATAGCAACTCTACCTAATATATAGAAACAAACACAAAGAGGCAGCCAAAACAGGGAAACAAAGAAGCATGTCCCAAATGAAATAACAAAACAAAGTTTCAGAAAAAGAACTAAACAAAATGGAGGCAAGGAATATACCAGATGCAGAGCAAAACACTGGTTATAAGGATGCTCAGTGATCTCAGGGAGAATTTCAAAAAAGAGATAGGAGACATGGAGATAGGAAACATAAAAAAGAACCAGAAATCAAGAATGTAATACTTGAAATGAAGAATACATTAAATGTACTCGACAGTAGATTAGATGAAGCAGAGGATCAAATCAGCGATAAGGTACCAGACAACACCCAATCAGAACAGCAAAAAGAAACAAGAATCCAAAAACATGAGGATAGTTGAAAGCCTCTGGGACAACATCAAGAGTAATGACATTTGCATCATAGGAATACCAGAAGGAGAAGAGAGAAAGCAAGGAATTGAAAACCTATTTGAAGAAATGGAAAATGTCTCTAACCTGGTGAAGGAAATAGACATACAAGCCCAGGAAGCTCTGAGAGTCCCAAAAAAGATGAGCCCAAAGAGGCTCACACCAAGACACATCATAATTAAAATGCCAAAGGTTAAATATAAAGAGAAAAATCTTAAAAGCAGCAAGAGAAAAGGAGTTAGCTAACTATTATACAAGGGAGCCCCCATAAGGACCCAGTAATCCCACTTCTGGATATTTATCGGAAGAAACCCAAAACACTACTTCAAAAGGACGTGTGCATCTATTGCAGTATTATTTACAATAGCCAAGATATGGAAGCAGCCTGTATATCCATCAATGCATGAATGGATAAAGAAGAGTTGGTAAATACATATTTTGGAATATTACTCAGCCATAAAAATAAATGAAATCTTGACATCTTCAACAACATGGATGGACCTAGAGGGTATTGTGCTGAGTGGAGAAATTCAGACAAAGACAAATGCCATATGATTTCACTTATATGTGGAATCTAAAGAACAAAAACAAACAAAAGAAACAAACTCATAAATACAGACAACAGTTTGATGGTTGCAAAATTGGAGGGTGTTGAGGGGTGAAAAAAGGGAAAGGGATTCAGAAGTACAAATTGGTTGTTGCAAAGTAGTCATGGGGATGTAGAGTATAGCATAAGGAATATAGTCAATAATATTGTAATAACTGTACGGTTTCAGATGGGCACTAGATTTATCAGGTGTTCACTTTGTATGTTATGTAAATGTCCAGTCACTATGTTATATAACAATTCACTATGAAACTAATATAATATCGTATGTCAACTGTAATTGAAAAATAAAAAGTTATCAAAACAAGAGTAAGTTCTCTATGAAGTAATTTACTAAATTACAATTCTGCTGTATGTATAAAGAAATAGAAAAATCATAGAATACCACCACACAGAAATAATAGACAACAACAAAAAGGCAAAGAAACAATGGAGACAGTCTTACCAGAAAGCTCAAGATAGAATGATAGGAAATCCTCACATATCAATACTCACCCTAAATGTAAATGGACTGAACTCACCAATAAAAAGGCACAGAGTAGCAGATTGGATCAAAAAACTACACCCAACCATATGCTGTCTCCAAGAGACACATCTCAGCTACAAGAACAAGCATAGACTCAAAGTGAAAGGGTGGAAATTCACATTCCAAGCAAATGGTACCCAGAGAAAATCAGGTGCAGCCATACTGATATCAGATGAAACAGACTTCAGGGTGAAAAAGGTAACAAGAGACAAAGATGGACATTTCATAATGGTAAAGGGGACTATACAACAAGAAGACATAACAGTCATCAATATTTATGCCCCCAATCAGGGAGCACCGAAATATGCCACAACTACTAACAGAACTAAAGGAAGAAATTGACCAAAACACAATTATACTAGGGGACCGAAATACATCATTGACAGCTATGGATAGATCATCCAAACAGAAAATAAATAACGAAAAGCAGCCCTAAATGACACATTAGATGAAATGGACATAATTGACATTTATAGAGCACTTCATCCTAAAACATCAGACTATACAGTTTTTTCTAGTGTACATTGAACATTCTCAAGGAGAGACCATATATTGGGACACAAAATGAGCCTCAGCAAATTTAAGAAGATTGAAATCATACCAAGCATATTCTCTGATTACAAGGCTTTGAAATTGGATATCAACAGCAAAAAGAAAGCAGGAAAACCCACAAATAAATGGAGACTAAACAACATACATTTAAAGAACAACTGGGTCAAAGAAGAAATTAGAGGAGAGATCAAAAGACACATAGAAACAAAGGACAATGAAAATACATTCTACCAAAATTTTTGGGATGCAGCGAAAGCAGTTTTAAGAGGGAAATTTATATCATTACAGGCCTATCTCAAGAAACAAGAAAAATCCCAAATAAACAACCTCATGTTACACCTTAAAGAACTAGAAAAAGAAGAACAAATGAAACCCAAGGTAAGCAGAAGAAAGGAAATAATAAAAATCAGAGCAGAACTTAATGAAATAAAAAACAAAAACAATAGGAAAAATTAATATGACAAAGAGCTGGTTCTTTGAAAAGATTAACAAAATGGACAAACCCTTGGCTAGACTCACTAAGATAAAAAGAGAGAAGACACTAATAAAATCAGAAATGAAAAAGGGGAAGTTATTACGGATGCCACAGAAATACAAAGGATCATCCAAAAATACTATGAAGGACTATATGCCACCAAATTCAATAACCAAGAAGAAATTGACAAGTTCTTAGAAATATATAGCCTTCCTAGGCTGAACCATAAAGAATTGGAAAATCTAAACAGATTCATCACCAGTAACGAAATTGAATCAGTCATCCAAAACCTTTCCAAAAGCAAAAGTCCTGGACCAGATGGCTACACTAGTGAATTCTACCAAACCTTCAAAGAGGATCTAATACCAATCCTGCTCAAACTCTTCCAAAAAATTGAAAAAGAGACAATACTCCGTAACTCATTTTATGAGGACAACATTACCCTGATACCAAAACCTCATAAGGTTAACACAAAACAAGAAAACTACAGACCAATATCTCTGATGATTACAGATGCAAAACGCCTAAACAAAATTCTAGCAAATCGAATGTAACAATGTATTAAAAAGATTATTCATCACGACCAAGTGGAGTTCATCCCAGGGGCACAAGGATGGTTCAACATATGCAAATCCATCAATGTGATACATCACATAAACAAAATGAAGGACAAAAATCATATGATTATATCTATTGATTCAGAAAAAGCATTTGACAAGATGCAACATCCATTTATGATTAAAACACTTAATAAAATAGACATAGAAGGAAAATCCCTCAACATAATAAAGGCCATATATGACAAACTCTCAGCTACTATCATAATTAATGGTGAAAAACTGAAGCCCTTTACTCTACCTTCAGGAACACGACAGAGCTGTCCCTTATATCACCTCTGCTTTTCAACATAGTGTTGGAAGTCCTCACCAGAGAAATCAGGCAAGAGAAAGGAATAAAAGGCATCCACATTGGGAATGAAGAAGTTAAACTGTCACTCTTTGCAGATGACATGATGCTATATATAGCAAACCCTAAAGACTCCACCAAAAAGCTATTAGAAACAATGAACGAATACAGTAAAGTTGCCAGCTACAAAATCAACGTACAAAGGTCCACTGCATTCCTATATACTAACAGTGCAATCTCAGAAAAAGAAATAAAAAAACATTTCTTTTGCAATTGCAGCAAAAAGAATAAAATACCTAGGAATAAACTTAACCAAGGTGTGAAGGCCCTATATGCTGAAAACTATAAGACATTTTTAAAAGAAATTGAAGAAGACACACAGAAAGGAAAAACATTCCGTGCTCAAGGATTGGAAGAATCGACATAGTTAAAATAGCCATGTTACCCAAAGCATTATACAGATTTAATGCAATCCCCATCAAAATCCCCGTGGCATTTTTTAAAGAAACAGAATAAAAAATCATCAGATTTGTTTGGAACCACAAAAGACCCCGAATAGCCAAAGCAGTCTTAAGAAAAGAGAACAATGCTGGAGGTATCACACTCCCTGACTTTAGCTTGTACTACAGGGCTACAATAATCAAAACAGGATGGTATTGGCAGAAAAACATAGACCAATGGAATAGAATTGAGAATGCAGAAATAAAACCACATAAATATGGACAGATAATTTTTGACAAAGAAGCAAACAACATACAATGGAGAAAAGACAGCCTCTTCAATAAATGGTGCTGGCAGAATTGGAAAGCCACGTGCAAAAGAACGAAACTGGACTGCTATCTTTCACCATGTACCAAAATTAATTCAAAATGGATCAAAGACTTAAGTATAAGATCTGAAACAATAAACTGCATAGAAGAAAAACATTGGTATTAAACTTATGGACTCTGGGTTCAAAGAGCATTTTATGTTTTTGACTCCAAAGGCAAGGGAAGTAAAAGCTAAAATAAATGAATGGGACTATATCAAACTGAAAAGCTTCTGCACAGCAAAAGAAACCATCGACAAAATAAAGAGGCAACCGACTGAATGGGAGAAGATTTTTGCAAACAGTGCCTCTGATAAGGGGCTAATTCCCAAAATATACAAGGAACTCATGCAACTCAACAACAAAAAAAACAAACAACCCAATTGAAAATGGGCAGAGAACCTGAAGAGACATTTCTCCAAAGAGGACATACAAATGGCAAATAGACATATGAAAAAATGCTCAACATCACTAATCATCAGAGAAATGCAAATAATAACCGTAATGACATACCACCTCACGCCAGTCAGAATGGCTATCATCAACAAGACAAATAGTAACAAGTGCTGGAGAGGCTATGGAGAAAAAGGAACCCTCATACACTGTTGGTGGGAATGCAGACTGGTGCAGCTGCTGTGGAAGGCAGTGTGGAGGTTCCTCAAAAAATTACGAATAGAATTCCCATATGACCCAGCAATTCCTCTGGGTATCTACCCGAAAAATCTGAAAACATTTATCCATAAAGACAAGTGTGCTCCAATGTTCATTGCAGGTTTATTTACAGTGGCCAAGACAATGAAACAACCAAAATGTCCTTCGATAGATGAATGGATAAAGAAGTTGTGGTATATATACACAACGGAATACGATTCAGCGGTGAGAAAAGATGAAATGGTACCATTTGTGACAACATGGATGGATCTTGAGATTATAATGCTAAGCGAAATAAGTCAGACAGAAAAGGCAGAGAACCATATGATTTCACTGATATGTGATATGTAAACCAAAAACAACAAAAGAACAAGACAAATATGAGAAACAAAAATTCATAAATACAGACAATAGTTTAGAGGTTACCAGAGGGTAAGGGGTGAGGCGGGGTGGGAGATGAGGGTAAGGGGGATCCAATATATGGTGATGGAAGGAGAACTGACTCTGGGTGGTGAACACACAATGTGATTTATAGATGATGTAATACAGAATTGTACACCTGAAATCTATGTAACTTTACTAACAATTGTCACCCCAATAAACTTTAAGTAAAAAAAGAGGTAAATGTTTCTTTTCCTGGCAACAAACTTGTTTCTAGCCCATGATATTTCCATTGATATGCCAAATTTGTCTTTAATCTCTTTAATCTCAAATTAAGCATACTTTCGTTTGTATGGCACTTAAAGCTACAAAAACACTCTGAGATAATTAGCCCAGTTTTACAGATGTGGAAACTGAAGCTTAGAAACATTAAGTGATTTTCACATGTTCATATAGTTTTCATATATCCTTGAAACCAGGTGTTTGGATTCCAAATTAAGTACTCTTTGCACTATAAGAGTACCGCTTGTAACGTAAGAAAGTGGGTCTCTCTTGTATCCAACCATGAGGTTTTAGTAAAGCTATACTTGACTGTATAGTTTTTCCTAATGAGGAGTTTCATCTCAGAGTTCTCCAGAACAGTTATGCCAGGTTGTAGTAGTGTGTGGCTACATCAGTAACAACAGACTGTTGATATTTCATTGACAGTCTTAAATATGTTAACATAAGTGTTTTATGTGGTTTAATTTTTCTCTCCCATTTTGTTTGATTGCAGTTCTCCCGAACAGAAGGACAAATGGCTCTCTCTCCTTCAGAGGTATTTTTTCAGTATACATATTTTAATCTTTAATCTGTATTTCAATGAATTAAATTCTTCTCTATGAAGAGGTGCCCCAAACTACTCCCCTTCTCCTCAATAGAAATTGTCCATTTGTCCTCAAAATACGCTGTTGTTTAGACTGTACACTAGCCACTACATACTGTAAGTAATGTTCTCTCATTACATGTATGTATTACTTTCTAGGAAGGAGAACATTGAGGTCTGGTTAGATTATTTCAGACAGAAATTAGTTAATAATCTCTGCCATCTCTTTTCCTGTCTCCAATCTTCCATTTGGAGTTACAATTTTCTCAAAGCATGTATTAAGTTTTCATATGTGAAGGGTTTTTGGCTGCGTACCTCAAAAATCAATCATTATTACCTACCTTTGAGCAGACAGACTAAAATGGTGAATTTAGGTTCATCTCTTACTGCCATGGTTCTGCCCTCCATTTTTCCCTCTCTGCCTACCCAAGCAGTGGGACAAACAAGATTTACACTCCACTGGAGAGCTAAATGAGAAGTGAAAGGCCATTGTTTTAGTTTGGTCTAGTGAAGTATTGGATGTGCCCTTGTGCCCAAGTAAGGTCCTGGGCCTGTCCAGAGAAGGTAGGCAAGCTTTGAGAACAAAACATCACCTAGACGTGGCTAGACCTATCTGTGCTTCTTAAATGTCACTTGAGATGCATCCCCCATTCTTTTGGTGCCCATGCCTAATGTCCTGAGAATATTTTTTCCTCTTCCAACCCATAATGTAATCTGGCTTTGCTGAGTCCTTCCATCTGTCTTTTTAAAAATAACCGATAAGTATATTGAAAATATTAGCAAAATAGGTTGATTTAAAAATAAGCAATTTAGCAAAATCCATCTGACTCAGTGTTGTTTTGGGTTGTTGTTGCATTTGATTAGATACATCAATCTAGAGAAAGAGAAGGACTATCCGAAGACCATTCCCCTCAAAATCTTCGCCAAGGACATTGGGAATTGTGCCTATGTAAGTGTTTCTAAGCCAGAAAATTAAATTCCAAGTCCCTGCATCAGGCAGAACACCAGGCAGGCAGACAGACAGACAGACAGACACACTGTGTGTGTGCTATGCAGGTAGGCATTTAGAAATGCCACTATGGCAGAACGCATTTTCCTGGGTATGTGTATGTCTCTGTATATATGAAAAGTGAACCGTAAAGAAAACGAAGCAAGAGAATTCATATTAACTGTGGTGTTTAATATTTACACGTGGAAGGAATATTGCTGTCAGATGTCTCTTTCTTCCCCCTGGCGTTAACATTTCTCTAGATCCTTTCAATAGCAGCTGCAGAGGCTTCCACTAAAGCCATTTCCACAAGGAGATATTTCCTATTAATATTAAGCAATTATTTCCAATTATTCACTTCTTAAGTAGAAAGTGGTTTTGGAAAGTTCTTCATTCTTCAAGTTTTTGGGGATTGAATCCCTCAGGTTAATAAATGGATGAGTTGAGAGAGGTGACATTTTTAAGGGTTCAGAATGTTTCTACCTCACAGTTTGTATCATATTGGTCAAATAAAAATGAAGTCTAGTTACGTCTAGTTAGTATGTGTAACTTGATGACTGAAATATAGTACAAGTGCCAAGGTGTTATCAATGAAGAACAAAATGAAAACTAATGAATATTTTTATTTTTGCTATGAATTGTCATACTTCACAGCAGCTCTAGATCACACAGAATAGTTTTGTGTGTAGAAAAACATGTAGTACAAACAGTTGCTTTTTGGCCAAAAGCAAAAGTTATGCAAACATTCTGACATGAGTGCCAGATGTCACCGCTTGAAGGAAATACTCAAATTTTTATGGTATGAAGACTACAGAGGATCTCCTGTAGCAAAGTAGCCTACATACATACATACACACAAACACACATACCATGTTTCCCCAAAAATAAGACCTAGCCAGACAATCAGCTCTAATGCATCTTTTGGAGCAAAAATTAATGTAAGACCCAGTATGATATTATATTATACTACATTATATTTTATTATATTATTATATTATATAGACCCGGTCTTATTTTAATTATGGTAAAATAATATAAGATCAGGTATTATGTTAATTTTTGCTCCTAAAGACGCATTAGAGCTGATTGCCCAGCTAGGCCTTATTTTCGGGGAAACACGGTACATACATACATAGCCACTGTTTTTCTGCTCCTGGCTTTGATTCAGTTGTTTTGACGGTTACATTGAGGATTTTCATAAAAAGTCCCTTGAACTTTTTTTTTAACACTTTCAGTGTATGGAAAATGTGTGCTTGCAAGAGGACTGGTGTCTCACTCTCATTTTGGAAGAGAAGACATGCAATGTGGTTGGGTGCTGTGTTTTTATTACTGGTACCCTGCTTAATTCAACAATGATATGACACACTGTCCTTCACTCCCTTAAGCTGCTTCATGGCAAGAGTCTCCTTTCAGGGAGCCCTGCTTCCAGAAAGAGTGATTGCCCGCAAGGAAGAGAGCATGTATAGGGAAGCATTCTTTATCCTTGATCTTTAGGTCGGCACCCTGTCAGTGAATTCTTCTAATATGGAAAAAAAATAACCACATTTTCAGTTTCGTGTTTATTCTGTTTGTTTACTAGCCAAAGAGCAGTATTTGATGAAATTTATTTGTTTTGTCTACCAGAGAGGCATGCGGGGAAAAATACACGTCCTGCAATTACTGTTTTGAACATATATGCCAAGTATTAAGAAAAGTTGTCTTAGAAACCAGGTACATTTGGAGTGATTAATAGTATTACAGCATAGATTCTTCACTTTACAAAAGACTTCATGAGAGAGTTTCTTTAAATTAAATGGCAGGGTGTACAGACTTCAAAAAAAAAAAAAAGGGCAGAAGCCTTTCATGAAATTACATCTCAAGTTAAAGCCGAGTATTTAAAACATCTTTGCCACTCTAGTAGAAGACAAACACTGTGTTGGTTGGGTACTCTGTGCCCTCCCTGGTGGGTTCTAAGACACTTTTGCCCAATCCTTAGAGCTACAAGGAGCACAATTTGAAATCAGTTAACAAACAACCTTAAGAGGCAATTTGTCGTGTCCAGTAATTAGCTTGTAGTGAAACAACACTATAATGGAAGAGTAAGTGATGAATCATCAATGGATTTCACTTAGCTTATTTTTATATCATTTTTTGTTTTATATCATTTTGCTTTCACTTATTTGTGCCATGTAAGCCCTATCAGGGATACAGCCTTAATTCCTGATTTATCTGATAATTATAATATGTAAAACTGATGTGCATAGTAAATGTTTCTTTTCTGATGACATAACATTGTCTTATATTTAAACAATGTGTTGGAATTCAGTGAACTCTGTAGCTATCTCAGAATCTTATTAATCCCTTTGTTTATTGTGAACTATTTTTAAATAGTAATTTCTCAATGCAGTTTAGCACAGAGCTATAGAGATACCCTATGCAATGGCAGAGTTGGTAACAGAATTGAGCTTTCTAAAATTTTCAGTCCTCCTTGCTAGACTCACTAGTTTTAAGGCCTCTACAGATTTCAACAACGAAAATCTCAGTTGCCACAGTGCCTGACATATAGAAAGTGCTCAATAAACAGTGGTTTCTAAAAATTCTAAACTTGAAATGTCTTTTATAACCAGTTCTTATTCTGATTTTACCTGAACTGACTTTTCACCATGCAAAGAAATAAAAACCCACACTGAGAAAACAGTATTCAGGAAGAAATAGAAATAGCTCTCTCCCTCTTTTATTACATGTTGCATTATGGAAATGATGCAAAGGATCAACCTCACTGATTTCTTTTTGGTTGGGAGGGTGGTCCATGTACTTTTCTTGAAATATATTTACTTTTTTTCTTTCTTGCCTCAGTGAGCCACATGTTCTTTATTTTAACAGAAATAGATGTTTTATTAAGAGACATGTATAATGGAATGAAAGTAAATTATAATCAAAGGTTTCTGTTGTAATTAAGTCATATGCTTTACCCTGTCAGCACTTGAAATCAGATTTGCTTTTAGATAATCATTTGACAATAATTACTTGTTCTCCTTTTTTAAAATTCTTTATTCATAGCTGTATTTTTTATTTCTTTTTTTCTACAGTCTAAAACTATAACAATAACAAATTCAGATACAGCAAATGAAGTTATCAACATGTCACTACCAATGCTAGGAATAACTGTAAGTGACTCTGCTAGATATTCTTAATTAACAATCTTTGATACTTTAGATTCATGTAAATATTATCCCTTCCATCATAAGACAGCTAGAGATATCAGTCATATTTTGTTCCCAGAAATGTAGAAAATAAGGACAGTAAATTCTTATTATCTTAATATTGGGTGCTATTCTTTTACTCCCATTTTAAAAACCTGTGCGAACTGAAAAGCATAAGATTAGACTCTAATTTTAGATTGGTAATAAAACAATATCTATTTTTATTGTATATGCTATATACATATATAGTTGGGGAGGGTTTTTTTCCGTTTTTTTTCTTTTCTTTTTTTTTCTTGTTTTTTTTTTTTTTTAGTATAAGATTCTTAATAAGAAAGTTTCAACCTCCTTCTCCTTTCCCACTTGTCACTATATGACTGTTCTTTCCCCATATCCTTTCCTGGTTCTTCTCCCTTACCTAATTATTCTCTTATTATCCCAAGATTCAGTAAGTCTTAGGATGATGAATTCTGAAGGATTTGCTCTGTAGTAGAATTTTTAAATAAAGAACACATAGCTAGAAACCATATTCACGACTGCAGGTCCAGAGGATGAGAGGGCTGGTGCCTCTAATGAATTGGCTAATTAAAAAACAAGCTTTGAATTATGTCATGGATTTAAAGAGTTTTAGTGTGCACACCACATTTTCCGGTTTTGCTTTTAGCTTCTGCTTCTTTTAAAAACAAGTTTTTTAAATGTTATTAATGGACAAGATTGGAATATTTGAGGATGACGTAGGGTAAAGAGAATTAGAAAAGTCTCCTCCCTACTGGCATAGAGGAGTGACATTCAGAAGGATAGAAACTAAAGGAAACACTTGGACAACACCATTTCTTGAGTGAGATTCTCTATAAATATGAAAACATAGTGTTACTATGAGGTAACATACGAGTTTGGACAATTAAGTTCACAAACTCATCCTAGAAAAAGCGCTACATCATTGCTACCTCATTGCTGAATATCACTACGGTCACCTTCAAAGTACTCCCCTTGGGAAGCTATGCACCAACACCAGCACCTTCATAGAAATTTTGGAGCTCTTTTTCTGGAATGGCCATCAGAGCTGTCGTCATATAACCCTTGATCTCCTGAATGTCATCAAAATGTCTTCCTTTCAATATTTCCTTTATCTTTGGGTAAAGAAAGAAGTCTTTGGGGGCCAGATCAGGAGAGTAGGGAGGGTGTTCCAATACAGTTATTTGTTTACTGGCTACAAACTCCCTCACAGACAGTGCTGTGTGAGCTGGTGCATTGTCGTGATGCAAGAGCCATGAATTGTTGGTGAAAAGTTCAGGTCGTCTGACTTTTTCACGCAACCTTTTCAGCACTTCCAAATAGTAAACTCGGTTAACTGTTTGTCCAGTTGGTACGAATTCACAATGAATAATCCTTCTGATATCAAAATAGGTTAGCAACATCATTTGAACAAGTTCATGAACTTAATTGTCAGACCTCGCATATTATAAAACTCAAAGCAACTATAGACACTTCATATTTGGATAGTACGTCTCTCCAAAACACCATATAAGTCAAGATAGAACCCGAAAAAACAAAAATATTTAAGTAACCCACAGAAAACCAAAAGATACATTAGAGCTGATTGTCGGCTAGGTATTATTTTCGGGAAACACGGTAATTCTGCTAGTGAACAATTCCGTTTTTTTGTTTGTTTGTTTGTTTTATGTCACGGGACCTATTCTCTAGGCAGAATTCTTGTGCTTTCTGTCCCCAAGACTGGATTTGCCCAAAAGAAAGCCAATGACTGTGCCAGTTACTATCTCCTTTTCCTCAGAAACAGCTGAGCTCATAGTCAGCCTTTGTGATTTTACTTTTTCATCACAGACATAGCAGTGTTTGTGGCTTCCTGAATAACAAGGTTGTCTTTGCAGGGACATGTTGGAAATAAATCCAATATTCCCTGAGAAGTCTAAAGACATAGCATAAGTCAGGATTCTAAAGAAAAGATTAGTCTTTTAGAACACAAGGAAGTTTCTCTCCCTTTGTGAAAGGGTATATATATGATTTCACATTCTGTGGGCTACCCATAATCATGAGTAGTTCCATTGCAGTTCTTGGATCTCTGGCAATCACTAGGAAAAGGCAGGATTCCTGAAGACTCCTGAGTACTGTTAGGGATTGGAGAAGGGGAGAAGGCTTATAGGAATTAGCACTGTCTCTTCAAAAACTGTAATGCCGCATGAATCTGAAGGCATTTATATTGTCCCCATTTTAATTTTTTTGCAAAATATAAAAACATCAAAAAATGTCTCCTCCTTCAATTACCAAACTTGAAAGAATTATTGTTAATTCTTTTATTTCCAGGGCTCTGAGAGAGATTACCAATTATGGGTCAATTCTGGCAAAGAAGCGGCCCCATATCCACTTATTGGTAAGTTTCTGTGAAAATTTAAGATAGGATTGATTGTATTTTCATTATAATTCTAAATGTCAAATGGTCATATGCTCCTAAGCTTAATTACTATTAAATATTAAATCTCATAAATTCATTTATTCATTTAATAAATATCTATCAAGCATTATCTATATGCTAGACAAATAACATCTCTTCACTCAAGCAGCTGGTAGTATAGTTGGGAAGAGAAATGGTATTTTCCTCTCTTCTTTTACACTTTATGAAGAGAGATATCTTGCCAAGATTTTTGAAGTTTTTTCTAGGAGAAAGCAATATGTACTGGTATTTCTTTTCTTCTATATATTTATTTTTCATATTCAGTTCTTGAATTTCCTGCTCCCTTTCCTACCTAATAAGTTGCCTCTATGGAATACCATCTAGAATGCAATCATGCCTCTTAATCTCACAGACATCATAAAGAAAATAAGATTAACCCATTGAGATTTCAAAAAATCTTCACTGACTTACCAACTAGCTAATACTTCGCTAATTTACTTTGCTATTTCTCTAGCCAAATTTCTCAGCATTTGTTTTAAGGAATTATTGGTAAATAGTTACATCTCACCTTATTTAAATCATTTAGCTAAAAAATATTTTTTTGTTCAGTTAAGTTCATTCAGTGTTGTTAACAAATAGAGCAATTAAAATAAGGGAAAGTATCTATAGCAAACCTTGAGATAATGACAGTAATGCTGGTGATGATGACGATTTCTGTTAATTTGTAAATGCTTACCATCGCCAGACATTGTGCAAAGCATATCATTTGCATTACCTCATGTAATCCTTTCATTTACCTGTCAGGTCACTACTGTGTAGTTGAGAATTCTTCAAGTGATCTTAGTAATCTAAAACCAAATTTTTCTACAAAATACGTATTCTCAGATTTAAAATAAAACCAGACATCATGTGTGTAACTGAGGACAAAATTCACTGCATTTCCCGTTTCTTTTTTGATGTGATAATTTTTGTAAAATATCAATGAACAGCAATTAAAATTGTGCTTAAAAATCAAATAAACACTTAAAATAATTTTAATGAAATATATTAATTTAATTAAAACTATGTAACTTTAAGGCTTAAAACTGCCTCAAGCTGTATCTCTAATTCTCACTAAAAAACCACGGGACACAGGACACGATTGTTATTTCACAGCAATTCTTCATTTATATTTATTTTAACATGCCTTGCACACTTCACTTGTAGATTAGCTGCTTGCTATTTTGATAAGCTGAGTTTGTTTTATTGCTGTCATAGTAGTCCTTTTTTTTTTTTTTTCCTTAATCCCTGGAAGCTGCGGCAGTACATGATATTAATGGAACACTGACACTGTATGCCAGATGGAGGAAGAGTTCACTGAGTTACGTTCAGTGATAAACCAGGAATAGAAGAGAACTTACTCTCTGTACTTCGAAAACAAAATAAATGAATAAACAAAACAGAAACAAACTCATAGATACAGAGAACATTTTGATGTTTGCTAGAGGGGAGGGAGTGTGGGGGTAGGTGAAAAAGGGGGAGGGATTAAGAAGTATAAATTGGTAGTTTTTAAAAATAGTTATGGAGATGTAAAGTACGGCATAGGGAATATAGTCAATAATATGGTAATAACTATGGCTGGTGTCAGATGGGTCCTGGACTTATTGGGGTGATCACTTCATAAGTTATATAAATGTCTAATCACTATGTTGTATACCTGAAACTAATATAATATTGTGTCAACTAGAATTGAAAAATAAAAATTATTTTAAAAATAAATAAGTAATGCAAATGGGTCAAAATGTAAGCAAAACAAATCTACAGCACAATGGTGCTTGAGGATTCAATTAAGAAAATATAATTACTTAAGAATACTGAAGAGCAAAAACTCATATTGCAGTCAGATGTCCAGCGTTCAGTTTTTCTAGTTTACAGATCCCTTGTTGCATCTTGTTTCCGTTTCTATTATAATACCCTGCAGTCTCCCTTCTGATTGCCTATGAACACCAATCTCAGAGGGCAACAGTGGGAGGGAAGCATAAAACAAACAAACCAGTCCTGATGCTCTTGAGTAACTGACTATGTAACTAAAAAAGTAACCTTTTTCAGACAGACATCTTGTGTTGAATACTAGTAATGAGTGATGCTTGAAATATATAGGACTTTGCCTTTATTATGTATATACGATTAACCACTAACATTTACTTATTTGATCCTTATAATACTGTGTGATGGGTAAGGTAAATATTTTAAATCATGGATTTGAGCTGAGAGGTGAAGGATTTGCTGAAGATTTACAGATATAGTTAATGTCAAAGGAAAAATTAGAATACCTTTAAATATTCTCAGATGCGAACACGGGAAACATCACACTGTGCCACTCACAAACTAATCTGTCCATTGCAAACAAGATATTCTTTAAAGTCTGGCTTTTTGTCCCTCTCCCCCACTCCCTTAAAACTACTCTGGTAGGGCCACCTGCATTGTGCAGTGGTCTCCAACTGTAAGAATGTGCGTGATGATCATTCAATCAACAAAAGGATTCTTTATACCAAAATCCCAGGAGCAAACTGCAGTACATTCCAGCATGTAGCACACGTGCTCACAGTACCAGTCGGCCTACAGTCTACATTCAGATTTTTCTCTGAATAGGGCATGAATATCCCTATGGAATCAAAATGAGCCATCTTCGAGACACTGCACTCCTGACACAGTTATCAGAGGACCCCACCAGCCCTTCCAACCTCCAAGAGCCCTTCCTCATGGATCAGCTGCCCCGAGAGATGCAGTGCCAGTTCATCCTGAAGCCCAGCCGCCTGGCTGCAGCCCAGCAGCAACTGAGCGGTGAGTCGATTCTCCTCCTTCATTGAGCCCTTTTTTAGCAAAAGTTTTCATTCCCGGATACGTTAGTCCAAAGGCAAAGACCCAGACTTCCAGCCAGATGAGGTATTTTTTCACTTGAATTTGCTAAGGGTTTTGATAGGAAAGGTGGAGTTTTGGAAGATAGTTTTATAAATCAGCAGTAGGTGTGACTGACTTGTAATCCACAGCCAGGAGCAGTGCAGTCTGTCCCTTCTTTCTCCACTATTCCTTCCCCTTTAACTCCATGCCCACTGCAGAGTCAGAAGCACTGGCAGTGCTGCAGGTGCTTCAATGCCTTCTCTGTACTGTAACACATTGCACTGTGTGTTCTTCTAGTCACGTTACAAAAAGGAGGCTGTCACTGGTGGTTGGCAGGAGACTGTGGTGCCCTACCTGGATCCTGGTACTGATAAGTATATGAAGACTGAGGTGATTTCCACAGAAATCCCTCCTTAGTCTACTAATCTAATCTGAATTCCCTGTTACCATAGCCAGCTCTTACCCACCCCATAATAAAAAATGATAAAAGTGATCTTCAACATAGGGGACCATCATGTACCCTAACCTAAGTTTGAGCTTTAAGCCTTCACTCTGAAAGTAAGATTGTATAAGAAATAGAAGAAAAAGGATACCAACAAATGTGAGATAGTAAAAAAATTGATAGTGAATTTCTGTAGCTGCCTTTGTGAATTTGAACCAACTGGGCGACCCAGTGAACAGTGGCAACTATTTTATACACACACCCACACACACATGCACATCCAACTTTTTCCTTTATTGAAGTCATCTGGCCAACACCAGCTGTAAAAACTTAGCTTACATTTGCACTAGTCATCTTCTCTCCTGTACTGGTAAATTGAGTTTTTGGACTCTGGGGCTATTTACTCACATCTTTGGGCCATTTTGAAGGGGTATTAGAGATGGTTGTGATTTTCCATCGACTAAAATGTGAGTTCCGTGAAGGCAGAGACTTTGGTCTGTTTGGTTCACTGCTGTATTCCCAACACCTGGAACCGTGCCTGACATGTATAAATAAATCAATAAGTATGTTTGAATGAATGAATTTATTAATAAGTCTTGTTACTATCGATTAAAAATACAAAGGGAACATTGCCTTTATAACTAAGCTGAGAAGAACAGTATTTTACCCGTCTACCTTTATACCCAGGTTTTTCAAAATGATTTCTCTGGGTCCCTTGTCAATTTTATTTTAATTAATTTGACCCATAAGCAGAGGTCAAGAATCTTAACAGTTTTACCCAATTTTGCCAACGACTTGCTTAATTAAATTGTAGGCATCCTCTTCTAAACAGGGTTTATTACTGTTTCTCCCAACTATAAGTTAGGATACTAGTATTTGCAGCTGTAGGTGATTCATGGTAAATGGGATCAAGGCTGGAGTAACTATAGACCACTGGTGTCAACCTCGCTGGGCACCAGAATCTCCTGTGCAGCTAAAACATTACAAGTGAACTAGTTCTGCATTTTTAAATACAGAAGATTTTAATGAACAACTGCTTTGGAAACCACTAATTTAGATCAGGGATCATGAGCAACCATTTTCTGTAAAAGACGAGATAGTAAAATTGGCAGGTTAAGAGACAAAATCAAGGCTGTTATTTAGGTACATATGTAACAATAGAGAGAACAAATTTCCACTTTTGTATCGATGATGTTCAGTATATCGTAATAATAACTGAGTACAATTTTCTGTCATACATGTCTACTAATGAGAAAAATTGAATTATTTTGGGGGGATACCATTTTGCTTAATTGGGGTTTAAAGTTAGTGTTCGAGTCATCAAAATTGGTGGCAAATGTTCTGATCTGTAATGAGATTTTATATATTTCATCTTTGAAAATATCTATTCACACAATTAGGTACTGCCAAATACTGAAATAATTCTACAAACATATAATTTTAATTGAGTATACTCCTCTCTTCGAAGACATTTGTAGAATTTTGTTAGGTTCTTCTTTTGATATTTGCCTTTTAGCATGTCATTTCATTGCAGATAAATCACTTCCTATTGAAGGTTAGGTAGAAGCTCTTCAATTGCACAGTTAAATGGGTTTTGATATATGGACATTTGCTTTGCACTTGCACTAAGCTCAGTAAAATACTTCTGGAACTGTAGTTTAAGCTCAGAAAATATGCTGCTACAAATTTGTATGGGAATGGAGGTCTTGCTTCTTGTTTTAACTTTTGACAGCATGAAAAGAGTATAAAGGTGTTTGGCATTACTTGTGATCAACTGTTAGTTGTTTTCGAAATGAAACTTACAAAAATTTTGTATACAAACACTGTTTTTCCTTGTCATTTAGGTTGATTGATTAAGAAACATCATAAATTTGCAGCAAAAACTGATTTCCAAAGCCATTCAGTGTTCAGCAATAATGATTGAGCGCAATTCTTCACAAAAATTTCTGTCTCAGCCCTAAGTTCAAATATAACTTCACCACTGCTAAGCCATTGAATTTCTGTGTAATAGTACAAGTCAGACTATTTGGCTTCTGTTTCTAACAGAAAGTCACAGACTGACAATGGTTAAGTCCACAAGAGTGAATGAAGTTCATTGATAACACTACTGATCCAGTAACAGCTGATAGAGTCAAATATTTTCTACACAGTACGACTGATGAATAATACAATGAATAACCATAAGCATTAAATACTTTACATTTTCACAAGTATTGTAAATTTATACTTTTATATAAATTATAGTTTTTTCTGCTGCACACACTTTTACTACCATCATATATAACATATTTTAGCAGATTTCGCTTCACATTGTACTGAATTCTGTTTTCTCAACTTCTTTAAAAATATTTTCACCTGTGGTTGTTCCACGGAGACTATTCAAGGCACATTCTTCAGTCACTTCAAACAAAGCAGCGACTTCCGGAATAGACAACCAAGCAATATTGATAACATCTGTTAACCAATCAAGAACTAAAGAAAGTCACTAGAAATGCTTTGTCTTGTTTTTTAGTTTATTCTTGATATTACTCCTAATATCCTCAACTATTCAAGCAGCTGTTCTCACCAAAAGGCAAACAATCTCAAATCTAATTTCTCTGTACAAATTTCTTCAGCTACTGCAAGCACACAAGATTTAGTCAACTCACCATTGGTAAATGACTTTCTTTGCATGGCTAACAAATGAGCCACTCAGAAACTTAACATTTTTTCCAGGGTCGTTTTGATTTTTGATTTTTGTGAAGAAATGCTGCAGTGTTGAGATATTTCATTTTAAATGTTCTAAATTTTTCTGATCACTGCTTTCCTGTGAGTTGGGAATATTGTGATGAGTGCTTAGTCTGGTAAAGTGACATATTTTGTATTCTTTTATCACAGCTCTTATGTCATTGCACAATTAGCTAAATACTTTGCCATTTAATTCAATAACAAAGTCATCCATACTTCACTGTACCTTGAAAGCTCAACATTAGAAGTTCAGTTTTATCTTGTCTTCTTCTTTAGACATGATGGGTAATAAAAATATTAAATGTTGCAATATCATGATTCACGTAGCACTGAAAACACTGTCAAGATATAAATGTGTCACTGCAGTTTGTCACACTGAGAAGCAGTGCAAAGCTGTGAAAGCACCACCTATTCGTATAGTGTGTGTCACAACTATTCAGCTGTACATTGCTTATGAAGCGAAAGCAGCCACGGACAATACATAAACAAATGAGTGTGGCTGTATTCCAATAAAACTATGGACAGTAAAATTTTAATTTCCTATAATTATTATTTGTAACTAAATATTATTGTTCTTTTGATTTTTTTTTCAACCTTTTAAAAATGGTGAAAACCTTTCTTAGCTCACGTGCTATCCAAAGAAAGGTAGCAGGCCAAATTTGGCCTACAGAGCATAGTTTGCTGCCCTTCAATTTAGATGACTGAAATGCACATTTAATCAAAAACATTTTCGCTGAAGTCTTCTACCAAACTTTATACCAGCAAAAATTTACCCAAGTAATGGAACTCTCATTTGACTTGTCTCCGTGCCTTTCCTGTTACATCTTTGTAGAGTTTTAATTAGAGGTAGAAAAGCCAGAAGGAATGTATAAAAACTGAATAATTGTAGAGTCTAGAAATTCTAAAAATGGAGTTATTGATCGCTGGATGATGACACTCTTCATAATGTTAACAAGTAATCTCTGTGTAGAATTTAAGTTCATAAAATACTTGCTTTTAAGCTCCGAAACAATCATGTAAGCTAATATTATTATCCCACCTTACAAATGAGCAGATTCAGAGTATGTTCAGGATCACGAAGCATGTAACAGCAGAGCTGAAACCAAAGCTAGGTCTTCCGTCCTTAATCCCGCTCTTGTCACTTGACCTCGCTGCCATGAGGGGTGCACATGTTAGCACTAACTCTCTTCATAAAATGGACCATTTTATATAGTTACTCTTTGTCTTACTGTTAACCCCCACTGCTTCTGTTACTGCTCTTGATTTTGTTTTAATTTGAAAACAACATGCCATTGTGGAAGATTGTTTTCAGCACTCTCATAGCCTCATTGTGATATACAAAATATTACCGTATGATCGAGTATCAAAATTTAATGTGCTCTTATTTTTTCAAATTTTTTAATTGTATTCAATTCATTGGGGTGACATTGGTTAGTAAAGTTATATAGGTTTCAAGTGTACAATTCTATAATACATTATCTATATATTGCACTAATGTGCTTTTAAAGTCCACCCTCTGTCCCACCCTCTGTGCCCCATGTCATGAAATAAGCCACAACTAGAATAAAGATATAACTCCATATCTCAGGGAGGCTTTCTCTAGTTAGCTTAAGGAAAATATCTCAGTTATCCAAAATAACTTTAGGTGAGCATAATCACCCCAAATCTGTTTTTGAAATGCCTGCCTCAGTGTGGAGAAGATCTATTAAATGCTGTAGTATCACTCTGAAAAGGGAGTAGCAATAGATCTCTCAGAAGGCTACCCCTGTGACTTAGATCACTATAACTCAGCCTTGGGGTGGCTGGTCCCCATTGAGACAGTTCTAGTGTTAATTGGGGGTTCAAGATATAGACATTAAAGATCTGCCCTCAAGACCCAACTCAAATATCACTTCCAAGAGATCTGTGTTCCTTCAGGCAGATAGTTGCCCCCTTCACTGTGTCTCCAGAGCACTTTACACGTATCTCTAATGTACCACATAAAAAAAGTACATTACGCTGATTTGTTTGCATGTCTCATTAGACTGTGAGCTTGCTTAAGGCCTGGGAACTCATAGTAATGTATGGAACAGGGAAATTAAACTGAAGATTCAATGGATTAGTCACACCCAGTATGGAAAACTGGAGTGGAGCAGCAGAGTTCTGGGGTTGAAGTGGGATCGTTCTGGGAATGATCCAAAGTAGCTCCTAAGCTTCTAGCCTGAATTGAATTCCCAGTTCTGTACCCACAGGAGGCTCACCTTCCACGTCTGCTCCAGACCCAGGGCTCATAGGGACTGAATTTTCATGATTGATGGTAAACTATGGGACGTAACTTTTGCGTCTACCGGTTTGCCCTGTCATTCTAGTATTCTCCCAGATGTATTTCCTACCCTGGGGGTAGGGAGGAAGCTATTCTTAATTTGGGGAGTTATGGGGCTAGAATAGAATTTCTAAGTAAGGATTCATTGTTGTGATTATTATTTTACAAGCACAAACTTTTAAGAATTATAACTTTTAATATTCAATTCCCTAATTTAAGCATGAAGAAACACTAGCTGAATCTGGCCAGGATTGTTTAGGAAAGTTAGATTTACATGAATTTAGTTTTCTCTACATTTACATCACCCTTATATTTTTAATAGCAATAGCATGATTTTCATCAGCCTTTGACATTTAGAAAGAGCTATGCGTTAAAAGCTCTTCAAGAAAGTAAACTTTAATGAAATTTTTTTCCTCTCAGTCCCAGAGGGAACATGAACTCTAAAATTGAATGTTGTACATAACAAAAGGCATGGCTACAGCTGAAAGTATTTATAATACAGTACAGGACTCAATTTCTACTTTATCCTCTGTCTACATTCATAGGATAGCTGGGTATATACCTTTATGATAAATCATTCTTCCTAAGAAGTGTGTGAAACCTAAAACATCAAATAAATCTGACAGTTTTAGAAATAATGAATCCAGGTTAAATGTGAGGAAACTAGACGGAGTACAACTACTCAACATATATAAACATACATATTAAACAAACATTTGCACAGATTGACATTGCTACACATTGTGGAAACCCCTCCTGGGTTTAAGAATGGGGTTAGTTTCCTTTTCTGTTTTTTCAAAATGGTGTAAGTTGGGAAGGTCAGGGCAGGAACAAAGTGTTCTAGTTAAGCAGAGTCTGGTATTCTTTCCTGCCTGCATACTTTGTGAAGGCTGTTACAGCAGATGGACAGTGGGTGTGGGGAGGACGTCCTCTGTGGGGAGGAGACTGGTGTTTTAGCAGCTTTAATCAAGATTACTGTGACCCATGCCCTCAGCGAAACAGTACTTGTCACGTATTATCCTCCGTAACCCTCTCAATAAGCCTTGGAGAGGTAGGTAATATCATTGCAAAGTTGAGTAAAGAAGTTAACTAACTTACCCAAATAAGTATCTGAGCCAGGAGTGTAACTGGGCTCCTGACTCCAGAGCCAAAGACCATTCATTACACCTAGTGTGTGCACACCGGTCATGCACTTACTGTATCTGGAGGAAGCCACGTGTGGAGGATAGTCTGCAGGCCACTCAGTAAAATGTTATTTATTTGTTTACCTTCCCACAACTTGGCTTTTTTTAGTATTTGGTTTAATTTGGTTATTCTGAGGAAATAAAATGCTACAGTACATTATAGCCAAACAATACAAAACATTTCTTTGAAATTCGCATTTGACACTGTGACCAGGCCCCCCCTGAAAGACCCTTCAGTGTTCCGTTGTCAGGGGATGCTGAGGAGCTAAACATCATCCCTGGTAGCTTGGGTGTCAGTGCCCCACAGCCAGAGTTTAATGGCCAAGTCCCAGGCACTCTCACTGGAAAATGGAGTCAGACCCTATGCGAGTGCCACCTGAGCGTCTGGCTCCTCAAATCTCCGCTCCAGGCATGCATGCTTCAGGGTCTGTAGAGATTTGGGTCGAATTTATACACTGTATTTGGGATGCCCTCTGTTCAGTTTTCTCCTAGGATTTCCCCTCCTCACTTTCCAGCTGCTGTGGTTACCTCCATCTCCATTCTCCACTTCTTCAAGCCAGTAAGAGTACAGGTTTCTCTCCAAATTTCAGTCACCCCACCACCCACCATCCTCAGACTTAAAAGCTGTAAGAATAGGAAACTTACCCAGTGCCATACCATTCCCTTCTTCTGTTATGGATACCAGGACTGGAAAGAACCCAAGGGGCACTCAGAGAGTTAGGAGAGTCAGCTTTATTACACCGGCGAGCTCAGCCGGATCTTTCCCAAAATACTGAGCCCCTAGCAAGGTTTTGAGCAGGTTTTTATGGGTTGGGGACTTCCTTGAGTTGGGGAAGGGGTAGGTGTCCTCTGGTGATTGGCTTGGGGTGTGGCTTGGAGGGGGCTATGCGGAAGTGGGGGGGTCTTAGGCTGGGGACCACTCTCCACTCAGGCCACCATTTTAAGTCAGTTCCACGTGGCAGGGAACCATTTTAGGTCAGTTTTTCCATCACTTCCAAGTGTCAAACTTTTACCTCAAGCATTTACCTTCTTTTGATCCCTCTGTAGTGCCTTCAGGTAGGCTTTTTTGTCATTATTTTTGTCCAGGGTTTATAGTTGTTATCTGTGTGTGTGTGTGTATTGGGGCTGTGGAGCAGGGCAAGGTGTCAGAGAGGTCCAAAAGGAACCTTTAGAGCTGCCTTTTGAAATATCAAATCCTGTGCACATCCATCATCATATTACAATTAGAGACAGATGACATCAAAAATGTTCTAAGCACTATGATATCACAAAGTCAGGATTCACTGTTAACCTCGTCTGCTTATTTTGTTCATTTTGTCTTTTTATATTTTTCCACCTAAATCTTTCCTTAATTCAATTATTGTTCAAGAATGATTTATTGAGTGCTTACTCTGTAAATGCAAGACACAATGCTGGATGCTCTGTTGAAATCTTGTTCCTTCGAAATCCAAATCAAATGTAAATGCCTCCAGGATCACACCCTCCCTCCTAATGGGTAGGTGTGCTTTATGGATCTTCTGAATGTCTTTGGTACTTTGTTCCTCCCTGTGACAGTTTGTCTAGTAATATACTTGCTGCTTCTCCCCTCCACCACCAGTCTAGCCCCCATTAGATTATAGACTTCACCATGGCAAGGGCAAGTCTCACTCCTTTGTGCATCCATCCATGCTGCCTTAAACACGTGTTTTTCAGTTGGGAACTGAAAAGATACATGAAAGTCTTTGCAGCTGGAAAGAAAGGGGGGCGATGTAGAACATTAGCTTCCTGTCTGTGTTCTCAGTAGGAGAGTGGAACATCAGGCAATAAAGCATTCTTTGTTGCAGAAAGTCCCAGTAGAAACAACTCTCCTCCTCCTCCCCCGCACCCTTCCTGTCTTTCATTCTTTTTCTTACTATTTAATTGTGGTCTAATTTAATCTTCAACTTTTTTGTGTGCCTAGTCTCATCTTTAAAATGGGACAATATATGTTAGTATGCAACACTTTTTGCTTTAAGTTGTTACAGTAGAGTAAGGGAGCCTTTCTTTCACCTTTGAAAATTCAGTGCCAAAACTCAAGTAAACAGACCAGTGATGTTCCAAAAATGGACAGGAGGATGAATAACCCAAACATCTCTTTTTTTCTTAATTTATAAATATACTGAAATTTCATAGATTGAATTAACAGTACCCAAGGATATCTATAAGTACTTTTCCTCTTGGAGCCATAGTAATAAACATACTGTAAAATGGAAAGTGTAGAAATAAGGTTACGTGAATTAAAGTAATTTTCCTAATCTCTCTTCTTCCTTAGATTCGGGTCAGAAGACATTTAAAAGGAGAAGATCTATCATAAACTGGGCCTTTTGGCGGGGTTCTAGCACTCACCTGGATAACTTGTCCATATCACCAACATCTCCTGGGCCAGGACAGCTCTTTGGAGTGTCTCTGCCAAATATCTGTGAGAACGACAATCTTCCCAGACCTGTCTTGGTAAGTCTCACTCTGACCTGTAACACTAATGGGAAAGGAGATTTAGGAAGGGAGAGAGGTCTGTCCCCAAATGGAAATATTACAGACACGCGTGGCTTCGGCTGAGAATCCTTATTATTATTGCTTCGAAGAATAAAAATCTGATCAAGCAATTGTAGAATCATCAGGAAGACATAATAGGAAGAGATCATTTAGCCTACTGGTTTCAGGAAAGAGCCACCACATAAGCCTGCTCAGATATTAGAAGTCGCTTGGTAGACAGAGAAGTCACATTATCCCTCACATTTCCTCATCTCCTTTCTTGAACTCTATATTGTCCTGAAAGTCTCTAATCACTGTAGCAACAGAGACTACTCAATCTTACGTATTTTTGAAAATCTTACATGTGTTTTATTTGTATTTCAAGTGTGTACGCATAAAGTTACATCCTCTGGCATTTAGTTTATCTTTCTTGAATAGAATGGATCAGATGAAAGCAACTTAGTTTGTCTTGTCTCCAACTGATACATTAAATGATCACTGTTAAGCAACATTTTTTAAGTGACCACTGTCCTCCAAGCAGTATGCTAGATATATGGCACTCTATGGCTCTAAGTAAGTGCCAGGCACTTGCTTGGCCACTTGGTTGCTTGTCCTTCACAACAGATTTAGGGACTAGTTATCATCATCTTCGTCATCATCATTATCGTCATTCCTACTTCACAAAATTTTTTAAAAGCCTCAAAATTACCTAAGATTACACAGTAAATATGTGCTATAACTAGGTTTCATATCCCACGGGTTGCTTGTGTCCAACACCCATTCTTTTCCTACACTGAAAGCAGAGGACATACAGCTAGAAAGAAAGCAAAATTAAGGTTGACCAGAATGGAATGAAATGGAGAAAGCTTCCTGGAGACTTTTTTGAGCCTGATTTTTAAAAAGGGAAGTAACTATAGGAAGTAGAATGAAATATGAAGACGCACAAAAAGAAAGACAAAGCAAGGGGAGAATGAGTTTGACAGTACTGTTTCCTTATTTGGGGAGAAGAGTTTGCCTTAGAGAATAATGGGGAAAGAATAGTGGGACAGGAGAGAGACTGGTTACTAGAGACCTTGAAGCAGTCAGAGAAATTTGGTTTTAAATGCTTTTGGTTCATTGAAAAAGACAATCTCATTAAAGTGAGTGTTTAAAGTAAAATGTTTTAGATGTTGAATGAATAGGAGAAAAGAGATTTAGAGACACGAAAAAACAAATTGACTTTGATTCATCTAGCAGTCCATCCAGCCCAAATCCTTCAATGCTTCCACCCCTACCCCCACCCCTCCCCACCCCCACACCCTCACCCCATCCCATCCCCATAAACCCTAGCCTCTGGCAGCCCAGGGATTGTTTGCATGTGTAAGGTGCCATTTCTTTTTCCTTTGCTTCCCCATAGGATATGCTTAGCTTTCTTAATCAAAAAGGACCCTTCACAAAAGGCATTTTCAGACAATCAGCCAATATGAAATCTTGCAGAGAGCTGAAAGAGAAACTGACTTCTGGAGTTGAAGCACACCTAGACTGTGAATCTATTTTTGTAATAGCATCTGTCTTAAAGGTAGGAAAAGTTCTCCCTTCATCCACTGCATGGTATAGCTCCAGAGAAAGGCCACTGGTTTCTTTCGTTATGACGTTATTCCCATCTGCAAAGAACCATAATAGATTTAGAATCTAGAAAGTGTTAAAAAAAAAAAAAACCACACAAAAACTTCACAAAGTCAACATGGGCCTTTAAAAGCCACTGCCAATGATACGGCGTTTTAGACATCTTTTCTAAATGTCGTCATCCCACACCATTCTCCTCATCTTCACTTCTGCCACCCCATGCAAAACTA
Source organism: Rhinolophus ferrumequinum (assembly GCF_004115265.2). Taxonomy (NCBI): domain Eukaryota; kingdom Metazoa; phylum Chordata; class Mammalia; order Chiroptera; family Rhinolophidae; genus Rhinolophus; species Rhinolophus ferrumequinum. The sequence goes on along the minus strand of NC_046294.1, from coordinate 78,993,915 downwards.
ATTAAGTTAAATGAAAAATAATCAAAGCATGCAACATGTTTACCAAAATAAACATCCTAATTATGATTTCCTCACAATCTCACTGCCTTCCTAATAAAGGCAAATTTTTCAAAAATAAACTTTATTAAACTTTGGAAAAGAAATCCATAGTAAACAAACATTTGCCTAACAACTGAAACAAAACAATTGCTTGTTAAGACCACTGAAACTTCCGTTTCTTTATACAATCACCATATCTTCCCCTGTCAGCTAAGGGCCCATTCTCAAGTAGAAGTGGAGTAGGAGTGACCCCTGCCTCTGAGCCTTTTATAAAACACCTTCCCACTTTTGACATTCTTTACAGTTCTTACCCTTGACCGGATGATTCCCTAAGTCACATCTATAGTTGAGTTAGAACTCTTCTAAAATGCTTTCTTCCGCATCCTCTTGAAAATGCCTCACATTTTTGGAAAACCAGCTTTTAGCAGAGCTTTTGACTCCAGTAATAGCTTCTGCCGACCTGCCCCAGGCTCCCAGCAGGGTGGGAATGCACTGTGCCAGGGGCAGAGACAAGGCCCCCTCCTGCATCCCAGGGAGCATAAAAAACAAATTAAGGAAAACTTGGTGAAGATTCTTGCATACCCCTACTTCTGCTGGGTGGTCTACTGCTTACAGAATCTTACTTCATGATTTTGTGCACAGTCAGATGTTTCTTGGTTAATGGTCCATGTCTTCTCAAAATAAAACAACAACAACAACACAAAAAAACCCTGCTGTAGGCTTTCACAATAAAGTATCACTCAAAAGAACTGCAGAGCTGGAGCTGGGGTCATCTAAGCTATTTTGCACAGAGTTTGTGATTCATCTTCAGTCCTAGAATACAATAAAGATATGTTTGGTGTGTTTAGCCAGATGTATGTCAGGAATATATGCATGATGAATTTTTCTTCTTTAAGTACATAATTAGGCTTTCTCCCATCTCTTAATTTAAGAAGTTAAAGCCTGTGTTTTAGAAAATTTTCCTTACTATGTTGCTCTTCACAGCACCACACTTCTTAAACTTTTGTGCTAAATTGTCGAGGCTGTTACAAAGAAGTAAGATTCTAGAAGAGTTCAATTGCATTTCAAATTGCAGAAATATTACTTGTATAAAAATAAGCAAAAGACTAAAACCAATACAAATGATTGAAAAGCCTCGTTAAATGGGGTCCGAGTAGTTGAAGTTTTATAATCACGTAACTGGGTTTTATTCTCATTTCTTCCAAGTGGTTGCAGGAAAGGAGATACTTTTTGCCAAAAGTTTTTGAGCTTTTGTTTTGTTTCTTGTTTTTAAGAGTAGAAGGGGTAGTTAAATTTTCCTTTAATTTTTTACTTGTACTGGTTGCGCTTAAATGTAAGTTCAACTCTTGAAACTATAATTGGAAGAAAATTGCTTGAGACACTGTAACTTTGATCCGTCCGACCTTTGAGGAAAAGTTCATTCTTAATCCTGCAGGAATCTCATCTCAAATGGAGCTTGGGAGCTCTGCTGATGACGGGCTCTGGTTTTAGAAGGGAGGAGACTTTCAACTTTGAGTGCTGTGAGTTGGTGATTATAATTCAGAACCAGCTCTCCCATCCTTTCTCAGCTGTGATGGTGGTTGTATTTCGTAACTTGTTATTCCAGCTGTGGAGAGTTCATTGAGATGTTACGAGTTATTATCTTTCAAGTGTAGGTTTAAGATTTAATGATGTTTTTCTTCAAGACAGATCATAAGTATGTTTTCCACTGAGATTTAAAAAGAGAGCTATTGTCACTGCCCCACTTTGAAATAACAGATTGTGCCTCTTCTAAATCTGACTTTTAAAGTAGTACAGTGACTAAAATTAGTTTGGAATTATGAAAATTCAATAGCTTTACCTTAAAAGATGTAACTTTTGTGAAGACACATCTGAATCACAAGTATCCAGGTACATTTCTACTGGAAGATATAATAGAACAGAGAAAAACTTTAAATCAATCATGTTCCTACTTATTAACCACTCTTTTAAAAAAATGTATCATGATAGGTGAGATGACTACAAAGATGTTTTTAAAATTATCTTAGAATCTCAATTATAGTTAGTTGGCCTTCCCTTGTCCTTCACTAATATTCGTCCATATGATAAATAGCAACAGTTCAGTAATGACCACTACTGTGTCTGGGACTGTGCTTGGCATTGAAATGTAGAAGAAGGAGGAACTCATAAACTAGTGGGGGAGATACACATGTAATCAGCTAACGGTAACAATAAGGAATCACTGCTTTCATATTAGTAACATAACCATGACATGTAAGTAACAAGTTGTGTGTTGCTTTTTGTAAAGCACATAACTAAAGTTGCTGACTTGGTTTTCCAGCAAGAGTTACAATTGCTCAATTGCAAACGTTGACGTATCTTCATGGTATAAGCAGGAACTTGCAAGATGATAGCCAGTCAGTCATTGCTTAGACGTGAAATTGAGTTGTCTTTTCCTGCAGTTTACTGAGGTGGAGAGCAGACGTTGCAAGCTTAGCCTTGCTGTTAATATTATGCCAAAAGCAACAAGGAGAGTTGGCTTAGAACAGAAATGAACATAGGACCAGAACCAAATTTAGTTTATTTTTTAAGTTTTTCATAAACGAAGGTCAAACAACAAACACCCTTGGCCATGTACTACTTGTATCATTGTCGGGTTTCACCACACAGCCCAACTAGTGTTCTCCGCAGAATAGGTTTTGGAAGGCCAGGAAGGATAATGGCTGGGGACATGTTATTTAGTGTATATCAGGCATGGGGGTACTTCCCCAGGTTCCCAGAGCCCAGCCATTTCCTGGAATGCTTTCTCCCCCCAAATATGTGAGAGCCCTTTTATGGCAAAGACAGAGACACAGAGAGAAACTCTTAAGTATCATTAGATGGAATTGTTCACCAATACCACTGGAATACAGTTTGAAAATAACGGGGACTTTGTTTTATTCACTGCTTTGTCCCTAGAACCTCAAGCAGTGCCTGGCACATATGAATGAATATGTATGGAATGACTGGATTACAACATTATGAACCTCACAAATATCTTCATGCATTTGTTTGAACTAGTGATTTGACAGGGGGAAAAAGGATTTAGGATAATTTGTTAGGCCTTGTCACATTATACTAGTTTACTAAAATGTACACAAACAGGAGGTTTCAGCCCAAACAGGTTGTCCTTTATCTTTCCCACTATGGCCCAGACTCCAATTATCCCTCTGGTTTTTGTTAGAAAAAAATCAAAGCATGTGTTTCTACGTGTGCATATCAGTGGAGAGCTGGCACAGAGGTCTGTGTTTTCCAAAGAACAGAAGACTTAACTGAACTTTTCAACAAAATGTTTCCTTTCTCATTTCTCCAGTACATACTTAGAATGAGAATAATGATTTAAAACATTTATTTTTCCCTCTATGTAAGGATTTTCTACGAAATATTCCAGGAAGTATTTTTTCCTCAGATCTCTATGATCAGTGGATCTGTGTAATGGATCAAGGAAATGATGAAGAGAAAATAAACACAATTCAAAGGTAATTATTCTAATGTGATCCTGTCTCAAAAATAGTCTTTAACAAAGCTTAAATTTTGTAAGCTGTCTATTAAAGTAATAATGACTATCAAAATCATATCCATGGGGACCAGTTTAAAAATAAATTTATGCTAGCTGCTGTCATGGTTATTATTGTTTTCTCCCTTATTTATTAACACTGCATACATGACCGTTGTACACCTTCTGTATATCTAAATCTGAGAGAAGCTGAAACCCATTAGACCAATAGCTAATACTGTAAATCCAATCTATAATTTATGATCTTAATTTGGTAAATATTTAACTAACCAGACAACTCCTTATATGTCTCATTCAGCAACTGAATCCGTACAGAGAAAATTCTCTTCCTCAAGAAACCCACAGTTGGGTAGAGTACAGAGATTAAGCAAGAATTACAATTACAGTGCAGTATAATCAGTGCTATAAAAAAGAGATGAGGGAGAGGGGCTGTGGGAGCATTGCAGAGAGGCAGTTAACTCTAAAAAAGTGTCAAGGAAAAAGGGAGTTGCACAGTTTGTCTGATCACAAAGAAAGCATTGTCTCCACTCATGCAAAGAGAATTTGCTGGCAGAACTTACCCACCCCGTTCCTCAATGTTTCCTGAATTACAAGAGCATAAGAAAGAAGTGTCCATTAACAAAAAGTAATACTTACAGTTCTTTGAAAACCCAAGAATCCCAACATTATTTTTTTTGCATATGCTTGTTTAGTGCAGTTTGTTCTTGAGCAACTTTCAAGTATGAATTATTATCTACACACTGCTACTAACAGACATCTCTTATCCGTAGAAGAACATACCGTGTTTCCCCAAAAGTAAGACCTAGCCAGACAATCAGCTTTAATGCGTCTTTTGGAGCAAAAATTAACATAAGACCCCGTCTGATATATTACATATATTATGTTATGTTATATAATATTATATTATATTATATTATATTATATTATATTATATTATATTATTATGTTAAAGCAGGAACTTATTCTAAAATAAGACCGGGTCTTATATTAAATTTTGCTCCAACAGACACATTAGATTGTCTGGCTAGGTCTTATTTTCGGGGAAACAGGGCAGCACAACTCTTGAAGACACCAAAAATCAAAGCCATGTAACAAAATACTATATCCGCTTCCATTGTGGTTTGGTGGAAACCATTCAGAGATAGTGAACATCAGATTCCATGTTTGATGCCCATGGTCTAAAACTTTATCCCCTACTGTTAAAGGATCATATCTTTTTTAAAAAGATAAAATTATGACTCTCATACAAAAGAAAATGAACACGTGAAAGATTTTATTTAAATCATTAATTGATGAGAACTAATAAGATGTTGCAAGCCATTCAAACGAGATTTCAAACTACAACTTATGTAGTTGAGTCAGCAATGCTGAAATGAATTTACTAATAGATGCAAAACGGTTTTTCTACTGAGGCGTTGGGGGTTGGGGGAAGGGCGCATATAAATCATTTGTCTCCAGCAGACAGAATTTTCAATTCAATGGACAAGTGTTAGGTGCATTGCTATCAGTTATCTACAACTTACAGAGCTGTAAAATTAGCTCAAAGGCTTCAGGCCTCCATAAAATCAGATAACCCAGAAGAGTATGCTAAATAATGCCTTACTTTCCATTGAATATCCGTAATCTTTTGGCCCATTTCAATATCTTTCATAATTTGTCCCTACAAAACTGGACTCATTGTCAGTTCTTTGTACTGAAGAAATACCTTTCTGCTATTTATGCAACAGAAATCGGACTACCTGATTTTCTCCCCTACGTTGTAGGTTCTTGTTGAAAAAAGCAACAACCATGAATATCAACATATATATTTGTTTTCTAGATGATAGTAAAAAAATCATTTTCAGTGAATTTAAAAATCCCTTATCAATTACAAAATAGGAACAGTAGGAAATGTACTATGATGAGCTTGACTTGTGCGTGAAAGTGATACCAATGAGTTAAGAAAGAGATTTGGGACAAAATTGACCTTGGAAGCTGGTGGAGTAGAGCATAAGCTCTCAGAGTGGACCTGGAAGTCTTACTAGTTCAAGATTGGGTTCCCACCAAGAGGCAGACAGAATTCCTGTGGTGCTACTTGGAAATAAAGGAGGACTTTAAGTTTAATGGTTGCTTAATTTCATCAGAAAGCTTTTGGGGATTTTGGGTAAGAATATTCTGAAATGTTACAGGATTTGCCTTAGTTAAAATACATTGTACTAGTTTCAGATAAGTATTTTGGGTAACATTTGTTTTACGAGTCATTTTTCTGCATTCTTTAACATTTTCATTGGGTTGTGAATACAGTGTACAAAATAAATAAATAAATCCCCAGTGCTTATTTTCTCTCTTTATATAAAGGCCGTCCTCACTTTGCATGGTATCATGTTAACTGAAATGTTAATATGCGTCTTATCTTGCATAATCTGGACTGTGTTCTTGTTTTGCACGGATAACCTATGCAAAGTGAGGTTTGCCTGTTTATACAAATTTTTTATGAAATGTCTTGCTTAAAGAGCACATTTTTCTGTCTTTAGGCTGTTAGACCAGCTTCCGAGAGCCAATGTTGTTCTCCTAAGGTATCTTTTTGGGGTATTATACAACATTGAGCAACATTCCTCATCCAATCAGATGACTGCATATAATTTAGCAGTGTGTATCGCTCCAAGCATTCTTTGGCCTCCTACTTCCTCCAGCCCAGAACTAGAAAATGAATTCACAAAAAAGGTAATGAAGCTTTTCATTTTTATGCCCTGGGGCACTGAATCCCCATTTTGAACCTAAAATTCGGGTATTGATTCTAAAATACGTTTTCTTAAATAACTTACAAATTTGAGTAGTTCCTTAAGTGGTCTATCCTGGTAGACTATAGAAAAGTGATTTCTTAAGCAGAAAAGTGCTAGCCATTGGGTTTGCCTCTTTAAAGAGGCAAAACGCTATGACTCATACCATAGAGTGATAAGAAAGCAGTTGATAGGATTTTAAGAAACAAGGACTTTGGAGTTAGATGAGCCACGGTTCAATTCTCCGCCCCACCACTTGCCAGATGTCCAATCTTGGGCAAAATTAGTTAAAGTGATCCACTTTCCTCATGTGAAAAATGGAGGTAGTGGTAATACCTAGCTCATACAGTGGTTAACTTGAAATCACATTCCTGTTGTGCCTGGCGCATAATACAGGGTATGGGGATGTTAGATCCCTTTGCTCCCATCATTCTGCCTGCTCCTTTGCCTCAGCTATTGGGGCAGGAAAACTACGGAGAGATTCCAGTACATCTCAGTGGAGGTACCTAGTGAAATCTTAACCTCTTTGCCAAGACACCTCTAGTTAGGGAGCCTAAGAGAAGGAAATGCGTAGGTAGAGACCAGCCAGGCACAATGCAAGTCTTCTCTCCAGCTGTCTCTCTCCTTCACAATAAACCCACAGAGGATGCCCCCTTCCCAAGCTTATGACATCTGCCCTTTACATAAGAAATACATTTTGTAAGTCTTTCTTTAATGATGCTTTATGGATTTTACTAACACCCAAACACCCTACAGAGTATATTTAAAACTACCCTAATTTTAAAGAAAGAGCCATTGGTATAAAAATGTTAGCATTAGGCCAAGGCCACAAATAATAACCTTAGTCCTCTGATTAAAATTAATCTCTATACCCAGATTACTCTGACAGTGTCATAGTTTTGTATATTTTAAAGCGGATGTGAATTTTTCGCAGGAGTCTTTTGCATTTTCTTTTGTTACAATCAGGATTCATATATAAAATGTGGTTTATAGACATGCTATATGAAAAATAGCACTTCATTTTTGTCCTTTTTTGTACAGGTTTCTCTGCTTATTCAATTTCTGATTGAAAATTGCTGTAGAATATTTGGAGAAGAAATCACGTCCCTCTTAGGAGAGGTTTCAGTGAGATGTGATGCTGGAGGGAATGCCTCAGGTATTGTGAATAATTGGATTGTGTTCTGTGAGAAACAGACACGTGTCTGTGAAGATGCGGGGACATTAGTTGTCCTGGGGCCACAGCAGCTCAGGTAACGGGATCCTCTGACCTGGATCGGGGGCCTAGGGCTCCTTCCTTAGAAGGCCTGCTGCTGTTAATTAACTCTGTGGTCCAGTTAAGAAATGGGTTTAAGAGTAGACCCCCAAACTTCAAGAACTTGTTAGTGGTGGCATGATACGGTATGATGGTTTTAACCTTTTTTAAAAAAGATCTTCACAAGGAATGCTATTAAATATATATAGTAGAATGACTGTACTTAAAACTGGAGTTGAAGGCCCAGAGGCAGGAGAGGCAGGCCTGGTCTTTTCCTTCCTCTCCTTCCTCTTGGTGGTCCCTGAGACACCTCGGAATTCTAGTGCGCTATGAAATAGTTTAGAAACAATTAGCATCGTGGTGGGGGTCGGGAGGACTTGAAGACATTCAGCCTTCCAGCATATGAATCTTTGGCCAATTATTCTATGGCAGCGAACATCAATTCTGCATCTGTGAAATATGGATAACCACAATGTCTAACTTTTAAGATTGTTTTAAAGATTAAATAAATACAGTAGTACCTCGGTTTTCAAACGTCTCCGTTGACGAACATTTCGATTTACGAACGCCATAAATTCTATGGATCTATGGTATCATTAGATAGTAAACTTCATGCTAAATTTGCAGTTTTAGAGGTTGATTTTAAAGGTCTGAAATGGATTAATCCATTTTGCATTACTTTCTATGGGGAAACCGCACCTTGGTTTTAGAACGTTTCAGAACTCAAATGGTCTTCCGGAACGGATTACGTTCGAAAACCCGAGGTACCACTGTAATGGATATTAAAGAACTTTGTGAAAGAGAAATTGATATGGTTAGTAAATGGTTTCCCTGAGACTAGAGTTAATTATGTGTACCCACTGGCAATCCATATTAGAAGGTATCTTATTCAGAACCTAGGTATATCTGACACACTGATGTGTGTGTGTGTGTGTGCGTGTGTGTGTGTGTGTTTGTATGTTAAACGTTTCTTGGTATTATGACATGTCTCCTTGCTTTGAGGAAATCTTACTTTAGGAAAGCCCATTTCTTCATGAAATAAGATAAATCTACTATACCCCAACAATTTTATTTTACGTTCTGCACTAACAATTGGGAAGATTGTGAAAGATCCTTTTTTTTCTTGAGAGTAGGAAATTGAACAATTTACATGAGAAGAGAATGAAAATAAGCACCCTAGGTTTTGTTTGTTTGTTTGTTTGTTTGTTTTTAAGGCAGCATATATTTGTGGTAACCAATGTTAATCATGGTTTGATTTTTTTTTGACAGATCTCTCTTGCTTCCAAATGAATGACTCCTCCTATGACAGCTTGGAAAATGAGCTGAACGAGGATGTTGATGCCCCGTGTAGTGACCTGGTAAAGAAACTTGGTCAGGGGAGCAGGAGCATGGACTCTGTCTTAACCCTTAGTGACTACGACCTCGACCAGCCTGAGGTGGAAGGTCTTTTAACCTTGAGCGACTTTGACTTAGACTGTTCTAAACATGAAGACATTCAAATGGCACGGCCTCTGGAATCCAAGGCGGGGACCGTTACAGAACTGTATAGAAAGGCTGCACTGCAGGACCACACCAGGGCCCCATCTGCCTCGAGCACACCCCGCTACCTGTCCACAGCTGCAGCAGAGGCTCCGAAAAGCCTGAGGCGACACCGGCGCTGCTCAGAGCCCAGCATCGACTACCTAGACTCCAAGCTTTCCTATCTCAGGGAGTTTTACCAGAAAAAGCTACGCAAGTCCAGCTGTGATGCAATTCTCTCACAAAAAGATGAGGACTATCTGAAGCAGAATCAACCCCTACAGGAAGAGGGCAAGACCTGTTTTAAGCAGAGTTTAGTCACAGGCACTGATACCAAGAAAAATGCCACTAATAAAAACATTAAGAAGAAAAGCTTGTCTGGTAGTGAAGGAAATCATGGAAAACTTTTCCCTAAATCGAAGCCAGTGGCCATTTCGGTGGCATCTTTCAGCCACATGTCCTCACATGATCATCCCAGGAACCCGCCCTTTGCCTCAGATGCATCAGGCTACTCCCCGCCACACACAGCCGAGGCTGTCAAGAGCTCCAGGAGGCACCGGCGCTGCTCAGAGCCCAATATGGACGACCAGCACTGCAGACTGAGCTATCTCAGGGGACTTTATTCAAAGAAACAACACAAAGCCAGCTATGAAGCCAGCCACGTGCATGCTGAGGAGGATTATCTCAAGCGGCACAAGTCTTTGCAAATGGAGGGGCAGAAGCTCATCAATCAGAGTTTGGTCCTGGGGATCGAGGTGGGCAAGAGTAGTGCCACAAACCCAAGCACTGAGAAGTTTATACCCTCAAGATTAAACATTTGCCCCAGAACTAGCTATTCCAGCTTGTCTTCCCCAGGCACTTCCCCATCTGGCTCATCAGTGAGCTCCCAAGACAGTGCTTTTTCTCAGATTTCTGAACACTCCGTGTTTACACCCACTGAAACTTCCTCTCCGATAGATTGCACTTTTCAGGCTCAAATAAAACAGGAAGAACTTTCTCCTGAGTTCTGCGGTTCTAGCCTCATTTCTGGATTGCCCGATCCCTCACCTGGGCAGGCCAGCAACCACCTGGCTTATACAAAAAAGGAACCCATAAAGTGGCATTCACAAATGCATTCTGTAACTCTTCACCCCAGCACATGGTTGAGAAATGGTGTGGCCAGTTTGAAAAACTGGTCCCTCAAAAACAAAGCAAGGGTATCGAAACCAGAGGAAAAGAAAGTCGGTTCTCTGAAAGGACCCACGGAGCCACCCCCACTCACTTCCGGTCTTCCAGAAGCCAACTTACTGCAAGAGAAACAGAAAGACATGCCCGCAAGGGCAGCTGTAGGACTGGGAGCTGTGCACACGGAGCAGAGGCATGGCTCTTATCCCAGTCAGGACTCAGAGAAGCACTGCAGCTCTCCCTTCAGCCTCGTGGAAGACAGGCTCAAGCTTTGTACGAAGTCACACGAGGAAGGAGAGAACAGTGGGCAGCACTCTCCTGGTACTCTGCCTTGTGTGACATCCTCACCCAGCTCTTTGACTGTGGATGACGTGTCCAGCCCAGACTCAGGGCCTACAGTAATGTGTGACGTTGGGGACAGACATACAACCAAAGACGTATAATCACAATAAGAGTCTGATGTCTCCAAGAACAGAAACTGGGCTAATAATGACATAAAGACAAGAATTATTATGACACCTTTGTATAAAATACCTGGGATGGGTAGCATAAAGATAATCATCACTAATACTTAGGACAACAAAACAAATCTCTTTATTGAGACCATTTGGCAAAAAGTTTAAACAATTTCATCACCTAAGTGTTTGGGAGGCTTTTCCTTATTAGAGGATGGGGTTGGTCCTGTCGTATGTTTTTAGAGTTACTAGCAGAGGGATAGAGAAAGCATCTTCTGTAGAGGAAACATGACTTCTATAAGACTAGAAGCCTGAGAAGGTCAGGATACCATATGTGAAGAATAAGAACTGTGGATTGGGGGGCCGGGTACAGAGAACCATCCGCATTCCATGGAGTATTTTTAATAAGTAGGCAAGGAAAATGCCACTAATCAAAGCATTAGGAAGAAAAGCATACCCAATAATGAAAGAAATCATGTGAAGTGTTTCCCTGAATCAAAGCCAGTGGCCATTTCTGTGACATCTTATAGTCAACATGCCCTCATAGGATCATTCCAGGAACCAGTCCACTGATGTCGCTAGACTGGAAAAAACTAGAGATTCAAGAGCCATAAGTACCATGGTACGTTTCTTTTGGTTGTGTTGATTTGTTTTTCCATTATTGTTGCATTGCTCTGCAAAGGCTCTAGAAAACAGAGCTGTGAAATAAAAGAAGTAAATGGTTGTTCATCTCAATGTCCTTTCCAAAGGTACCTGTGCTAGCTAGGAACATTCTCCAGAAAAGGAACCTTTCCTACTAGAAGGTGACTTCTGACTGCATTCACTCTGAGTGTGGAGGAAGACTGCAACAGTCCTTCCCTATTACATGAATGCTATTGCCAACATGTGATCAAAGCCTGGCTCCAAAATGTTTTTCTGCAGCCCTGAAAAAATTACGGATAAATCATCCTTTTTCTGATTATCAATTGGCAGTGGAAAGAACAATTTAGAGCTTGGTAGGTTATAGTCACAGAGTAGAATACCTACCAAAGTGGTTGTCAGGCCTTCTTCTCAGACATTCGTTGGCTTTGGATTTCCTTATCTCCCGAAGTTTTTACATACGTTTGATTCATGGTTTACAGATGGTTTTTACCCCATTGGTTTATTTCATATCCATGAATATGTCTCCTCTCTCTTGCCTTACACTGGTACATCTCTTGGATTATCTCCATGGGTTATTAGGCCTTGCCAGCCAATATAAAGGGATAGAATCAAGAATGGATGTGCATCTTCCTTCATTTTAATTACTTGTAAGAAGTTGCTTAGGACCCATCAGGTCTCTTTAGTCCACCATCAAATGGTCCTCTCTCCCACAAACTAGCTTATTCCACATTCTTTTTCTGAGCCACCAGTAAACTTTCATGTCAAATATTCTTACCCTGTTGTGCTAAAGGTTACATTTTTCAGTTATAGAAAAAAAAATAATGTTTTCTGTAAGATAGAAGAAGTCCTTTCAGTATTAGCTATAGGTGCTGCCTACCTCTAGGGTACATGGCCCTGTTTGCCCTAAGCAGTATAATTAGCTATTAGAACTCTGGGTCCAAAGAACTCCTTCATGACACTGGCCATCTCAGTCACAGTTGTGAAGTAGATTTCACCTTGTAACCAACCATTCCTATATTTAGACTCCTACGTGTCCATAAGCATCTTTTGTGCTATAATATATAAAGGCAACAGGGATTCCCCTTACCCTTCGGGCAATACTACTGTCAGAACTGCAAGATGTGAATGAAGCTCTTACAGCTTGGAGTGTCTTTCTGGAAGAAATTTCTTCTCTACTTAACAAAATACTAGTTATAGCCATTTTTTTCCATATTGACGAGTAGAAAATCACCCACCCACTTTGAAGCATAGAAGAAAATAGATGTTGAGGTTCTTAAATAACCATTCCTACTCTTTGTGTTCCCTTAGATACTCCTGTAATACTTAATGTGAATAGTTTGTTAATATTGCTGTAAAGTATTATATTGTATGATTTGAAAACAGACTACATGTCATTTTATTATGCTCTGTTAATCTATAATATATTAGACTGATGCTTTATCTAAAATGCTTTGAGTTTGTATAATATATCTTGACAAATTTTACTACCATATGTTATGTAATAAATGTGTATTTTTGTACTTGCAGAAACTGCTGCTAACTTTTAAAGTTGTTTGGTTTTCAAGGCACTGATAATGGATATGTATGAACTCCATGCTGTCTATTAAATAAAATACCATTCTCCAGAGTTACCAATCTCACCAGAGCAATATTTCCTTTTGTAGAATTGTTTTAGTTAATGAGCTCAATGTCTGCTTAACATTGGAAATTTCATAAAATGTAATTAATGTAGAAATAGAATTTCGAACTTTTAGTCATAGGCCACGGTCAGTCTTTCTAGAAAAAGAGCTTTTTTTCTTTTACATTTTTCTAACTTATTGATTAAACAAGTCATGCTTTAGACACAGTCTTCTTTATTTTAGGCGTTATGTTTTCATTGTGCTCCTAGAATCAGATATAGTCTAATTCTCATATCAAAAGAATCATCAACTCAGTTTAATTGATTGTGTGAGATTTTCTTATCTAAATTTTAACCATTCTGACCAGAGGACCCCATTGAACTCAGGCACATACCCAAACATCAGTACTTCTCAGGTCATATAAACTTACTAAATATTACTGGTTTCTCATGACCACTGCATCTTTACCTTCTCAGAGTTCATTGACGTTCGCTCTGTGTATGCTTAACCACTATTTAAAAGACATTCAAAAATACGTATTACCTTAATACAGAAAAATTATTCTTCTCTGAGCAATGAAGACCATAACCCCACTATCAGAAATGTCACTGATTAGATTTGGTCAGTGTACATATACACTGATGTTAATTTCTCCTTAAATTTTACAGAAATAGGCCGGCCCGGTGGCTCAGGTGGTTGGAGCTCCACGCTCCTAACTCCGGACGCTGCCGGTTCGATTCCCACATGGGTCAGTGGGCTCTCAACCACAAGGTTGCCAGTTCAATTCCTCGAGTCCCGCAAGGGATGGTGGGCTCTGCCCCCTGCAACTAAGATTGAACTGGGCACCTTGAGTTGAGCTGCCGCTGAGCTCCCAGATGGCTCAGTTGGTTGGAGCATATCCTCTCAACCACAAGGTTGCCGGTTTCCACTCCCGCAAGGGATGGTGGGCTGTGCCACCTGCAACTAGCAACGGCAACTGGACCTGGAGCTGAGCTGTGCCCTCCACAACTAAGACTGAAAGGACAACAACTTGAGGCTGAACGGCTCCCTCCACAACTATGATTGAAAGAACAACGACTTGGAAAAAACTTCCTGGAAGTACACTCTGTTCCCCAATAAAGTCCCGTTCCCCTTCCCCAATAAAATCTTTAAAAAAAAAAAAATTACAGAAATACAAAGATAATTTTACTTTTGAAAAAGTCTTAATCTACTAATGTCGCCGGAGGCTCACGGGAATGTCCAAGAGAGGACTCAATCCAGAGCAGTGGTGACCAGGTTCTTGTCTCCGCACAAGTAAGAATTCAGGAGCGAGACAGATGCAGGAAAGTGAAAATTATATATTGAAAACGCAAGTACACCCTTGAGAGGAAACTGTGGGCGAACTCAGAGAACGAGTCATACCAAGGAAGTCACGATCAGGGGTATTTATCCCTTCCAGGGCAGGAATTACTGACGTCCCATTGACGTGGTACATTCATCTGTCCCTGGGCAGGACCTTCCATTTCCTGCTTTTTCTTCCTTATTTGGTTCCTCCGGAACTGTCTTGGTATCAGATGCATGATGGGAGTCATAGTCATTGTTAACCACAATGCAAATGACATTATAATGCCATTAAAATTAACTAAAGGTCAGGTCCCCAATCATAGGGATTAGCCTTATAAAACTGGTTCTTGGTTTTCTCCAGCTGCAGGTGCTGGATACAATCACTTGTAACTTATGTAATGAGTGATACACTCACATTGTACCCTGGAGAGGGTTGTCAATTTCCTAGGCTACCTATCCCGCCTCACTAAAATCACTGGATTCAAGAAATTATCTCACATTGTGTTTTTCTACTTTTCATAGCATGACATTAAATTGAAAAGATCTAATTTTTCTTGGAACCAATGGTATATTTTGTTTGTTGAAAAGAAACTCTTAAGAATATTATGTATCTTAATCCAAATTATGGTACTAAGGGTTTAACGTATCTTTTCCTACCTGGTCATGTTTTAATGACTTGAGAGGAAGTTTTTGCAAATAGCTTATTTCAATACAAAGAAAAAACTAAATAATAAAGTTAAATAAAATGTTAACTTTCTTTAATATCTATCCTGGTTATGAGGATAGCTTATAAGCTAAATGTTCTGCTGAAAGGAAGAATACTATTGAGTTCTGTGCTGTTTCTGAGCCACCTGTGAGTATAAATCTTTCATTTGTATAGTTTTGTTTCTTTAAATGGAGTAAACTCCTTGAGCTTCACTTCTGCATAATGTCATCAGATGTTTGGTAAAATTGGCAGAAGATTCTGGGGTATAGTTTGGAAATTTTTATTTTGAAGTCCCAAAGAAATGTACACAGAGGATGATATTAGATGTATATTGTTCCTTAATTTGTATGGTGTTTGTTCTCATTGTGTAGCACCACAGCACACATACAATTTTCAGATAGTTCAAAGGGTTTTTCTAACCTATTTAATTTGTTAAGGCACAGTAAGTATGTTTTCTGGAGTTTTGATTTTACGTGACAATATATGATGCAGATTTGAGAGACATTAAATGCTAATTGTTTTCATCTAGGTTTGATTTTATATTACATTAACTTGGAATTAAATTTAGAACTTCTCCTTGTTGCTTTCTGATCTGCTGTGAGCAGTGAATAAATTGGCAAAAAGCCTGTATTTTGGAGGTAAGCCTATTACTCTGAGCAAATAAAATGGATGCTATAAAGAAATACTCTTTCTCTGCCATGTCACAGGGGCTGTGATTGTTACTGCCTAAAACTCAGGAGGAAAAGAAACATTTTATATCTTTGCCCAAGAATGGGATGACTGAAAAACAGAGAATCATCAAAACAGATGAGCACAGAGAAGCTTATTGCTTAAAGGCACAGCAAAGGGATAGAGGGAGAGGAAAGCCAAAGATAAGTTAATTCAAGCAAGAAACAGAATCACAAGGAGGTCAAAGAAATTTGAAGAGAGAAAGAGCATGACTGAGAGTTGACGGAGTTGTTACAAAGGATATAAATGCTATTCAGACAGTTTAATTTTTATTACCAGGTACTGTTCTAGATGCTAGGGATACAAGGTAAATATATATATATATATATATATATATATATATATATATATATATATATATATATATAAAATTTCTGTCCTCAGGGACTTTAAACAACTAAGGGGAAAAATTTGGCTGTGTAGAAGAAAGGGAATGGTTACATTTATTAGGCACTTAACTGTTGCCTGCATGCACTGGGGAATCTATGCATTATATATGTTTTTTCATTTAACGACCGCAATTAGCCCTACGTAGTTGGTATATTCCACTAGAACCTCATTCTGACCCCAGGCTCTCTTTTTTACCCTTTCACCTTAAAATAGGGATTATAATAATATTTCCTCCATAATGAAGCAAATACAACTTATACACAGGAAGTCAATCCAAACTTACCAAGTTATTGTATCTTGGCTAGATATCTCCAATTTAAGGAAATAATTTAGTATCAGAAATAATTCCGAAAGCTATCATACATGTAAAAATAATTGGGCTGAAAATTTGGTCCAGACAGAATGGTATAAACTTTTGAGTCCCTGCTCCCCCCGCCCCCCATCGCTGAGTATAACCATATGGTTAAGTATAACCATAAATCTTCAAAATAATGCAAAAGACAACCAAAAGAGAAACCTAAATGTTGGTGTTTGGTGAGAGAAAGGTGTATTGGTTCAGAACACTAGGACTGGAGAAACAACACAGCAGCAGAGCATCTTACTTCCCCTCACCCAATAAAAGAAGGTGACCAAGGCCTGACCTTTCCCAACCTAGTAACAGGAGGCAGCCCAGATATGCTCATACCCCCCACCCCATCAACTGCAAAGCCCTAACACCATTAGGTAAGCCAGGCACCACCAGCAAGAGGGATAGAGTTCCCCACTAATAGCAAGTGGCCAGGGGCAGAATTACTCTTTCTTGCTAGATCTGAGACTACCCTCCCCCACTGGGAAATAGGAGAGTGGCCAGCCAACAGAAAGAGGGACTTACAGCCTGGGAAGTCTGAAACTAGCAGCTCAGCCTGGGAAGCATCTTTGTCCCAGCAGGCCTTCAGACTTTCTTCACCTACCAATGCAGACTTTCTTCACCCACCAAAAGACACTGGGACGGCCACATAGCATGAACAGGAATGATTCCCATCACAAAAAGCACCCAGCCAGGGCAGGCTCAAGCTGTGGGACAAAGAGGTTTCTTCAGTAGAGAACAGATCAAAATTGCATCACAAAACCTCTGAAAATTAAGCTTTCATTGGACCCACAACCCTCAAATATAGGCCAGGACCCATGTGCTAAAGCTAAACAAGGTGACTGCCTACTAAAATAAAAGATGTAACTAGGACCCAGAGTCTCCTAACAATAGACAAAATGTCCAGGATACAATTGAAAATCACCTGTCACCCCACAAACCAGGAAAATCACAACTTTAATGAGAAAAGACAACTGACACTAACAGGATGGTTTTAAAACAGACATCTTAAAAATGTGTCAACAACCAAATACAAATTATCTTGAAAAAAAAATCTTAGCAAAGAAATAGAAGTTATACAAAAAAGCCAAATGAAATTTATAGAACTGAAAAATACAATAACAGATTGAAAAACTCATTGTGTAGACTCCATAGCAGAGTAGAGATGATGGAAGATAGAATCAGTTAACTTGAGGATCAAGTTAATAAATAGAATTTACACAGTCCGCACAGAGAAAACAGACTGAAAAAAAAAGAATGAACAGAGTCTCAGGAACCTGTGATACTATAACAAAATTTCTAACTTCATATCATTAGAGTGCCAGAGGAGAGAAAGAGGGTAAGGCTGAAACAGTATTCAGAAAAACAATGGCTGAAGACTTCCCAAATTTGATGAAAAACACAACCCACATTTAAGAAACTGAGTAAAACCCTGGATAAATGCAAAGAAAGACACATTATAATTAAATGTTTGGAAACTAAAGACAAAAAAAAATGTTTTTGAAATTAGAAATAACACCTTACTATAAGGGAAAAACAATTTAAATAATAGGATTTATCAACTGAAACCATGGATCCCAGAAGGAAGTGGCACATTTTCCAAGTGCTAACGGAACTGTTAAATCAGAATCCTACATCTGACAATTACATTCGCGAACTTGCCACCGAGCGCTTACATTGGCAGCACTGTACAAAACAGCTCGGTAAGGTTTCATAACCTTGGTATACCAGTGTCTCATACTGTGTTCATGTCAACGTGTGGCGGTGTCTTGCTGAGTGGCGTTCATTATTGTTGTTGTGTGTTTTTGTGTGCCATCACGAGAATGTCTAAGCTTGAATTAGAGCAACAAACATTAAATTTCTTAAATTTAAACTTGGCAAGAGTGGAAGTGAAATCAGGGACATGTTAGTCCAAGTTTATGGGGATAATGCCATGAAGAAAACGGAAGTGTACAAGTGGATTAAATGTTTTTCTGAGGGGAGAGAAGGTGTCACTGATGAAGAGAGGTCATGGCAGCCAGTAATGAGCAGAACTGACGAAAGCATAGCAAAAATTCATCGAATTTTGCGTCAAAATTGTCGGCTGGCTGTAAGAAGCATAGTAAACCAAGTAAACATTGATAGAGAAACAGTTAAGAAAATCTGAACTGAAAATCTTGGCATGAGAAAGGTGTATGAAAAAAATGGTCCCGAAGGAGCTCACCAATGAAAAAAAACAAAGGAGAATCAAAGTTTGCCAAGACCTTCTGGAGAGGCAAGATGATGTTTTGTGCCATGTTATCACTGGTGATGAAACATGGGTGTACCAATAAGGCCCTGAAATGAAGTGTCAAAGTGCAATAGAAGTTAGCCAATTATCCACAACCAAAAAATTCTGTCAGTCCAAATCATGAGTCAAAACGATGTTGCTAAACTTTTTGATATCAGAGGTATTATTCACTATGAATGTATACCAACAGGACAAATAGTTACCCAAGTTTACTATTTGGAAGTGTTGAAAAGCCTGCATGCATAAGTTAGATGAAAACGACCTGAACTTTTGCCAACAATTCATGGCTTCCTAATCACAACAATGCACCAGCTCACACGGCACTGTCTGTGAGGGAGTTTTTAGCCAGTAAACAAATTACTGTATTGGAACACCTTCCCTACTTACCTGATCTGGCCCCCAATAACTTCTTTCTTTATCCAAAGATAAATGAAATATTGAAAGGAAGACATTTTTATGACATTCAGTGTAATAGGACGACAGCTCTGATGGCCATTCCAGAAAAAGAGTTCCAAATTTGCTTTAAAGGTTGGACTAGACACTGGCATTGGTGCATAGCTTCCCAAAGGGAATGATATTGCGCGACAAGGTGTGTAGCACTTTTTCTAGGTTGAGTTTGTGACCTTAATTGGCAGACCTCATATGTCCAGAGAAACTATCCATGAATGAAGAGGAAATAAGAACATTCTCAGATGAAGGAAAACTTTTAAGAATTTGTCACTAGCAGACATACTCTTGAAGACTGGCTAAAGGAAATTCTTTAAACTGAAAGTAAATGCTAAAAGAAGGATATCTGGAGCATCAGGAAAGAAGAAAGGACAACAGAAAGTAAAAATAAGAGTACGTGATGATACACCACATTTCTCATGAGTTTTATAAGTCGTATTTGATGCTTGAAACAATTGATGCTCAAGACAATGATATTTAAAAGTAGAAAAAACAAAGGATCCTAAATGGAAATGAGATTTTCATACACCACTTGAAGTGGTAAAATGTTCATACCAATAGAATGTGATAAGATACATATATACGGTCCGACAATCAAGTTTGTGAACTCATCCTAGAAAAAGTGCTACATACCTCATTACTGAATATCACTACGGTCACCTTTGGAGTACTCCCCTTGGGAAGCTATGCACCAATGCCAGCGCCTTCATAGCAATTTTGGAGCTCTTTTTCTGGAATGGCCATCAGAGCTGTCGTCATATAACCCTTGATCTCCTGAATGTCATCAAAATGTCTTCCTTTCAATATTTCCTTTATCTGTGGGTAAAGAAAGAAGTCATTGGGGCCAGATCAGGAGAGTAGGGAGGGTGTTCCAATACAGTTATTTGTTTACTGACTACAAACTCCCTCACAGACAGTGTTGTGTGAGCTGGTGCATTGTCGTGATGCAAGAGCCATGAATTGTTGGTGAAAAGTTCAGGTCTTCTGACTCTTTCACGCAGCATTTTCAGCACTTCCAAATAGTAAACTCAGTTAACTGTTTGTCCAGTTGGTACGAATTCATCATGAATAATCCCTCTGATATCAAAAAAGGTTAGCAACATCGGTGCAACAAGTTCGTGAACTAAATTGTCAGTCCTCGTGTATTATAATACTCAGAGCAACTATAGACACTTCATATTTGGATAGTACATCTCTCCAAAACACCATAATTAAGTTAAGATAGAACCCTAAAAATATATATATTTAAATAACCCACAGAAAACCAAAACAGAGGGACAGGAAAGAAGACTAGAGAAAACAAATAGAAAACAAATAATAAACTGGCATAATTAAGTTCCAACATATCAAGAATTACCTTAAATATAAATGATCTACATACGCAAATCAAAAAACAAAGATTGACAATGGACTTAAAAATAAAACCTACCTAATTATATCAAGCAGAAGAAACTCACTTCAAATTCAATAACATAAGCAGGTTGAAAGTACAAGGATGTACCATGCAAACATTAGTCAAAAGAAAGCAGGAGTGGTTATATTAAAATTAAATATGGTAAATTTCAGATCAAAGAAAATTACCAGAGACAGAAATGGACATTATATAACAATAAAAGGCTCAAGCCACCAAGAAGACATAACAACTCTAAATGTGTATGCACAAACAACAAAGCTTCAAAATATATAAATTTTTAAAAATGACATAACTGAAAGGAAAAATAAGCTAAATCATGATTATAGTTGAAGATTTCAACACTTCTCTCTCAACAATTAATAGAACTAGACAGAAAAACAGCAATGATATAGAACTTATCAATATCATGAAACAAAAGGATATAATTGGCATTTGTGGAACACTCCATCCAACAAGAGAAATATACATACTCTCTTCAATTGCCCATAGAACGTAAACCAAGATAGACCATATCCTGGGCCATTAAACAAAAATTAACGTTTTAAAAGAATTGAAATCATACAGAGTGTGTTTTCTGACCACAGTGCAGTCTAACTAGAAATCAGAAATCTAACAAGAAAATCTTCAAACCCTTGGAAACCAAACAACACTTCTAAATAATGCATTGAACAAAGAGGAACTTTCAAAAGTAGTTTTCTTTGTTTGTTTTTTTAAATCATAGAACTAAATTAAAAACAACACACCAAAATATGTGGAATACTGCTAAAGCATTGTTGAGGGAAAAATTTATAACAATGCTTACATTAAAAAAGAAGAAAGATCTCACATCAATATATTAACTTCCTACCTTAAGAAACTAGAAAAGGAAGAGCAAAATAAACCCAAAGCAAGCAGAAGAAGGAAGGAATGATTACAGCAAAAATCTATAAAATTGAATATAGGAAAATAATAGAGAAAATCAATAAAACAAAAGGTTTGTTCATTGAAAAAATTAATAAAATTGATAAAACTCTATCAAGACTGATGAAAAAAAAAACACAAATCACCAATATCAGGAATAAAACAGGATATTATTATAGACCCTGCAGCCATTAAGAGGATAATAAGAAACTATAAATAATTTTTACACTTATCCTTTTGCAACTTAAAAGAGATAGAACAATTTCTCAAAAATCACAAATTACCAAACCTCAACCAAGATGAAATAGATAATCAGAGCAGTCCTATAATCATTAAATAAATTGAATTGATAATTTAAAATCTTCTAAAGAAAAATCTCTAGGTTGATATGGTTTCACTGGAGACTTCTAACAAACATTTAAAGAAACATTAACACCAATTTTGCATGTCTTCCAGAAAATAGAAAAGGAACAAACACTTCGAACTCATGTTATGAGGCCAATATTACCCTGATTAAAAAAAAAAAAAAAAAAAAAGGCAAACAGAGACAGTACAAAAACAGAACAGTGTCTCTCATGAACTTAAATGCCAAAATTCTCAAAAAAAAAAAAATAAATAAAGAATAGCAAACGAAATCCAACAATGTATAAAACGAATTGCACAATATGACCAAGTGGAATTATTTTCTAGGTATGCAGGGTGGTTAAACATTTGCAGATGACATGATTGTTTACATAGAAACTCCCAAGAAATCTACAAAAAAAAACCAAAAATCTTTTAGAATCAAAAACTGAATTTAGCGGTTTTTGTGATTTAGCAGTCACAGGATACAAGATCAACACACAAAAATCATTTGTATTTGTATATGCTGTAAACATGCAGAAAATAAAATTAAAAACAAATACCATTTATAATTACTCCAAAGAAAGTAAAATGCTTAGATATATAAATTTAACAAAATATGCATAGGAAATGTATTCTGAAAATTACAAAATGTTGATAAAATTCTGATGAAAGAAATCAAATAAGACCTAAATAAATGTAGAGGTACGCAGTATTCACAGACTGGTAAAGATGTTAACTCTTCTCAAATTGACATATAGGTTTAATACAATTCCAACCAAAATCTCAGAAAGGATTTTTGTAGACAGACAAGCTTCCTCTATAAATATGAATATATGGAAAGGCCCTGGCCATAGAATAGCTAAAAATCTTGACAAAGAAAAACAAAGTGGGAGGAATCACTCTATCCGATATTAAGACTTACTATATAATTACAGCAATCAAGACAGTGTGGTACTGGTGGAGAGAGAGAGAAATAGATCAATAGAACAGAACAGAGAACCCAGAAGTAGACCCACACAAATATGAGCAACTGATTATTGACAAAGGTGCAAAAGAAATTCAGTGGAGGTAGGGCAACCTTTTCTACAAACAGTGATGGATGAAGCATTTGGATACTTAAAGGCAAAAACAGAACCTCAACTTAAACCTCATACCTTGTACAAAAATGAATTCAAAACAGATGTAAATGTTAAACTATAATGTAAATTGTGTTAAAAATGTTACACTACAACGTTAAAATGCATATTTTAAGCTATAAAATCTTTAGGCAAAAATTGGTGAAGACCTTTAGGATCTACGGTTAGGCATAAAATTTTTAAATTTGACACTAAAAGTGTGATTTAAAAAGGAAAATAATGATAAATTGGACCACATCAGAATTAAAAACTTTTTTTCTGTGAAAGAACACGTGAAGAGGATGTGAAGCTACAGACTAGGCGAAAATATTTGCAAAGCACCTATTTGACAGAGGACTAGTATAGAGAGTATCAATAAAGAACTCTCAAAACTCCACAGTAAACATTTTTCTAATAGTCTGGTGTGGCATGTCAGTTGCTTGGAAGTCATCACTTCCATCTTCACACCATGAAGAAAGCTAAACAAACAAAGTGGACAACTCAGATTCATCAGAGAATGGAGGTCACAGGGAAAACTGCCACACCCAAAATTAGAGAGCTAGACAAGTGGATACAGAGAATCACAGCTTACCAGAGCAGAAGCCCAGAAGCAGAAACCTTTTTGGGAATCGGTCAGGAGAGGAAAACTGAGACTGTAATTTTAAAACTGAGGGGTTGCTGGAGGCTCATTATGGACAAGGCTGAGAGTGAAAGACTCCAACGTGCCCAGTCTTCAGGGCCACAACACTTTGTGCGTGTTACCTCCAGAAGCCCTACAAGGTTCTCACAGTGAAGATCAGAAAAAGATCCCCTCATGTTTCCAACAAGGACAGAAATATGCCCAGCCATTTTGACATATGTGCAGAGCAGTCTGTTTTTAACAAGGAAAACTGTTTTACCAGAGTCTAACCAACCTGGGGAAAGGGTTATGTTCAACTCCATCCCACTCTAGCCTTCCTGTCACATCCAAGGAAGAGAAAAACAAAAACAGACACCTCGTCATTAGAAATGTTTGGGTTTTTTTTTTTCCAAAATGCTATAGGACATGAGCATAGAAACACTTCCTTTAATATCCTCATTTATAAAATGAAGATATCTGCTCTACTTAAAGGACAGGAAACAATTACTAACTCATTCAACAAATATGTATTGAAATGCACTAGGTGTTGTCCTGGCTGGATACAACAGTGAATGAGCAATGCACCCCGAAACTCTCCCTGCCCTATAGTAGGGTTTACATTCTATTGGGGAAGGCAGACAATAAATAAGACAAATGAGAAATTATTTAGTGTGCAGACATACCTCGTTTTATTGCACTTCACTTTATTGTGCTTCACAAATTTTGAGTTTTTCACAAATTGAAGGCAAGACCCTCTATCAGCAAAAAGATTACAATTTACTTTATTGTGATACTTGCTTTATTACGGTGGTCTGGAACCAAACTTGCAATATCTCTGAGGTAGGTTTGTATTAGATGAGGATAAGTGCAAAGGACAAAATAAAGCAGGAAGGGAGATGGAAGTGGCAGGAGAAGAAGTGGTGGGGAGCGTACAGTTTTAGATCACGTGTCCAGGGAAGATTCTGTGAGAAGGCACAGTTGTGTGAAGAGTTGAAGGAAGTGAGGAGAGGAAGGCAGTGAGATTTGTGGATATCTAGGACAAGAGCGTTCCTGGCAATGCAATGAATGGGAAAAACCGTCAAAAAGTTGAAAACGCTGTTATGTGTATGCAGGTGAGGGAGAATTAATGCGATGTCTTAGGTATTTTGTGGTGTTTTTTCCTTCTATTGTTCTCTAGGTTTTGTTAAAAGATGAAGAATATTGCCTAGATTCAGAGCCATTTGATGTGACCTCAGAAATCAACAGACCAACCTCAAATGACCCTCAGAGAGGCCACATCTGGCGCAGGTTCCACAGTTAGGATGTGGCAGGGCATTCCCCACTGCTCTCTTCATGGGCCATTCATCCCTGGCATTTGCCTACCAGAGAAGCTGGTTATTCAAGGCTCGCTTAGACCACACAACTGGGTTAAGCCAAGTCCAGGTTGTGACCCAAAGACTAGCTTCCCTAAAACATTTCTCAAATGTCCAACACTCTCTTAGCTAAGGATCTGTTTCTGTTCAGGTCTGGTTTCTAATCCCGATGGTTGCAAGCACAGGGCCATGTTCTTTCAGCTTCCTTCCCTCTGCAACATTTCCCATTCAGGGCCACCCACTGATGCCATATATATATGTATATGTATGTGTGTGTATATATATATATATATATATACACTCAGACCTGTGGCAATGGACAGAACAACACTTAGTCCTTCAAGAGAGGGACACACAAACACAGTTCCCAGTCTCAGTCAGCTCAGTTATGTTTGACCCAATCTGGATCTGAGGAGTTCTCTGACGTAGGGCCCTACCTTCCCTCCACACGGTGTCAAATGCAGGCTACAGCTGCTCACAATGTCAGAGTAGCTGGTTTCAGTCAAAACAGCTCTTGGTGCCATGTGGCACCAATGTAAACAACTGGTTGGTTAGGTGTCATGTAGACAAAACAACTGTTTGAAGGATTGGGTTTTCACTCTCCACCCAGCTCCAGTTGGCATGAGTCTAGGGTGGTGCCTGCCAAGTATGTGGGCAGGTTGGGACCCTGCACATGTTGCTGTTTGTGGTGCTGGCAGCAGCCCCATTTTCTCACTATCTTTTAGTCGTCTGACGGGCTTGGTTTAGAGGGTGGGAACAACAGAAGGTAGCTAAGTTTGAGCTGATAACTAGGATGGGGCCTGAGTGTGTCAGTTCCCTAACCTGAAAAAGTCTCAGATGTTTCCCAAGTTCACCTTCCTGTCCAGAGTGGGATTTGCAGGGACTTTAACATTCACCCCAGCCTGTGCCTTTGTGTGACTGACCAGGCTACAACAAAGGCTTTCTCTGAATCTGAGGTTAAGAAAGATGAAGGGCCAGTGCCGCCTGTCTGTCTGCAAGGGGCATATTGCATAATAATGGTCCTCTCTGATCTTTCTTTTGCCTGTTCTTGGTTTCTCCATGTCTTCCTTTCAGCTTTGTAATGTGACACCCAGCCGCTGGCTTCTTATCTTTGCTGCCTTCCCCCACCTCCCAACTCTCCTCTCTCAGATCCACACAGAGAACAGAGACCACTCCTACTTTGAAGCCTTAAGGATCATGTCATTTTCCTTAACACTGTCTGTTTACTGGACTCATTGTTGAGTGATGCTGTAGCCAGGCAGACTATAAACCAGTCCTCAACTCCCTGCCGTTATCCTGCCTTCATTTTCTCCCTATCCCAGTTATAAAGTGTCTTACTCAGGCAGGCCACCACGCCCTCATAGGCCCTGGAGGACCCTTCTCAGAGTGGGGACAGGGCATAGATTTGAATATTTGGTCTGGAGTTTTTTGGCTCCTCCATAAACTCGGGAGATATGAAAAACAAGACTCTTGACTTTCTTAGACAGTTTTTATACTTTGTAAGCTTCTTTCTGGTGGAGGATAACAAAGAGCTCTGTGCTATCAGGCTGAGACCAGAACAGACAACATTTTCCATCTGTGGGGAAGCTTCTGGGAAGTCTGATGGGCCCCCCAGGTTTGGCCAGTGGGTGGCTGCATGATGAGCGATGGCATAAATGGCCCAGCTTGACACTTCTGAGTCTCAAGAGCCCTAAGCTGCCAGCTCAGAAGATGCATAAGAGTAGGTGTTTTCCAAGTATCCTACACTTGGAAAACAGATCATTCTCATCATAAATTGAAAATTTACTTCATAAAGAGTTACCTGGTTTGCTTCCTTTGCTTCTTCCAAGAAGGAGGACTGGGCTTTGAAGCAAGAAAAAAAAAATTGCCCTCCACATAGCTCTTCTCAAAGATTGCAATGAGCAGGAACTCCCCATCAGGGGTCTCTGCTTGGGGCTGTCAGATGTAGGAATGGAGATACCCACACAATTTTCAACATTAAAAAAAGCCAATTATAAAACTGTACAGGCTAATGGCAATATAAACACCATTCTTGAGTTTTAGTTGTAATCATGAATTTAGTATAGTAACTTATGAAAAAATAAGTGCTGTCTTTTGACAAAATAAACTACTTACAATTACATAAATGAGGACTTTTAGGTGTTTTTTTTTTCTTTTGCTAAAAATCTACGTTAAAAATCGGGATATGCAAAGGGAAAATAATGAAAGAGGCCATTAGAGGTGAAAAGGCAAGACAACTATGGCAGCTTGCTCAGGGATTGTTCTGTGGGAATCCTGATCAGAGGATGTCAACCTGAGACGCTCATGTGGCCTTCTCGCTGCACAGAGCTCAGTGCCCAGCACACAGTCCCAACATACACTACGAGGACTTCTCCTGGAAACACAAACAAATAATGAGATAGATTTGAGATTTGCAATCTTTTCTTTCAAACTGTCCTCCAAAAAGTTGCTCTTGAGCAGTGAGGTGCTCAGGAATGAGGGTTGGGGGAAGAGGAGGGATAAGATAACATAAGCAGGATAATAAGGGCTGGCGATAATAATAGTAGTAGTTATTGACATTATAATATTCATGATCACTTGTTGAGTACTTTATGGCTTTGAGAGTTTATTCAAATCCCATTATTCAAGGCCCATTATGATGTCATGAGCAAGCATGATTACCCTCATTTTACAGATGAGTAAATTGGTTACTCAATTAGTAAATGGCTGAGCCAGGGCTTGAATCTAGGTCTCCTCATTAACCTTGTGCCTTTTCAAAGCACCAGGACTGCCGTACACTTAAAAGGTGAAGGTCCTTCTGCTCCTACCCCACTCCCAATTATCCCAGATTCCTCTTGGGCTTCTAGACCTATGTCTCGTGGCTGAAAACAACCACTCACATGAAAATTAGACCACCCAGCACTAACAATAAAAGAAAAAAGTTGATGTCATCAAAAACAAACATTTCTCCTCATCAAAAGATACCTTTAAGAAAATGAATAGATAGATTTCCAGTCAAGGTGGTGGAATAGGTAAGCACTATTCTCACCTCCTCTCAGGACCACATCAGTTACAACTAAATTACAGAACAACCATCATTGAGAATCACCTGAAATAGAGCTGAACTGAAGCCCTACAACTACGGAAGAAGCCACCTTGAGACTGGTAGGGGCAGAGACATAGAACGGGCTGGTCCAACACCTGTGTGACAATTAAAATAGTGTGTGACCATTAAAAATCAGGAGGGATATCTTGGTTGCAGAGGTCCCCCCCAAAGGAGCAAGTGGTCCCAGCCCTACACCAGGCTCACCAGCCCAGAGTTCCAGTGCCGGAGAGAGAACTCCCATAACTTCTGGCTGTGAAAACCAGCAGACATTGTAACTGAATGAGCTGAAGGGGTCTGCAGTTACAGTTGCTCCTATTAAAGAGCCTGTGCATGGACTTACTCACTGACAGACTCACCCTCTATGAGCTCCAGCACTGGGGCAGCAGCTCAAAAGGTGCCAGGGACACATAGGAAGGAACTGAGTTGTGTGGCTGCAGGCCAAGGGCTAGAGAAGCAGCTGTCTCCTGGAGGGAGGACCTGGTGGAAGCCATTATATTTTTGTTGAGCCCTTCCCTTCCCTAAGTGCAGACACCTATCTGAGTCTCCATCAAATGGGCTATCACCTTTCATCTGCCCTACCCTAGTGATTCCGAGACCCAGCTCCACTCAACTTTAGGGCACACCCAAGCTGCTTCCAGTGGCTTTTCCCTACAAATAACTTGTCTTAGTTTATGCGATGGACTTTCATAAAATCACCCAAAGGTTCACAAAACCCAAACAAGGAGCATCTAGCTTCAGCATGTCCCATACTTCTGGCAAAGCAACCCTAAGCCTGGCACTAGAAACAGCTAGCCTTGGTTTAGAGATTGGACTCTTGAGGCACCTCCAAACCCATTTTGAGTGGCAGCCATCTGCAGATGTTTTGTGGCTCTTACCAGATGACTCTGGCCAGGGCACAGGCTGCAGCTAAACTTGGCATCTGGTGGAGTACCTCCCAGGAGGCCCCAGGGCTGGCACACTCAGTGGTCAGCTTTGGACCAAGCTAGAGCATCACCTAGACACCTCCAAAGATGACACACTCACAGAGCTAGCTGGTCAGGGAACAGAACCCTGCTAAATCAAATCCTGCTCTGTATGGTCAGCCTTTGTACCACAGTTCCTCCACTGTAGTCACAGCCAGTCCTCACAGCCAATCAGCCTGAGGGTCAGTCCCTCCCATTGATGTGCAAACAGCAACCAAGGCTCAACTACAAAACGAGGGAACAAACAACACACTCAATAGACACACCTGGAGCACCTGGCTCTGGTGACCAGGGAAACTGCACCACAGGGTCCCATAAGATACCTTCTACATAAGGCCACTCTACTAAGACCAAGAGGTGTAGAAACCCTACGTATAAACAAACACCGGGAGGCAGCCAAAATGGGGAGACAAAGAAACATGTACCAAATAAAAGAACATAACATAGCTCCAGAAAAAAGAATTAAATAAAATGGAGACAAGCAATCTACCAGATACAGAGTTCCAAACACTGGTTAAAAGGATGTTCAAAGATCTCAGGGAGAACTTCAACAAAGAGATAGGAAATATAAAAATGGATATAGAAAACATTTTTGAAAAAAAGCAGTCATAAATAAATAATATAATAATGGAAATGCAAACTACAAGGTGTGATAAAAAAAATACAGTGAATGTTTTAAAAAATTATTACAGTAAAAGACACATTGCCATTAATCCCCCTCAAAATACTCTCCCTCACTTCAAACATACTTATCCCATTGCTCTTGACACTTTCTGAAGCAATTCTGGAAGTCCTCTTTTGTGAGTGTCTTTAGTTTCACTGTTGTGGCTGCCTCGATGTCCTGAATCATTTTGACTTTGAGGAAGAGCCAGAAGTCACATGGTGCCAGATCTGGTGAATAAGGTGGATGAGGACACACCGTAATATTTTTATTTGACAGAAATTGCCATATGCCGGAAGTGATGTGTGACACGAATTCTTGTCATGATGGAGCACACTTTAAAACACACCTTCTCTCAATCATAGTTAACACCAGACTGACTGCACCAAACAAGTTGAAACTTGTCACACACCATTACTAAGGTTTGACACGCTGCTTCCCATATTGAAGATCCCTGACTTCCCATGGGATGGCACTTAGCAGCAGCATTCACCATATTTTGTGATCACAATGGAAAAGCATCATGTCACATATCACTTCTGGCATGGCAACTTCTGTCAAATAAAAACATTGTGGTGTGTCCTTATCCACCTTATTCACTGGATCTGGCACTGTGTGACTTCTGGCTCTTCCCCAAAGTCAAAACGACCATAAAAGGTGAACATTTTCAATCAATTCAAGACATCAAGGCAGCCACAACAGCACAACTAAAGACCCTCACGAAAGAGGACTTCCAGAAGTGTTTCTGAAAGTGGCAAGAACTTTCAGATGGATAAGTGTGGTTCGAAGTGAGGGAGAATATTTTGAGGGGGTTAATGGCAATATGTTTTTACTGTAATAATTTTTTTTTATTTAAACTTTCACCATATATGCTAATCACACCTCATACATTAGAGAGAATCAACAGTAGATTAGATGAAGCAGTGGATTGAATCAGCAATGTAGAAGACAAGGTACCAGAAAACACCTAATCAGAACAACAAAAGAAAAAAGAATCCGAACAAAATGAGGAGAGTTTAAGAGACTTCTGGGACAATATCAAGGGTAACAACATTTGCATCAATGGGGTACCAGAATTAGAAGGGAGAGAACAAAAAATTGAAAACGTATTTAAAGGAATAATGACAGAAAACTTCCCTAACCGGGCAAAGGAGATAGACATACCAGCCCAAGAAATGCAGATAATCCCAAACTAGATGAACCCAAAGAGGCTCACACCAATACACATCATAATTAAAGTGCAAAATGTAAGAAGGAATCATAAAAGCAGCAAGAGAAAAACTTCCATAAGACTGTCTGCTAATTTCTCAACAGAAACTTTGCAGGCCAGAAGGGACTGGCACAAAATATTCAGAGTGATGAAAAGTGAGGACATACAACCCAGATTACTCCACCCACCATAGGTATAATTTAAAATCGAAGGACAGATAAAGATCTTCCCAGACAAGAAAAAGCTAAAAGATTTCATCACCACCAAACCAGTATTACAAGGAATCTTAGAGGGAGTTTCTTTAAGACAGGAAGGAAGGAAGGAAGGAAGGAAGGAAGGAAGGAAGGAAGGAAGGAAGGAAGGAAGGAAGGAGAATAATAAAATGGCAATAACTATCTATGTGTCAACAACTACTTTAACTGTAAATGGAATAAATGCACCAATCAAAATATAGGGTGGCTGAATGAATATGACAAAAAAGACCCTTACATATGTTGCCTACACGAGATTCACTTCAGAACAAAAGGCAAACATAGACTAAAAGTGAAGGATAGAAAAAGATATTTCATGAAAATGGAAACAAACAAACAAACAAAAAGCTGAGGTATCAATACTTATACCAGACAAAATAGAATTTAAAACAAAGGCTATAACAAAAGACAAAGAAGGACCTAGTCATCCTACTTCTGGCTATTTATCTGAGGAAACCCAAAATGCTACTCAAGGGGACTTGTGCATCCATATGTTCATTGCAGCATTGTTTATAATGGCCAAGAAGTGAAGGCAGCTTGGGTTTCTGTCCGTGGATGAGTAAATAAAGAATAGGTGGTACATATATACAATGGAATATTGCTCAGCCTTGTGTGGGAGGGGGTTCTTGCCATCTGCAGCAGCATGGATGCACCTGGAGTGTATGGTGCTGAGTGGAGTATGTCAGACAGAGAAAGACAGATGTAATGTGATTTAGCTTATATGTGGAATCTAAAGAACAAAACAAATAAACAAAGCAGAAACAAACTCATAGGTACAGAGAACATTTTGATGGTAGACAGATGGGAGGGTGTTTGGGGGTGAGTGAAAAATGGAAAGGGATTAAGGAGTACAAATTTGTTGTTACAAATAGTGATGAGGATGTAGCATATAACATAAGGAATATAGTCAATAATGTTGAAATAACTATGTGTGGTGTTAGATGGTAGTAGATTTATTGGAGTATAAATGGGAGGGGGTTGGGAGGCAGGGTGGCAAAGGTGAAGAAGTACAAATTGATAGTTATGAAATAGTCATGGGGATGTAAAGTAAAGCATAGGGGATATAGTCAATAATATGGTAATAACTATGTATAGTGCCAGGTGGGTACTAGACTAATCAGGGGGATCCCTTCTTAAATCATATAAATGTCTAACCATTATGCTGTACACCTGAAATTAATATAAACTAATATTGAATGTCAAAGTAATAAATAAAGTGGAAAAAAAAAGAAAATGAATAGACAGTCCACAGACTGGGAAAAAAATATACACAGCACATATCTGACAAATCCAGAATATGTGTATATAAAGAAATCCTACAAATCAAGAATAAAAAGACAAACAGCACAAATTATAAAATGGGCAAAAAACCTGAAAAGATACTTCACTAAAGGAGATATGCAAACTGTTAATAATCATGTGAAAAAGTGCTCAACATCAATAATCATAAAAGGCAAATAAAAACCACAATGAGATGGATACACACATACCCACTAGAATGGTTACAATTTAAAAGACTGACATCACTAAACGATATGGAGTAAATGGAACTTATATACATTGATGGAGGCAGGTATAAAATGGTACAACCACTTTGGAAACTGTCGATATCTTGTAAGGTTAAACATACATTCACTCTAGATATTTATGTAATTGAGTGAAAAACATATGCCAACACAAAGACATATACACAAGTATTCATTACAGCTTTTATTCATAGTAGCCCAAACCATTAAACAACCTAAGTGATCACTGATAGAAAAATGGATAAATTATGATATATTCATGAAATGGAATACTATTCAGCACTAAAAAGAAATAAACTACTGACTCATGCAACAACACAGTAGAAAAAAAAATTACGTTGAGCAAAAGAAGACAGGCACAAAAGAGTACATGCTGCATGATTCCATTTGCATGGCATCCAAGAATAGAACATGTGAATTTATAGTGACAGAAATCAGAAAGTGGTTAGGAAGTGATTGGGAAGAGGCACAGGGAAAATTTGGAAGGTTAATGGAAATGTTCTCTCTCATTTTGAGCAGTGCACACACCAGGATGGATGTCTAAAACTGTCAAAACTCTTCTAACTGAACTCTTAAGATCTATGTGTTTCATTGTATGTTAATATTTCTCAATAAATTATTTTTAAATGGACCCTCCTGGGTTCATTACAAGGATTATGGCTTTGCCCTTTGGAGGCCAGTTTCTTCCCCTCTGACAGAAACCTGAAGTCTGAGCTAATGAATTCCCTAAATAGCCTGGGCTTAAGTGGCGATGGTAATGAAGAATTTCAACAAAACAATTTCAACAAAAAGCCCGTTCTGCATAATTGTGAGTAAAAGCCTGCTTCTCTCTGTCCCCACCCCAGGGGTAAAATGACCCTTTATTTATTATCTTCATCTGTTAAAACTCAGAGGCACTTGCCAGTCACCTCCCACTGCTGTCCAAAAGAAATGAAGTACAACTCTTTGCAGAGTACAGCTGATTTAACAGGCGCAGGACCACCAGTCATGCTGGGCAGGGTGGTATCCCCCATTGTTGGCATAGAAGTAAGCTCCAATGACAGCCTCGCTCCTAATTTAAGAGTTACTGGACCTCACACAGAGATTGACATTAAAACTTTAAGCAAGGATGATAAAAACAGGGTTTCAGGCAATACCTATATGTTCTAGACCATGGATGCCTGGGTTCCCCGGGGAGGCCTAGTTTGATGATATCTAAACAACCCCTGGGGGCCAGGGAGTTCCCATGCCAGGGAGACCAGGATGTCAGGGGGTTTAGAAACCAATCATATGAGGGACTGTCATAAGAATCATGTGCCTTTACCCTGGAGGGCGTGTGGGGAGACACCACAACCATTCACATATTTGAAGGGCTGTCTACAGGAAGAAGAAACAGGCTTTATTTAATCCAAACTGCAAAATGTCAACCAATGTATAGAAGTCACAAAAAACTGGATTTTAACACAACATGCAAAGGACCTTTGTAACAACCAAAGCTGCTTAGCATTCCATTCACATATCCATTCATTCAGCCAATAATTTTTTAATACCTACAATGTTGTGCACACACCAAAATAAAGCAGTTGCAGACTTGACACTGAAGAATGTTCACTGCAAACGGGAGACAAGATGTGACCATAAACAACCCAGATACAAGGCAGCAAGAGAAAAGTGCAGGTGAGGGGGCCACATCAGGAGAGATTACTTCCAAATTCAGCTAGGTCCTCCATAATGTTCACCAGTCATTTTGCTCCTCCTCATTTATTCTTTTATCCATTCAATAAATATTAATTGAGCCCTACTATGTGTCAAGCACTGTGCTAAATGCCAGAGTTATAGAGTAAATAAGAGATAACCCTTTGTCTGCCTGGAGTTTATATCCTACCAAGAGAAAATAGACAAAAGGCAAATATATTATACTGTGTCAGTTGGTGACTGGTATTATAAGGAATTAGGGTTGCACAGAGATCCAAGATGGTGAAGTAGATAAATGCTGTGCCTGCCTCCTTCTGTGAGCACAATAAAATTACAACTAAATTATAGATCAACCTGGAGAATCATCTGAATTATAGCTGAACAGAAGTTTTACAACTATGGATATAAAGAAGAAGCCACATTGAGACTTGTAGGAGGGGCAGAGATGTAGAACGGACTGGTCCCACAAATCTGTGTGGCAGTTGGGAATCAGAAGGGATATCTCAGCCAGGGAGGTTCCCCCCGGAGTAGCAAGGGACCCCAACCTCACACCAGGCCCCCCAGCAGGAGTACTGATGCCTGGAAAAGGAACCTCCACAATATCTGGCTGTGAAAAACAGTGGGAATTCTGTCAGGTGGGACAGAAGGCTGTGGGAAACCCAGATGTCCTCTTAAAGGTCCTGAGCATAGACTCACTCATTGGCAGACACACCCTGGGTTCCAGTGGGAGGGACAGTGACTCAGGGGGCATTGGAGACCTACAGGAGGAGACTTGTGTGGCCTCAGGTTAAGGACTGAAGGAACAATCACTGTTTTCCATGTGTGGGGTCCTATTCCTGTGTAGCTGGCACTCGGGCACCAACTTTCCTGTGTTGGGCTCCCACACACACAGCCAAATCTAAATCTGAATTGGTCTGGTGAGCTCTGCTGCTCCACCGTGCTGACTCCCTGGGGCCCTGCCCACGCAATTCCCCCATCACTGGAGGCACTTTCTTGGCAAGGAGCCAACCCAGCCCACATTTCACTCTTTCTTGGAAAACTATCGAGGTCCATGGGTCCCAGGCAGGCAGCAACTGACCACAGTGTACTCTGAGACTTTTGCTGAGTAGATCCAAGCTCAACACTGGCACCGAACCAGAATGTATATTAACCTGGTGATGACAATTTGTCCCGCTCTGGTGACTCCCTGAGACCCCATCTCACCCAACTTGTATGCAGCACGAGGCTTTCTCAGCCACTGAACCTTAAGGGAGCTAGCAGGTGGCAGCAGGCTTCAAGATGTCCTGGCTTTTTACAGACCTACCCCAGGCCCAGTACTGGTGGCAGCTATATTCAGTTCTCAGCATGGCCTCTCTAACACACCTCCAGGTTTAGCACAGGCAGTAAACAATTGCAGATTGCTTTGTAGTTCTTACCAGGTAGTCCACGGCCAGTTACAGACAGTGGGTGACCTGGGCCTGCACAAGAGCCCCTCCCAAGAGGCCCGACCCCAAAATAAACATACTTAGAGGTTGGCTTCAGACCACAACAGAGCACCACCCAATTTTCCCCACAAGAAGCACACACAAAGGGTGGTCACAACAGGCACCAGAGCCTGCTGGAGTGGATCCCATTCAGTGGGGTAAGCCTCCTACACAGCAGCCTATAAGCTGCAAATGTGGCCAAACCCCACTGCAAGTCAGCCTGAGGGACAATACCACCCACTTATGTGCCATTAACAGTCAAGGCTCAACTATAATAGGAGGGCACACACAATTCATACAAGGGACACTCCTGGAGCACCCAAGTGACATGCAAGTGTCACGGAGCAGTGCAAGTGACAAGGGAGACTGTGCCAGGGCCCCACAGGGCAACTACTACATAAGGCCACCTGGCCAAAATTGGGAGACATAGCAGATCTACCTAACATGTAGAAACAAAAACAGAGAGGCAGCCAAAATGAGGGAAAAAAAGAAATACATCCCAAATGAAAGAACAGGAGAAACCTCCAGAAAAAGAACTAACCGATATGGAGGCAAGCAACCTACCAGATATAGAGTTCAAAACAATGTTTATAAGGATGCTAAAGGAATTTAGTGAAAACTTCAACAAAGAGAAAGCAAGCATAAAAAGGGAAATAGAAACCATAAAAAAGAACCAGTCAGAAGTGAAGAATACAATAACTGAAATGTAGAATGGACTAGAAGAAATCATTAGCAAATTAGATGAAGTAGAGGATAGAATCAGTGACTTGGAAGACGAGAAAATAGAAAACACCGAATTAGAACAGCAAAAAGAAAAAAAAGAATATTAAAAAATGAGGCTAGTTTAAGAGACCTCTGGGACAATATCAAGAGGAACAACATTTGCATCATAGGGGTATCAGAAGGAGAAGGGAAAAAGGAAGGGATTGAGAACCTATTTGAGGAAATAATGACTGCAAACTTTCCTAACCTAGTGAAGGAAATAGACATATAAGCACAGAGTCCCAAACAAGATGAATCGAAACAGGCCCACACCAAGACGCATTATAATTAAAATGGCAAGTATTAAACACAAAAAGAGAATGCTGAAAGTAGCAAGAGAAAGGTAACTAGTAACTTATAAAGGAATTCCCATAGGATTGTCAGCTGATTTCTCAACAGAAACTTTGCAGGCCAAGAGGGATTGGTGTAAAATATCCAAAATGATAAAAAAGCAAGGACCTATAACCAAAAGTACTCTACACAGCAAGGCTACCATTTAAAATAAAAGGACAGATAAAAATCTTCCCAGACAAGAAAAAACTAAAAGAGTTCATCACCACCAAACCAGTATTACAAGGAATGTTAGAAGGATTTCTTTAAGATAGAAAAATCAAAAATATGAATAATAAAATGGCAATAAGTACATATTTATCAACAATTACTTTCAATGTGAATGGATTAAATGCTCCAATCAAAAGACGTAGAGGGCTGAATGGATAAGTAAACAAGACCCTGACATATGCTGCGTACAAGAGAATCACTTCAGATTGAAAGACACACACAAACTGAAAGTAAAGGAATAGAAACAGATATTTCATGAAAATGGAAACAAACAAACAAAAGCAGAGTTGGCAATACTTTTACCAGACAAAATAGACTTTAAAACAAAGGCTATAACAAGACACAAAGAAGGACCCAGTAATCTCACTTCTGGGTACTTATTTGAAGAAATCCAAAAAGCTACTTCAAGGGAACATGTGCATCCACATGTCATTGCAGCATTGTTTGCAATGGCCAACATGTGGAGGCACCCTGGGTGTCTGTCGGGGGGGGGGGGTGAATAAATAAAGACTAGGTGGTACATATATACAATGAAATATCACTTGGCCATGGAAGGGAATGGGTCTTGCCATCTGTGGTGGAATGGATGGACTGCAGGGTACCGTACTAAGTGGAGTATGTCAGACAGAGAAAGACAGATGCAATGTGCTTTAGCTTATATATGGAATCTAAAGAGCAAAACAAACAAACAAAACAGAAGCAAAGTCATAGACACAGAAGACACTTTCATGGTTGCAAAATGGAAGGGGTTTGGAAAGGTGAGTAGAAAAGGGGAAGGGATTAAGTAGAAACTGGTTGTTACAAAATAGTGATGGGGATGTAAAGTAAAGCATAGAGAATATACTCAATAATATGGTAATAGCTATTTATAGTGTCAGGTGGGTACTAGACTAGTCAGAGGAATCACTTTTTGAAATATATAAATATCTAACCACTATGCTGTACACCTGAAATTAATATAAAATAATATTGAATGTCAACTGTAATTGAAAAATTAAAAAGGGGGAGGGAAAGGTAAAGGGGAATAAGTGCTACAAATTTCCAGATAATAAAATAAATAAATTATGGGGATGTAACATACAACATGGGGAATATACTCAATAATATTGTGATAACATGGTACAGTGTCAGATGGTTGCTGTACTTACCATGGTGATCATATCTTTAGGTATATGAATGTTGAATAACTATTGTGCAAATCTGAAACTAATATAATATTGTATGTTAGCTATATTTTTAATAAAAAATCTTTTAAAAAAGAAAATGACAGGGACAGATAAAAACATTCGCTTTTTTTAAAAAAATTTATTCAGTAATATTGGGGAACAATGTGTTTCTCCAGGGCCCATGAGCTCCAATCTAGTTGTGGATGGCACAGCTCACTGGCCCATGTGGAAATTGAACAAGCAACCTTGTTGTTGAGAGCTCACACTCTAACCAGTTGAGCCATCCAGCTGCCCAAAACATTAGCATTTTGAGCAATTTTTATTTTGGGTTCCTAGTATTTTAATATGGTCTCATAGATTGACAGAAAAAGCAAGCTACAGAATAATCTATGTAGTGTGATTCCATTTTTTTGAAAACAATACATAAATAAAAATATCTGTTCTCTATAGTTACCTGAGAGAATTATCAATATTTGAAGTATGTAATGAAGGGCTTATTAACGTTTGCTTTTTATAACTTCATTATTAGACAGATGTACTACAAAAATCAAATAATGCTTTTAATCTTTACAAATCTAGTAAAATGAAAAGGAAAGGAGGAAGAAGGAAGGAGGCAGGAAGGGAGGCAGAGAAGAAAGGAGGGAGGGGGTGAAGGAAAGGATTCTAAAAAGAACATAGAATCTCCATATTAGCAATACAATAGTCCCCCCTTATCCACAGTTTTTCGTTTCTGAACTTTCCATTACTTCTGGTCTGAAAATATTAAATGAAAAATTCCAGAAATAAATGGTTCTTAAGTTTAAAAAGAAAAAAAGATTAAGAAGTTGATGAGGACGTCATCAAAATGGCGGCATGAGATGAGCCTCTGGAAATCTACCCTGGAATTTAAAACAAATTGAACAACTATAACTCCACAAAGGACTCCCTGCACAGCAGACAGGCAAGATGAAGTGGCTCACTATCGAATTCACCTAAAGGTGGACAATTGTGTGAGCAGGGGAGGAGGGAAGGGAGAAGTGTAGAGATGAGGTCGCCCGGGAGTAGGACGCAGACCTAGCTCAGTGCTCCGAGCTGGCTGCATCCCAGAACTACTGCAGCTGCGGAGAGGGAAGAACTCGAACTGCTAGGGCTCCATTTATGGCCCACAGGGCTGAGGGGACAGCATACAGCACAACTGAATGCAACGCTCATGGAAGAGACATCAGAGCAAAGACTGAGGGAAAAAGGCTGAAAACGGTGATTTAAGCCCTCATTGCCACAGAGAACAGAAGTCTTAGACACTGAGACTAGCTGCCCCCTCCCTACCCTCCTAGAGCTCGTCCCGCCCCTACCTGCCCAGTCCTAGAAGCCGAAAGGTAGCAGTGTCACATAAAAAGAACAGAATATTTGCAGTTCTGAGAACTATGGTCCGCAGACAAAGATTCTCAGCCCAACTCGTGCTGGCAAAGGGGAGGGATCTGTGGAAGCAGGACTGGCTGTGGTAATAGTCGCCGCCATTGCTCTGGGCCACCTCTCACAACCCACCCAGCCCCTGTCCCCACCTATCTGGGTGGATCCCTGCAGGAGTAAACAGAACTGCTGAAACACACAGGCTCTGAATCTGGTGCAGGAAGAGCTTTGGAACTTCAGAAGCTCTCCACATCCCCAAACGGACGTGGAGCCCTATGAACAAGGCAAACTGTTAACAAAGGAGAAGCCTGCCTTCCAGGGAATCCCTCCACTGTGTGACAAGCTGGAATAGTGCAGAGAAAACATAACACAACAGTGTGAGAGAGAAAAAACGGCTGCAGTTGGAAAGAAAATAAAACATTCTACCAACACGTACTGGAAAACAAAAGAAAGACCTCTTCCTGTCAACCTGTTGCAGAACCCACTCCTATAGATGTCTAGGAAGAGAAATAATAAATCATTCATTGCCAAGAATAACCAAGGCAACAAGACAGTTCAGAAAGAAAGTGAAAAGTCTCCAGAAAATGAACTTAGAGATATGGAAATATGTGACTTAAATGACAGAGAATTCAAGACTGCAGTTCTGAAAAAAGTCAACCAGATGCAAGACAACACAGAAAGGCACTTTAATGAACTCAGAAACACAATCAAAGAACAACATGAACATTTTACCAAAGAGGTTGAAATTTTAAAAAAGAACCAAATAGAATTTCTTGAGATTAAGAACTCAGTAGAAGAAATGAAGAATGAAATAGCCAGCTTAGATAATAGAGTTGACCAGATGGAGAGAAAAATCAGTGACATGGAAGATAGAAATCTGGAAATGACACAGATGGAAGACGAAAGGGACTTGAGACTTAAAAGAAATGAAAGAACTCTACAAGAACTTTCTGACTCCATCAGAAAGAGCAATATAAGAATAATGGGCGTACCAGGAGAAGAAAGAGAGAAGGGAACAGAGAGTATATTCAAACAAAGAGTAAACAAGAATTTCCCACACCTGTGCAAAGAAATGGATCCTCGAATCCAAGAAGCAAATAGAACACCTAATTACCTCAACCGCCACAGGCCTTCTCCAAGGCACATTGTATTGAAGCTGTCAAAAATCAATGACAAAGAAAGAATCCTGAAGGCAACAAGGGAAAAGAAGACTGTAACCTACAAAGGAAAGCCCATTAGATT
Organism: Rhinolophus ferrumequinum; assembly: GCF_004115265.2. Lineage (NCBI taxonomy): Eukaryota > Metazoa > Chordata > Mammalia > Chiroptera > Rhinolophidae > Rhinolophus > Rhinolophus ferrumequinum. Next base: position 78,953,025 of record NC_046294.1, on the reverse strand, counting down.
ATCATCAGATTTTTTTCAGCAGAAGCTGTACAAGCCAGGAGGGAGTCCAATCAAATATTCAAACTACTGAAAGAGAGAAATTATGAGCCAAGAATAGTTGGCTCATATCCTTTAGATATGAAGGAGAAATAAAGACCTTTCCAGACATACAGAAGTTGAGGTAATTTTCTAATACATGACCTTCACTATAAGGAGGCTATTCGACCACCATCAACAGGGACAATTTGTGGCATCCAAAACATAAAAAGGGGGAGAGTAAAGGCCTGAACTGGAATATGGAAATGGAGAAAGTTAGCATGCTGAAGAAAATGGAATACTTTATATATCAAACTTTCTTTTACATAAACTTAATGGTACCCACTCAACAAAAATCCAGAACTGAAATATGTACTGTAATGAAAGAAGAAACAGAGGCAAACATCATAGAATACCACCACACAGAAATAATAGACAACAACAAAAAGGCAAAGAAACGATGGAGACACAGTCTTACCAGAAAACTAAATATAGAATGATAGGAAATCCTCATATATCAACAGTCACCCTAAGTGTAAATGGACTGAACTCACCACTAAAAAGTCACAGAGTAGCAGATTGGATCAAAAAACTAAACCCAACCATATGCTGTCTTCAAGAGACACATCTCAGCTACAAGGACAAGCATAGACTCAAAGTGAAAGGGTGGAAATTGAAACTCCAAGCAAGTGGTATCCAGAGAAAATAAGGTGTAGCCATACTGATATCAGATGAAACAGACTTCAGGGTGAAAAAGGTAACAAGAGACAAAGATGGACATTTCATAATGTTAAAGAGGACAATACAACAAAAAGACATAACATTCATCAATATTTATGCCCCCAATCAGGGAGCACCGAAATATACCAAGCATCTACTAACAGAACTAAAGGGAGAAATTGACCAAAATACAATTATACTAGGGGACCTAAATACATCATTGACAGCTATGAATAGATCACTCAAACAGAAAATAAATAACAAAATAGCAGCCCTAAATGACACATTAGATGAAATGGACATAATTGACATATATAGAGCATTTCATCTTAAACCATCAGACTATACATTTTTTTCTAGTGTACATGGGACCTTCTCAAGGATAGACCATATATTGGGACATAAAACTAGCCTTAGCAATTTAAGAAGACTAAAATCATACCGAGTATATTCTCTAATCACAAGGCTTTGAAATTGGATAACTGCAAAAAGAAAGCAGGAAAAACCACAAATAGGTGGAGATTAAACAACATACTTTAAAACAACGACTGGGTCAAAAAAGAAATTAGAGGAGCGATCAAAAAATACATAGAAACAAACAAGAGTGAAAATACATCCTACCAAAATTTTGGGGATGCAGCAAAAGCAGTTTTAAGAGGGAAATTTATATCATTACAGGCCTATCTCAAGAAACAAGAAAAATCCCAGATAAATAACATCACAGTACACCTTAAAGAACTAGAAAAAGAAGAACAAAGGAAACCCAAAGTCAGCAGAGGGAAGGAAATAATAAAAATCAGAACAGAGCTAAGTGAAATAGAGAACAAAAACACAATAGGAAAAATTAATATGACAGAGAGCTGATTCTTTGAAAAGATTAACAAAATTGACAAACCCTTGGCTAGACTCATGAAGCTAAAAGGAGAGAAGACACTAATAAAATCAGAAATGAAAATGGGGAAGTTATAACGGATGCCACAGAAATACAAAGGATCATCCAAGAATACTATGAAGGACTATATGCCACCAAATTCAATAACTGAGAAGAAATGGACAAGTTCTTAGAAACATATAGCCCTCCTAGGCTGAAACATGAAGAACTGGAAAATCTAAACAGACTAATCACCAGTAATGAAATTGAATCAGTCATCCAAAACCTTCCCCAAAGCAAAAGTCTGGGACCAGACGGCTTCACTAGTGAATTCTATCAAACCTTCAAAAAGGATCTAACACCAATCCTGCTTGAACTCTTCCAAAAAATTGAAAAAGAGACAGTACTCCCTAACTCATTTTATGAGGCCAAATTTACCCTGACACCAAAACCTGGTAAGGATAACAGAAAAGAAGAAAACTACAGACCAATATCTCTGATGAATAGGGATGCCAAAATCCTAAACAAAATTCTAGCAAATCAAATGCAACAATGCTTTAAAAAGATTATTCATCAGGACCAAGTGGAGTTCATCCCAGGGTCACAAGGATGGTTCAACATACGCAAATCCATCAATGTGATACATCACATAAAATAAAGGACAAAAATCGTATGATTATATCTATTGATGCAGAAAAAGCATTTGACAAGATAGAACATCCATTTATGATTAAAACAGTTAATAAAATAGCTACAGAAGGAAAATACTTTAACATAATAAAGACTGTATATGACAAACTCTCAGCTACTATCATAAGTAATAGTGAAAAACTGAAGCCCTTTGCTCTACGTTCAGGAACACGACAAGGCTGTCCCCTATCGTCTCTGCTTTTTAACATAGTGTTGGAAGTCCTTGCCTGAGCAATCAGGCAAGAGAAAGAAGTAAAAGGCATCCCAATTGGGAATGAAGAAATTAAATTGTCACTCTTTGCAGATGACATGATGCTATATAGAAAACCCTAAAGACTCCACGAAAAGCTATTAGAAACAATAAATGAATACAGTAAAGTTGCCGGCTACAAAATCAACATACAAAAGTCCACTGCATTCCTATATACTAACAATGAAATCTCAGACAAAGAAATGAAAAAAAAAAACAATTCCTTTGCAATTGCAGCAAAAAGAATAAAATACCTAGGAATAAACTAAACGAAGAACGTGAAAGACCTATAAGCTGAAAACTGTAAGACATTTTTAAAAGAAACTGAAGAAGAAACAATGAAATGGAAAGACATTCCATGCTCACCGATTGGAGAATCAATATAGTTAAAATGGTCATATTACCCAAAGCAATATACAGATTTAATGCAATCCCCATCAAAATCCCAAAGGCATTTTTTAAAGAAATAGAACAAAAAATCATCAGATTTGTTTGGAACTACAAAAGACTCCAAATAGCCAAAGCATTCTTAAGAAAAAAGACAATGCTGGAGGTATCACACTCCCTGACTTTAGCTTGAACTACAGGACAACAATAATCAAAACAGCATAGTATTGGCAGAAAAAAAGACACATAGACCAGTAAAATAGAATTGAGAACCCAGAAATAAAACCACATAAATATGGACAGATAATTTTTGACAAAAAAGCAAAAAACATACAATGGAGAAAAGACAGCCTCTTCAATAAATGGTGCTCGCAGAATTGGAAAGCCACGTGCAAAGAATGAAACTGGACTGCTATCTGTCACCATGTACCAAAATTAATTCAAAATGGATCATAGACTTAAGAATAAGACCTGAAACAATAAACTGTATAGAAGAAAACATAGGTACTAGACTTATGGACCTTGGGTTCAAAGAGCATTTCATGAATTTGACTCCAAAGGCAAGGGAAGTGAAAGCTAAAATAAATGAATGGGACTATATCAAACTTAAAAGCTTCTGCACAGCAAAAGAAACCATCGACAACATAAAGAGGCAACCAACTGAATGGGAGAAGATTTTTGCAAACAGTGCCTCCGATAAGGGGCTAATATCCAAAACATACAAGGAACTCATGCAACTCAACAACAAAAAAACAAACAACCCAATTGAAAAATGAGCAGAGGACCTGAAGAGACATTTCTCCAAAGAGGACATACAAATGGCAAGTAGACATGAAAAAATGCTCAACATCACTAATTATCAGAGAAATGCAAATAAAAACCACAATGAGATATTACCTCACCCCAGTCAGAATGGCTATCATCAGCAAGACAAATAGTAACAAGTGTTGGAGAGGCTGTGGAGAAAAAGGAACCCTCATACACTGTTGGTGGGAATGCAGACTGGTGCAGCCCCTATGGAAGGCAGTGTGGAGTTTCCTCAAAAAATTACGTATAGAATTCCCTTATGACCCAGCAATCCCTCTCCTGGGTATCTCCCCAAAAAATCTGAAAACATTTATCCATAAAGACATGTGTGCTCCAATGTTCATTGCAGCTTTATTTACGGTGGCAAAGATATGGAAACAACCAAAATGTCCTTCGACAGATGAATGGATAAGGAAGTTGTGGTATATATACACAATGGAATATAATTTGGCAGTAAGAAAAGATGAAATAGGACCATTTGTGACAATATGGGTGGATCTTGAGAGTATAATGCTAAGCAAAATAAGTCAGACAGAAAAAGCAGAGAACCATCTGATTTCACGGATATGTGGTATATAAACCAAAAACAACAAAAGAACAAGACAAACGAGAAACAAAAAGTCATAGACACAGACAATAGTTCAGTGGTTACCAGAGGGTAAGGGGGGGTGGGAGGTGGGAGATGGGGGTAAGGGGGATCAAATATAGGGTGATGGAAGGAGAACTGACTCTGGGTGGTGAACACACAATGGGATTTATGGATGATGTAATACAGAATTGTACACCTGAAATCTATGTAACTTTACTAACAATTGTCACCCCAATAAACTTTAATTTAAAAAAAGAAAGAAAGAAAGAAATAGGGTTGCTCTGGATCTTTAGCACTCTCTTCAAACAATCAAATCTCCCTTCTTTTCTTGCTTTGGATTGCAATGACCTCCCATTGCAATTTTCTCCTCATTGAGAAAATTGTGGCCTCAGCCCCCTCCCCTGCACACCCTAAATGCCATCATCTCTCCCCTTTCTTACCCAATTATTTTCTGATTCTTCTTGTCCACTTTTGCTCTCCCTCCACCTCAGGAGCCTTTCTGCATCAGCTCTGCCAGCTTGTGTGCTCCCCACCTTGATTGTTGTTCTTAACTCACAGACTTGTTCATTTCTCATAGTCCTCAAGCAACATTCCTTGGCTATCTCCAAGATGGCAAGCTGGTGTAAGTCAAGAATTAGTTTGGATTAATTGGCAGCAGTTTCCTGAGCACAGTGGCAAGGGGGAGTTCTCAGGATTATGTGTGTGTTAATAAAAATGATATCTTACGTGTGTGGAAAGATAAACGTGTGTTACTATGTGTGCCCACGGTCACAGAAAGCACGAGGTGCCGTGGGGCTCTGGATGAGTGCCTGCGGATCCGGTCCCACCCTGACTCTCTCTCTTAGCCTTTGTTGCCAAACTTCTTAAAAGCTCACACTATACTTTTTGCCTCCACTGCTTCACCTCTCCTTTGTTACCTCACCTGCCCCAACATACTTCTGTCCACTGACGTGCTGCTGAAAAGGTCACACAACGGTCACCTAATTGCCAGCACAATGGCTTTACCACTCGTTGTGTTCAATGTCTTGGTAGTATTAAATGTTGGTGTACCCCAAGGTTATGTCCTTAATCCTCTGCTCAACTTTCTGTCACTCCTTGGACAATTTCATCCATCTCACAGATGCAAATATAAGTTGTGCTTTGGTAGCTCCTCCATTCAGTCTCTTGCCCAGTTGCTAAGTATTAGGAATGAGGGCATGGCTGTGCTTATAAAGGAATGACACAAGGGAGTCTTGTGGTGATGGTACAATTACAAGTATCTTGTGATGGTGGTTACTCAAGACTACACATGTGCTAAAATTACATAGAGCTACAGAGAGAGAGAGAGAGAGAGAGAGAGAGAGAGAGAGAGAGAGTTTAGTGCATATAAACTGATGAAGTCTGAATAAGCTCCGTGGATGGTACCAATGTCAATTTCTTGCTTTTGCTATTGTACTATGGTTTATTATCTTGTACGACCATAGTTGTGTTGAGGAACGCTGGGGGAAAGGTGCACGGCACTTCCCTGTACCTTTCTTTGCAACCTCCTGGAAATCTGTAATTATTTCAAAATTAAAAGTTAACAAATAGATAAATAATTCATTTTTAAAAAGTAAAAAACACAAAATAAACCTTCAATGGCTCCCCAATTTTTGCAAAACAAAATACAAACTCTTTTGCTTAACATTGAAGACCCTTAACAATGAGCCTCATATCCCATGTTTTTCCTTTAGACCTTTCAACATTTATTCCATAACTCTTGGGAACCCACAATGGGCTGGGACACTGAAAATACAGTGGTGAACAATATAAGGCCCCTGCCCTCAGAAACTTACAACCTTTGAGGAAAACAGCCAAACAGGCAAGCAAGTCCAATGAAGACAGCCAAGTGCCACAACTGGGAAGTACAGAAGGCTGTCTGTCTCACCACTCTCCTGATCATCCCTTTTTACTGGTGCTGGTCCCTTTGACCCAAATGCTTTTCCCTGCACTAGTGAACTTTCACTGTCAATTCTTTCATGAAATCTACCTGTTCATTCACTCATTCATTCATTTATTCAATTCATTTATTCATTCATTTATTCAATTTTACAGAGTGCCAACTCTGTGCCAGGTATTGTTCCAGGCCTTGGGGCTGCGCTGTGGACAACATGGCACAACTCCTGCCCTCTTGCAGTTGATATTAGTGGGAGAAGCGATGCCTAACAGGGGAAGACAGTGATAAGGTGTGAGAGTAGCTGGAGAGCTGATTTAGGCTGGATGTGTCACGAAAGTTCTAACCAGGTGATATTAAAACTGATACCTAAATTATATTACAAGATGATGTATTATAGAATTATACACTTGAAATCTATGTAATTTTACTAACCATTGTCACCCCAATAAATTTAATTTTTAGAAAAGAGAAAAAAGATAATATCAATATCACAAATATCTTAAATTCAGTGTTTAGACTTTTTTTATTTAAAAAATGTAGTGGACTGCATTAATAAATGTTAACAAAATTCATTTGTACTTCACATCATGCCTAGCATGTAATGCCATTCAATAAATATTAACTCAGTAGATGAATGAAAGAAACATAGTAGCGAGCAAAATTAATCACAGAATGCCTTTTGAGAACATAGTGAAAGATAAAGAAAACACTGTTGTAATTATATCTTAGGTAAAGTCTTGCCATTTTCTGTTACTTGTGCATTTTAGCAAATTAATACATAAGAGAAAATCATCAAAACTTCAAATAAATGGTTTTGTTACTTTACCTAGAAAATAATTTATAAATTTTAAATGTGTCAAATGAATCATCATTTTTATCATTCTGTAATTTTGGTCATTTCACTACGAAATATTTTGTGTATGTGTATGTCTCTATGTAGAGACTTTTAGGTTCTCTGAATTCCAGCTTAGGGTCAGCTAATGATGAGAGTGTTTCCTTTGGCTAAGACCTGGGACTGTCCACTTTCTGCTACAGTGACAGGAAAGAACTCCTGAGTTTTTATTTACTGGTTATGGAATTGCTACGTATGCCTAAGTAGGAGGCTAGAACTCAAGAAAGAGCCACCTGAACTGTTAAAGATAGATTTTTGTCTTCCTTCTATATTAGGAGGAAAGAGGAAAAGGTCCTGCTTCATCTCCATGTCTGAAATTAGTTGAAATATGTCTGTGTTGTTGGCTTTATTTATTTATTTATTTGCTGTTAAATATCTATAAGTATCTAGTTAATTGTTGATCACCTATGAGGAAAATAAATCTGAATTGTCATAAAAATAAAAAACATAAATTACATTACAAGAAATAGTAAGGAGGAGTATTGTAGATAAAGGAAAGGGGAAAATTGGTGCAAAGTCTTAAGAAGGGGAACATTTGGTTTCTTTAAGGAACAGAAAGATTATTGAAGTGTAGCAAAGTGGGAGAAGCAGGTAATGGAACGACCGGTAAGAAATATGGTCAGGGGACTATTTTGAAGGGCTTTATAAGTCAGGGTGATGAGTTTGGATTTTATTCCAAGTAAAACAGAAAGGTTCCGGGAGGATTTCAAATAGAAGAGAAACATACATGATGGACTTTTTTGATGATCATTCTGACTGCTAGGTGGAGAAGGAAATGTTAGGTTAGGGGTGGTCAAGAGAAGAATCGGAGAGATAAGATCAGAGGCAAGAGATGATGGGGCTTTTGGTGGCCCTGCAGGTCCTTGGTCACATTGCTGATGTCTCATTTGTCACTTGGTTAAGAGTCTGTGGTTTACGTACCTGCCTTCTTGAATAGATGGTAGCTGATGGAGGGGATGGATGGTGCGTTATTCTTTTCTGTCTCCCTCATACCTACCTAGCTCAGTAGTTTCTTAAATAAAATTGAATTAAACAGTTATGTCTGGACTGAAAGTGAATCCCGGAAGAATCTAGAAAACAAATGGCACTAAGCAGACCGTGAAGATGGGTAAATTTTGGACATGTAGGAATGAGAAAAAATAACCTTCTGGGTGGATGGAATAGTGTGATGAAAAAAATGAAGACGGAAAAACAATGCATAGGAGGGAGGGCCTGGATACGGTGGATGGAAACAGGAGAAAATAAGTTGAAAAGATAGGTTGAGATAAAATTATGATGGTTCTTGAAGGTTGAACCAAGGAACTGGTCTTAAATTTTGAGGAAAAAGGGGGAAACCATTTAATGTTATTGAGCAGAGGAATGATAAAATTTTGAACTCTGTTTCAGAAAAATAAAACCAAAAGTCACTAGAGTGGGAAGGGATAGGAAAGGGGAAAAAGTGTTTTGGAGAATAGAGAGTAGATTTCAAGGTATTAAGAGTTACCTTGACCGGTTTTGCTCTTCTCCACCTGAAGCAATGGCTTATCTCTGAAATCCCTTATACCATCATTTCAGGGTTTTGTTTTGTTTTATTTTTTTAATCAGTATAAGACTTTACAAGGTCATCAGAGTTTATGCACTCCCTGAAAGGACCGGTAAGGTAGGTGAAGATTGGTTCCAGAGAAGCATAAGCCATTAAATTCCATCGGTGTTCAGACCATAACTTGGCTAAAGTTGAAGAGGGTTAATAAAGATGTAACCTAAAAAATGTGGACCCAGTTGGCTGGGAAGGCCTCGAGGGCAAGACAGAGATGCAGAACCAGCTCACTCCTAGTCTGGGGATTTGTTTTTCCACTTGCATTTTCTTCCAAGAGTGCAAATGTGTTTTCTTCTCTTAGTCTCCAGTTTGCCACGCTTCCCAGCTCATTCCACTGGATTGGGTTACCCGCTGGGCTGGGTTGTCTTCCCCTGAATGCTTCCAGCTGTTTCGCTCCCCGCCTTCTGCTTGTGTGCACTTTCTAGTCGAAGGGTTCATCTTTCCCATGATGCTATTCCCAGCACCAGTTGTGAATACAAGTCTGATGTAGCTTCCTCCCTGTCCTCCCCTGCCTACCATTTCCTACTATTACTTGTTTCTCCTTATATTTCACTAGCCTGAGCAAGAAGAAAGGAACTAAAATTCAATATTTATTCAGCACTTATTACAGACCAATTGTTTGTGCTAAACAATTTATGTACATAATATAATCCAACCTTCGCAGAAAGTCTGTAAAATAGGTATTATTTTTGTCCCCACTTAATACATGAGGAAACTGAAGGCCAGGGAGTTTATGCAACTCACCTGTGGTTGTAAAGCTCAAAGCCAGAATTTCACCCAGGTCAGTGAGACCCCAAGGTCATCTGCAGCACCAAGCACTTTAATAACTACAGCATTTTTTTCTTTCTTTTTTAAAACCCATACAAATGGTTTCATATCAGAAGTATCCTTTTACAACTTGCTTTGTTTTCATCCAACATTATATATTTGAGATTATCCATGTTGATAAATTTTACCTACTTAACTTATTTGAGTAACAATATTCATTTTATGAATATTCTACATCGATGGATGTTTAAGTCATTTCCAATGTTTTATTATTACAATGTGCAGTATGTAGCTCTATGTGTGTGAGAGAGACTTTATTTAGGGTACGTAACTATAAGTGAGATGTCGCAGTCGGAGGGTATGGGTGTCTTCATCTTTAACTCTATGCATATTGCCTATGATCTCTCTCCAAAGTGGTAGTCTATACTCCCACTAGAATCCCACATTCTCACTATCACTTGACATTTATTAAATTCAGAAGCAAGTATGGCAAAATCTAGATAGTAGGTACCTGGATGTGTTGTGTTATTTTTTTCCTATACTTCTCCATGCATTTGAAATATTCCATAATTAAAATTAAATTGTTATAATAATTGCCTGCTTTTATCAGTGGCTTGGGTGAAGACTTAGAAAAGGATTCCCAACAGCAAAGACCAAGGCACCGAGTGCAAAAACCAAGGTGGTGATGGGACATCACATGCAAAAAGGACAGTGTGCAAAACGGCCAAGTGAACAAAAGAATGCATGTCTAAAAGAATTTAATCACTCTACAACACAGCATATAAATATAGGAGGCTCCTCCTCAGTCAGGGAGAAGGTGCCTTTAGAGCATAAGTTCAGCTTCTCCATTTCGTGATCAAAATATAAACTTTCTGCTGTGCTTCACCGAATTCAGTCTCATTCTATTGGTGCAAACAGCACTGGGCAGAAGGACTGTGGTTTGAGTCCCTGACCTAAAAGAGTCAGTAACAATAACAAAAAACTTAAATGAGTGAGATATGTAAATGTCAGTGTGATATTGTGATTTATAATAAATATGTATTTGGTCTTCTACCCTGTTCCTGGCACTGATCTAAAACCCTAAGTGATGAGAACAATAAAAGTGTCTTTTGTTATATTAATGAGGTGACTTTTGGACAACACCTAAGAATGGGGCCTGGTTTCCAGGAGAACCAACCATGTGATTAGAAGGTTGGAACTCTCAGTCCTACCCCCAGATTTCTGGGAAAGGGAGAGGAGCTGGAGGTTGACTCAATTCCCAATGGCTGATGACTTAATCAGTCATGCCTATATAATGAAGCCTTCATTGAACGCAAAAGGACAGAGTTCAGAGAGCCTCGTGTTGGTGAGCACACAGAGGTACTGGGAGAGGGCATGGAAGCTCCAAGCGCTTTCCCCACGCCTTGTGCTCTGCATTTCTTCCCTCTGGCTGTTCCTGAGTTATATCCTTTTATATTAAAAAAAACCTGGTAATCTAGTATAACTGAAATGTTTCTGAGAGTTCTGTGAGCTGCTCTAGCAAATCAATCGAACCCGAGAAGGGGGTTATGGGAATCCCTGGTTTATAGCCACTTGGTCAGAAGCACCATGGCAACGTGGACTTGACACTGGCATCTGAAGTGCAGTGGGAGGCAGTCTTATAGGACTGAGCCCTTAACCTGTGGAATCTGATGCTATCTCTTCTTAGATAGTGTCAGGATTGAATTGAATTCTTGGTCATCAGCAGGGTGTCTGAAAATTGCTCGTTGGTGTGTCAAAACCGCCCCCCCACACACAAACACATTGGAAATTTGGGTCCCAGGACACCCCAATTAAGCCAGACATCCAGATTAAAAATAACCTCAACATAAATTGACCAAACCAACAAAATTAAGTTTTGTGGAGTTTGATTAAAGATTAAAAATAAAAGATGCCCTTCACAAGCACATTATCCTGTGAGAGATCTTAGAAAGTGCTTTGGAATAAAGTCAGTGAAGGAGTAGGCTAAGGATGACCAAAATCTCAGTGTGAGCCATCAGTGGATATCTATTCATAATACAATGTGAATGACACCTGTACCAGTCAGGGTTCTTTGGTGCAAATAACAGAAACTGACTTTGGCTAACTTACACCCCCCCATGCACACACACACAAAAAAGGATTTATTAGAAAATTATCTCTGCTCAGAAAGTTGACAGGAAGTTTACAGAGCCAAGTTCAGAAATGGGGCTAAGTAGCCCTAACCTGGAGGACCTAGGAAGCAGGAACAACAGGAGAGATCTGGTAGCAGGAATGGCAGGGTCTGAACCCCTTTCTAAACAGAAGTCCAAGTCCAGAGCAAGAGAAACATTATTCCCAGACCTGAGCTGAAGTTCTTATTTCCCACCTTGCCTTTTAAAGGAAAACAGCCAGTTCAAAATGGAACATGTTTAGAAGAGGCACCTCTGGAAAACCTGGCTTCAGTAAAACAGACCTGCCTCTTGTTACCCCACAGAATAGAATTAAGGACAATAAATAAATATCCTAGAAGTTTCAAGGAGACAGAGTTGAAATCAATATGACCAGAGACTTTGTAATAAATAGAGCTATTCTACAATGGATTTAACAGACTTCCATGGTGGTGAGCTTGCTGACCACTGCAATTGTTCAAGGAAAGAATGAATTCCCTCTGACAGGATATAAGGGAGGGGAAGCCTTCATCAGTAGGAAATAGATTAGATGATGTAGAGGGCCACTTAGCTCCTTGATTTGAAATTATCTTAAATCACTTGTTTGAGTTTTCTCTTATATGCATCTAAAATGAAACTTACACAATCACAAATGATTAAAAATACTCCTGAAAATTTCTCAGGACAGCACCATGTTGGAACCCACATCTCTCAGTTAAGTCCAATAGAGCCATTGTTTCCTCCACAGTTACAACAAATCTGTTTCTTTAGGTGAGTTTCAAATGGAGTAGATAGGTCATGTAAAAAAGAAAAACCCACAAAAACAAAAAACCTTTCAACACCAAAATGACAAAACACTCACTCTCTGTAAGGTTCATAAAAACAGAGTTCAACTGAAAAAAAGCCATATTCTAATTTCCCATCTATGCTCACTAGGTTTATTACCAGTGACGGGATTGGCAGAGAGAATGGCTCAGATCACTTAAGTGTGTGTGTGTGTGTGTGTGTGTGTGTGCATACACACATGGGCATCCTTCGCTCTTTCTCTTCCATCTATGAAAGTTTTGAATTTCCATATATTAAATATGTGTTTAACGAAATTTCATTTTTTTTTGGTAATAATTTAGTCATTAAGTCAATGAGTTGTTTTTTTCCAAATACCTAGACAAATCTCTTCGTAATTATTTGTTTTTCATAGGTTCTCAGTAACTATACTTTTTTAAGAAGACTGCTAGGCACTGGACTGGGGGCCTTGTAGCTGAAACCCTGGCCACAATGGTTAGCTGGGAAGGGGCCAAATCTACCTTCCAGGGACATAATCTAAAAGGTGAGTATGACCGCAGCACAAAAGAGCACCATGAAAAGCAATTCCCACCATCCGATCTAAGGGCTGCATTTAAAACCTTGCTAAGGACATGAATGAAGCAAAGGGAAAGGGGAGCTGAGAAGACCAGAAAAGGGCCTCACTGTGGGAAAAGGCAACAGGTGGGTCAGGTACCATACAGTGGCCCGAAGGCTGGATATTCTCAAGGGCTGGTGGCAAAGGTTTTAAGGTAAAATCCAGGCCAAACACTGTCCTCTGAATTAATCTCAACCTACAATAACAAAAATAATGATGATAAAAACTTCACTTTCCTAGGAGTTCATAATGTGGCAGGCACTGAGTCAGGTGCTTTACAAACACCCTCTTTATCCCTTAGGACTATTGGTCTATTCTATTGGTCTATGTGTCTGTTTTTCTGCCAATTTGCAGATAAGAAAACAAAGCTAAGCTAAAGGACACAAATGCTTTTTAAGGCTTTACTATGTCCTGTCACATGGCCAAGCTCAACATCAACGGAGACAGAAGTACCGTGTTTCCCCAAAAATAAGACCTACCCCAAAAATAAGCCCCAGTTAAGATGTCAGCCAGACGGACGCATTTAGTTTGTAAGATGATGTTCCAGAAGAAGATGAAATGACTGTATTTGAATAAATGTAGATTGTTGTATATGAAAAACTAAGACATCCCCTGAAAATACACCCTAATGCGTCTTTTGGAGCAAAAATTAATGTAACACTTGGTCTTATTTTCGGGGAAAAATGATACAATCTGCTCTCAGCCAGAGGAACTGAGTTGCAGGAGAGCAGATATGGATGTACCATCCATTACAGCAGAATGAAGACTTGGGACCATTACTCCGGTCTACCACATTTCTCGTCAAAAAATAAAAACAGTATTACAGCCAGTTTAAAAGCCCCCATTTGAAAAAAAGAAACGAAAAGATAAAACACTGCTCTAACCTGAGGTGTTATCCAATACTCAGGGGATATAAAAGTAATTAGCATGGCCAAAAATAAAAATGACTAGTCTTCACTGTGCTTCCTGAGAGAGCAGAATGCCAATTTATATGTAACTGGCATCTTCTGTTTTAACTTGTTTTCTTAATAAAAGCCAGTTTCTTTCTCCACAGAGAAGAAAATATTGAAACACATAAGACCTTAAGACATCAAACACCAATGTGTTTTCCTTTGATTGCCTTCCACACCCTAACACCTGTCATAACTCTTTTTTCTTTTTTTTTAAATTAAAGTTTATTGGGGTGACAATTGTTAGTAAAGTTAAATAGATTTCAGGTGTACAATTCTGTAACACATTATCTATATCTCACATTGTGTGTTCACCACCCAGGGTCAGTTCTCTTTCCACCACCGTATACTATTATTCTAGAGCCTCCCTCCCCCATTACCTTCTGGTAACCCCTAAACTATTATCTATGTCTATGAGTTTTTGTTCCTTCATTTGTTTGTCTCCTTTTTTTTGTTGTTTTCAGTTTGATATACCACATATGACTGAAATAACAGGTTCTCTCCTTTTTCTGTCTGACTTATTTCGCTAGCATTATAATCTCAAGATCCATCCATGTTGTCGCAAATGGTACTATTTCATCTTTTCTTATTGCCGAATAGTATTCCATTGTGTATATGTACCACAACTTCTTTATCCATTCATCTATCGAAGGACGTTTGGTTGTTTCCATGTCTTGACCACCGTAAATAAAGCTTCAATGAACACTGGAGCACACGTGTCTTTATGGATAAATGTTTTCAGATTTTTTGGGGAGTTACCCAGGAGAGGGATTGCTGGGTCATATGGGAATTCTATTCGTAATTTTTTGAGGAACCTCCACACTGCCTTCCATAGCGCCTGCACCAGTCTGCATTCCCACCAACAGTGTATGAGAGTTCCTTTTTCTCCACAGCCTCTCCAACACTTGTTATTATTTGTCTTGCTGATGATAGCCATTCTAACTGGGGTGAGGTAATATCTCATTGTGGTTTTTATTTGCATTTCTCTGATGATTAGTGATGTTGAGCATTTTTTCATATGTCTATTTGCCATTTGTATGTCCTCTTTGGAGAAATGTCTCTTCAGGTCCTCTGCTCATTTTTCAATTGGGTTGTTTGTTTTTTTTGTTGTTGAGTTGCATGAGTTCCTTGTATGTTTTGGATATTAGCCCCTATCGGAGGCACTGTTTGCAAAAATCTTCTCCCATTCAGTTGGTTGCCTCTTTATGTTGTCGATGGTTTCTTTTGCTGTGCAGAAGCTTTTAAGTTTGATATAGTCCCATTCATTTATTTTAGCTTTTACTTCCCTTGCCTTTGGAGTCAAATTCATGAAATGCTCTTTGAACCCAAGGTCCATAAGTCTAGTACCTATGTTTTCTTCTATACAGTTTATTGTTTCAGATCTTATGCTTAAGTCTTTGATCCATTTTGAATTAATTTTGGTACATGGTGACAGATAGCAGTACAGTTTCATTCTTTGCACGTGGCTTTCCAATTCTGCCAGAACCTGTTGGGGTTGAGGTAATTAGGTGTTCTATGTGCTTCTTGGATTCAAGGATCCATTTCTTTGCACAAGTTTGGGAAGTTCTTGTCGACTCTTTTTTTGAATATACTCTCTGTTCCCTTCTCTCTTTCTTCTCCTTCTGGTATGCCCATTATTCTTTTTTGTTGTTGTTTTTATTATTATTATTATTATTATTATTATTATCAATTATTCAGGTGTACAATCTAATGATTCAATATTTGTATGTATTGTGAAATGATCACAATAATTCTAGTTAACATCCATCACCATTCAGAGTTACAATTTTTTGTGATAATAACTTAAAATCTACTTTCTTAGCAACTTTCATATATGCAATACATTACTATTAATTATAGTCACTATGCTGAACATTACATTCCTATGACATTTATTTTACTGCTGGAAGTTTGTATTTTTTTTAACCTTTTTTTTTATTAGTTTCAGGTGCACAAGACAAAGTAATACTTAGACATTTATCTTTTATATCCCTCACACTGTGTGAACCCCCCTCCCCCCATTCACTATCCCTCTGACATCACACAGAGCCATTACATTTCCACTGTCTCTACTCCACTTCTTGTAAGTACATACATATACACATATATGCATATATATACACATACATACATACATATATGCATACATACATATGCATACAAACTTGTAGTTGACATTCATTATTGTTCAACCTCAGCTTCAGGTGTACAGTGCAGTGATCATGCATCCACATCATCCCTGAGGTGGTCTCCCTAAAGAGACAAGCTTCCATCGGATACCCTACAAAATCTTTACAACATTATTGATTACATTCCCCAAATTAATTTTCAGAACCCCGTGGCCATCTCGTGGTTACTGACTGTTTTCTAATCCCCTCACCTTCCCCCTTATCCCCACCCCCCCTCCCATCTAGCAACGCTCAGTTTTTCCTCTATGTCTCCAAAACTGTTTCTGTGTAGTTCATTCACTTATTCTTTTCTTTAGATTCCACATATAAGTGAGATCATATGGTATTTGTCTTCCTCTGTCTGACTTATTTCACTTAACATAATGTTCTCTAGGTCCATCCATGTTGTTGCGAATGGTAAGATTTCTTTCTTCTTTATGGCTGCGTAATACTCCATTTTATAAATGTACCACAGTTTCTTAATCCAGTCATCTACCAATGGGCATTTCGGTTGTTTCCATGTCTTGGCTATTGTGTATAGCGCTGCAATAAACATAGGAGTGCATAAAGATTTTTGAATTAGAGTTTTGGATTTCTCCTGATAGATACCCAGGAGTGGAATTGCTGGATCATAAGGTAGTTCCATTTTCAGATTTTTGAGATACCTCCATACTGTTTTCCATAGTGGCTGCACCAATCTGCTCTCCCACCAACAGTACACAAGCGTTCCCTTTTCTCCACATCTGCACCAGCACTTGTTGTTTGTTGATTTATTGATGATAGCCATTTTGACTGGGGTGAGGTGGTATCTCATTGTGGTTTTTATTTGCATTTCTCTGATGGTTAGTGAGGTTGAGCATTTTTTCATATGTCTGTTTGCCATCTGTATGTCCTTTTTAGAAAAATGTCTCTTCATGTCCTCTACCCATTTTTTAATTGGGTTGTTTGTTTTTTTGGAGTTGAGTTGAGTGAGGTATTTATAAATTTGTGATATTAACCCCTTATCAGATATATCATTGGCAAATATCTTTTCCCATTCAGTAGGATCCCTTTTTGTTTTATTGATGGTTTCCTTTGCTGTGAAAAAAATTTTTAGTTTGATGTAATCCCACATGTTTATTTTTTCTCTCACTTCCCTCGCACGAGGGGAGATATCAGTAAAAATCTTACTCCGGGTAATGTCTGTGAAGTTTTTTCCTATATTTTCTTCTAGGAATTTTATGGTTTCAGATCTTACATTTAAGTCTTTAAGCCATTTTGAATTTATTTTTATATATGGTGTAAGGAAGTGGTCCACCTTCATTTTTTTGCATGTGTCTGTCCAGGTTTCCCAGAACCATTTATTGAATAGACTGTCTTTACCCCACTGTATATTCTTGCTTCCATTGTCATAGATTAAATGGCCATTTAGGCATGGATTTATTTCTGGACTGTCTATTCTGTTCCATTGACCTCTGTGTCTGTTTTTATGCCACTACCATGCTGTTTTGATTACTGTAGACTTGTAGTATAATTTGATGTCAGGTATTGTTATACCTCCCACTTTGTTCTTATTTCTCAAGATTGCTGAGGATATCCGGGGTCTTTTATGGTCCCATATAAATTTTAGGATTGTATGTTTTATTTCTGTGAAAAACGTCGTTGGTAGTTTGATAGGAATTGCTTTGAATATGTATATTGCCTTAGGTAGTATGGAGATTTTAACTATATTAATTCTTCCTATACATGAATATGGTATGTGTTTCCATCTATTTGTATCTTCTTTCATTTCTTTCTTCAGTGTCTTATAATTTTCTGAGTACAGATCTTTCACTTCTTTGGTTAAATTTATTCCCAGGTATTTATAGTCTTTGAAGCAATTGTAAATGGGATTGTTTTTTTTAATTTCTCCTTCTGATGTTTTATTATTGGTATATACAAATGCAACTGATTTCTGAATGTTAATTTTGTATCCTGCTACTTTACTAAATTCATCTATCAGCTCTAATAGTTTCTTGATGGAGTCTTTAGGGTTCTCTATATATAGTATCATGTCATCTGCATATAATGACAATTTTACTTCCTCCTTACCAATTTGGATGCCTTTTCTTTCCTTTTCTTGTCTGATTGCTGTGGCTAGAACTTCCAGCACTATGTTGCGTAGAAGTGGAGAAAGTGGGCAACCTTGCCTTATTCCTGATCTTAAGGGGAATGATTCTAGCTTTTCCCCATTGAGTATGAAGTTAGCTGTGGGTTTATCATATATGGCCTTTATTATGTTGAGATATGATCCCTCTGTTCCCACTTTCTTTAGGGTTTTTATCATAAATGGCTGCTGGATTTTATTAAATGCTTTTTCTGCAACTATTGATATGATCATGTGATTTTTATTTTTAATTTTGTTAATGTGCTGTATCACATTAATTGATTTGAGGATGTTGAACCACCCTTGAATACCAGGGATGAATACCACTTGATCATGGTGTATGGTCTTTTTTTTTTTTTTTTTTTTTTTTTTTTTTGCCGGCAAATACAATATATTTATTGTATGTAATATTAGTAACTGTACACTTAATCTGTGTCAATGCCATTTAAAATTGACCATAGCCCTGTGATATAGGCATTATTATCCTATTTTACACTGGAAGAAATGGAGACACAAAGAGTTTAAGTGGAAAAACTAAGGGTTGCTAGATGGGCGGGAGGGGTGGGGGGCGGGGGGGAGGGCGAGGGGACCGGAGGGCAGCCGGTGATCACAGGATGGCCACGGGCCCGAAAATTAATCTGGGGAACGCAATCCGGTGGCCACCAGAGGGCAAGGGGGCTGGGGGGTGGGGGATGAGGGTGAGGGGGACCAAATGCATGGCGATGGAAGGGGAGCCGACCCCATGGTGTATGGTCTTTTTAATGTATTGCTTGCTGAATTGTGTTCACTAATATTTTTTGAGGATTTTAAAATCTATGTTCATTAGAGATATCGGCCTGTAGTTTTCTTTTTTTGTGGTGTCTTTGTCTGATTTTGGGATCAGGGTGATAGTGGCTTCGTAAAAAGGGTTTTGGAGACTTCCCTCCTTCTGGATTTTTTGGAAGAGCTTGAGGAGAATAGGTGATAATTCTTTTTTGAACGTTTTGTAAAATTCACCTGTAAAGCCATCTGGTCCAGGGCTTTTGTTTGTTGGGAGATTGTTGATTACTGATTCAATTTCCCTGGTGGTAATCAGTCTATTCAGGTTTTCTGTTTCTTCTTGAGTTAGCCTTAGAAGGTTGTACACCTCTAGAAAATTGTCCATTTCTTCCAGATTGTCAAATTTGTTGGCATATAGTTGCTCATAGTAATTTCTTAAAACTTTTTGTATTTCTGCGGTGTCTGTTGTCACTTCTCCTGTTTCATTTCTGATTTTATTAATTTGGGTCCTCTCTCTCTTTTTTTTAATGAGACTGGCTAAAGGTTTCTCAATTTTGTTTATCTTCTCTAAGAACCAACTCTTGGATTCATTGATCTTTTGTATTGTTTTCCCGGCTTCTATTTCATTTATTTCTGCTCTGATCTTTATTATCTCCTTCCTTGTACTCCCTTTGGGCTTATTTTGCTGTTTTTTTTCCAGATCCCTTAAGTGTGAAGATAAACTGTTGATTAGTGATTTTTCTTGTTTCTTTAGGTAGGCCTGCAATGCTAAGAATTTCCCTCTTAGGACTGCTTTCACGGCATCCCATAGATTTTAAGTCATCGTGTTTTCATTTTCGTTTGTCTCGAGATATCTTTTGATTTCTTCCTTGATCTCTTGTTTGACCCATTCATTATTTAGTAACATGTTATTCAGCCTCCATGAATTGGTGTGTCTTCCAGTTTTTTTCCTGTAGTTCATTTCTAATTTCATAGCACTGTGGTCAGAGAAGACACTTGGTATGATTTCAATTTTCTTAAATTTATCAAGATTTGTTTTGTGGCCTAACATATGGTCTATCTTGGAAAATGTTTCATGTGTGCTTGAGAAGAACATGTATTTTGCAGCATTGGGGTGAAATGCTCTGAAAATATCGATTAAATCCAAGTGGTGTAATGTGTCATTTAAGGCTGTTGTTTCCGTATTGATTTTCTGTCTGGAAGACCTGTCCCTTGTTGTCAGAGGTGTGTTGAAGTCCCCTACTATGATAGTCTTACTGTTGATCTCTGTCTTTATGTCAGTCAATATCTGTTTTTTATATTTAGGAGCTCCTATGTTGGGTGCATAGATGTTTGCTAGGGTTATGGCCTCTTGTCGGATCGATCCCTTTATTATTATATAACATCTTTGTTTTTTAATATGTTCTTCATTTTAAAGTCTATTTGGTCAGATATAAGTATTGCAACTCCAGCTTTTGTCTCATTTCCATTTGCATGAACTATCTTACTCCAACCCTTCACTTTCAGCCTGTGTGTGTCTTTTGATCTGAGGTGAGTCTCTTGTATACAGCATATACAAGCGTCTTGCTTTCTTATCCACTCAGCCACCCTATGTCTCTTGATTGGAGCATTTAATCCGTTTACATTTAAAGTGATTATTGATAGGTACATAGTTATTGCCATTTTTAAATTTGTAGTTAGATTGTTTTCTTCTTTCTTCTATTTACAGAAGTCCTTTTAGTATTTCTTGCAATGCTGGATTGGTGGTAATAAATTCCTTTAGCTTATTCTTTTCTGGGAAGCTCTTTATCTCTCCATCAACTTTAAATGATAGCCTTGCTGGATAAAGCAATCTAGGTTGTAGGCCTTTGTTTTCCATCACTTTGAGTATTTCCTGCCACTCCCTCCTGGCCTTCAATGTTTCTGTAGAAAAGTCATTTGATAGTCTTATGGGAGTTCCCTTGTATGTAACCCTCTGTCTTTCTCTTGCTGCTTTTAGTATTCTCTCTTTGTGTTTAACCTTTGTCATTTTAACTATAATATGTCTTGGTGTGGACCTGTTTGGGTTTATCCTGGTTGGAACTCTCTGCACTTCCTGGGCTTGTATGTTAGTTTCCTTCATCAGGTTAGGGAAGTTTTCGGACATTATTACTTCAAATATGTTCTCGATCCCTTGCTTCCTCTCTTCACCTTCTGGTATTCCTATGATGCGTTTGTTGTTGCACTTGATGTTATCCCAGAGGTCTCTTAAACCATCTTCATTGTTTTTTATTCTTTTTTCTTTCTGTTGTTCTGTTTGGGTAATCTCTGCTAACTTGTCTTCTAAGTCGCTGATTCGATCCTGTGCTTCATCTAACCTGCTGCTAATTCCTTCAAGTGAGTTCTTTATTTCAGTAATTGTGTTCTTTATTTCTCACTGGTTGCTCATTATGATTTCTCTATCCTTCTTTATGTCGTCTCTAAGCTCCTTAAACATTCTTATCATCAGTGTTCTGAACTCTGTCTCTGAAAGGTTGGTTATCTCTGCTTCATTTGGTTCCATTTCTGGAGGTTTCTTCGGTTCTTTTATTTGGGACATGTTTCTTTGTTTCCCCATTCTGGCTGACTGTGTTTGCTTCGATGTATTAGGTAGATCCCCTAGAGTTCTTAGTTCTTGCTGGGTTATCTTATGTAGTATGTGTCCTTTATATTTGACTTGCACTACTTCGTTCTTCTCCTCTGCGTGTGCTCCAAAGGTGACTCTTGCATTGTATATATTGTCCTGTTAAAGAAGATCTTTAATTGCTTTTTGCTTGTGAATAGGTGGGGGTTAACTCCTAGGCTGACTAGTTGTGAGACTTGGCTCTGCCCACCGCAGGGTGTTCTGTTGCGTGAGGGTTGACCACTTAAATGTGGTTTGGCCTCTATGGACTTTTGTGCCTGTAGAGAATTCCCTCTGAGTGTGTCACTTGTAGGTCAAACCCAGTAGTACTCTGGTTTGTTCTGGAGTTGGCCTCTGGGTGTGTTGAATCTTGTGCCTCTTAAGCTGGGCCCTGGTAGAGCAATTTCAGAAAAAAGCAAATCACCAAGCACAACAACAACAACAAAGAAAAAATCAAATACATTCACATGTAAAAACAACCGACAACCCCCACTCAACACAGGCAAAGATATCAAAGATATAAAGACAAAACAAAACAAAAACAACAACAACAAAAAAAAGCAGCACCAGTCTTGGCTTAAGCCCACCAAGTAATCTCCAAGTTGTCCTCTGCTGTACCAAAGAGTCTTTTGTGTATTGTGCAGGCAGAGCCAGTCACCTGGTGCCCAGAGTGATGTTGGGACTGCAGATTTAGATCCGTGGGGCTGAGGGGTCTGGGTGATAGTTTCTACAATGTCAGTGCAGTTTCTACCCTTGCCTGCACCTATGCGCACTGAGAGTAGCACCACCAGCCCTGTGTCCAGTTCTCCTGAGTCTTAGGGCACTTTTTCCGTGTGTGTGTGTGTGTGTGTGTGTGTGTGTGTGTGTGTGTGTGGCGGGCGGGAGATTTCTGAGCTGCTGAAAGCCCAGAGCTGCGTCTGCCACTTACTGCTGATCCCTGGGAGTGCCTCCGCAGTTGTAATTGCCCTGATGGAGTCAGAAAGTTCTTGTAGAGTTCTTTCATTTCTTTAAGTCTCTTTCTTCTTCTATTCGTGTCATTTCCAGATTTCTATCTTCGCTGTCACTGATTCTTTCTTACTTCTGGTCAACTCTATTACCTAAGCTAGCTATTTCATTCTTCATTTCTTCTACTGAGTTCTTAATCTCCAGAAATTCTTTTTGGTTCTTTTTTAAAATTTCAATCTCTTTGGTAAAATGTTCATGTTGTTCTTTGATTGTGTTTCTGACTTCATTAAATTGCCTTTCTGTGTTTTCTTGCATCTCATTCACTTTTTTCAGAACTGCAATCTTGAATTCTCTGTCATTTAAGTCATATATTTCCATATCTCTAAGTTTATTTTCTGGAGAATTTTCACTTTCTTTCTGAACTGTCTTGTTGCCTTGGTTATTCTTGGCAATGAATGATTTATTATTTATGTTCCTAGACATCTATAGGAGTGGGTTCTGCAACAGTTTGATAGGAAGAGGTCTTTCTTTTGTTTTCCAGTACGTGTTGGTAGAACGTTTTATTTTCTCTCCAACTGCAGCCGTTTTTTCTCTCTCACACTGTAGTGTTATATTTTCTCTGCATTATTCCACCTTCTCATACAATCGGGGGGTGGGGGTGATTCCCTGGAAGACAGGCTTATCCTCTGTGAACAGTTTGCCTGGGTCATAGGGTGCTGCCTCCATGGGGGTATGTGGAGAGCTTCTGAAGTTCCAAAGCTCTTCCTGCACCAGATTCAGAGCCCGTGTGTTTCAGCAGCTCTGTTTACTCCTGCATTGATCCACCCAGATAGGTAGAGACAGGGGCTGGTTGGGTTGTGAGAGGTGGCCCAGAGCAATGGTGGTGACAACCACCACAGCCAGTCCTGCTTCCATGGCTCCCTCCCCTTTGTCAGAACTAGTTGTGCTATGAGTCCATGTCTCTGGACCACAGTTCTCAGAACTGTTAATATTCTGTTCTTTTGATCTGACACTGCTACTGTTCCGTTTCTAGCACCAGGTAGGTGGGAGCGGGGTGAGCTCTGGGAAAGTAGGGTGGGGGCGGCTAGGCTCAATGCATAAGGCTTCCATTCTTTGCTCAGCAGTGAGGGCTTAAGCCACTGTTTTCAGCCTTCTTCTTTCAGTCTTTTCTCCGAGGTGTCTGCCGTGACCGTTGGGTTCAGCTATGTTATATGCTGTCCCCTCAGCCCGGTGGGCCATAAGTGGAGCCCTAGCAGTCCGAGTTCTTCCCTCTCCTGCAGCTGTAGTAGTTCTGGAATGCAGTGAGGTCGGAGCACCGAGCTAGGTCTGCGTCCTGCGCCCGAGTGGCCCTGTCTTTGCACTTTTCCTTTCCCTCTTCCCTCACTCGTGCAATTTGCCCACCTTTACATTATTTCAGTAGTGCGCCTCTTAATCTTGCCTGTCTGCTGTGGAGGGAGTCCTTTATGGAGTTATAGTTGTTCAATTTATTGTAAATTCCAGGGGAGATTTCAAGAGGCTTACCTCACGCCACCATTTTTATGACGTCCTTAACTCCCTTTTCTAATACACTCAATTATACCAGAAGACAGGATTTTTTAAAAATACTGATTGAACATACTTCAAAACAGCTGTGAGGATCAAATGAGGTGATACCTGTAAAGCACTTATCAGAATGCCAGGCCCAGTTTACAAACTCAATACCTGAGAACAGAGAGCCACTGTTAGTATAAGCCACTCCTCTCCCAGCCTCTACAACACCAGCACAGTGTTGGGCTGCTGGTTCTTTTCAGTAAACACTTGCTGAATCGACCTTATCAACTACATGTTCATGACCTCTGTCTTCCCCTCTCTGCCCAAGAGGATGCCAGAGGCCAGTACTAGAGTCCAGCTGGGTGGGGATCAGAGAGTAGCTGCAGAAGGGGGATGTAGCACATTAAAACGCTGGGTAACAAAGTCAATCACAAATGTTCAGGGAATTATTCAACTTTTGCTTTCTCTTTGCCTTTGCTTGACCCCCATCAACAGAGACAAGGAAACATTTACTTCATCTTACTCATTTGGCAAACATTACTAAATGCTACTAGTTACCAAGCCAGGAAAGGCATTGAAGAGAGGAGAGGCCATTATGATAACAGATGAACAAAATCCAATCTTTGCCTCTGTTTTGTTCACAGACTAGTGGGAGAGATCAACCCTCAACAGTTAAACCATAAACAGCCTCAACAGAGAGGTAAGAAGAGGTGCTCTGGGGGCCCAGGTAACATATGCCTTGACTTTATTAGTTTCTCAAATAACAGAAATTAGAAGCGTTATTCAGTATCAGTATACCATTACATATTATTTTAAAATAAATCTTCATTGAATGAATAATTGATCTCTTGGGAGCCTCTATATATCTTGGTCTTGCTCTGGTAACTACAAATTCTAGGTTATCTATTCCCACATGGAGGGACTTGGTAAATATTTGCTGCTGCTGAGATGAAGGAGCCTTCGTCAAGTAGCATCCATTCTACCAAATACTGGTGACAACACAGCTGCTCTCCAGACACAAATTTGAATGGCTATCAGCTACAGAGCCTGCAAGGGGCCATAGTACTTCACTCTGCCTTCCCCTTGCTGCCTATGCCATGTTTGCCCCAGGCTTTGCCCCCTGAATCATGCTCCTCTCTGGCCTCTCTGTTGTGGGTGACTTCTCCCCACTTTCCCACTTCACCTTTCCAGGCAGAGAGGTGCTATATTCTGCTCCAAACGGGGCAGCCCACAGAACCAACGTGAGTTGGCTGCCTTTTCCCAAAGCACTGAACATCTTGAAGATATTTGTAATTTTATTCGCAACTGGAGGATATAATTCATTGCTTGCTGAACCAAAGTCCACCAGCTGCCAGAGGATTCCAGGGACCACTTGTATGTTACTTAAAAGTAAAAACAAAATGAAATAGTTCTTCTCTCATCCTACCCTCCCTCCCACACTCACCACCGAGTCATGGGCTCTTGCTCCCAGACAGAATAAGCTACACCACCTCCTGCTTGCCCCTGCCTCCCACCCCTTGATCTCTGAGGAGAGATTGTTTGACTCATATTTGGAATATACAGACTTTGTGGATGCAAATAAGGCTCAGGCAGACTGCAAGGTTAAGAGTGAATTACTGTCAGCTATAAGGGGCTTGAGAGATAGAGAGAATCCCAGCCAAGGAGAGGGATACAGGCTTGCTCTCCTATGCAATTAATCATCTGTAAATGCAAAGGGATGGCACTGGAAGATTAGGTGAATCTCAGCAGCTTGCTAAGTCTCTGCTTTCCAGCTAGGGCCATGGAGTCAGAGGAGTTTGACCAAGGCTTCCCCCTAACCTGGAGCTTGGAGGACAGGGAAAAATTAGATTGCTGTTAGGAGAGCCTGGGGGGATGAGAGTGCCTTCCCTAGCAGGCGCTGTTCCAGGCACAGGTACACTGGCCTGGACTCTCCCCATGGTTTCTACTTGCACACAATGAGTGGATGCCAATACCCAACCCCATTCAACAGATTGTTCAATAGTAACAATTGCTGCCATCTACTGAAGGTTAACTATGTGTCCTGCACCTTGTTAACCCTATATGCACACAATCTTATATAATCTTGACTGCAGTCCTTTGAGGCCAAGCGCTATGCTTATCCCATTTTTACAAATGAGGAAAGTAAGGCTCAGAGAGACTTAGTAACTTGCCCAAGGTAACACAGTTGTTGAGTGATGGACACAAGATTTAAACTCAAGCTTATCTGATTTGGAAGTCACTGGTTGGAATCCTCAGACTGCCGCCCCTCCCCATAAACTGAAGGAAGCCTCATGAGATAAAGTCTTTTTTGAAATGACAACAATAAAAAGGGTTTATTCCCCTGAACACATGGTAGATTGTCCCCACTTCAGTGAAGATAAATGTAAAAATAACAGGAGACAATTTGTGGTTCAACTATAGCAGCAGCCAGTTATGTCCGTTCAACATATTCTGACTTTTATTTCCATATTCCCATTCTCAACTCCTTCATTTCCTATACCGTCCTAATCCTCTGTGTGTGTGTGTGTTTGCTTATTTTTATTATCGTGTGAATTTTCTGTAACCCACTGCAAATATTTTGTAGAATGAGATGAAAAATGGAAATATGGAACGTACAGGTGGGCACAGAGATAGATGGTAGATAGATGGATGATTGGACTGATAGGTGGCTGGATGGATGGACCTACACAGGTGGATGAAGACATGGACAAGTGAACCAACATGTGAACAGACAGATGGGTAGACAAACAAATAGACAAATGGATAGACAGATAAACAGATGGACAGAGCTGCCCTACCCATGTGTAGACTGGCTCCACACCAGAGGACTGGACCATCGGAGAATGACAACTGACCACAAGGAACCACTGCCCTGAGGGCAGAGAGGTCTAAGAAGTTCTCTGAAGTCATGCATACTAATAGTGCACCTGTCACTAAGAGCTGTCTTTCTCATCCCTGGTCAGTAAGGAGGGTGTAGGAATGGCTTAATAAAAACTCAGGACCACTGCTCCAGTCCACCACCTCTGCCAGGCCTTGCTCTGCTGTCCTGGGTCTTGCCACTGGCCCCTACCCCATTCTCCAGGCTCTAAGAGGACTTAATCTGCTCCACTGGCCAACACTACTTTACCTGGTTTTTATCTCTTATGTATGGATAGTTGCACCCCATCCCCACCTGCCACCCCAGTCACACTGTAAGTACCCTGAGGGCAAGAAACACATCTCTTACCTCTGTTTGTCCAGCACTTACCTCAATGCATGTTGATGACAAGATGGAAAATTATCTCATGGAACACATTGTAAGTGCAAATCATGGGCTTCTATACTTGAGGAAATTTGTTTAGTCTTTTTGAGCACTGTCACAAAATACATGCAGTACTCAATGATACCATCTACAAATAGCAACCACAGTTTATGAAAATGTCCCAGCACCACCACAATGCCTATTTGTTGTGTGTTTACTAAACACATTATATAATAATAGCTAATCACTATAGAATGCTCACTACTGATCTAAGTACCTTACATCTACTTACTCAATTTTCATCAATAATAAGATCTAAGGGTAGGTCCTAGGATTATCTACATTTTACAAATCAGAAGACTTACACTGAGCAAGGTTAAATAACCAACTCAAGGTCACACATGAGTAAGAGGCAGAGCTGGGGTTTCTGTCTCTGTCCAACTCAAAGCCAGTGTTCTTAACCCCCAAGCTATGGGACCACATTAGGTGAGACAAGTGGAGTGAACCACCCTGCATTTGTGGAAAGTCATTACAGAGTTTTAGTGGATGCCTTCTGGCCAGTTCGGACCACATAGGCCCTCTCTCTGATCAGACAAAGACTGCCGGAGTTCAACACAGAAACTCAAGATGGCAATGACTCATAGAGGCATTTCCCAACTAATTACCTGTCATTCCTGCTTAACTCCCAAAGTCACAGCAGGAAGGGCACCTGACTGGAAAGTCAAAGGGTGGTTTCATGGTGTCTGTTCAATGCTTTCTGTGACTTTGTCCAAGTCATTTAACATCTGTGAGCTTCGGTTTAATAAATGGGAATAGTAACATCATCCCAGGATACTGCACAGGGCTGTAGTGAGAATTAAATGAGCGACTGAGAGTGGACCTCACTTTATAAGGAAGCGACTGTAGCTGCCTTGTAAACTGAAGGGTCTCTGGTAGGCTCTTCCAAACCCGTTGGCAGCATTTCTGCCTCAAGGCCCCTCGGAAAACATGATCTAATTGGATGATTCAAGTGGGCTTCCCAAATGCATTACAGATCACTGTTAGGAAATACCTAACAGTGGTGTCTGAGAGTTCAACTAGCCCCCAAGGTTACTCTCCAGGCTGGTGAGGAAACCGTGGTTATATCACTTTGGGCTCCTGGCCACTTGGCTGCGATGCTAGAAATGCTCCAAGCTTGCTCCGTTCCAACTCGGTTTGACCACAATCATATTAAATATTAAATCATCTAGTGGCACTGGCATAGAAAAACACTATGTCAGGCATTAGCTATTCTGCCTTTTGTTACTATCCATAACAATTTCCTAAGCACTTAGAAAGCTCCAACTTTGAAACCAAGGCTTAAAAGAAATTGTATCTTGTCTAAAGGAACTTTGTCCCAATTTCCTTGGAAATAAAACCTTGGCCCCCAGACACTGACACTGTTTCTTCATGCTCTTGGCAAGCTAAAGACTCCAGGACAAATGCAGGCCTTCTTCTCAGAGGGAGATGGCTGCTCTTCAGTGCTACTAGCACTCAGCCTTCTCGCTTCTCTGTCCCATTCATCACAGCTGCAATTCCTGGGCCCATCTCCTCTCTTCAGGCCCTCAATCTCTCCTACCTCTTGCAGCTGACAGCACTGCCGCGACCTCACCCAGAACTGTGCTTTTCAAACTATGGATCATCCTAGGAATCCAATGCAGCCTTTCCAGTAGAGGCACAATCTGACATCGTGACCTGTCCTGGCATGCAAAGGGAAGTACGACACATCACTTACGCAGTAATCTGCCAAAGGGTGTCACCAAGATCAAACAATAAGGAAGCAATAAGGAAAACCTAGAATGTGGAACATTCTAAGAGACAACTGGCTTGGACTCTGCAAAAGTGTCAGTGCCATCTAAAACAAAAACAAAAGGGTGGAAGATTGTTTTAGATTTAAAGGAGATAAAGATACAAAACTAAATGCAATGTGTAGACAAACCTTGATTGGATTCTGGTTCCCCAAAAATAGCTCTCTTATTGAGGAACATTGGGAAAGTTTGAATATAAACTGCATATCATATGATTTTATTAGTTTTCCTAAGCGGCATAATGATAATGTAGTTATATTGGAGAATGTCTTTACTCTCTAAGAGATGTATGCAGAGGTGAAGAGACATGTTTGCAATTTTCAAAAACATATACAATCTTCATTATTCACAGGTTCTGCGTTTGCAAATTTGCCTACTTGCTAAAATTTCTTTGTAACCCCCAAATTAATACTTATGGTGCTTTCATGGTCACTTACAGACATGTGCAGAGTGGTGAAAAATTGGAGTCACTCAATGTGCCCATTTCCAGCTGTGGCCAACAAGGTGATACTCTGTCTTCTTGCTTCACTTGTACCATAAACAGGTGTTCCTGTCACCGTCTATTTAGTGCCAAGTTTTTCACATCTTTTTGTGTCTTTGTTGGAGATTTTGCTGTTTAAAATGACCCCAAGCATAGTGCTGAAGTGCTGTCGAGTGATCCTCAGCACAAGAACGCGCTGTGTGCCTTGTGGAGAACATCCACGTGTTAGATAAGCTTCATTCAAGCACGAGGTACAGTGCTGTTGGCTGTGAGTTCAGTGTTAATGAATCAACAATGTACATTAAATAATATGTCTTTAAAAAGCAGCACACATGAAGCAAGTTTAATGAAAATGTAACCAGAGGTTCACAGGAATCTAACCCTGTATTTCTCCCAGAAGCAACGATTTGATATTTGTTAATTCAGTGTTTGCTACTGAGTTCAACTCAGTAAATAATAGGAACTGATTGTATGTGTGTATACATACATATATACACATATACACAGACATATGCATATACATATATACATACGTGTGTGTTATATTTATGCAAAGAGACTGCACAGATATAGCAAAATGTTAACTATGTGAAGAGTATATGAATATTCATTGTTCTAATCTTTTTTACCTGTGGATTTAACTTTTTTACAATAAAATGTTGGGAAGAAAACATACATGTACACACACAAACTGATCTGTTAGTAGTCATAAGATTAATTTAGAGAGTCCAACCAGCATTTTTGCAATGAAAGAGAATGGAACGGAGTAGAGTAGAATAGAAAAGAAAGTTTTGTGAAATTTGTTTTCAGATAGAGGGTGGATGTGTGTTTGCTGGGTTGTAAAGTAAAATGTTTTCCTTATTACGAGTTATAGTTCCAAAAAATTAGCAAGTCGCAGATCTATAGAACCAAAGACATCCACCTGACACCCCTCTTTCACCTCCTCTTTTCTTCAAAGTGTTTCTGTGCCAGGGTCCAGCCCTGTTTCTAGATGGAGTCCTTCTCCCTCCCAGCCTGGCTCACCACAGGCTGTGGCTCCTCCCCCCTGCCCTCACCCCATCCATTATCCTCAGCTTCTCTATCACTCCACCCCTTCCCATGTGCTCCTTCCAGGCCATCTGGAATCACACTGTATTCTCCCCTGTATCATCCCCTTGGCTCTTATACCTTTCCCTCTAGTCCTATGCAAAGGTACAATTTGTCCATCATCAACCCCTTGAACTTGCTTCTCATCAGTGCACCACGGAGGCAGTCATGGGGGTCTATGAGAGCAGAGGGGAAACACCTGGAGAGAAGGGGAAAGCAGCGAAAGCTTCCAAGAGGAGGTGGTACCCCAAAGATTAGAAGTTTCTTTTATTAAGTGACTAGCAGAGTTCCATATAGGGAATAGAAATGTTTTGTAATGTTTGGAAGAAGAGACAGGAGTTGGCATAGCAAAAAGTTACAAGGACAAGAGCATTCAAGATAGCAGGAACAGCTAGGGAAAAACAAGGCATGATGGAAGGAAGCAGCAGTAAGAAGAGTTTGGAAAAGTGGGATAATCTAAGAATCAGAAATGTAAGTGGGATGCCCTTCCTGATATCACAGAAAACAACCCAAAAACATACTGTGGCTTCTTCATTGCTATGGAAGCCACGGAGAGTAGGATAGAAACCACATGCTGAGTGGCTTCTGTACCCTAACAGATGCTCACGGCTCTGAGGAAATAGAAGATGCTAATTAGGGAAATATTTTCTTTCTCATTTTGGCTTAAGTTGGTAATAGCCAGCTTCCCTGTAAAGTGTCCATTCTTGATATAGGTGTTTTCACCTGTAAGTCTCAAAAACAAAATAAAAAATAAGTGATCCTACAGCTACAAAGAAAACTGGACATGAAGGATGCATCCAAGAACACCAGTCATACCTCTCCAGTGCTCAACACAGTTCTGTCAACAGAGTCTTCCATCCTTCATCGGAGGCCCAGGATAACCTTCTATCCTAAATGACTCAGATTGGGGCAGAGGAGGCAAGGAAGGTCCTCCCTGTGGAAAAGAGTGAGAATTCCATAAGGAGGTGGGTGGAGCTTCTCAGGAAACCAGCTTAAAGAAGGAAGAGCAAAGGTAAAGGCAGGGGAGGACCTGGGCTGTCCCCTTAGAATGGCCTGACTCTTCCTGTGCTGTCTCCTCACATAAACAGATTTCACAATCTTAGGGGTGACTGGAAGCAAGCTACTCATCAGGTGAACCAGTCTTGCCCAGAAAGAACTTTGTTACGTGTCCTCCTAAGTCCACACACAGCCTTATTTACGTAGATTTTATTTGCAATGGCTCAGTATCTTTATGACATTGACCTCTATCTTGTCTAGCACAATGTTTTCTTACAAGTAAACCTGGGAAAACTCAGCATTTGGCAGCTTCCAGGCAAGGGAGAAACAAAAGAGACCCTCCAAACTGAAGTTCTTTGCAGGGATCACATATTTGGTATTTGTGGATTAATAATAGCTATGGGATAAAGAAAGTGTGGTACATTTATACACTGGAGTATTACTGTGCCATAAAAAAGAATGAAATCTTACCATTTGCAACAACGTGGATAGACCTAGAGAATATTATGCTATAAGTCAATATTATGCTTATGTGAAATAAGTCAGACTGAGAAAGACAAATACCATATGTGGAATATAAAGAACAGAATAAATGAGTAAACAAAACAGAAATAGACTCATATATGCTGAGAAAAACCTGATGTTTGCTAGATGGGAGGGAAGTTGAAGGATAGGGGAGAAGGTGAAGGGATTAGAAAGTACAAATTTATAGTTACAAAATAGTCATGGAGAAGTGAAATACAGTATGGGGAATATAATCAATAATGTTGTAAAGATTATGTAAGGTTTCAGATGGGTATTGGATTATATACATTATATTATTATATACATTATATATTATTATATATACATAATGTATATATATATATACATTATATATTATTATATAGATTATATAAATGCCTAATCACTGCGCTATACACCTGAAACTAATATAAATAATATTGAATGTCAATTATAACTATATATATATATATATATATATATATATATATAGTCACAGGCTGTAAAGTACCGCACAGGGAATATAGTCAATGCTATTGCAATAGCTCTGTACGATGTCAGAGGGGTAGTAGACTTGGGGGGGTTATCACTTTGTGAGGGGCGTAAATGTCTAATCATTATGTTATTTTGTACACCTGACGCTAATAAAACATTCGGAGATAAAATTTTTAAACAATAAATGTATATGGAAAGAAAATAAAAATAGCTACTGTGTTTCCCCAAAAATAAGACCTAGCCGGACAATCAGATCTAATGCATCTTATGGAGCAAAAATTAATGTAAGACCTGGTATTATATTATATTATATTATATTATATTATATTATATTATATTACATTACATTACATTATATTATATAACATCTGGTCTTATATAAGATCAGGTATTATATTATATTATACATTTTATATTATAGACCCAGTCTTATATTATAGTAAAATAAGAGTGGGACTTATATTAATTTTTGCTCCAAAAGACACATTAGAGCTGATTGTCTGGCTAGGTCTTATTTTCGGAAAAACACGGTATTAGTGATTTGCCTGAGTGGATTCCGAAAGGCCAAAATGCATGAGGAACCAATGTATTCCAGATTGGTCAGTGTTCTCTAACCTTTCAATGACAACTCTCATTTATTTAATATTCACTTTTTGAAAACCTGCTGTAATTCTGGGTACCTCACTAGCATTTTGCCGGCCCACCTCTCTGTGAAGAAATCTCTGCCTTCCATGCTTGAGTCCCATTTGTCACTGACTGCCTACCATTTATAATTCTCAGACTGGTGTCCTATGAGACAGATTGAGCAACTACATTTGGCCTGCATAGTACTGGCCAGCATAGCTGCATGGCTGTCGTTTTGAAATCTTGAATTATCTATTGCATCTAAAATGTAGGAGACTCCGCCATGTTCTGGTTATCTATTGCTGCATAACAAACCACCCAAACTTAGTGGCATAAAACACAACCATCTGCCATCCTCATGCAGGTCAGGAATTTGGACAAAGCTCAGCTGCGGGGTGAGGGGTGCTGGTCTCTGCTGCCTCAACTCTGCAGCCTCAGCAGGGAAGACTCAAATGGGCTGAGTAACTTGAAGAGCTAGAGTGCTGCTCAGACTAATCCTATCATCCATATTCCCAGGACCAGTTTATTTAAAATGTATATATTGAAAGATAATATTTATTTTTTGAAAAATCCAAAATTTTATGTCTTAAATGGTGAAGGAGTACAACGATGGCAATCATAGAGACTTACAAATGTTCCCATTCACCTCAAAAGGGGGAACTGGTGAAAACCCATCTTTCAGGGCCTTCATAGTGGTATATCTGAGGTTTGCTTGAGAAATCACCCTGAATTGACTCTAAGCTCTGGATCTACACATGTGAAAAGGAAGACCTCCTGACATTCTAAAGGTATTTCACACCTCTCCTGGACCTGGTTCCCCTGCTCACCTCCCCCTGGCTGTTAATTATGTTTTCATGCAAATTTTCTGGCCTTTGTGACATATGTTAATGAATATTGCAAAAGAGAAGAAAATAACACTGGTGTTTGCTCACAATTTTTATTCTCATCCTAAAGTATTAGGCCCCAAACTGTCTATTTCATCAATGCTTGTTGCTTTAATAAATATTTCACATTCCTCTTTCAATGTGCCATAATCTTGCAAGTTTGTTGTTATACTTCACATTTCATCCAATGAGAGCTAGGAACCATAAATTTGGGGTTGTGTAATTATCAGTGGACTCATAGCCTTTTATTTGCTTAAATGCAAAATGTTTTTCATACTTTCAGTGAGTTGAAATGACTCTTGGAATATGGTACTAGATTGAACATATCCCTCATAAATTTTACGTTTCCTCTTAATGTTAAATTTATTTTGCTAAATACACAGAAGTGGTCAGTGCTATTGAAAATAATTAAAAGTCTTTAGTAATGCAAGGACCACAAAGTTCCATTATTATGCCCTGTCCTGAGGGAACCCAAAACCAGCTCCCCTCTGTCCTTGCAGAGAAGAAAAAGGGTACTACTCTCACACAAGCTTTGGTGTGAGGCTGGCCTGTGTTCAAATCCCTGCTGGGAATTTTTGGGAACGTCTGGCTCTTATTCTCATAAGAGTAAAACAAGGATAATGACGACTACAACTCACAAGGCTATTGTGAGAATTGACTATCTCTTGGAAGTCCCATATGGCTGTGGTTTAATGCTTAAACTGTGAAGTCAGAAAAAACTAAATTCAAATTCTTGCACTAGGACTTACTAGTTAAGTGACCTTGGGTAAGTCACGTAAGCTCTCAGCCTTAACTTCTTCATCTCTAAAACGAAACTGCTAATAGTGCTTACTTCATAGGATTGTTGTAGAAATATAAATGAGATGCAAATACATGTAAATGCCAATGCAGTGTCAAGCACATAAGGTCCTTAAATATACAGGCTCCTTTTCCTTTCTCTTGATTCACGTTCTTTTGGACCATACTCCCTGCATCTCAACGTTCTTATTCCTGGTTTTCCAGGATCTGGGTTTTCAAGCATCCCATCCATGTGTCAGAACAAGTCCCAATATCCAACTTAAACACCAGGATTCCTACAGCCCCAAGGGCCTGATCCAATGGTAAAAGCTCCTTCGCAGCACACAGTAGAAACCCAGGACCTCAGCTGACCCTTAGGGAAGCTGCTGCCTTGTGGGCAGAAGCTCAAGAGCTCTGAGGAAACAACCAGCCTCAGTTTGGCAGCAGCCTTGGGCTCAGAGAGGGAAAAGGCTGTGGCAGGCTGGAGAGGCCACTTTCCTGTGGTGCACATGGATGCCCTGGCCAAAGCAGGGTCTGGGGAAGAAGCTGGAGAAGAAACACAGTTAGTTGAACACAGTGGGTCTTCCCCACTCTTTCCCACAGCTTAGTCTTGACAGGTGTGAAACCACTACGAGGACCCTTGCTTCTCAGGCCCTCCAGCCCCAGCACAGCCTTTCTTGGTCTCTCTGTTTGCAGCAAGTGCCTGTTTTGTTCCCAGACCTCATGCAAGGAGACCTCATGCACCTCATCCCAAAGAACCCACTACATGAGGTGATTTCTTCGGGGTCACACAGCTAGTTAACGGTAGTGCCCAACTGAGTCACCTGGGTCTAGAGTATGTGCTACTCTTCTCTGATCCTTCAGATAAAGATGGTTGTTGAAGGAGGGGTGGAGGTTTTATATATGTACATATGTGTATTTACATATGTATGTGTATATGTATATGAATACATATATATATTATATGTATATGTGCACCTAATAAGCATTTTTTTATAGTTACCATTTACCAAACATTTCCCAAGTGCTAGACCCTAATTAAATCTTCATAATATCACCATGAGGTTGTTGTTATTAGTCTTACTTTACAGTTGAAGAAACTGAAGTTCAGAGAAGTTAAGTGACTTGCCCAAAGTCACACAGCTGGTAAGTAACTGAGGCAGAATCAGAATTCAGGCCTGGCTCTTCACCACCGAGACTGGCTCTTCCCAAACACTGGCTCTTCACCACCGAGGAACTCTCTCAAATCCAGGAATGAAGTCATGTTGGAAAATGCAGGCTGCTGCTGGAGAACTTTCTATTTCAATAGAAATTTGATCAGTGTAATGATTCCTGGGAGCTTCTTGCAATCGGGAAGGGATCAAAGAAAGGGTGAAAAAACATACCTCTGTGTTTGGGAGCTGAAAGTAATCTGGTTCAGGTCAGATAAGAGGCCCAGAGAGCGGTGGTGTGGGAATGAAGATCTGGGGGAGGCTCACCGGAACTCTGGGAGTGAGGTCAGCAGCAGCAAAGAGCAAAGCCAAGCAGAGTCATCCCAGGAAGGACCCCAGAGGCCCAGGATAATATATGACAGGGAGAGAGCAGCACAGCTACCAAAATGGCCTGGGGACCTTCAGTGCTTGTCTCCTCAGAGGTGGTGTCTCCTCTCCCTTCACTAGCTGGCCAACGAGATCTTATAAATAGTAGTTGACAAGTGGGAGGAAGTTAAGTCATCAAAAGTTACTTGCAAGGTTTCATTAATATGGAGTGCCGGTAACTATACTAGACGAATCTTATAAGTAATTTGTTTAACGCAGTGACAGCTTTATGGGTAGGCATCAGGGTCCCCAATTTATCTGTGAGGAAACAAGCTTAGAGAAGCTAAGAAACTTGTTAATAAGTAGCAGAAAGAACCCACCTTCTTTCCCCTACACCACACAGTACGGACAAGATATTTATCATCTGTGTACCTAAGCATAATATTAAGCATTCTGTAAGTTGTTGACATGTCACCAGTCTGAGTTACATTTCTTGTTGGAAAAAACTCTCGTGCTAGGAAAAATGATTCCATATTTTCAGTCCTCCCCATTCTTTTTGTTATAGAGCTCTTTCTTCTGCCTTTCTGTGCAGATCTGCAGCACGGCTCATGCGGCTACCTGCCTGCACGGGCCAAGCGCTGTGTGTGCTTCATCTCCCATCCAAATGCACCAGGCTCCAGTGGGCCAGCCTCTGTCAGGCCCAGCAGTTGATAGATTGGCCTTTTTGCTGGAGTTGTACCAAGAATTTCTCCATCCCTCTTTGCCAGAATGCATGTTTCCAATTATGTGAAACTCTTTGGGAGAGGTTAACTTCTTTTTGAATTGGTTAAATAAAAACGTGGTGTTCGGGAAGGCACCACCCTTGCTGTATGAAAGAGTCCCAGTGGAGTGAAGCGATTGTAGCCTAGTCTACAACCCGCGCTGGAGTCCCTCCAAGCCAGCAGTGGCATTATGCACTGCAGATTTCCTTTTTTATGCCCAATTTTCTCCTGTTTGCAAGAGAGAGGGGTGTCTGCTATGGAGAAATGGATCTCTATGGTCATAGTGCCTTGGGTAAGTGGCTGGAGGCAAGAGAGTAGATGTGCCCCAAACACACACCTTTGCTTTTCCTAGGCATCATGGAAGTTGGATTCTGGACTGGTATTGCAAGAAAGTGCAGACCTTAATGCCAAGCAAGTAGCCTGGTAAAGAATTGTTAAATAGGATGACACTCTCCCCCACCCCCCTACCCAGAGTCCTGGCCCTTCCCTCCCCCCCTGGAGGCCATCTCTTCCTCCAAATCTTTGGCTGCATATGCTCAGAAATCTGTCTCCTCTCTCCCTTTCTCTCTGCTGCCTCACCCCTACCTCCCCTCCCCAACACATGCATATACATTGTCATTGAGATTTCCACAAACACCAAAACAAGAAGCATGGAGGGTTTGGGAGCCAGAGAGGATGTCTTCCATCCTTTGCTGTCCCACAGACTGATTTCTTCCAGCCAGTGGCCTCGTCTCCTCCAGGCTCACTCCAGTTTCATGTAGGCTGAGGGCCAAAGTGTTGATGCCAAATCCACAGTAGAGTTAATTCTGGATCACCCTCCCTCCCACTAATGGTTTCCCGCTGAGCAAATCTTTCATACTATTGCCTAACAGACTGGGACTCCATCCCTCACACACCCTCTCCCAGTCATCCCGTTGCTGCTGAAATGGGGAATACCCACCATGTAAGTGATCATCCAAGGGGGAGAGGGCAGGGGTGGTGGTTGAGAAAGGCTTCAGCAAGACTCTGGTGCTTGCACTACATCTTAAAATATATTTCAAGATTTTCTTTCAAGGCTTTAACGTGCTTTTGAGGGAGTGGGTGGAATGACAAGTAAGAAAGGCCTTTCTAGGCAGAGAAGGTGAGGCACTGCACAGAGATGAAATCTCACAGCCTAATCGAGGAAGAGTAGAATAGCAAGGAGCTCATCGTAGTCAAATTATAAGATGTGAATAGGGTGCAGGTCAAAGGTGAAGCTGCAGAAGAAGTCAACAGCCCTCCACCAAGGTCCCTGTGTGCAATGGCAAGGGTCTGAGACTCAATGTTATTGACTAACGGAGTCATTGAGGAATTTTAATCAGGAGAGATATGCATTTTCCAAACATCATTATGGGAGTGTATGGAGAAAGACACAGTTGGAAGCAGAGAAACGGGAAACTCATGTAGTGATAGTCCAGGAAAGAAACGAGAATCAGGAGCGAAGCAGAAGCAGCGTGGGTGTAAAGGTGAAGACCAACCAAGAAACGATATTTAACATGCAGAGCGTACAAGACATTGTGAGTGACGGTGAGGTTTAGAGGTGGGCACCAGGTAACACGATCCTGACTTGGGGACTGGGTGATTAATGGCTCCATTCATTCAGGGAGGTAGGAAATGCCAGAAGAAGAGAGGTTGGAGAGAGCCCACGATGAGTTCGATTATGCACATGTGGAGTGGGAGGTCCCTGTACAACATGCAAGTGGAGATGTCCAGTTGGTAATTGGCAACCTCAGTCTGGAGTTCAGAAAAAGGGTCAAGGCCGGATGGGAGTCCATGTGTTGGGTCCCCGGAACCCAGAAGTCTAATCTGGTCTTCTTTCCATCCACTTCTAACTGCTCTCAACCCCCAATGCCAATCTGCCCTAGTTCCCAATTAATTGGAATGGTTTTGGGAATCATGTGGACGATATGGTCTTTAACGCCCAGAAACCACTCACCCGCCCCATGCCAGTTATTTGCCATCTAACAGGAGGAAACACCTTTTGAACTCTTTGGTATGTCCCCCAGTGAATGCTGGCATTTTATGCAGCCACAGCAAATCTGGAATGAGAGAGCTGTGGGTTTTTGATGGTGGTGGCATTTGGGGGGGGCCTTCTGGAACTCTGTATAGTACATGACCTGAAACAGAAAGAAAATTATGTGCAAAGCTCAGGAGACTAGAAAGAAATTAGCACATCTGGGAACTGCAAGTAGATATGTGTGGGGAGGCGGAACAGGAAGGATAGATAGGAACCAAATCTTGCAAGGTCTTATAAATCATGTTAAAGACTTTGGAGCAGGGAACTGACATAATCAAATGGATACTTTAAAAAGATTGTTCTACCTGCAAGATCGAGACATGATTGCAGGGAGAGGGGGCAATACTGGAAGCTGGGAGACCCGATAGAAAGAAGCCATTGTGATATAATTCAGGCAAGAGATGATGATAGCCTGGCCTACGGAGGTAGCTGTGAGGACAGACACCAATGGAGAGATTTGAGAGCTTTATAGGAAGTGGGAACTATAGTATTTGAATAGTAAGCCTCCTAAAGCTCTAGGTCATCACTGTCACCTGTGATCTCCACCTACCCTTACCTGACAAGATGGATCCCCCAAGGCGAAAAAACAGGTTGTCCTGTGCTCTGAACTATGGTCATATATGGGTGACCAGTCCCTCTCACAGTTTTTGTAAGTCTGGAATTTGGGATCAGCTGAGCAGCAGAGACTCTCATGAGGTTGCAATTGTGATGCCAGTCAGGGCTACAGGCAGCTGGAGGCTTGAATGTGACCGGAGAATCAGCTTCTAAGGTGGTCAGCCACAAGCTGGTGCTGGTTGTTGATGGCCTCAGTTTCCTCCTATGTGAAACTTTTCACAGAGCAGCTTGAGCATCCTCACAACATGGGAACTGGTTTCCCCCAGAGTGAGCTACTCAAGAAGACGAGGCAGAAGCCACAACCTGCTTTATTAGCTCGCCTCGGAAGGCACACACCATCCTCACACAGTATTTCATTGGTCACACTGTTAGCCCTAATTCACATGAGGGGACTACACAAGGGCATCAATGCCACAAGCGAGAATCGTTAAGGGCCCTGGGAGACTGGCTAACTTACTACTAAGTGCTTCATTCAAGATTCACGCTCAGGTCTGTGGAACATCTGACTTCACTCCCCTGAATACAAAAAGTGTTCTCTGGTCAAATAAGCTTGGAAAATACTAGATTAAACAAAGTTACACGCTATATTTATCTCCTGAGAACCATGTATGGTGATTCTCCAGGAGCAGACTCATGTGACCTAGGGACCAATTTGGGAAGTAGGGTCCAACCTGTGCTTCTGGGAGCTCTGAACAGGAGATCTGTCTGTAGGTGGAAAGAGAAGAAGGCAATGGTCCTTTTACAGAGAAGAGTAAGGAGAAAATTCCAGAAAAGAATGGCAAAACGCCCAGCCATAAAAGTTGGGACTATCCACATTATGCCAAGCTGTAGTGGGACTGGATTCTACACTGCTTGTTTTAGTGTTAACCATGGCTTCAGAGTTCGTAGTCAAATTCAAAGATAGATAGTAGATGGTTTTATCCAGATATATCAGGGAAAACCATTTTTATTGTTCACTTTACTCTCTGATAGCAAAATAAACTGATGATGTCTGTAATATGAAACTTGCACAATACAAGTTGTAATCACATGCTTCTGAATCTCAATGCGATTCAAGGTAAATATGTTGGGCTCTAGTGGCCTTACAGTCGTGCTTCGGCACCTGGCTACATAGGAAAATCTCCTAGAGAAACTCTAAAAACATAGTCATACCTAGGTTCCACTCCAAATCAACTAAATCAGAAATCTAGGATGTGAGGCTTGGGGACCAATAGTTTTTAAAAGCTCCTCTAGGTGATTCTAATGTGTGGCCAGAGTTGAACACTGTTCTATGACTCTTGTTCTAGCATTCTCTCTTTTCTGTCTGTCTGTCTGTCTGTCTCTCTCTCTCTCTCTCTCACACACACACACACACACACACACCAACCTCCAGGCAAAACATCCAACTTTAGAACTACCCTAGACTGCCCAGTGGCTCAGGTCTCCAGGCAGGTCCCCGGTTCGATTCCCACATGGGCCAATGAGCTGCGCCCTCTACAGCTAAGATTGTGAACAACAGCTCTCCCTGGAGCTGGGCTGCTGTGCATTGCTGTGGGCTGCTGTGCGTTGCCGTGGGCTACTGTGTGCCGCCTTGAGTGGCTGGTGGCCAGCATGAGTGGCCAGCAGCCAGAGTGAATGGCTGGCAGCCAGCGTGAGCCGCTGTGAGCAGCCGACCGCCAACCTACTGCCTCACCCAGGGGGAGCACAAGGCTCATGATACCAGCATGGGTCAGGGAACTGTGTCCTACACAACTAGACTGAGAAACAACGGCTTGGACAGGAGAAGAGGGGGGAGGTGGAAGCAAAAAGGGGGGGGAGAACTACCTTAAAACCATTTTTCCCCTTCACAGGACCTAGCACAGCACCTGGTACGTGGTGGTACTTAGGCCATATTTATTGATCTGAATTGAAGGCATTTTTCTTGAGGAAACTATTGCTCCTGACAGCTCTTTGGTTTGGTCTGACAGAACACACTCCTACTGACAGTTTGAGACCTTGAGCAGATGAAGGGCACGATTCTTCTTATGGCTTTTAACATTTGAGTGCCACAGGATACGTTTTTCTGTAGTTTTGGTCATTGACTACATGTACCTTAAGATTTAAGCTGACACGCAACAAATCTTTCTAGGATTTTGAGACAGAACACCTCTTACCAAGGCATCTGAAATCAGTGGAGATTCTGGCTCGTAAAACACCAGAGACAAGAATTTCAAACGTGGCAACACAATCTCAGTTATATAACATGTACTTTTCATTATTTTTAAAGCAATGATTGTCTCAAAAAATAATGTAAAAGGAGAGGTTTTTTTTTAAGTATTTGGAATAAAATTAAGTTAAAACTAAGCCTAAGGGAGGACAAATATTGGTTTGAAAGATAGATTTTCATCACTTAAAAAATCCTAATTAGTATTTACGAAACAGGGCAGATGGGAAACACGGCTGAGAGGGAACTTATCTCTGCATAGGTTTTTTACTTATTGGTTTATGAATCATGTGCATATCTCACTTATTCAAAAACACAATAAAAATAAATAGAATGTAATCAACTATATTGTATATCATATGAAAAAAATGGCATTATAAGATTAATGAATTCGTTGCTTTGGTCTATTAGTATTTATTTTGCTTTTCAAGTTTAAAGTAATTGGAAACTAATCTCTTCCATATTGCTGCATGAATTCACTGAATCACAAATGTTATGCCTTTTTTCTCTTGAACTACATAGGTTTTTTTAAAAGTCCCATTTTCTACCCTAGGCCTCTTTGCTGGCCTGAATGCAGGACTCTGGGAGGCCTAATGCCCAAGAGATGGGCCAGAGAGCCATGTAACAAGCCAGGAAAAAAATTCAGAATCAGATGGAAGAAACTTAAGGTGGGCAAGGAAACATACCAGACTGGAAAATGATCAGGCTGGCATTTTCCTGACCAAACTAGCTTGCCTGTGCAGCAGACCTGGCCCATTAGTCAGAACAATCTTTAAGAGAATCAGTAAAGACAACTCAAGTGGAGAACAATTACTTGGAGACAGTTGTCATGAGAAGAGCCTGGATCAGCCTCTCACAGACAAGCATAATTGCAGCCTGCAGCCATGGCCCATCTCTTTCACCTGCGTCCTGAAACATCATATTCCTTCACCTGGGAACTAAGCCTTCCCTCCAGGTTGAATGGTAGAGAGGAAGCACTACCACGGACTAAACTTGGACGGCACTACAGTTTGTGTTGCTGGTACCAGGCCCTTTTAGGAGCAGGAGGGACACAGCAGAGAAGCTGAAGAAGCCTGTGGGGAAGGAAGTCCAAATTGAGACCTGGGGAAAAGGTGGGCTGTGGCTGTCATTTCCAGGGACCACCCAAGGAATGAAACTTTTGGCCTGAGTAGGCCCACTCCATCAGGAGATGGACCAAGGTCACCACTTAAGTGTTTCACTCAGAAGCTGATGAGCACATAACTTGGAGACATGGGAGCTTCGCTCTTGGTGCACACTGATGGGCAGAAAAGCAGTGGCTCTCAGTCATCTCTCAGTGGGCCTTCTTTCCATCTTGAGGGTCCATAGACGCAGCTCTGTGGCTGCTGCTGCCCATGTGCACAGTCTGGAGTGGCTCTAAGGACAAGTTCTGGAACAAGCCGGCCTGAATCCAGATCCCCGTGCTTCTGCTTCCCAAACTGTGATTATGTCAGTCAGAGCTCAATGGTTCACCAGTGACAGAAACCAATTCTGCTAAGTTCAGCCCAAAGGAAATTTATTAGATGGGTGTTGGGCCATGGCTAGGGGACCAGGACAGGAGCCAGCATGGTTCTGACATCTATACCATCTTGTCCCAGAGCTGTTGCTGGAGAGAATCCACTCCCACCATTTGTATGCTTTTGTCCGTATGCTGTGACAAAGAGAAGATTGAGACTGAGGGCTACAAAATCCCAGAATCTATTTACTTGAGTGACATTGAATAAGCTACTTACCTTATTTTAGCCTCAGTTTTCTCATTTGTAAAATGGTAATATCATTAGTATTTACAAGAGTTTGTTCTGGGAAATCAATAAAATAAGGGAGGGCAGACACTTAGGCCAGTGCTTGCCCATAGTTGGTGCTCAACAGATGTCAGCCACCACAGCTCGTATCTTCCACTCTTGGTTAGCCCAAACCTTTGTTCAGAGGTCCCCTGTGTCTGGCGAGGGGTGCTGTTTCCCTGCAGGCTCTGGAGGGGCCGCCTTGTTGCAATGTAACCTGAATTGTTCTGACCACTTAGGACACATGAACAGGATCTGCAGCCACCACTCCCTCCGGGATCCTTCCCAGCAGGGCAAGGGTTCCCTGCTCTCAGGAAGCCACCTCCCTGCCCTTTCCCTTGGTATACCCCAAAGGGATCTCACGCATTCCTAGGAAAACTTTCGGTTTTGGCAAAAACATTTCATCCCAACAATTATATTTTAAGTGTATTTTAAGTGTATCGATCCCCCTGTTGTCAGCAGGACTAGAAAACATGGTTTACATCTGTCACCCACAATCTGTCTCTTCACATGTGAGACTATAAATATCCCTCAGCTTCACCCCTGCCCCACCACCTGTGACTTCTGCTGACTCCGGGCAGAGTGAGCAAGTCTACTTTGCTGTTTCTCAGAGATGTCATTTCTTAACTTCATAATTCAGTTAGCAGCTTGAAAATCATTCATCCAAGGAACACACTTTGACTTGTGCTCTGCCCCCAGGATGCACACGCGTGCGCGCACAC
The DNA here is from genome assembly GCF_004115265.2 of Rhinolophus ferrumequinum. NCBI lineage: Eukaryota > Metazoa > Chordata > Mammalia > Chiroptera > Rhinolophidae > Rhinolophus > Rhinolophus ferrumequinum. The sequence continues at coordinate 78,908,357 of NC_046294.1, read as the reverse complement.
ACTGTGCCTGCTTACTCCCAGGACGTCGTCATCAAGCCGTTGCTCTGTCTCACGAAAGTTTGACTCTGAGGAAGCACCACTCTTCGATGTATCCTTTAGCTGCCTTGGTCAAGTTCTCACCACTTTTACCTGCTGCTTCTTCAAATCTCAAACAGCAAATTCCACTGTCTCGAAGATTTTTCTACTTCCTTGCGTAAAACGAGACCTCCCCACCTCCTCTAAAGGTATGTGTGTGTGTGTGTGTGTGTGTGTGTGTGTGTGTATGCGCACGCGCGCACACACCCACGACACCCACGTGAAATACCCTTCACTCACCACCTCGTGAAATACGCAGTGTGACATTGCTTGTCTTCAAAGTACTGACATACATAATTTATTGAAGCAGTTTGTGGATTAAATCAGGGTTCGAGCAAGTGTTTGTTCAGTAAAAAGAGCCTGTTAGAATTCTGGCCACTGCAGCAAAGAGGGTGCTGCATTTTCAGGCTTTCTACAGAAACAAACCCAGTCTACCAAAATCTGACCTCACGAAACCTGTCTCTGTCCTTCAAGATTTTTCCCTTCAGGTCCGTCCCATCTTGCAGTGAAAGTGAGCTGTCTACACTGCAAATCCCATAGTGTCAACCTCCCAAATGCTTCCCACATACCTATGATCAACATTCCACTGGCTTCTCCAACCCCAGCTTCCCACCTTGTACCAGAATAAAGTTCAACTTTCCTGTCACAACTCACAAAGGCCATTGTTATTTGACTCATGCTCACCTCCCCAGCCCTTTTCACCTCCAGTTCATCCAGCAGCACTCAGTCAAGCCCCCTTCTTTCCACTCAGGACTGCTTTCCCAGCCCCTCAAGCCAGGGTTTAGGTCCTTCTTATGTGCTCACACACATCAAAACACAACTTGAGGACAGGGACTGTGTCCTTCTTAGCTGTCCCTGCCGCTGTTAATTCAGTGCTCATCCAAACAGGCTCTCAATTATTACAGATTGAATTAATATGTGTGAAGAATGAATTAAAAGGATAGGGAGGGGCCTCACCGAACTGAAAGATGTCTTGCTTCACCGCAGGACTGGAGACTGGGTCCCAGGAATAGTGGAGCAAGCCATCTGAGAATGAATTAGTTATTTACAGGATGCGGATATTATGGCGAAGGAAGCCAGTAATAAGAGAAAGGGATTAGTTACCAGGAGGAAATAACGCAAATTGGAGTCAATTTAATCAACTAATTTATTCATTCAACAAGCATTTACAGAGGAGCAGCAGCATGTCTAGCACCACACTAGGTCCCAGGAATAAAAGAAAATAAGGAACAGTCCTTATCCTTAAGGAACTCTGAGTTCAGTAGAAAGAGACAGATGTTTACAAAAATGAATGATAATAAAAATAAATAACACTAATAACAACAACTACCTTTGTTGAGCCTCCCAGCATTCTGCATCCTGTCCTAGGCATTTTATAGACATTTGGTCTTATTTTCACCTTCCCAACACATTGCTGAGCTGGGTGGGTGGGAAAAGGGCGGAAGGGCCTTTAAGCGGGGGCTGTAATGAGAGCCAAGACCGGGCGCGGGGCAGGGCCGCCGCCTTTCGGCTCCAGTTGCAACCCCTTGGGCAGTGTTGCGTTGGCCAATGTGGCCTTTCTGCAGCTGGACCTGGGGCTTCAGCCAATCAATCTTGCAGCCCAAGCAATTGCACTGGGGCCTCCGCAGAGCCCGTAATTAATCTGGCTGGAAACAGAACTTATTTTTACACCTCTTCACATCAGTCCCCATAGACCAGGCTAGAGCACAAAGTGAGAAAACATGAATTGATCACAGCTGTGAAACCATGGTAATTAGTATGAAGTACAGAAACCCTTATTTCTGTGGCTGGAACCCCTGGCTTCCTGACCACAAGTGATTAATAACACAAATACCTATGCCCCAGCTTTCCACCCTAGTATACAGCCCTGCCGGCAGCTCCCTGCTTACCTCCTGCCCAGTCATCAGTCAGCTCAAGTTGTACAATGGGCTTTGGAGTCAGTAGGAGGAAGGGCGCTGCTAAAAGCTGCTGCAGCCACAACTAAAGACCAAATGATTGTCAGTCGGGTGAAGTATGGTGCAAGGGCTCACAGTATGGTCCCTGAGGCCACAGACTTGAAGTCAAGTCAATTGGGTTCAAATCCCAGCACCTACTTGCTAACTGTGTAACCTGGGGCAAGTAATTCATCTCTCTGAGCCTCTGTTTCTTTATCTATGGAAATAATAATATATGGAACAGTGTTTCTCAAACTATCTGAAGCAAAGGACCAGTTTTCAGTTTTAGGTTTTTGGGTGGTTTTTTTTCCCCTCAAACTTAGACTGATACTTTTGTAAAATACAATGAAAATAAAATACTTGAACAATGATCTCATGCTTAGAAGTTGCGGCAATGTCAAATTGCTATAAAAATGTTGAGGTACTTATTGTCGGTTTCTATACTTACTATCATGGACCATTAACAAACAGGTTATGGATCAGCACCAATCCACAGATCACACTCTGGGAAGCACAACATCTGGCACAGAGTAAGAGTGAGCAAGTGTTAGCTGCTATGATTATGAGTCCCCTGTATACGCCAAGGCTCAGGCCCACCATCACACAAACACAGCGCTGGTCAACCTGAGAGACTTCTGGACTTTGTAAAGTTTCATCAAGCAAACGCTCTGGGAGCGAGAAAAATAGTCTGCTAAGTAATATTTTTATTTGTTTGTTTATTTACTCTTCACTGGCAGGGTTCTAACTAAAACTAAGTATTTAAATTTATTTGCATTTCTGTTTAGAATTGTTTAAGTTCTACATTTTAGTGTTCATCTTGAGACTCATTTCCTTTCCTGAGGCCTCCTGCATAACAAGGCGGATTCAGCTATAGGTAGGTTCCTATGGGCCTATTATGTTGGCCTGACTCTAGCATAGGGATTAAAGCTCCCTGCCTGTTACACAAGTGAGCCAAAGACAGACTCTGGGTTGTTCACTTCCTCGCAGCAGGCAGGGATCTCTTAGAGCAAAACCCTGATGGCACCAAACTCAAATTTTACACATCACATTGTTTTAAACTTAGCCCAACCAAGCAGATTTTGAGCCATTTAGAGCCTGCCTGCTTTGCATACCCTGTGAAACTTTGCCCAATATCTACTAGCCATGGATCTTGTGGTGATAAAGAGCCCCAGCCACTGCTGCTTCCAACTTCTCTGACCCAGAGAGGCCTTGCCTTATTGTTGAGTGACATCACCTAGACACATAAGCCCCCTCTCTGACCCCTCTCTTCCAGGAAGTTCCCTTGCCCTCCCCCCTTCTGAGTGGCCGTCCCCAAGCCGTAGCTCCTGGATAGTCTCACTCTGTGAGGGACTTTTCCCCATGCAAACCTGTTGAAGCAGCACCCAAATAAAGCTTGTGTGAGCTGCTGCCACCTCATGGTCATATCTTTTTTCTTGATCAGCCCCAAAATTCTTTGAATCCCCCTCACTGAGGGGCCCGGCAGGTTTTCTGTACTTTGAACTTTGGCACACAGTGCCCAAGGCAGTAATTGTAACAAGCTTGGCCCTGAGCATAGCTGTGACAGAAGGAAAAAACTCTGTTGGTTGTACCTTCCTGCTGCAAAAGGCTAGAATTTGAAGTCAGCAAGACTGCCTTTAAGTCCTCACTCCGTCTTACTGGTTATATCACCATGAGTGAGCTCTGTGCCCTTTCCAAGCTTCAGTTTCCTCAGGGAAAGAAGGGATATAACATCTGCCTCGTAAGTTGTCATGAGAATTAAACGAATTAATGCATGTGTTGTGTATAACACAATGGCAGATAAATAGTGAAGACTTGATAAAGGGTCACCATCATCATTATTATAATTGTAATTTCTCCTTCTGTTGTCAAACTCCAGACCTAGCCCTTCAGCCTGGCTCCATCCCTAATATGCTTCTTCATTTATTCATTCACTCTTTCAACAAACAGCTAAGCAGATACACCGTGTTTTCCCAAAAATAAGACCTAGCCGGACAATCAGCTCTAATGCGTCTTTTGGAGCAAAAATTAATATAAGACCCGATTTTATATTATGTTATATAAGACCGGGTCTTACAATATTAATTTTTTTACAATAAGTAAAATAAGACCGGGTCTTACAATATTAATTTTTGCTCCAAAAGACGCATTAGAGCTGATTGTCTGGCTAGGTCTTATTTTCTGGGAAACACAGTATGTGCCTCACTGTGCTCTCTGCTAGAGACATAAAGATAAATCTGACTCAGTCTATGCTCAGGCCATTGAGAAGCTCATGATCTGGTGAAGAAGGCAGAGGCCAGCAAACCATGGCAATGAGGTCTGATTAGTACAGGAAGAGAGGCAAGCACAGAGGCAGTCACCCAGAGAGAAGAGTGAGAGCCACTCTGTTGGGGAAAAGGAATGAGTGGTAGGAGAGAGTAGAGTTGGACCATTCCTGGCCCAGCAACCATCTCAGGCAAAATCACAGAGGTGGGAGCAGATAGGAACATGATCACCTGCATCATGACCTAGGGGCTGGGGAGGAAAGGGGCCCAGTTCAGTTGAGGGTGGCAGGGCATGGCAAGTATTATACCTCATTTCCAGGAGCTTCCACTTTATCCTACAGGAAGGAGAGAGCCATTGATTGATTTCAGGCAGGTATGAACTTGGAGGGTTTTGTCGGTTTATGCTGCCAGTCTCCCTCATACTTGCCTCATAGCCGCTCACTTGTTTGGTTGATACCTATGATTGTTTTGCTAAACAGAAAATGGTTTTAGGTCAGCTTTCGTAACTCCCTTACCAATCACTTCTTTTGACTTTAATAAAGCAGAGAAGGAGGATGATGGGGGAGGCTATACAGTGCAGGGTTTTAAAGGTTGTGCTTTAAAGGCAGACATCTTACCAGCTAAATGTCCTTGTCAACTTGCAGTTATTAAATACTAGATTTTTAAAATACATATACTACTGTATTAGATTTATAAATTGAGGTGGTCCCTTATTTATCAAAATGAAGATTATGATGTATCATACCCTCAAAAGTTTAGATATACTTCAGATAAAGTAATTTATGCAGTGCCTGACACATAGTAAGTGCTCATTCAATATTAAATACATCTTATTTTCCAATACTCATTATTGCTAATAAACAAACTCAGCAAAGTTGCAGGATAAAAAAATCAACACACAAAAGTTATTTGCGTTTCTATACACTAGTAATGAACAAAGGACATTAAGAAAACAGTTCCATTTACGATGGCATTAAAAAGCAGGAAATACTTAGGAATTCACTTAACCAAAGAGGTGAAAAACCTGAACACTGAAAACTATAAACCCTTGCTAAAAGAAATTAAAGAAGACATAAATGATAAGACATCTCATATTCATGGATTGGAAGACTTAATACTATTAAACGTCAACACTACCCAAAATGACCTACAGTTCAACGTGATCCCTATCAAATCACAAAAATGTGTTGTTTTCTTTTGCTAAAATAGAAACTGCATCCTAAAACTCAAATGGAATCTTGTGACCCCAAATAGTCAAAACGATCTTGAAAAAGAAGAACAAAGTTGAAGGACTCACACTTCCTGATTTCAAAGATGCAGTAATCAAAACAGTATGGCACTGGCATAAAGACTGACATATAGACCAATGGAGACTATTTTTGATTTTTGACAGGAGTCCCAAGATCATTAAATGAAGAAAAAACTCTTTTCAATGAATGGCACTGGAAATATTGGAATATTGGAAGAATAATGTTGGACACTTACTTAATTAACACCATATACAAAAATTAATTCAAAATGGATCAAAGACCTAGAAGTAAAAGCTAAAATTATAAAACTCCCAGAAGAAAATATAGAGGAAAATTTTCATGACATTGGATTTGACAATGATTTCTTGGATACTACACGAAAGGTACAACAACAAAAGAAAAACCAGACAAACTGGACTTCATCAAAATTAAAATCTTTTTTGTATCAAAGGATACTATCAACAGAACAAAAAGGCAACCCACAGAATGTGAGAAAACATTTGCAAATTAAATATCGGCTAAGGGATTTATATCCACAATGTACAAAGAACTCTTACAATTTGCACAGTAGACATTTTTTTCCATTCTTTAATTTTAATTTTAATACAGATAAAGTATCTTTATGTTTAAAGTATATCTCTTATAAACAGCATATTTAAAAAGTCCTGATAATCTCTACTTTTTAATCAGACTGTGTAATCCATTAATATTTTTAGTGAGTTGAATGATGTCTTTGTAAAATTCGTGTCCACCAAGAATGTCAGAATGTGACCTTACTTGGAAATTTGGTCTTTGCAGGTGATAATTAGTTAAAATGAGGTAATTCGAATTAGAACAGACGCTAAACCCAATGACTGGTGTTCTTATAAGAAAAGGAGAGGACATACAAAGAGCCACAGAGAGAAGAAGGCCATGTGAAGAGGTTGGAGTAATGCAGCTACAAGCCAAGGAACATTAAGAATTGCTAGATCTATCTATCTATATCTATATCTATCTATGTATCTATCTCTCCCACCCTCCCTCCCTGTCCTGTCTCTTCCTCCCTCTCTCTCTCCCTTTCTCCCCACTATGTGAGGATACAGCTTCTGTAAACCTGGAAGAAGGCCCTCACCAAGAATGTGACTGTACTTGCACCCTGACCTCAGACTTCCAATCTTCAGTCTATCCAGAACTATGAAAATAAATGTTGTTGTTTAAGCCAGAAAAAAAGAAAGAAAGAAAAGAAAAGAATTGCTAGCAACCATCACAAGCTAGGATAAAGGCATGTAGTGGAACATTTTCTTTCTCAGAGTCCCCAGACAGAACCTTGATTTTGTACTTTTGGCCAAATGAACTGTAAAAGAATACATTTCTATTGTTTCAAGCCACATAATTTGTGGTAATTTGTTATGCTAGTGCTAAGAAACTAATACAACATTTATTGTAATCAAGTTTCTGTAAAGCTGAGTTTCTGTCTAGCATCTTCCTTTTTGATTTTATATTTTCCATCTGCTCTTTATTGTTTTTTCTTTTCCTGTCTTTTTTTATTTTAAATTAGTATAGTCTTTTCAGTATTCCATTTTATTTCCTCTGTTGGTTTTTTATTTACATTTCTTTGTCGTGTATATTTAAGTGGCTGCTCTAGTAATTACTATATGGCTTCTTCATTTATCAGTCTACCCAGAATTAATATTATACCATTTCATATATAATAACTAAATCTTACAGTATTATTTCAGTACTGCCTCTCTCCTCTTTTGTACCATCAGTTTCTGCAGTTTCATCTCCCCAAGACTTCATTTTCTCGTTTTCTTTCTCTCTTCCTTTCTTTTTTTCTTTCCTTCCTTCCTTCCTTCCTTCCTTCCTTCCTTCCTTCCTTCCTTCCTTCTTTTTTCCTTCCTTCCTTCCTTCCTTCCTTCCTTCCTTCCTTCCTTCCTTCCTTCCTTTCTATCTTTCTTTTTTTATTCCTAGGTATTTCATTATTTTTGTTATAATTGCAAAAGGAATTATTTGTTTTAGTTTTCTTTCTGGGATTTCGTTGTTAGTATACAGGAATGCAATGGACTTTTGTACATTGATTTTGTAGCCGGCAACTTTACTGTATTTGTTTATTGTTTCTAATAACTTTTTGGTGGAGTCTTTAGGGTTTTCTATATATAGCATCATGCCATCTGCCAAAAGTGACCATTTAACTTCTTCATTCCCAATTTGGATGCCTTTTATTTCTTTCTCTTGCCTGATTGCTCTGGCTAGGACTTCCGATACTATGTTGAAAAGCAGAGATGATAGGGGACAGCCCTGTCGTGCTCCTGAACGTAGAGCAAAGGGCTTCAGTTTTTCACCGTTAATTATGATAGTAGCTGAGGGTTTGTCATATATGGCCTTTATTATTTTGAGGTATTTTCCTTCTATACCCATTTTATTAAGTGTTTTAATCATAAATGGATGTTGTATCTTGTCAAACGCTTTCTTTGCATCAATTGATACAATCATATGATTTTTGTCCTTTATTTTGTTTATGTGATGTATCACATTGATGGATTTGCGTGTGCTGAACCATCCTTGTGCCCCTGGGATGAACCCCACTTGGTCGTGATGTATAATCTTTTTAATGCATTGTTGCATTCAATTTGCTAGAATTTTGTTTAGGATTTTTGCATCTGTATTCATCAGAGATATTGGTCTGTAATTTTCTGTTTTTGGTGTGTTATCCTTACCAGGTTTTGGTATCACGGTAATGTTGGCCTCATAAAATGAGTTAGGGAGTATTGTCTCTTCTTCAATTTTTTGGAAGAGTTTGAGTAGGACAGGTATTAGATCCTCTTTGAATGTTTGGTAGAATTCACTAGTGATGCCACCTGGTCCCCAACTTTAGTTTTGGGGAAGGTTTGGAATGACTGATTCAATTTCCTTACTGGTGATCGGCCTGTTTAGATTTTCCAGTTCTTCGTGATTCAGCCTAAGAAGGCTATATGTTTCTAAGAACATGTCCATTTCTGCTAGGTTATTGAATTTGGTGGCACATAATCCTTCATACCTAGTATTCTTGGATGATCCTCTGTATTTCTGTGGCATTTGTGGTAACTTCCCCGCTTTCATTTCTGATTTTGTCTTTTTGTTCTCTATTTCATTTAGTTCTGCTCTGATGTTTATTATTTACTTTCTTCTGCTGACTTTGGGTTTCATTTGTTCTTCTTTTTTTAGTTCTTTAAGGTGTAACATGAGGTTATTTACCTAGGATTTTTCTTCTTTCTTGAGATAGACGTGTAATGATATAAATTCCCTCTTAAAACTGCTTTCGCTAAATCCCAAAAATTTCAGTAGGATGTATTTTCATTGTCATTTGTTTCTATGTATCTTTTTATCTCTCCTATTATTTCTTCTTTGACCCAACCATTCTTTAAAAGCATGTTGTGTAATCTCCACATATTTGTGGTTTTTCTTGTTTTTTTTTTTTTTTTGCAGTTGATATCAGAGAATATGCTTGGTATGATTTCAATCTTCTTAAATTTGCTGAGGCTAGTTTTATGTCCCAATATATGGTCTATCCTTGAGAATGTTCCATGTACACTAGAAAAGAATGTATAGTCTGATGTTCTAGCATGAAGTACTCTATAAATGTCAATTATGTTCATTTCATCTAATGTGTCATTTAGGGCTGTTATTTCTTTATTTATTTTCTCTTTGGATGATCTATCCATAGCTGTTAATGATATATTTAGGTCCTCTACTATAATCGAGTTTGGGTCAATTTTCCCCTTTAGTTCTGTTAGTAGTTACTTGGTATATTTCGGTACTTCCTGATTGGGGGCATAAATATTGATGACTGTTGTGTCTCCTTGTTGTACAATTCCCTTTATCATTATGAAATGTCCATCTTTGTCTCATGTTACCTTTTTTATCCTGAAGTCTGTTTCATCTGATATCAGCATGACTACACCTGGTTTTCTCTGAATACCATTTTCTTGGAGTGTCAGTTTCCACCCTTTCACTGTGAGTCTATATTTGTCCTTGTAGCTGAGATGTATCTCTTGGAGGCAGCATATGGTTGGGCTTAGTTTTTTGATCCAATCTGCTGCTCTGTGCCTTTTTTATTGGTGAGTTCAGTCCACTTACATTTAGGTTGATGTAAGAGAATATCCTATCATTCTGTCTCTGCTTTTCTGGTAGAATGGTGTCTCCATTGTTTCTTTGCTTTTTTGTTGCTGTCTATTATTTCAGTGTGTGGTAGTCTATGATTTTTCCCTCTATTTCTTCTTTTTTTATGTTATATATTTCAGTTCTGAATTTCTTTTTCGAAGTTACTGATACGTTTATGTAAAAGAAAGTTTCATATTTAGAGTACTCCATTTTCTTCAGTATGCTTACTTTCTCCATTCCCTTGTGCCGGTTCAAACGTTTACTCTCTCCCCTTTCATGTTTTTGTTTTCACAAATTATCCCTATTTATGCTGTGAGTTGATTTGTGTGCTGCAGTAGCAAGATGTCTTTTTCCTCTTTTTTCAAGTGTTTGGTTTGTTTTTTTTTCCTTCTTTATCCTGTATGCTATGTTTAAGTGTATAGTGTCCTCTTTGGTTAAGGGTTACCATTGTCTGCTTCTGTCTGTTCGTAATACTACTCATGGTTTTGTATTCTTTTGCTTTTTTGTTTCAGATCAAATAGCCTCCTTTAGCATTTCTTGTAGTGCATGTTGTGTGTTAGAAAATTCACTCAGCTTCTGTATGTCTGGAAAGGTCTTTATTCCTCCTTCATATCTAAAGGATATCTTTGCTGAATATATTATTCTTGGCTCATAACTTCTGTCTTTCAATAGTTTGAATATTTGATTCCACTCCTCCTGGCTTGTAGAGTCTCTGCTGAAAAATCTGATGATAATCTAATGGGCTTTCTTTTGTAAGTTACTGTCTTCTTTTCCCTGGCTGCCTTGAGGATTCTTTCTTTGTCATTGATTTTAGACAGCTTCAATACAATATGCCTTGGAGAAGGCCTGTTGGGGTTGAGGTAATTAGGTGTTCTATGTGCTTCTTGGATTCAAGGATCCCGTTCTGTCCACAAGTTTGGGAAGTTCTCATCGCCTATTTGAATATACTCTCTGTTCCCTTCTCTCTTTCTTCTCTTTCTGGTATGACTATCATTCTTATATTGCTCTTTCTGATAGAGTCAGACAGTTCTTGTAGAGTTCTTTCATTTCTTTTAACTCTCAAGTCTCTCTCTTCTTCCATCCGTGTCATTTCCAGATTTCTATCTTCCATGTCACTGATTCTTTTCTCCATCTGGTCAACTCTACTACCTAAGCTGGCTATTTCACTCTTTATTTCTTTTATTGAGTTTTTACTCTCCAGAAATTCTATTTGGTTCTTTTTTAAATTTTCAGTCTCTTTGGGAAAATATTCATTTTGTATTTGATTGTGTTTCTGAGTTCATTAAACTGCCTGTCTATGTTTTCTTGCATCTCGTTGAGATTTTTAAGAATTACAATCTTGAATTCTCTGTCATTTAAGTCACATAGTTCCATGTTTTTAAGTTCATTTTCTGGGGACTTTTCATTTTCTTTCTGAGCTGGCTTGTTATCTTGGTTATTCATGGCAATTAATGAATTATTATTTCTCTTCCTAGGTATCTACAGGAGTGAGTTCTGCAAAAGGCTGATAGGAAGAGGTCTTTCTTTTGTTTTCTAGTAGGTGTTTGTAGAATGTTTTATTTTCTCTCCAACTGCAGCCTTTTATTCTCTCTCACACTGTAGTGTTATATTTTCTCTACACTGTTCTGGCTTCTCCCACAATTGGGGGATTTCTTGGAAGGCGGGCTTCTCTTCTGTGAACAGGTTGCTTGGGTCACAGGACACTGCCTCTGTGGGGGGATGCGGAGAGCTTCTGAAGTTCCAAAGCTCTTCCTGCACCAGTTTCAGAGCCAGTGTGTTTCAGTGGCTCTGTTTACTCCTGTAGGGATCTACCCAGATAAGTGGGGACAGGGGTGGGGTGGGTTGTGAGAGGTAGCCTAGAGCAATGGCGGCTACCACCAGCACAGCCAGTCCTGAACCCAAGGCTGCCTACCCTTCACAGGAACTACTTGGGCTGTGAGTCCATGGCTGCAGGCTACAGTTCTCAGAACTGCAAATAATCTGTTCTTTTGATCTGACACTGCTACCTTTCGGCTTCTAGCACAGGGCAGGTGGGGGTGGGGCGAGCTCTGGGAGGGTGGGAGGGAGCAGCTAGGCTCTCTGCCTAAGCCTTCCATCCTCTTCTTGGTAGTAAGGACTTAAACCACTGTTTTCACCCTTCTTCCCTCAGTTTTTGCTCCAAGGTCTCTGCCATGAGCGTTGGTTTTAGACGTGTTTTCTGCTGATCCCTCAAGTGAGACAGTGGGCCGTAAGCAGAGTACTAGCAGTCTGAGTTCTTCCCTTTCCTGTGACTGCAGTAGCTCCAGATTGCAGGGAGCTCAGATCTCTGAACTCCATCTGTGCTTTGAGGCCTGTGCCACGGCCCATGTCTCCTCACTACCCCCTTCCCTCCTCCCATACTTGCCCAATTTCCCCACCTTTAGAAGATTTCAATTGCATGTCTCTTAGTCTTGCCTACCTGCTGCGCAGGGAGCCCTTTGTGGAGTTATAGCTGTTCAATTTGTTGTAAATGACAAGGGGGATTTCAAGAGGCTCATCTCACACCACCATTTTTATGATGTAATCCTCCGTTTTCTTTCCCCATTCTCTTTTTCCACCTTTCCCAGTACCAGGTGATCTAATAATGATAAGGCCAGGTTTTAGTCCCATCTTACAGACTTGGGCACATCTATTAATGTTAGATGTTTCAATGAAGTAACTGATAACTTACTTAAGAGCTAATCTGTTTTGAGAAAAGTATGAGCTCATGGGAGCATCACCAGAACTCAGATTGATAGAACTGGGAAGGACTGGATGAAACATTCAAACCAGGAGCACAAGAAACAGAAAAGAGTGCAAGAGCAGGCTAGTGAGGGGTGAGTACTTCGAGCTGGGGCTGGGGGCCAGCTAAGCCTGGTGTCATAGTGCCTCGGGGACCTCCCTCATAAGAAGCTTGGATTTTATTCTTATCGAGATTTTTGAACCCCTAATGGAAATTAAGAGACACGACATGATTACTATTCTAAAAGATCACTAGCTGAGCTACAAAGAGCCTGGCTTGTAGGAGAGTAAAAATGGAAGCAGAGAGGCAAGTTAAGAGGCTGTTGCCCTTATCCAGAAGAGCTGATGGGAAAGATTGATTTCTCTGTACTTCCCTGAAAGCCTGTTTTAAAACTCCATTTCTCTGAATCAGTACATGTATTTAATAAGGGAGCAGTCTCAGACCACGAGATGAAAGAAGAAATGGCCTGTTTGCACCAGAGCCAGCTGTCAGATGTAATAAATTGCATTTACCTGAAGAGCCAAAGGGAAGTGGCTGGATGGAAGAAGAGATTAGCTACTTAAAAGGGCTTATTCTCTCCTCCCTGTGACCCCTCCAATTGACTTGGGCATGGTTAAAGTGGAAGAGGGCAAATATTATGGCTTCTATTTGTTGCCTTGGCAATAGCTCCTTCCAGCTTTTCTAAAGTTGAGGAAATCCTCTTCTGAATTGGAAAAGCAATCCTTGGAAGTATTGGCTAAATGCAAACTGTTACTAAAGTACTGGGAAAGCTTTAATGCTGTGTTTGAAGGAAAAACCTTCATCTTTGAAGAATTGCTGACTTCTGTTTTGAATGTCAAAACAGGTAGCTGCAGGCATTTCCCTTTCAGGAACCTTTTCCAGGGGCTTTACTCGCTAGTAGAAGCTGAAGGAAGGGAGAAATGAATGAGGCAGTCTGCCTACCCCAAAGATTAGGAGAAGTAGTGATCTAACCGAAATTGTGATGTCATTCCCCACTTCCAGACCCCGCTCCCACAGTGTATCCATCAAAAGGTCCAATCTGGACCTACTCCCCTGCATCCCAGAGGAGAGAGGCATGGGCAGGATGCTTCATACTTACCATCAGGAGGGGAAGGAGCTGGTGCCTTGCTGCTTGTAGATTTAGGATGTGCTATAAAAAACCAGAACCAAGTACAAATAGTTGAGAACCTACTACTGTTATACAAAAGTTACTGTGGAATGTGCTGGGATCAAGTGTTTAACAAAATTATGTCTGCTGTTGTGGAGCTTACATTCCAGTGAAGGAACTGTAAAGGGACAGTCCCTCAGGAATAAATGCTCTTGCCCCAGCTTCTATTCTCCATGCCACTCCTCCTTGCAGATGGAACCACCATGTCATACTCTTCTCTGACTCATTTGGGGTGGAGGGTGGGTTAACTTGACCGTCATGTGCTCAAACACTGATGGACCATTGCCTTGAGTAAACTGTTTGTCCAGAAACAGAAAGCCACTGCTCACCTGATTGTCAGCCTCTCCCTTCACTATGTCTCCCTGCTGGATTTAATCTCCAGAATGCCAGTACTAGGCCAGGTTCCCTCCCAGTTGTCCAAGCCCTTTGGCCCACCTGGTTGCCATGGGAACTAGTCCAGTGTCTCCCACCTGCATCGTACCATTACAGTTTTTCCCTGGTTGTGATGAAGTTCGGGCCTCAGTGTGCTTCCTGCTTGAGCCTACATTAAAATAGTTCCGGCCCTTGAATATGGTTTATCCATGCTAGGCCATCTACTTTTCCCTTTCTCTTTGGTTGTCAAGGGAAAAAAATTAATTCGACTAGGATTTTCTTTCTCAACAATAGTTTCTCTCTAAATGCAACTTGAATCTCACCATCTTCTCCCAGGCAGTGGATCTCAAATCTGACTACCATTAGAATCAACTGAGAAATATTATAAAAACACCAAGTCTTTTACCCTACCTCAGACTTGTTAATTCAGAATCAGCATTTTTTAAAGCTCCCCTGGGAACCTAATGTTCATCCATGCTTGAGAACCACTTCCCAAGGAGCCTGTGTGACAGCTGAGATGAGTGAGGGTGAGGTCTGGCAGGATACCGGGCCAGGGACAATCCCTGGATTGCAAAGGTGGGTAAGAACAGTGGACGGGCCAAATCTCAGCAGTAAAATCAATCAGAGTTTGATTTTCCTGACAGGAAACATATACACCATTGCTCTGCTACTGATGTTTTTTTTTAATTGTTGTAGAAATCCAATCCTGAGGAATCATTGAGTCTATACTTGGAAGTCCTAGCAGGAAACCAAGATGGGCCAGTGTCCTTTTGGACCAGAAGCTCTGGAAGGTGCACACAAGTTGCAGGGAAGAGGGAGAGGAAATCTCCCATCCCCCCATGTCCCCAAACTCCACCAGTCTGGAGAGCAGGGGTGTCACAGTGGTTTCACCTCAAATCTGGACTTTAGAGGTGGTATGACCTCAGCGGTCGTGTGGCTCAGTCATTCTCAAAACTGGCTGCACAATAAATAATTTAAAAGACCAGAAAAGAGGGGAAAAAAAAACTCCAATTCCCACCCCAGACCAACTGAAACAAAAACTCTAGAGTGAAGCCCAAGCAACTATGCTTTTGTAAAGTGCCCCAGGTGATTCTAATGTGAAAACCCCTAGTCCAACCCTCTCAGTAGATGAGAAAACTACAGAGCAGTGGATCAGACAATAAAAGGCATTTGACCAGTTATATGAGCAATTTTGGAAGAAATCAAATCAGATCCTCATCATGCACTATGTACCAAAATGAATTCCAGAAACTTAAATATAAAAACCTCAATCTTAAAAAAGAAGTATAGGGCCGGCCCGGTGGCTCAGACAGTTGGAGCTCTGTGCTCCTAACTCCGAAGGCTGCCTATTTGATTCCCACATGGGCCAGTGGGCTCTCAACCACAAGGTTGCCAGTTCAACTCCTCCAGTCCCACAAGGGATGGTGGGCTCCACCCCTGCAACTAAGATTGAACACGACACCTTGAGCTGAGTTGCCATTGAGCTCCCAGATGGTTCAGTTGGTTGGAGCGCATCTTCTCAACCACAAGGTTGCCGGTTCGACTTCCGCAAGGGATGGTGAGCTGCGCCCCCTGCAACTATCAATGGCAACTGGACCTGGAGCTGAGCTGCACGCTCCACAACTAAGATTGAAAGGACAACTTGACTTGGGGAAAAAAAATAGTTCTGGAAGTACACACTGTTCCCCAATAAAGTCCTGTTTCCCTTCCCCAATTAAAAAAAAAAGTATAGAAAAATATATGTGAATAGCTGTTAAAAAATTTTGAAGAAATCCTCTTCTACTTTAGTTAGAAATGAAATGTGAATTCAAGCCATACTGAAATGTCCTTTTCTGTATAAAACATAAATGGATTTTTAAAAGATGAAAGTTGAATGGTGTGGGTAAGACAGATACTCACACACTATACTTCTCCTCTTTCGTGAATTGTCAGTTCACATCCTCCCATACATTGCTGGGGGGAATATTCATTGTTAAGCCTTTTGAGAAGCAATTTGAAAATAGCTATCAAAAACTTTGAAAACATTCTAGCAAGAGAATGTTCTATTAGGGTTCTCCAGAGAAAGACAATTAATAGGATGTGTATATGTATAGATAGATAGATATTAGGTTGGTGCAAAAGTAATTGTGGTTTTTGCAATTATTTTTAACCTTTTAAACTGCAATTACTTTTGCACCAACCTAATAGATAGATAGATAGATAGATAGATAGATAGATAGATAGATAGAGATAGACAGATAGATATAGAGATAGATATTTATTTTAAGGAATTGGAGCTCTTGCAGTTATGGAGACTGGCAAGCCCAAAATCTACAGGGTGAGCCTGCAGCCTGGAGATCCAGAGAAGAGCCAGCACTGCAGTTCAAGTTCAAATATCGTCACTCTGGAGACCCAGAAAAGAGCCAGATGTTGCATTTCAAGTCCGAAGCCATCTACTGCAGAACTTCCTCTTGCTTGGGGGAAGTCAGTCTTATTTTTTTGTATTCAGGCTTTCAACCGATTGGACAAGGCCCACCACACTATGAAGAGCAATCTGCTTTAGTCAAAGTCCACCAATTTAAATGCAAATCTCATGTAAAAACACCCTCGCAGAAACATCCAGAATAATGTTTGACCAAACACCTGAGCATTAAGGTCCAACCAAATTGACACATAAAATTAACCATCACAAATGTATCTTAGGATTAGACCAACCGGCATTTGAATCCCAATTTTGCCACTTAACAGCTTTGTGATTCTCTGAGCCTTCCTTTATTTGTCAATCACAAATAATAATACAAACTTGCAGGGTTGTAAGAATTAAATTATGTAATGAATATAAAGTATCTGGCATATGGTAAGTGCTTAAAAATGGCAGCCATTTTTATTATCTTTACTCATAGATTCCTCTTTTGGTATAGTAAGGAAATAACCTGAAACATGAAAAAGGTGTTTATTGCTATACTATTCATAATACTGAAAAACAGGAAACAACCTAAATGTCCAACCACGGAAGAATGACTAAAGAAACTATAGTAGGAGAGAATATTAACCAACCATTGAAACTGATGATTGCAAAGTATTCTCAATATTATAGGAAATTACTCATGTTATATAAAGTAATAAAAGCAGACACAAAAATCATATACATTGTATGTGCCCAACTATATAAAAAAGGACAATGAAATATTACTAAAAAAAATACTCCAAAACATTGTTTTGCTTTCTTTTTCTGTACTTTCCAATTCAACAATGAATTTTCATGTTTTAATAATTAGACAAAATTAAAATAACTTTGTTTAGAAACATGCAGCATCCGATTACCCTCAGTGACAACATATTGCTCTTTGGCGTGTGGCAGAGGGGTGACTGGGAACACCCTCTCCCCAACCTGGACCTTTTCACTCGAGCTGGGCCTGAGCTGCCCCCGGGCAGACATGGTAGGTGCGGCCCAGGCTAGCTGCCAGCATTCTTTGGATAGTTTACAGCCAGGTCACCCCACAGAAATGCTCCAGAAATTTTTTCATCAGTTGGCTCCCTCACAGAGTAAGGCCACCTTCCCTACTCTGCAGCCTAGTAGCTCTATTTTCTTGATTTCTTGAGCAAAAGTGAAAGAGTGACCATTGCATTAGGGCTGGCTGCAGTTTACTAGCCTTGGAGGTGCAGTTAGTAGACAGAAGTTCAATACACTGAGTCTCTGGCAGAACATGTGTCCACATGGCCTGTGTGCTCTATCCACAGTACTGAGGTCTAATTACTATGACATCCAGCTAAAATTACCAATCTCTCCAGACGACAAAGGGTTGGCTTACCAGGGATCCGGCATCCAAGAACTGAGATAACTCCTTGCATTGCCTCATCTCCTGAGCTGCATGTGATTAGAAAAACAAATTACTCACCCCAGAAATCACAGAGGAAGAGAAGATCAGGAAAGAAGGAAAGAGGCAGGTTGTCTTCTCCCTGCAACTAAATATGTATAACTAAAGCATTAATGAGGATCATAATTTTGTCAGCGTGACAGAAGTTGGATTTCTGCTTGAGATGGAAGGTTAAGAAATGATTTGAGCAGCTTATTAATAATTTAATCATGGTCTCTGGGATTATCATGAATGAGCAATACCTTTCCTACAGGAGCAGGCCTCACACCAGAGAAAAATGTGTGAGTGGACAGCATGGCATAACTGGGCTTCCACGTTAGGGGTCTTCACATAAGATGGCACCAAAGTGATTTTCAGCAATAGGCTGGTTGAACCTGCCAACATGAGGCATTAGTAAATGCTTCTGGCTCCAGGTGCAATGGGAAAGTAAACATTTCCTTGGCATTTCCCATCTTCCCTGCAGCGTCCTCTTCAATTTTCACATCTCCTCTTTTATTCTCTCCCCTCCCTTTCTCCACCCTGGATTGCATTGCACTGTTTCCTGCTAAGGGCTTGGCTAGATAAGAGGTTAACTAATAGAAGTATATAGTGTGTACAACCACCTACCCCATGCAGAGGTATTCACTAGTAACTAAAGGATTCTTTAAAAAAAGAAAAAAAAGAAACTCTTTTCCATTATGAAAAATAATATTGTTAACATCTCTGTATAACCCCTTTCAGCCCTTACTCTAGGCATAATTTTCATTTGGTCTTTGCATATAGCCGAGGTGACACTGTATGAATGATTATGAAGCCTGCTTTATTTTTATTTAACAAGCATTTCACCCAAATTATTACAGACTCATAGGAAGGATCATTTTTTAAGGTGTGTATAATATTCCACTGAGAGGTTGGACTATAATTTCCTTAACCCCTTCTCTATTGTCATACAATAGTCGCTCCTTATCCATGGTTTTAGTTACCAGCAATCAACCATGGTCTGAAAATATTCAATGGAAAATTTCAGAGATAAACAATTCCTAAGTTTTAACTTGAGTGCTGTGCTGAGTAGCGTGATGAAATCTCACGAGTCCTGCTCCTTCCTGCCCAGGATGTGAATTATTCCTTTGTCCAGCGTCCCCGTGCTGTAGACGCTTCCTGCCCATTAGTCACGTGGCAGCCAGCTAGGTTACCAGATGGACTGTTGCAATATTACAGTGCTTGTGTTCAAGTCACCCTTGTTTTACTTAATGATGGGCCCAACGTGCAAGAATAGTGACGCTGGCAATTCAGGTATGCCAAAGAGAGGCCATAAAGTGCTTCCTTTAAATGAAAAGGTAAGTTAATACAATAAGATCTTTTGAGAGAGAGACCACATTCACATAACTTTTATTACAGGATATGTAATAATTGTTCTACTTCATTATTAACTGTTGTTAATCTCTTACCTTGCCTAATTTATAAATTAAACGTTATCATAGATATGTATATATAGAAAAAAAACAGTACATATAGGGTTCGGTACTATTTGCAGTTTTAGGCATCCACTGGAGCCTTGGAATATATTCCCCATGGATAACGGGGGACCACTATATTCCCCTTAGGGAAGGAATTGTCTGAACTTACAAAAATGCTTTTAAGTCCTAGAAGTAATAATAACAGCTAACATGTGTTGAATACTGACTACATGCCAAATATTAGGCTGGTGCAAAAGTAATTGTGGTTTAAAAGGTTAAAAATAAAGGCAAAATCCTCAATTACTTTTGCACCAACCTAATATTATTCTAAGTGTTCTATATTTTCTAACTCATTTGGCTCATACAGTAAATCTTATAAGAAGAGCATGTACTATTGATTCCACTGCCATTTTGTAGGTAAGGAAACGGGTATAGAGATGGTGAGTAACTACTGGCTAGGAAGTGGGAGGGCAGAGCTTGTGAATCCATGCACTTTGGCTCCAGAATTTGGGATCCGAACCATCAAATTCTGGATGGACAATAAGGCCAAGGAATGAGGCCTGAGCTAGAGTCACAGTTCAGGGATGAGGGCAGAACTGCTCAGGATGAGCGAAGAAAAGAAATTTGTTGTTGAAGCAAGAGAAGATGAGTGGGGAGAAAGAATGGAGGGGAGGACAGAAGTCAAAAAATGATGTGGGAAAATAAAACAAGAGAAGCACTGCCCCGTGGTTGGGAAGCCTAAAATAGGACGTTGGAGAATAGGAATATCTACACTGGATTTTTAACAACAGCTTTACTGAGGCATAATTGACACACTGTACATATATAAAGTACACTATTTGATTAAGTTGAAATCATCACCACGATCAAGATACTGAACAAATCTATCACCCTCAAAGTGTCCTCATGTCACTTTACAATCCCCCAACCCCCTGCCCACCGAGGCAATCACTGGTCTTATTTCTGTCATTGTAGATTAGTTTGTGTTTTCTAGAGTTTCATATAAACGAAATTGTACAATATGTACTCTTTTTCTGTCTGGTATCTTTTACTCAGTGTAATTATTTTAAGATTTATTCATGTTTCAGTGTGCATCAATAGCTTATTCCTTTTCATTTCTGAGAAACATTCTATTTTCTCGATATATCAAAATTTGTATATCCATTCACCTGTTGATGGACATTTGGGGTGCTTCCAATTTGTGGCTATTACAAATAAAGCGGCTCTGAATAGTCCTGTTTGTCTCTGTATGAAAAAAAAATACTTTCATTCCACTAGGAGTGGAATGGCTGGGTCATATTTTAAGTTTAACTTTTTAAGAAATTATTTTCCAAAATGTTTGTACCAGAAATGTGGGAGATTTCCATTCCTTCACATCCTTTTTAACACTTGTATCATCAGTCTTTTAATTTTTAACATTCTAAAGATGTGTGGTAGTATTTCATTGTGAATTTAATTGGCATTTCTCTAATAACAAATTATGCTGAGCATCTTTTTATGCACTTATTTACCACGCATGTATCTTCCTTGATGAACTGTCCATTAAAATATTTCCCTATGTTTCTTATTGAGTTGCTTTATTGACTTTTGAGAATTATTTATATATTATTTGGATGCAAGTTCTTTATTAGATATGTCATTTGAAAATATTTTCTTCCAGTCTGTGGCTTGACTTTTCATTCTATTAACAGTGTCTTTTGAAGCAGAAATTCTTAATTTTGTTGAAGTCCAATTTATCTGGGGGGGGGGGGAGTTTCTGTTTGTTTTTTGTGGGTTTTTTTTTTTTTTTTTTTCCTGTTATGGATCATACTTTTGGTGTCATAGGTAAAAAAAAAAAACGTTGCCTAACTCAAGGTCACAAAGACATGATCCTATCTTTTTTTTCTAGAAGTTTTATACTTCTAGGCTTTAAATTTAGATCTATAATCCATTCTGAGTTCATTTTTGCACATGGAGCAAGTATGGAGCACAGATCATATTTTTGCATATGGATACCAATTATTCCTTCAACATTTGTTGAAAAATTATCTTCTGCTGAATTGCCTTCATATTTTTGTCAAAAACAGTTGACCTATGTCGGTCTATCCCTGAACTCTATTCTGTTTCATTGATCCATATAACTATCTTTATACCAATATCAGCATGTCTTGATTACTGTAGATTTATAATACATCTTGAACTAAGGTCGTGTAAGTCTTTGAACTTTGTTCTTATTCTTTAAATTGTTCTGGCTGTCCTAGGTCCCTTACATTTTCATAAGATTGTTAGAATCACCTTGTCAATTTCTACCCCAAAAAGCCTCTTGAAGTTTTGATTGGCAGTGTGTTAAATCCACAGATCAGTGTAGAAAAAAATGGCATTTTAACAATATTGAATTTTCCAATCTATGAAATTGGTGTATATCTCTCCACAAAATGGATTTTTGAAATGTTATTTGGTATGTTCTGACTTCAGTACCCAGTTCTTCAGTAAAGTCATAAAATTATAAATATATGACTATAAATGATTTTGTGGGGTGTGTGTGTGTGTGTGTGTGTGTGTGTGTGTGTGTGTGTGTGTAAACTGTTGAAAGGATTGTTTCATGTTTGGATCAACATTGTAAGGGCCAAAGCAACCGGTGTGGAGCCAAGAGCCTAGGGCTGTAGGAGGATGAGTCCCTAAGAATTGGTAGAAATTTGACAGGGTCCTGCACATGTAGTAAAACTCTTATGTTATGTTAATAAGTTATGGAAATATATTACTGAAATCTCAGGGTCAAAAGTGCTTCTGGTGACATCTAGGTCACAGACTGAAAATGCCTTTTAGGAGAAAGAAATCCCCCTCACCATGCACTTGGATCTGGCCCCATTCTTTCAGAAGGATAAAAGCAAAAATCCAGCCTTAGCACTTTAGAAAATCTGTTCACCTCTGCTCCACATGATATGAGGCTCTATAGCATTGAATTGCAATTTCTTTTCCTAGCAACTAATGATACGTGTGCACTCAGCCACCTTGTAGTCATTCTCCGGTTTGGAAGGTCACTAGTTATGAGTTAGAGAAGCCTTTTTCTTTCTCTGCCTTTCTTCCTTCCCCCATTTTACTTCCTTTTGTTTTGAATTTCAGTCCCCTTTTGATAAATTGATAAATGTAAAAATCTTATATCTCCCTAAACATCCTTCCTCCAAGATTCTGGTATGCCCTCTGGTATGGCTCTTCTCACTTATCATTCACACGAAGTTGATGCACCAAGCTGAAAGTTCACCAATCTCTACTTGCTTCTTAAACGGAGAAAAAGACTGTTGACTTGTAAGAGTTGCTAAATTTACCTCTGCCTGTACTATTTTATGTGGCCAGTCTCAATCTCACAATCTCCAATCATCCAGGGTAAAGTTTAGAATTAAGATCTGACAAGTAAGTTTGTGAACTCATCCTAGAAAAAGTGCTACATACCTCATTGCTGAATATCACTACGGTCACCTTCAAAGTACTCCCCTTGGGAAGCTATGCACCAACACCAGCACCTAGTCCACCCTTCAAAGCAGTTTTGGAACTCTTTTTCTGGAATGGCCATCAGAACTGTCATCGTATTACCCTTGATGTCCTGAATGTCATCAAAATGTCTTCCTTTCAAAATTTCCTTTATCTTCAGGTAAAGAAAGAAGTCACTGGGGGCCAGATCAGGTGAGGAGGGAGGGTGTTCCAATACAGTTATTTGTTTACTGGCTAAAAACTCCCTCACAGACAGTGCTGTGTGAGCTGGTGCATTGTCGTGATGCAAGAGCCATGAATTGTTGGTGAAAATTTCAAGTCGTCTAACTTATTCACACAGCCTTTTCAGCACTTCCAAATAGTAAGCTTGGTTGATAAATTGATAACTGTTAACTGTTTGTCCAGTTGGTACAAATTCATAATGAATAATCCCTCTGATATCAAAAAAGTTTTACAACATCATTGCAACAAATTTGCAAACTTATTTGTCCGACCTCATATCCACAGGACAAGGATTCTACTTTATTTTCAGTAGTTCCTTTGCTACCTGAGGAACTTTCTACAGCTACAACCTTCCTTGTGTCCATTAGGATCTGAGCAACACAATGACAAAATGCATCTTCCAGCCGGGACTTGGAATTCACGAGAGGAATGGAATTAGCATATAAACTACAGCCGCCAGAAAGAAAACTATCTTAACTTATTTTTCATAATCCCTTCCTTCTAAAAATGACTTTGGTTACTTTCAAAAGAAAAGCATTCTACTTGCCCTGAGCCTGGTGCAGAATAACATTCCTTTAGGACTAGCACCCTGGCATTCCCTGAAAGTCCTGCTCCAGGATCCAGAGCTATCCTGAACCCTACCATGGAGCTGGATATTGGGAGTGTGAATAGTGGCTCTCTCTTAACCAAAAACATGAAGGAAGGTACTTCATGGTATACTCAGAACTCTTGTCCTGACTTCAATTTATTCAACATTTTTGTCAGTGATTTAACAGGAAAACACAGAAAATCATGGAATTACGATAGGCAATGTGGCAGAGAAAATCAGTTTTCACCAAATATTTTGTTTCCCAACCTGCCTTTCCCAGCCTCCCTTGAAGTTAGGTGGGCTCACGTCACTAATTCTAGCCAAGGGACTATGAGCCAGTGTCTTCTTCATCTTTTTCTTCCTTTGCATCAGAGACCCTGAGGGCCCTGCTATAGGATAGAGGGGGGTGGCCACACCGACATGGGACTTCACATGAATGAGAAATAAACCTCTTTGTATTAAGTCACTGAGGCTTAGGGTTTTGTCTGTTCAGGAAGCTACTGTTAATTATGTCAATCAATATAGCCAAACTTTTTAATACAGTTGAGAAACAGTCTCTTGGCATAATACCAAATCAGGATGAGTAGAGCTTTCAGTCATCAGGTGTTGTTAGCTAAAATGGTAAAAGCCACGAGGGCCACCTTTCTGTGTTAGGTTTTTGGGAACTAGCAGTGAAACTGATGTCACTGACACCACTCAGATAACTGGAACCAAAGGTAGTGGGAGCAGACTTGATGTGAATATATTAATGATGTCTTGAAAAATGCCATTCAGTTATCCCTCTAAATGAGAACTTTATCAGCTACTTGTCTCATGTGCTTTGAATTGCAGCTGTGGAGGTGTAGGAACCTCTGTTAGCCCTTAGGCAGAGCCCAGATAAGCAGACTTTCCTTGCAGAGACAGAATGTTTTCCCATTCATGCCAAGGGCTGACATCAAAACTTTTCTGCAACAAAGAAAAAGCAGTGTGATACTTGCCTGATCACCACTGACAATCTCTAGCTCATTATCAAGGAGGAAAGAGAAGCCCGTCCTCAGTGAAAAGACCAGAGATGGTTGCTTTCTGATGTAGTGTTTACATAATACTGCCACCCTCAGAAATTATATTGCGATAGGAATATTGGCAGCACTACCAAAAATAAGTAAATAAATAAAACTCTGGTTGCAAGCTTACCAGATTTGCTTTATAGCTATGACCAAAAATATATATGAGGAGATTCCATCAGGATTGGAGTCTTGTTCAAGAGAAACTTATACTAATCTACAGAATTAGGAAGTTGCAGCTTGATCATATTTCCTTTTATGCAAGGATTGCTCTTTGGAGCAATGGTGAACCAAGCTGTTTAGAGCTAATTGCTAAAGAAGCAGAGTGAGCTCTTGGAGAAAAGAAGAAAAGGAACTTTTAAACAACACATTAGTCTCGGAATAGCAATGATATCCACGTCTAAAAGAAGGAAAAATAGTCGGGACAGTTTTCTGCTCACTAAAGAACTCATATTTTAGAATTCTTCCAGATTTGGGATGTGAAAAACTTTTGACAACTTAGCCAAAATGATAGCCTGATGTGACAGGACCAAGTGACTATTTAGCCAAAGTGGCTGTGGGGTTTTTTGTTTTGTTTTTTTTGAAGTTTGTTTGTTTATTTGTTGCCATTCTGCCTATACAGCTGCTTAAAAGCTCATTGTTGTTAAAGTTCTGAAAAGGTCTCAGTGGCAGTTCCCAGAAGAGCATCCCAGTTTCTCTAAGCAATTGTGGCAGTTGCTGTGTAGACCGAATTTTAGGTCTGGAGGTAGGTTTACGCAGGGAGAGCCTGGTGTGGCTGTGGCCGGAGCAGTCGCCCCAGGCACCCTTATCCCGTTTATCGGCATAAGGCTGAGGCAGCAGGGATGAGCTCCTCTTCCGCTGTCGGCAGGCCTTTCGCTTGGCAGCAAGGTGCTTAGCCTCGTTCTTGCTCAAACTCCAGCGCCACCTGCAGTCTGAACAGTATCAGCTCATCAGTGGGCTGAGAAAGATGCTTCAGAAGTTAAAAGACTGGTAACAACAGGCAAGGGGTACAACTGTGCTTCCTGTCCAGAACCAGGATTGTTTATTTATAGTAGACTAATTCCAGATGTGGTGAAGCTACCAAAATGTTATAAAACATATTGACAGATGAAGTGACATTCTATTTGGGGTTTGCTTGAAAATTACCCAGTGTGTGGGTGGGATAGGGGTGGGGGGTGTGAGATTACAGATGAAACAGTGATCACTAGGAGTTGATACTTGTTGAAACTGGGTGATGGGTATAGGATGGTAATATTCTTCTTATGACATTCTTCTTATCTCATACAAGATAATGGATGTAAAGTACTCAGCATCCAGTAAGTGCTCAATAAATAGAAGCCATTATCCTCACTTTACACTTGAAGCTCAGAGAAGTTA
Organism: Rhinolophus ferrumequinum; assembly: GCF_004115265.2. Taxonomy (NCBI): domain Eukaryota; kingdom Metazoa; phylum Chordata; class Mammalia; order Chiroptera; family Rhinolophidae; genus Rhinolophus; species Rhinolophus ferrumequinum. The sequence goes on along the minus strand of NC_046294.1, from coordinate 78,882,446 downwards.
AATAACTTGCCTGAGGTCACAATTCTAGGAGGTAGAGCTTTCTTATCTAAGCCATGCCTATTTTATTCCAAAGCCTGTGCTCTTAGCCACTCTGCTGTCTAATATATACTGTACTCAGTGCCTAGCAGAGTACTGGCTTGGCAAATACTACAGCTAGGTGCCACCCACTGTATTAAGCACTTTGTATGAATTACCGTATTTAATTATTACAAGCCCTATGATGTAAATGCTATTGGCATAGCCGTTTTACAAATGAGACTGAAAATATAGAGGATTTGAGCATTCTGCCAAGAGAAAGGTCAGTAGGGGTGGAACCAGGAATCAGGCCCTGGTACTCTGACTCTAGAATCCACCTTCCTAACCACGGTGCAGCATGTCAATGCTCGCTCTGGGTCAGGCTGTGAGCAGTGCCACTTAAGGGGAGGGTGGATCATAGAGATGGCCCTGGTGACCCCTGAGCTGTCTTTGGAAACTACCAACAAAAACTGAATTGTTTAGAAACAATCTGCACTTATTCCCTTCTCAATACTTTTCTTACCCCTGTCACTAAGGCAACTTCCTCTGGCATTCTCCTCCCTGTATGTCTCTCTTTCCTCTACCCTTTTTCAGTTTCTGTGGTTTCCCCCCAGTTGGCTCTTTTTTCCTTTCAAAGTTGCGTTTGCTTAATCCTCCCTTCACAAAGAGCCCTAAGTGGATCCAAGTCTGGTTATGAAGTCAAATTTCTCAATGATTCATTCAGCTAATATTTGAGTGACTGACACTGAATGAGGTGCTAGAGGTTGCAGAGATGAAGGACCCAGCTCTCAAGGAACTCACAGTCTAGTGTTTGCAGACAGAGGTTAATTGGTGAAGTTATTAAGGGCCTACCATGTGCCAGGTCCTCTTGCAGGATTCTGGGATGGAGCAAACATGAATGTAACACATGCAAGTTGCCTTGCATGCAAATTGAGGATGAGGTAGAGGTGACCCAGGAGAGTGGCAGGAAAACCAATGACGGTAGTAAATTTTGGTAGGTACTGCTCCTGTGTTAGAAGCAAGAGCAGGGCACTCCAGAAACACCAGGAAGTGATACCTGATTTGAATCTTAAAGCACAGGAAGCCTGGTAAGGAGGGTGTGCAGCCTGCAGGACAGTGTGTGGAGCCACAAGCCAAGGCCTAGAGTCATGCTTCAGGGTGGTACATATGGGTGTTATGTCTGCAACCAAAAGTGTGAGCAAGAAAAGATGGGATTTGAAGCAAAGTAACAGAAAATCCTGTGTGCAGTTTTAAGGTGCCTGGTCTCTACCCTGTTGGCCTGTGTTTCCTAAACTTGCAGAAAAGAATTACCCAAGGTGCTTGTTAAAAGCAGTTTTCCAAGTTCTACAACAGGCCCGCTGCATCACTCATCAGAGCAGAGGCTTTGAATGAGTTGTTTTAACAAGCCCTCGGGTGGTTCTAACAATCAGGCAAATTTGGGAACAGCCTGGAGGTGATGTGGGCCATGGGGACTTCATCTAGAGCAGTTCTTATCTGAATGTGAGAATCCTCATCCCTCCCCTTGCAGAACTCTAAGTCACTGAACCTCTACGAAATGTCTTCACAGTGAATAGGGGTTGGTATGCTGACCTAGCCTTTGGACTTCTGGGCTCATGAACTAACAAGGTTGTGTGTGATCTTTGCCACCAGAGGCTTCACTACAAATCAGTATACATATTTCCACAGGTAGAAATCAAACAGCAGACATGGAGGAAATGGCATATATTCTGTTTCTCCTTTTCACTCTTTTTTCTTTTTTTTTAATTAGGTTATTAAGGGCTTGTGTTTGTAACATACACTAGATACAGATAGACTGAATGCTGCAATGATAAAAGAAAAAAAAAACGGTAGAAAGAAGAGAAAGGCTGAATCCTGGAAGAGGGGCCAGAGTGGTGAATAGAAATTTTTATGGGTCAGAAAATTATGTTTGTAGCTATTTGGCAACTGTACTGGAACGTGCTTTGATGAAGAGACAAACATTATCTCCTCCTTCAGCATTCTCAGGAGTGCTGGCAATAGCTTCCTCAGAGAGAGTAGTGAGTGATTTGACAATATATCTATACATGCTACATATAGCGGTTTAGGGATTAGGTTTCATAATGCCAAGTTAGTGTTGCTAAAGCTTCCATAATGAAAAAATGCTCTCAATGTTCACTATCTTGGCTTCAAACTGTTCAGAAAGGATTAGTGAGAAATTCTATTGCAATTCATGGTTGATACAAAGAAAAGGTGGGGGGAAGAGGGAGGAGAGAAAAGAGAAAGAGAGACAATGCCAAAAAATGAAAACTCATTTTAGCTGTTCTATTAAAGCCAGATGTATTTTAAGCCCTGTTTCTAGGCAACTGCATAATGGTAATATTCTTGAATCCTTTTTTTAAAGACACACAACTGTCAGAGTTAGTAAAGGTCAGAAGGCAATTATAAAGTAATAAGGATGACATACGAGCAGCAGGATCACTCTAGCATTGCTTGGGAAGCAGTGACATTTTGTATTTTGCATTCATTTTCAGAAACTCTAAGATCTTCCTTGGGGCACTTGGCCATGGACCTTTGGCAAGACCAGTGACACAATCAAACTTGATCGTGACATTGGCATTTAACCGGACCATTCTATTATCACACGTCTCAAATCATCCATTGGGGGTTGATGACGGTCCCTCCATGTGCATAACATTCCACTGGTTGTTAAGAGGGTTTGACAGAGATCTAAGACAATGTAGAATCAATAAAGAACTTTCTAACTGGAAATTGCATTAAAGAGCAGTCCAACAAGACTCAATATACCAGGGGTGCCAAAAAAATGTATACAAGTTGACACTTTGGTTAGCGTTGCTCAAGCAGTAGTTGGCCGTAACCAGAAGTGTTTAGACAGTGATCGTAACCATGTTGAGCACTTTTTGTAATTGCAGAAGTCAATCATGACCTGTATTCATCTTTTGTTATCAGTATATATTGAGTATTACAATTTTAATACAGTTTTCCTTTCTTAAAATGTGTATACATTTTTTGGCACCCTCTGTATAAATCAGGAAACAGTGCAGAAATAGGAGGTGAAAAGGAGAGAGAAGGAAACTAATATCTATGAAGTGCATGGATGTATATATTTTAGGTTCTCTAAAGGTAAAGAGGTCTTCTATTTAGTGTTGATTCTGTTATTGTGTGTGAGACCTTGCGACAAAGAAGAAAATTAACATTTACTGAGTTGTTCAAATACTTTGCTAGGCTCTTTTTTACCATTTGATTTTCACAATAATTGTATAGGGCCTATATGTAACATTCCTATTTTACAAAGGAGAGGACAAGTCAGGGCTTACAAAGGTTGTCTTCCTGGCTTCCATATTTACTGTATATTTGACCTTGAAAAAGGTCATATAGTTCTCACCTGCAAAATAATTATAATACCACACACCTTGCAGGGTAATATACAAGATTAAATGAGGTAGTTTATATGAATACCTAACACAGAAAGCTGTGCATAGGCTAAGTCAGAGCATTATACTGCTTTCCTAAAAACCTTCCAGCAGCTTCCATCCCTTAGAAATAAAGCCAACTCCTTGCCGTTGCCTACAGGGCCTGCACTATCAGGAAATTCCCATACTCCACTCATTAATCTTTCTGACCACCCTACTAGTCCTCCTTGGCCCTTGCCTGCTCCTGAGGCGGCCCTGTCTACCCTGGCACAGTTTCCACCTCAGAGACCACTCAATTTAAAATTGCATCTCCTAAGAGATTTCCAGTCAAGATGGCAGAGTAGGTAAAAACTGTTTGCCTCCTCTCACAATGACGTTAAAATTACAACTAAACTACAGAAAAACCATCCTTGAGAATCACTGAAGTCTAGCTCAACCTAAATCTGACCTCTAAGCACATACAGAAGAAGCCAACTTGAGACTGGTAGAAGGAGCAGAGATGCAGAATGGGCTGGTCCAATGCCCACATGCGACCAGTAAAAATGGGGAGGGATATCTTGGCTGCAGAGGTCCCTCCAGAGGAATGAGGCGAACCAGCCCCACACCAGGGTCCCCGGCCCAGGGTTCCAGTACTGGGAAGAGAATTCCCCATAACTTCAGGCTGTGAAAACCAACAGAGATTGTGGATGAGTAAGACAGAGTGTGGCTGAAATTCCAGTCATTCCTCTTAAAGGACCCACACACAGACTTATTCACTGATGGACTTACTCGTTCAGAGCTCCAGAGCTGAGGCAGCAGCACCAAAGGCACCAGAGACATACAGGGAGGAACTGAGTTGTCTAGCTTTAAGGCAAGGGCTGGAGGAGCAGCTTACTCCTAGATAGAAGTACTGGCAGAATTCATTGTTTCTTTGTTGAGCCTTCCCCCATCCCACTCCAACCCCCACATGCAGACATGGGCACTGCCATATCTGAGTCTCCATCAACTTAGCTAACACTGTTTGCCCCATCCTGGTGATTCCCTGAGACTCTGCCCCACCCAAATTCTGGGCACACCCAAGCCACTTTCTGTGGCTTTTCTGTACAAATGACCTGTCTTGGCTCATACTCCAGACTTCACTAAAATCTCTCAAAGTCTCACAAAACCCAAACAAGCAGCATCTGGTTTCAGCATGCCTTGTACTTCTGACTGAGCAGCCCCAAGGCTGGCACTAGCAGCAGCCAGCCTTGGTTCACGGCTTGGCCTCTCAAGGCACCTCCAAGCCCAGCATGGGTGGTGGCCATCTGGGGATTGCTTTGTGACTTATTCCAGGTGGCCATGGGCAGGGCACAGGCTATGGCTGAACTTGGTGTGCAGCAGATCCCTCTCAGGAGACCCTGGGGCTGGCACCCCTGGTGACCAGCTTTGGGCCAAACTGGAGCATCACTTGGGTAACTCCAAGAATTCAAAGGGCAAACTGGGCAGGCACCAGAACCCTGCTAAAGTGAATCCTGCTCCATAAGGTCAGCCCCTGCACAACAGCCCTTCTGCTGTATTCACAGCCAGTCCACACAACCAATCAACCTAAAAGTCAATCTTTCCCATTAACATTCAAAGAGCAACCAAGACTCCACTGCATCAGAGGGCATACACAACCCACACTTGTAGCACCCAGATCAAGTGATCAGGAGATTATGCCACTGAGAACCACAGGATGTCTACTACATAAGGACACTCTACTAAGACCAGGAGACATACTAGCTGCATCTAATACATAGAAACAACCACAGGGAGGCAGCCAAAATGGGAAGACAAAGAAATATATCCTAAATAAAAGGACAGAACAATACTCTAGAAAAAAAGAAAAAAGAAAAAAAGTGCTAAACAAAACAGAGACGAACAATCTACCAGACACAGAGTTCAAAACATTGGATATAAGGATGTTCAATGATCTCAGATAGAATTTTAACAAAGATATAGGAAATATAAAAATGGAGATAGAGAACATTAAAAAACAGTCAGAAATAAAGAATACAATAACTGAAATGAAAAATACATTAGAGGGAATCAACAGTAAATTAGGTGAAACAGAGGACAGAATCAGCAATTTAGAAGATAAGGTAGCAGAAAACACCTATTCAGAACAGCAAAAAGAAAAAAGAATCCAATAAAATGAGGATAGTTTAAGAGACCTCTGGGACAAGATCACACGTAACAACATTCACATCATAGGGGGAAAGCGAAGAAAGAGAGCAAAGAATTGAAAATCTATTTGAAGAAATAGTGACTGAAAACATCCCTAACTTGGCGAAGGAAATAGATATACAAGCCCAGGAAGTGCTGAGAGTCCCAAACAAGATGAACCCAAAAAGACCCACACCAACACATATCATAATTAAAATGCCAAAGGTTAAAGACAAAGAGAGAATCTTAAAAGCAGCGAGAGAAAATCAGTTAGTGACCTACAAGGGAGCGCCTATAAGACTCTCTGCTGATTTCTCAACCTTGCTGGCCAGAAGAGATTGGCATGAAATATTCATAATGATGAAAAGCAAGGGCCTACAACCAAGATTGGTCTACCCAGCAAAGCTATCATTTAGAATCAAAGGACAGATAAAGAGCTTCCATATAAGAAAAAGCTAAAGGAGTTCATCAGTGCCAAACGAGTGTTACAAGAAATGGTAGAAAACTTCTTTAAGAAAAAGAAAAAAATATCAAAAATATTAATGATAAAATGGCAATAACTACATATCTATCAATAATTACCTTTAATGTAAATGGATTAAATGCTCCAATCAAAAAATAGGATAGTTGAATGGATAAGAAAGCAAGACCATTACATATACCGCCTGCAAGAGACTCACTTCAGATCGAAAGATAAACACAGACTGAAAGTAAAGGGATGGAAAAGTTTTATGAAAATAGAAAGGAAAAAAAAAAGCTGAGTAGCAATACTTATACCAGACAAAATAGGTTTTAAAACGAAGGCTAGAACAAAGGACCAAGAAGGACCCAGTAATCCCACTTTCCCACTTCTGGGTATATATCCAAAGAAACCCAAACACTACTTCAAGAGGACATGTGCATCCATATGTTCATTCCAGCATTGTTTACAATGGCCAAGATATGGAGGCAGCCTAGGTCTTCATGGATGGATGAATGGATAAAGAAGAGGTGGTACATATATACAATGGAATATTGCTCAACCATGGAAGGGAATGGATTTGTACCATCTGTGGTGGCATGGATGGACCTGGAGGGTATTGTGCTGAGCAGATTGTGTCAGACAGAGAAAGACAGATGCAATGTGATTTTGCTTATATGTGGAACCTGAAGAAATAAACAAACAAACAAAACAGAAACAAACTCATAGATACAGAAACAAACTCATAGATACCATTAATTTTGATGGTTACCAAATGGGAAGGAATTGGAAGAGTGGGTGTAAAAGGGGAAGGGATTAAGAAGTATAAATTGGTTGCTACAAAGTAATCATGGGGATGTAGGGTATAGCATAAAGAAGATAGTCCATAATATTGTAATAACTATGTATGGTGTCAGATGGTTACTAGATTCATTGAGGTGATGGTTGGGAAGTGGGTTCAAGGCAGGGTGAAAAAAGTGAAGGGATTAAGAAGTACAAATTGGTAGTTAGAAATGGTCATGGGATATAAAGTAAAGCATAGAGAATATGGTCAATAATATGGTAATAACTATGTATAATGCCAGATGGGTACTAGTCAAGGGAATCACTTCTTAAATTATACAAATGTCTAACCACTATTCTGTACACCTGAAATTATTGTAAAATAATATTGAATGTCAACTGTAATTGAAAAGGGGGGAAGAAGTTGAAGGGGAATAAGAGGTTCAAATTTCCAGATATAAAACAAATAAATCATGGAGATGTAATGTACAGCGTAGGGAATATAGTCAATAATATTGTGATAGCATCATACAGTGTCAGATGATTACCGGTTTTATCATGGTGATCATTTCTTTAGGTATATAAATGTTGAATAACTATGGTGTACACCTGAAACCAATATAATATTGTAAGTTAGCTATATTTTCATTAAAAATCCTTTAGAGAGATATTACCCATTCATAAGGTCCAGAGTTAGTGAGATTACATATACAGAAATGGGCATTGATACACTATTATGAGATTTTTGGAAGTCAATTTGGCAATAGCCACCAAATTTTAAATACATATTTCCTTTGGCCCAGAGAGTTTCAGTGTGTGTCCTAGGAAATACCTTTGTGTCCCATAAAATGTATGTACAGCAATGTTCATATTTAGCACTGTTTTTAACTGTGAAAATTACAAATCTAAATGTTCCAAAATGGGGGAAATATTTACTAAATTATGAGTTAAATAAATCAATCTGCAACTCCTCATCCCCCCGGCCCCTCTCACACACACACACACCTTCTGGTTAACACGAATATCCCAGCTTTATTGCTCTCCAAAGCACTTGCCATCATCTAAAATATCCTGTATTGCTATTTCCCCCAATGGAAAGTAAGCTGTGAAGACACAGATTTAATTGTTTTGTTTAGTTCTTGCTGGACTCCCAGCACCTCATAGATGTTCAATGAATATTCATTAAATGAATCAATGGATATTATCTTCCTTCCCTCCTGTTCCAAGGTCAGACAGAGCCTTCTCATTAGATCAGAAGTCTCTGCCTTTTCAAAATATTAATAAGACAAGATGAAACTTAGCTGAAACATATTTAAATGGCTCTAAGACAACTCTTTGTCCATACTATAACTCCCTCCTGACTTGGCATATTTAGGACTTTATATGTTTATTTTTTTAATTTTATTTATTTATTTTAGTGTTCACATGGGTTGTGCCCCTAGCATAAAAGCACCCACTCCCTGCTTCCCAACATTTGAATACAAGCATCTACTTACTGACTAGTTTGTGCCAGGCACATGCCCTGGCTTGTATACACAGGCTGAGCTTGTGGCGTAGTGGCAGAGACAAACACTGACAGCCAATCTCAGTATGTTCTAATATGGTAAATACTAATGTAAAACTAAATCTTGGGGGGCCTAGAAAGGGAGCATTTAACGCCAGCTGGGAGTTCAGAAAAGACTTTCCAGAGACATGTAAAAGAGCATCAAGAGTTAGCCAGGCACAGAAGGGGCAGGAGGGTGCTCCAGGGATCAGTGTAAGCAATCCAGAGTTACGAAACTGCCCAATAAGTGCAGGGAACTGCAGGGGTTCTGTGTTACTATAGCAGAACATATGAGGCTGAGGGTTTCTTACGTGCTATAGGAAGGAACTCAGACTTCATTGTGGAATGTGAAATGATCCACTTTGTTTTCAGATTGATCATCCTAATGGAGGATGGTTTTAATCCAGGCGTGTTAAAAGTTTCTTAGGTCTATTAAAGAAAGATTTGGTGAGATCTTGGATAACACACGTGGGCCTTTTCACATGGTGACCAAAGAGAATACAGACCCATCAGAAACCTGAGTAGCACTTTTGCATCAGGCAGATAGCCTAGATGGGCTAGGTGATCTACTCCAATCCATGATCAACCTACAGGCTTACCCCAGATCTGGCCAGCTTCCTAAGACCAGAGAATCCCTCAGCAGTTGAATCAAATTTGAGGATCCTTAAAAATCATATTCACTGAAAAAGACCCATGTTGACATTTCAGAGGATTCTGACTATAATGAAAGTCCTAATAATTAGAACTCAACTGACCCACCTCTCAAGGATTCTCTAGACCAGATGCTGCAAAGTGCCAGCCCAGTGTATCTATCCTTGCTATTTCATTCACCGCATATATTAAAAACAAACTAAAACAACTAAAAAGTACTTGCAAACATATAACAATTATATTTCACAGACAAATTTGGGTCCTAGCTTCTCTTGGGGAAAAAAAAAAAATCTGAAAATACTGGCCTGTCTGCCTGTTTGGCAACAACTGGCTGGAATGAAATTGCAGCAGCTACCACCCTCCTGTCCTCCAACTCCTCCTAGATGGGGCATGTTCTCATTTGCCAGTCCCTACATGGGACCCTACAAGTGACCCCTGAGTCTTCAGAAACTGATCAAAAACATTCCTGGATGTCTCCTCCTTATTCAAAATCATAGTCCCTCATCTCCAGTCTGGGCTTATCAAGTGACCAAACTGAAAAGTTCTTTCAAGTCCTAATGAGTCCTACTAATAAACTCTCTCCTGCTAATTACTTGATGCTCGTACTTGATTAGATGGGAAAGAAACCTTGGCAAAGGAGGACATAATAGGCACTACACTACACAAAGGGAAGAACAGAGATAAGGGTAGGGTCAAGTGAGGAGTGGGGTTAGGCGGACCGCTCAGAGATTCAGATCAGAGGGCTTCAAGGAGCTGGGTCAATATAAAAAGGAAAGACACGAAAGTGGGAGAGACTGGACAGAGGAGGAGCTAGAATAGAATTTGCATCTTCGCAGGATGTGTGAATTCCAAGGGGTAGGGAGGGATTCCTCTCCTTTTCAAGCCTCATGGACAAATGTTTAAAAGAAAAATATCAATAGCCATGCATTTCTAAGTTTTATTACTAATTAGAACTTAATATGCTTGGGAGTTCTGAATGAGGTGTTAAGTGCAAAATATGTTACCTTGGGCAGGGATAAGCTTTTTCCAGTTCAAAATTAATGTTCCTACAAAAAAATAATAATAATGGAATGTTTCACCCAGATGGTTTGGCTCTTTGATATCTACAAACATTTTGAAAACACTTAAAATATTTTCAACTTTTCTGTGCAGTTGCATTAGGTGATGACTGTTGGCTTACTTATTTCCTGTTTAGTTTTTCCTTTGCTCTCTCTCCAAACAACTTTTGCTTTGGAAGCCTGTAGTCCGTCCACAAAGTTGGACTCATGGCACAAAAAATTGTGTAATAATGGAGACACAAGCGCCAACAGGTGGTTTCATAATCTAATGCCTCCTGATAAGTTCTGTTATCCTGCCACTCAGTATGAATTCTGAGATTGATGATGGATATTTCGAGGTGTGCATATTAACCACATCAAGATGAGGCTCTGACCTCCAAAGGATGGGGTTTAACTGGGGCTATGGAAGAGCTCCAGGATTGTGCATGATTACTGCACAAATATAACCAGCCAGTTGGCTGAGAACTGGTGAAAAGTTTGGCTGAGAACAGTGAAATGGTTGGACAAACATTATAGTCCTTGGTAGAGGAAGAAAAATCCAGGAGAGTCAGCTTCCTGGGGCCAAACTCTCTTGTCCTCTACAACAAAAGAAGCCTCCTCCATACCCTAAAGGCATGTGCACCTCAGGACACACAAGTAGAAAGAAGCTGGTAGAGGTGGGTGCCAGGTAAAAGCGTGTCCACTGCACTGCTGTGTACATGAACACTTCAGTTTAGTAAATTCTGGCAGCATTCTTAAAATAAATAATTATTCTATCCTCTTGAAGAGTTCAACTGTCTGGCAAAAGTAATAGATTAAAAAACACTTGGAAGTTTTTCTCCTCATCATCCTGATAAGAAGTATAAACAAAGACTTTAACCTCAGAAGCTGTTGTTGGTATATAACCTTTCTGCTTTTGTTTGGTTTAGCCGACTCACTTAACATAATTACACTGACTCAATCCGAAACTCTAACTTGAGATTTTTCTCCTCCTGAGCCCCTGTGATTTTACCCCAGATTTACATACATTCCTATGTATCCTGACTCCTGCTAAGTTGCAGTTAGGGTACAGGCTCAGTATATAGGCCTATATTGAGCTCATGTAGTCTCACCCATTACAGGTGACTGTCACAGAGCAAAATACAAGAAGCATATTCCCTATAAGACTAGGTTTTGATTAATTCCAGTACGTGTTGTATACTTACTGGGGGCTACACACTGCAGTTACAAAGTTGAACACAACTCAGTCCTCACTCTTAAAAAGCTTAATCCAATATAATCCTTTTAAAAAGTGTGTTCTCAGGTATATGCCTTGTAAATCCATATACATGCATTGGCTATTATTAATAAAATTAATAATCATTTGAAAAAAAAAAGCTTAATCTACTGGGGGGGAAATGTAGTAAGTTTTAACTGTGCTTTACATAATGTCATATAACACACATGTAGCAAATGCTATAAAGGGCAGTCTGGACAGAGCACTGGGACAGATGAGCGATAAAGTCTACTGGGGTAAATCAAGTTGAGTGTTAATCGTTTCAAAAATAGCTAGTAGACAAAGGGAGCCACAAAGGCACAACGGCTCTGCTTAATTTTATAACATTATTGCTAAATTAAGTCTAAAAATTAGATGACAAATAATATATCCAGATAAAAAGATAAATGGAAGTCAAAAAGAAAGAGGAATAAGACAGTGGTTCGATGATTTATTGCTATCAGCTTTTTCAGAAGTAATGCCTCTCTGTAAAGATCTTTCCCATCAACTTCTCTCCTAAATTGCTTGTGGTAAATTTATCTTTTAACTCCCTGTTTCTGTTCTGTTATAGCCATATTTGTGCCTGGAAGTGATCATGCTTTCCTCCTTCCAGCTGGTTTTCTAAATTTCCAGTTTCTAGAAACATATAAACAAAAAATCTGATAAAAATAACTTGATATCATGTGATGTGTTGACACATTAAAAGAATCCTGTTATTGCTTAACCAAGATCTTATTTCTATTCTTAAATATTTCTCTAATAGGAAACACAGTTTATATGTAATGCTTGAATGTCTTTGAATGGTTTACACTTAGAATAAAGTTTCATATGTTATTTTTAGAAATGTACATACAACACATAATTTCTTTTTTTTTTTTTTAATTTACAAAGTGGTAAGTTATCCTATAAACAAGAAATCCACCTAACAAATGATTTACCACAAAATTTCAGGTAGTTTCAGGAAAGGAAAAGCAATTAAGAGTTGTAAAAAGGAAGAAAACGAAAATATGGGAAAACATAATGAATCTAAGTTTCCCTTAGAAAACAATCTTTCAAGTGAAATATAATTGTTCTAAAAAATGCTGAATAACCATTATAGAAACCACATGGATTGCCAAACTATACTTAGTTATAAAGAAAATAGAAAACTGCCCTTTAAGACAAAAATTAGATAACATTTTCACAGTGAAAAAGTTAGGCAAAAGGTTTTGAAAATTCTTAGAATTGTTCACTTAGAAAACAAATTCAGCAGTTCTGAATTACTTATGTAATTGCAGTTTGTTTTCATCTGTGAAAACCACATACAATATTATTAGCACATAACCAACAATTATATAGAATACTATATCAAAGGAAGATGCCTTTCTTGATGGCAAAACGGCAGAGAAATATAAATTAAAATTACATAGCATTGAAAGGGAGCCCACCATTGTACCCTCTGATTTAAATCAACTGTCAAGAAGAAAACCATTGGGAATTATAAAATAAAACAAATGAAACATCATAATAAAAAAGACATGAGAATCTTTCAAAACATAATACAAGAGTAAAATCTATCCCTTCTTTAAAAGTTTAGAACACTGTTAGTTAAAAGGCCCACATTCATAAGCAATAATATGTCAGTAAATCAACCCGAAAAAAATGGTTATTGTGGTGGCTTTAAAACATGTCTGGAGGGGCAGCCGGTTGGCTCAGTTGGTTAGAGCGCAGTGCTCGTAACACGGTTGCCGGATCGATTCCCACATGGGCCAGAGAGCTGCACCCTCCACAACTAGATTGAAAACGACTTGACTTGGAGCTGATGGGTCCTGGAAAAACACATTGTTCCCCAATATTCCCCAATAAAAAAAATTAAAATTAAAATAAATAAAATGTCTGGAGGAGATCTAGGATGGAGTAGATAGACTCCTGCTATCTACTGTGCCTGCTTCCTCTGTGAACACATTAAAATTACAACTAACTTATAGGAAAATCAACCTGGAGAACCATTGAAATCTGGCTGAACAGAAGTTTTATAACTAAGGATATAAAGAAGCCACGTCCAGACTGGTGGGAGGGATGGAGATGCGGAACTGGGTAACCCCAAACCTCCATATGGTGGTTGAGAACCGGGAGGGATATCTCAGCTGCAGAGGTTCCCCGCAGAGGAGCAAGAGAACCCCAGCACCACACCAGCCTCCCCAGCCCAGAGTACTGGTGCTGGGAAGAGGAGCCCCCACATCTGGCTCTGAAAAACAGTGGAGATTCTGACCATCCAGGTGGGACGGAAAGTGGTAGGAAACCCAGGCACCCCCTTAAACAGCCCACATGCAGAGACTCTCACTCCAAGGCACTCATCTTGAGTTCCAGCAGAGGGACAGTAACTCAGGCGAGACGGGGGCATTGGAGACATACAGGGGGCAGACTGAATTGTGTTGCTTTGGGTTGAGGACTGAAGGACAGTTGTCATTTTCATGTGAGGGGTCCTTTTCCCATGCAGCTGGCAGGCGTCATCTTTCCTGTGTTGAGCCGGACACAGGAATCCCCTCTGCTTACAGCCATTTCTGAATCTGATTGGTCTGGAGAGCTCCACAGCCCTCCCCTGCTGACTCACTGGGACCCCACCCCACCCAGCTCCCCCAGCGCTGGAGGCACTTTCTCCAAGAGCAGCCGGCCTTGCCCTCATTGCACTTTCTTGAAAAACAGAGTCTGACACACCCCAGGTGGGCGGCAACTGGCCTCAGTGTGCTCTGAGACTTTTAGTGAGTAGCTTCAGGCTCAGCACTGGCACCAAACCAGAATTTACATTAACCTATGGTGACCACAACTCTTCCACACTAGTGACTCCCTGAAACCCTGCCACACTTAACTTGTGTACCACATGAGGCTTTATCAGTGTCTAAAACTTAAGGTAGCCAGCAAGTGGCAGCAGGCCTCAGGATGTCCTGGCATTTTGCAGTTACCATGGGCCCAGTACCAGTGGCGGATGTCCTTAGTTCTCAGTGTGGCCTCTTGCATGTGCCTCCAGCGTTAGCATAGACAGGAAACAACTGCAGATCATTGCATTGTAGCTCATACCAGGTAGTCCCCGAAGGTCACAGGCAGTGTGGACCTGGGCCTGCACTGGAGGCCCTCCCAAGAGGCCCTGGAACCAACATACTTGGAGGTTGGCTTCAGGCCACAGCAGAGCACCAACCAATTAGCCCCACAAGCAGCACACTCAAAGAGTGGTCGCAACAGGTACCAGAGCACAGTGGAGCAAATCCCACTCAGTGGGGTAGTCCCCCCACACAACAGCCTGTAAGTTGTGGATGTGGCCAAACCCCACAGCCAATCAGACTGAGGGTCAATCCTACCCACTGAAGTGCCAATAGCAACCAAGGCTCAACTGTAACAGGAGGGCACACACAACCCACACCAGAAACACTGCTGGAGCACCTACTGTAGGTGACCAGGGAGACTGTGCCGCTGGGCCCCAAAGGGCACCCACTACAAAAGGTCACGTGGCCAACACTGGCAGGTGTAGCAGATCTATCCAATACACAGAAACAAATAGAGGCAGTCAAAATCAGGAAACAAAGAAATACACCCCAAATGAAACAGAAGAAAACTCCAGAAAAAGAACTAAAGAAAATGGAGGCAAGCAACCTACCAGATCCAGAGTTCAAAACAACAGTTATAAGGATGCTCAAGGAAATTAGTGAGAACTTAAACAAAGAGATAACAAGCATAAAAAGGACATAGAAACCATAAAAAAGAACCAGTGAGAAGTGAAGAATACTATAACTGAAATGAAGAATGAACGAGAAGGGGTCACCAGCTGACTAGATAAAGCAGAGGATCAAATAAGCAATTTGGACAACGTAGAAGAAAACACCCAATCAGAACAGAAAAAGAAAGAGAGAGAGACAGAGAGAGAGAGAGAGAGAGAGAGACAGAGAGAGAGAGAGAGAGAATCCAAAAAGAATGAGGAGACTTTAAGTGACCTCTGGGACAACATCAAGCATAACAACATTCGCATCACAGGGGTGCCAGAAAAGAGAGAAAGCAAGGGATTGAGAACCTATTTGAAGAAATGACAGAAACTTTCCTAACCTGGTGAAGGAAATAGACATACAAGTCCAGGAAATGCAGAGTCCCAAACAAGAAGAACACAAACAGGCCCACACCAAGACACATTATAATTAAAATGGCAAAGATTAAAGACAAAGAGAGAATCCTAAAAGCAAGAGAAAGGCAACTAGTAACTTACGAGGGAGCTCTCATGATATCGTCAGCTGATTTCTCAACAGAAACTTTGCAGTCCAGAAGGGATTGGCACAAAATGTTCAACATGATAAAAAGCAAGGAAATACAACCAAGATTACTCTACCCAGCAAAGCAACCATTTAGAATCAAAAGATACATAAATAACTTCCCAGACAAGAAAAAACTAAAGGAGTTCATCACCACCAAACCAGCATTACAAGGAATGTTAGAAGGACTATAGACTCAAAATGAAGGGATGGAAAGATATTTAATGAAATGTAAATGAAAAAAATAAACAAACAAAAAAATCTGGGGTAGCAATACTTATCCCAGACAAAACAGACTTTAAAACAAAGGCTATGAGACAATGAAGGACTCAGTAATCCCACTTCAGGATATTTATCCAAAAAACCCAAACTCTACTTCGAGGGCACATGTGCATCCGTATGTTTACTGCAGCATTGTTTACAGTGGCCAAGATGCGGAGGCAGCCTGGGTGTCCATCGATGGATGAATGGATAAAGAGGAGGTGGTACATATATATAATGGAATATTGCACAGCCATGGAAGGAAATGGGTTCTTGCTATCTGCGGTGGCGTGGATGGACCTGGAGGTTATTGTGCTGAGTGGAGTGTCAGAGAAAGACAAATGAAATGAGATTTCACTTATATGTGGAATCTAAAGAACAATATAAACAAAAACAAACTGATAGATACAGAGAACATTTTGATGGTTGCCAGATTGGGGGGGGGAGGGTGTTGGGGATGAGTAAAAAAGGGGAAGGGATTAAGTACAAATTGGTTGTCACGAAGTAGTCATGGAGATGTATGGTATAGCGTAAGGAATATAGTGAATAATATTGTAATAACTATATATGGTGTCAGATGGGTACTAGATTTTTGGGGGGTGATAGATGGGTGAGTGTAGAGACTGGGTGAAAAATGTGAAGGGATTAAGAAGTGAAAACTGATAGTTACAAAATAATCATGGGGATGTAAAGCACAGGGAATACAGTAAATAATATAGTAATAACTATGTATAGTGCCAGGTAGGTACTAGTCAGGGGGATCATTTCTTAAGTTATACAAATGTTTAACCACTATGCTCTACACCTGGAATATAAAATAATATTGAAAGTCAACTGTAATTGAAAAATTTTAAAAGGGGGGAAAGGTGAAGGGGAATGAGAGGTTCAACTTTCCAAGTATAAAACAATTAAGTCATGGGGACACAATGTACAGCATAGGGAATATAGTCAATAATATTGTGATAGTGTGGTGTGGTGCCAGATGGTTGCTGGACTTATGGTGATCACTTCTTTAGGTATACAAATGTTGAATAACTATGAAACTAATATAATATTGTGTTCACTATATTTTAACAAAAATCTTTAAAAAATAAAATAAACTGAAAAAAAAAAACCCAGCAAATTCTTTGACACCTCTTGCTTCATATAATGGATCAGGCTTAGTGCCTCACTTCTAAATGAAAAAAAAAACAGTCAGAAGTGATACTGTGTGATACAGTCAGAAGTGATACTTCCATGACTAGGTTATTAAGAAGATTCAGCTTCTGCTTCGCATGAAAGCTTTCTCAGGGTGCTGGCGCTTAGAACCCAGCCACCATACTGTGAGGAAGCCCAAGCCACACGGACAGGCCACCTGTGGGTGTACAGTCAATAGCCTCTGCTGGCCCCCCAGCTGACACCAGCATCAATGTGCCAGTCCTATGAGGGAATCATCAGTCTTCAGATGATTCCAGCACCTGGCCTGTAAGTCTTCTAGCTTAGGCCCTAGATATTGTGGAGCAGTGATAAGCCATCCCTGTTCTGCACTCTGTGAATTCCTGACCCATAGAAACTGTCTGAGACAGTATAAGAGATTATTGTTGTTTCAAGCCACAAAATTTTGTGGTAATTTGTTTTGCAGCAACAGATAACTAATACAGTCACCCATAATGCACACACCATTAAACATGGAAGGATTTTTTTTTCCAAACAAAAAAATAATCTTTGTACAAACCAATTATAGTATATATCCTCCATTTAATAAGTTTAGTAGGTTTTATTTAATACAATTAAACTTATATCAACATGAATTTTTCTAATTTGAAATCTGAGATAATTAGACTCTAAATTTTAGTTCTTAGGTTGAATGTCCTCATTAAAGTTCTGGAAAGGCGAGTTTAGGTAATCCACAGAAGAATACAAGGAGAATATTGAAGCTAATTAAGAGAACAAATTGTTATAAAGCACTTTATAGTCCTCTCCACACAAAAGTCATTTGATAGTTCCTAAATTTCAAATGAACATCAGAAGCCCTAAGTTCTCTCTAATCACTTTTTACATATTAATTAGTTTTATTCTTTTGGCAAATTGGTCAGTTTAGTTCAAGCAAATTATTTGTGCATACAAATGTTTGATTTTTTTCCTAAGAAAAGCTGAGCTCCCCGAGGGCATTCCTTATCTTGTTCATCTCTGTATTCCCCAATAGACATAACACAATGCTGTAGGTCAAATACTGTACTCAGCAAATATTTGTGCAAATGATCAAACTGCACAGATGTACCTGAAGCTAACTCAAGTTCACGTTTTTCTTTTTATTAATTTGTCCTGCCCTTCCCCACGATTAGTCCTAGCTAGTTGGTTTTATTATATTTCCAAAAGCATACATATTATTTACCAGTTTATTCATAGTAAAGATAAAGATACAAATGTTTGCCACACATAATTGGTCATAGTGCTACTCGAGCCAATCCCTCGTTTCTGGGACTATGCACGTTGCTGAGCTGAGCAGCTCTGTCCTCGTGGAGGGGCTGGCACCCCTGCCCAGCTGTGCAGTGTGAGAAAAACTAACCCATAAGATTTCCATTCTGTTACAGGCAGAGACTTAGAGATCAGCATTATTTTTGAAAGATTATAAAGACAGACCATTCTGCTTAGGATAGAAAAGAATAAGACATCTAATTTTGTTTATTTCTCCAGTTTAGTCAGAACTGAGACCAAACTTCTTTGACAGTGTTGTATTGACTGTGCTCAGACTTATATTTTTCACTCAGTTAAAATTTTGAAATATTTACTTATAAGGTAATAACTGTCTTTGAAATTAAGCAGTTCACAAAGCAATTATTTTCCATACACATTCACATTTATTACTACTATAAATAAGATATTCATAATTTCTCGAATTTCGATCTGAACATATAATTTGTGGCAACAAGATGTGGGTTCTAATACAGATTTTATAATTCACTGTATGGTCCTAGACAAACCATTCTGGATCTCTTCCTTCACCCACATCTAACAGGAATAATAATACCTTTTTAAACCTACTTTATAGGCAAGTAGACTTAAGATTTATGTGAAAACATTTTGCTAAAATTGTAACATTTTATCACATTAACTATTTTCTAATACTTGATTTGCTTTTCATAATTTAACCAAAATAAAGATTGCATACTTTCAGACCTACAAAATTCGGTAGTTATACAGGGTGAATTAAAATAGTAAAGCTAGTCATATAGTAAACCCATTCATCCATGTTCTCAATTACATTAAGAAATAGTAATTATAAAAATAGGTAAATTTTTGTGAAAATATTCCTATTTGTTCTGGCTTAGGAGTTCTTGCCCATATCAATGGATTGTCTGGCATCGGCCATGGCATCAGGTACTTGAACAGTCATATTGTCCATAGACTTTGTCAAGCAGATTTGGCAGCCCAACCGGGATCTGTATGAAAAAAAGGGGAGGTGTGGTTTAGTATTAAGTATATATTATTCATAAATAATGCAGGTGTTTAGGACATTTTCTTACCCAGAGCAGTTAGGAATTTATTTACCTTTCAAATTTCCATTAAGTTGAAAAAGATACATTCAACTGTCAACTAGAGGGTAACAAAATATAAATATGAAGAACAAAAGCCTACTGGGCCAACACTTCATTTTAGTCTTTAATTTCTATCACCAATTAATTGTTTCACCAGAACTACTGCTTTTTGGTGAAAGGGCTGACAAGAGATGGAATAATTAGAAGACACAACAGTAGAGAAAAGTACAGAGGTTTTAGCAATGCCAAGAAAATGATTAATCAATTCTCAGGTAATTAAAACCATACAGACTATTAAAGAGCTCCACTTTTAAAACTCTTGAAACCAAAAGTTTGGAATAAACACAGATATAAGTCATCAATTATCAGATGCATATTTCCCCCCATATTTTTAACATCTCTGAAACCAAGATACATCTTAAAATCAATGGCATGTTACAATCACTGCTACACTGTGAGGTTGCAGTCACATCAGAGCTGCAAACTTGGTTACAATATTCATATAGGTGTCTCTTCAAATGAGTTATAAGAAGTAAGTTAATACTACATGTGTTCAATTTAATTACTAGTCAAAATAAGTCCAAAAAGATTATAAAACAAAAAATTACGAATACAGAAACACAGCAGGATATAAATTTGATATTTGTATATATAATTCCATTTTCTTTATTTTTCAGAATTTCTACCAATTTTATTTATATTTTCCTTTTCTAACAGTGATGTACAAATCCATGTCTCGATAATTCAAAATAGTTCTTTCACTATGCACAAAAAAGGTTAAGTGATAACTGTGTCCTATTTTTATTAGCAATGCTTTTATCTTTCTTAGTGGCACATAAAAATAAATGTCCGTTTTACAATCAAATTGTCTTCGATTTGATGGAATGTGACATGCAGGTTTCACTAACGCAGCCATCAAACGTTTATAAAGACACAGTACTAAATATCAATGGGGGTACAAAGAACAGCAACTCACTTTAATCCTTACTGAACACCTCTTACATCCTGGGTGCCAGGGATGCAATAAGGAGGCAGCAGGGGGTTAGAACCTTACAGCCAAACAGACCAGTGGTCCAGAACCGAGCCTAAACACGGTGTGTTCACAGGCAACTTTCTTAATGCGCCCCCATCACTAGTTTCCTAATCTCGTCCTAAAAATGGCTCATAAGCAGGTTCCTCACTGGACTGCTGCGAAGATTGGTTGCCCATTAGTATTAAGGAGTGAACTTTCAATCAAATAGAAAAGATGAGACACATTCATAGATAATTAATATATGAGCTTCTGACAAAAGCCACAGAGAGATAAAGGCCAAAAGGTCTGAGGAGAAAGCACTTACTTCCGTCCAGGGGAAATGGTGTTCAGAATGGGCTTTGAAGGCTGGGTAGGATTTAGTATTTAATAAAAGATAAAGGAGAAAGGCATTTGAAGCTTCAAGGCCCAGCTGAGGCAATATGGGGTTTTAGCTTGGCTACTACGCAGGACAGACAAGGACAGGAGACTGACGGGCTAGAAAGATGGCCAGGCCACAGACAGCTTTGAACACCAACGAAAGTTTTAACTGGTGAGCAATGAGGAACCACTGAGAAGTTTTTGAGTAAGGGAGTTAAGTATAACCATGGGAAACACTGTTTGCTGATAGGGAAAAGAAATCCCCTCCTATCAATAGCTCCTATTTGTTGAATTAGAAACAGCCTTGACAATACTCAAGTAGGTATTAAGATCTGTCTGCAAGACAGAAAATGAGGCAAGTCAATTCAGACCAATTCATTAGCACTATGGAGAGCCATCGAGAGACAGCTGGTTATTCTGGGTTTTCACATAAAGTAGAATAATGCTAGTCTTCAAAGAACTTTTAATTTAGAAAGAGAAACAGCTATCAGTGACACAGGGCAAAATTCAGTAAGTGTGGCAACAGAAGAACAAAAAGTGTGTTATGGGAACATAGGAAGGGGGAGCACTGAGAACCCTGCTGGCTCTATGGCCCTAGAGGAGAAGGCAGTGGCACTATGTGGCTGTTGTCTCACTCTCCTACTTCTCTACCGTCCTAGCGGTCACTGGCTTTGAGGTCTACCCAGTGTAGAAAGTGTCTTACCCCTCCAGATGAGGAGACAGACGGCAAGTCTTCCTTCTCTTATCATTTGTCCCCCAA
Organism: Rhinolophus ferrumequinum; assembly: GCF_004115265.2. Taxonomy (NCBI): domain Eukaryota; kingdom Metazoa; phylum Chordata; class Mammalia; order Chiroptera; family Rhinolophidae; genus Rhinolophus; species Rhinolophus ferrumequinum. The sequence continues at coordinate 78,860,926 of NC_046294.1, read as the reverse complement.
AACTCGGACATTTGTGCAAACCTTGAAGATCTTTTCTCCAGTCACCTTTGCCATATATACACAGAAATACACAGGGGATTGTGTTTACTTTACTTTTATGATTTGGTTTTCAGTTCAGAGATGCAGCTGGAAATACCGTTATTTCCCCAAAAATAAGACCTAGCCGGACAATCAGCTCTAATGTGTCTTTTGGAGAAAAATTAATATAAGACCCAGTATATGTATTTATTATATTATATTATACCCGGTCTTAAATAAGACCGGGTCTTATATTAATTTTTGCTCCAAAAGATGCATCAGAGCCGATGGTTCGGCTAGGTCTTATTTTCGGGGAAACACGGTGTCATACGGGAGACACTGCTCGCTGCGCCATGTGTCGTGCGGGGTGGCCTGCGGGGTCTCTGCTCCCGCTCCCCACATAAGAACGCAGGATATGGTGAGGCCAAAAAGGAACACGCACAGGAGCCATAAGTAGGGGAGTCATACCACTACGGTCTCACTGGAGGCTGGATCCACACCACCTGCAACCTCTGCCTGCCACCGACTGACTGACCAACCAACACAGCCGCGGCAGTTATATCAGTGGCTAATTGGCTAACTGGTTACAGCTGGTGGCCAATTAGCCACAGCTGACGGCCATCTACTACCCAAGCCAGCACCTTTCACGTGAGGCTGAGAGCCTGGAATCTGCTCTCTGGGACTCTGTCCCCACACACGGTAGTAAAAAATCAAGGGCTTGGCACTCAAATTCCTGATAACTGAACCTGGTTTTCCCACCTACAAAATGGTGATGATACTGCCTAACCCTGACGGTTAGAAATAATCTTTGTATAAAGTGCCTACACGTTTATATAAATTGATATGATTAGAGTTCTAATGCTAACTACTTTTTCATGAATGCTCTCTCCACCAGACATTGTTCTAAGAGCTTCACACCACAATCCTATGAAGTAGCTACTATTATTATCCTCATCTTACAAATACAAAAACTGAAGCCTCTGTGTAGATTATCCATGGAAACTGGTTGTAGCAAGCAATGACAATCATCAAATATAGATTTACTGCTAATTCCTGAATGTCTCTATCAATCAGTACTTCTGCAAATAGCTGGTAATGCTCTATCGTGAATCAGGCCCTGGAAATACAATGACGAAATAAGACGTGGCCCCTGCTCTAAAAGGAAAAAGGACACAAATAACCAGTACAATCACTGCCATATGAACCCATGTATCATCAATCCATCAATAATCAAGGTTAAGTACACCCTATAATAAACATTAAAATTACGGTGTTTTATCTTAAAAATTAAAGATATCTATATAGCATTTAACTTTAAAATAAATGTAGGAATTAAAAGACTGAATGTCTCTCTCTCTCTCTCTCCCTCTCTCTTTCTTTTTGGAACAGTATGGTACCCTAGAAATAGTTTACACAAGATTACTACCTTTGAACAAAACTATTTTCATTCCAAATATGTGAAATTGTTTTATAAATGCTACTTATAAAAAGCATTATCCTCTTTCCTCACAAAGCATTTCTACTAAAAGTCTGTATACTTAAGAATACCAGTTATAAAATGTCATAAAAGCTACTGCTTGCTCTCCTTTATCTTGTTCTAGAACTTCTGAATTTTATTATTGAAGTTCTTGGCTAGTTCACATTTACATTAGATCTTTTGTATCCTTTTACATTTGTGTATTTCTTGCTTTTTTTTTTTAACTTTGGAAGCACTCAGATTAAGTCTTTTATCTATCAGCTGAATAGACAAGCCTTGAACAAATATCGAATTCATCTTATGAGCAAGTAACCGCCTCTTCCCCAAATGCCCTCCCAAGACCTCTCTCCAAGACCTCACAGAGCCCCTCCCGATACCAACTCAGCCGCTGCTCTTCCGCAGGCCCACACTGGTCTGAGCCTTTTCTCAGCTCACAGGGTTAATTTCCAGGCTTTCAAAGTCTTCCCAAACTGAACTCCAGAGGGCACAGGCAAGTCTGATTCATCTGTGAGCCAAGTGCCTTGTACAGGACACTCTGTGAGCGCTGGACGAAGGCAAATGAGCCTGTTCAGACCCTGAAAAACCATTTACTTCGTTCCTCCATACTCAGTGAAAAAAGCGACTCTCTTCTAACTGTAGTTCTCCTCTAATTTTCTTTTCCTTTTCACTTAGATTATCTGTTTCATGCACCTATACATTTTATCTAAATAAAAGAGCAAGCAGTTAGCTATGATTTACCCCTCTCATTAGGAGAGAGATAAATTCTCATAACCAAATTAACACAATCACTGAATATATTCTGTATATTATTTATTCTTTATGAAACAAGGGTATTGATATGTGACATATGAAGATGTGAGGGGAGACAAGCAGATAGCAGCCATATACTGGTTTGCTTGAGAGTCTAAGGAAATACTATTTTCCCAGTTTCTTTTCCCAGGGTATTACTCTCACCTCCACCAAGAGGGAAATGAACTACAAAAGAAATAAAATTATTCTTCACCTCTAAATAAATACTAATGACCTGAACATTTTTGTGAGGATGAAATAAGACAGTTTGTTTTTAAATAACATAGTTTATGTTAAGGGTCTAACAAAATTGTAGTTATGTAATACACATGAAATAAAGCTATTATTATTACTATTACTTTAAATTTTTTAAAAATTTCTTTTTTCATTAGGGTCACCAAATTATAGTTAAACACCAAAGCCAACCTTACGTAAACCCTCATTATCTTGCTCCTTAAAACAGTAAATCAAATCAACTAGCTACTTTCCCTAACTCCAACCAAAACTAGATAATTTTAAAAAATAAGGCATCACTTGATATCATTCACTTGCTACTTTAGATCTTACCTCTTTTAAGAGTAATTCTACCTATTAATTAATAATAATAACCTCTGACTGATTTACTTTAACGTACACTTAGAAAGAGAACTATTCATTTTAACATAATTACTATTATATATTAAGTTTCTTTAAAAATTCTATTCTCATGACTTGAGCTTGGAGCTGAGCCGCCAGTGGGCAGCTGGTTTGCTCAGTGGTTAGAGCACAGTGCTCATAACACCAAGGTTGCTGGTTTGATTCCCACATGGGCCAGTGAGCTGTGCCCTCCACAACTAAACTGTAAACGACGACTTGACTTGGAACTGAGCTGCGCCCCCCACAACTAGACTGAAAACAACTACGTGACATGAAGCTGATGGGTCCTGGAAAAACACACTGTTCCCGAATATTCCCCAATTTAAAAAAATATGTATATTGCTCTCTCAAGTAGGTAGAACTTCCCATTATAATTTCGTTCAATTATCAAATCGGTCCTTCAATAGCATAAAAAGCATTAAATTTAATTCCAACTCATTACATTGTGATAAATATTAATTCCTGAAACAAAAATAGACTAAAGATTTGTTAGGATCTAAAACTTATACTTCCAATACCTCCAATTAATTTCTTTTTCACTTTTGTAAAAAAGAAATTTTCATAAGGGCTAAACTGCAGAATAGTGAAAAAGAGAAATATCACATATTTGATCATCAAAGTTTCTGGTACTATCTACGCCGGGAAAACACTACTACAACGCATAGGTCTGGTCTTAGACATGAACTAGTAAAACCTTTATCTTCCCAGATTAGTAGTATAACTGAAGTGGTCTGAAAATCTTACCTGTCTGTTAGCCCATAAGCCAGATCAAGCATGTCATTCTCCTCATCAGTGATTGCGTCTAACTTCTCATATATGTGCTTTTCAAAGATAAGGTGACAAGTAGAACAAGCCAAGGTTCCCTCACATGCACCTACGAAAGCAACAGACATTGAACATACTCCCCTCTACATTAAATACAATTCAAACCTGTTAAGAATTTGTTAGTTATTTCTAAATTTAGAATCAGCATTAGCATACACAAGATATATTTCCAAATAATAATGAGAATTTCCAAATAATAATAACTCTCCCATTCACAATTTGAAGTCATTTTCACATATTATTTCAAAAAGGTTCTGGAGAGCTCAACAGAATTCATGAGGCCCTGTGGTATATAAGAGGAATTAGAAAGCAACTAAACCTACGTCTAAATAAAGTTAAATATTCTTCCCTCTCAGTTTCTCCTTGTAATCAGGACAGAGTCAAGTAAGTCACTTTAAGAGTCACGTTTGTTTTAAAAAACCAAACAAAAAAAAGGAGTCACATTTGTTTTAAATAATGAGACAAGAATATTTCTCCTGTCCCATTTTTGTAAGTTATTAATTTACTTACTGAGTGCCTGTTATATGCTAGACCCTGTGAACAGGGAACTGAAAAGTCACCCAGTCCAACCACACCATGACTGACTGCTCTGCAATATCCTTTTGCCAGTGGTTACCCAACCTCTGCTGGAAAATCTCCTGACAAAGAAATCCATACTGCATAAAACCAGCCAATTCTGCATTCTACTGAGCTAAATAAAGTCTGTCATTCTGTAACTACGTCTACCTATTGGTCCAATATCATACCATGGAATCCCATCCTTTTTTTCCACAGCTTTACCAAGGTATAACTGGCAAATAAAATTGTAAGACATTTCAAATGTATGTTGTTCTGATTTGATATATATATACATTGTAAAAGGATTTCTCTCATCTAGCTAACACATCCATCACCTCATATATTTATGTTTTGTTTTTGGTTTTGGTTAGAACATTTCAGTTCTACTCTCTTAGCAAATATCAATTATGCAACACAGTGTTATCAATATAGTCACCATGTTATACTTTAGATTCTCAGGCCTTGTTCATCTTATAACTGAAAATCTGTACCCTTTTACCACCCTCTCATTATTTCCCCACCTCTACCCCACCCCCCTGCAACCACTTTTCTACTATGTTGCTGAGAATTTCATTAACTCTTTAGTGACTCCTTCTTCTAAACAACAGCTTTTCATACATTTGAGATTGTTCTTCCTTCTCCAGGGTGGGTACACCCAGGTCTTTCAAGGTTTCCTTATATAGCATTTCTAAATCCCTTCCCTCAGTCCGGGTGGGGTGTCTTAAAATATGTGTCCAGAGAAGGGTCTGACAAAACAGAATTGTGTTCTGGTTAAATTCTACCTCATAAATAGATTTTCTGGTTTGTTTTTTAATACTAATTTTTTAAAAAACATTAAATGACTTTAAAGATCATAGACTCCTAGGAGTTACTTCAGTTTTAGATTCTCTTTTGGTCAATAAACAACATAAAATATGCAACAGAACTACCATAAATGACGAATAACCTTCTTAATTTTCCTTTGAATGAATGGATCATTTTAACAAGAATTGTTCCCTCATAATTTAAGCATTTGTTATTTATATTGTATCACCTAAAAAAAAAATCAAGAAAGAAAAGAGAGGCTTCCTTACATGTTCATTTTTATTAAATCTACTTCAAAGAAGTAACAGGATTAAACAGAGAGAGACCATATAGTAGTGAAGTACAGGAGTTATGAGTGTGGGCTCTGAAGCCAGACTCCCTAGCTTCAATTCCAGCTCCACTGTTTACTAACGGCATACCCTCCATGCCTGTTTCCTCAATAGTTTTTTCTGCACCTTACATGGTAGTTGTGAGAATACACATGAGCGTGTAACTTAACATACATACTTACAACCATGATTAGTAGATAGTAAGCACTATATAAGTGTTGGTAATTATTATTATTTGAAAATTATAAAAAATCTTACAGTAATTCAACTTTCTTTTTATAAACATAACAGGAATTAAAACCAAGAAGTTAAATGAATAGACTAAGGTCATATCACTAGTTAGAGATGAATCATTACTTCAGCTAAGTTTCTTAATGCTGACGACAACTAGTCACTGCCATTCTATAATCTAAGTCATCTTACTTAAATATTAGATATATAAACATATATGTACATGTACATATATAATACAGAAATACATACACCAATTGGTTTTTTGAATAAATAGCTTACTTTTCTAATTTTCTGCAAATTTGAAATATCTCACGCAAAAAGATAAATGGATATATTTTACTTAAAAAAAGGGGGGCGATTAATCAAGTTCGAAAACCCCTGCAGTATAGTGTGACCTTGAGCTCTAGACAGACCTACCACACCATCTGCAGAGTCCTCGGTAAGCCTCTCAAGGGCTTCAGTTTTCTTCTCATCTATATAATGGGAGATGGAGGTAGATGATACCTAAGGGCCTGTTGGCTCTAATATTTTATGACTCCATAGAGAATTACCATTGTTAATGGATTTATTCATTAGTATTCAACAAATATATACTTATCTTGATGTCTACTTTTATCTTATCAATACCCAATGCAGACAAACTCAAAACTAATCCCTCCAGAGATACTGCGGGACAAAAAATCAGGAAATTTAGCCTTCTTTTGTCTTCAAAATATAAGTAAAACAATCCTTACACAATAGTCTCAGTGACTTTAATTTAAAAAACTTACAGTCCCTTCAGATGTTATTTAAAAAAAAAACAAAACACAAATCCTGAGACTACAAGCCATGTGTAACAAATGATGCAAGGAAAACAGAACTCCCGGTCCAGGGCAGGATGAGATGTGTGGGGGCTGCAAGGCAGTGGACAGAGCACGGAGAGCCTCCCGCGCATGTGCTCTAAGGAACTTTAACTTGTTCTATGAGCCCCCTTATTCTCCACCTTGTTTCCTGACAACACTGGGTGGGTAACTCTTGCTCAGGTAACCATCTTTCATGGTGGAATGCCACAGATATGACACTGGCCAAGAGGTTATGGCCACCTGTCATTCCACCTCTCCTCTCCCAGATCCAGCCCCTGGAGAGATGGTGGTTATGAACCTCCTCTATAGGTTACGGGAAGTTGCTAAAGAATTTTGAGCAAGAAAGTGACATGGCATATTTTATTTTGGAGAGCTCTCACTGGTGGCTGTGTGTGAAGAATGAATTTGGGATAAACAAGACAGAAGCAAAGGCCATGAGATTTCACCAAGGCTGAGGGGAAAAAAGGGAAGGAAGGAGCAGAGCAGAGTGAGCCAAGGAGAGACACACCCCCCGCCCCAGACAGGGAGTCAAAATAAGGATGCCCCAAATAGTAGAAAGAGAACCAGAAAAGTGCAATGTCAGAAAAGCTCAGGGAATAAGAGAGTGCACACAATCTGGTCTCAATCATCTTGGAATGGAAAGAAAATTAATTCCCCTGGAAAAATTTAGGACAATCCTTTCTGTACCACCTGGTCAGACAAAATGAAGAGTTACAAGCTATGTTCCAGCTCTTCATAAGTTTTAAACTCTCTCTTCCCCAGGAAACTTCAATTCTTTTAACCTTCTCTTAAAGGTTTTATTTTCATCCTCTAATATAATTTTTAATGCCCTCTCAGGAACCTTGCCAATTGTTTCCACATCTTGCTTAAATTGCCAACCTCAGAGCTGAAGAGAGTATTCTAATAAGAATTTGACAAATGTTGAGTATCTACAGAAGATTAACTTTTGGTTCCTACATGCTAAGGTCCTATTATACTTTTTAGTTCCATATTTATTCTTTAAATAAATGCATTACATCCATGATCGCTCCTGATTTTATGGTCCCTTACAAACTTTTTTCACCACAACTTGTCAACAGATATGATTTTCTTATTCTTTGTACTAGGAAGAAACTCAAATATAACAGAAACTTGAGGACTCAGAATGAAATCAACTCAGTCTGTGTAAGAGGGCTAGTACTGAACCAGAAAAACATAATGGTCATATTGTGGTCCAAGGACAAGCAAAGATTTATAAGACCCCATAGATGGCACTTAGAAGAAATAGACAATCCTACAAAACCCCAAGATAAGATAATCTGATCAATTTTCTTAGGTTTTTTTTTTTTTTTTTTGAGATTTAACCTATATATTCTGTAAAGAAAACCAGAAAGAATTTTAGAAAATAGTGAAGAAATGTCTCAAAAAAAAAAGGATTCAGGCAAAACAAGATTTTAAAAAGAGTCTAAAACTGCAACAAGAACAAAAGGCTATTTCAGAAAAAAAAAAGGTATTCTTTTTTTTCTTTTTTCATCTCATAAAAAATTACTTTTTCATGATGGCTATTTCCTCCAATTTATTAGTTTTCTGGTCATGTAGTTAGAGGTAGTCCCTAATTAATAAGCACCTCACTTTTGTCTTTTTGGTATACAGGTCTATAAATTTTAACACATGTATAAGATTTTGTAAGCAACAACACAGTCGGGATACAGTTTCATACCCCCTAAAATTCCCTTGGGCTGCTGCTCCCCCACTCTCAACCTCTGGCAACCGCCGATCTGTTGTCCATCATCTTAGAGTTAAGTCTTTTCTAGACTACCATATAAATACAATCATACAGTATGTAACCTTTTGAGACTGGCTTCTTCACTCAGCAAAACGCCTGAGATTCATCCAAGTTGTCATGCGTATCCACAATTCATTTCTTTTTACTACTGAGAAGTATTCCATTATGTGGATGTACCACAGTTATTTCTAGTGGGTATGTAGTGGTATCACATTGTGGTTTTTAATTGGCATTTCTCCAAAAATTGAAGAAGTTGAATATCCTGAGTTTTGGGTTGTTTTTCTTTTTTCTATTTTTCCTTTTTTTTTTTTTTTTTTTTTTTTTGGCTTTCCATCATTTTCCTCCAAAGCCATTTGGGAGAATGGCATTATCATTCATCTCTCATACCACCAGGAAAAAGTTCTAAATAGCACAGAGTTGCGCATTTTGTACAAGTTCAGGTCCAGTGCCTTTGACTATGTTTTTATGTGCTTATTTGTCATCTGTATATTCTCTTTGGTGAAGTATCTGTTCATGTATTATACTCATTTTTTAACTGGTATTTTGTTGTCTTACTATTGAGTTTTGAGCATTCCTTACATATTAGGAATACAAGTCCTTTATTGGAGATGTGATTTGCAAGCATTTTCTCCAACTCTATAGTTTATCTTTTCATTCTCTTGATAGTATCATTGACAGAGCAAAAATGTTTAATTTTGATGAAGTCCAATTTATACATTTTGTCTTTTATAGACTGTGCTTTTAGCATGATGTCTAACAACTTGTCTATCCCCAGGTCCCAAAGATTTTCTCCTAAGTTTTCTTTTAAAAGTTTCAGTTTTAAGTTTTATGTTTAGATCTAAGTCATTTTTGAGTTGAATTTTGTATCAAGTGTGAAGTTTAGGTTGAGATCCTTTTTTTCCTCCATATGGATGTCTAATTTTTCCAACATTATACCCTTTGTTGAAAAGAGTATCATTTCTTCATTAATTGCTTTAGTACTTTGGTCACAGCCAGAAAATACCAATAATCCAAATATCTATCAGGTAATGAATGGGTAAACAAAATGAGGTATAATCATAAAATGGAACATTAGTATTATTTAGCCATAAAAACAAAAGAAGTAATGACACATGCTTCAACACAGATGAACCTTAAAAATATTATACTAAAGGGAAGCGGCCAGTTACAAAAGACCACATATGGTTCCATTTATATGCAGTATCCAGAATAGGCAAATCTATAGATATGAAAAGTAAATAAGTGGTTGTTTAGGGGTAGGAAAATGGGACATTTAGGAGTGATAGCTAAAAGGTACAGGATTTCCATTTGGAGTGATGAAAATGTTTTAAAATTGTGGTGAGGGAGTGACAGCAGCAAGATGGCCAAAAAAGATGTCCCTCGATCATATTCTACTCTCGACAATTTGGCATCCATCCACAGATAAAAGTGTCTTTGTGGGAGCTGTGGGATCCAGGTGGAAGACTGAAACTGGTACAGTCCAAGAATGAGGAGAGCCATTTTAAGAACACATTGGCAAAGAGGCCGCTTTCTCTCTTGCTTCATCCATAGTAAGCTGTGGGCTGAACAACTGGGGCCAGTGAGATCTGCAGTTGGAAGATCAGTAGTCCGGGCTCGGAATGTATCAAAGGGATGTGGATCTTACTACCAAGCATGTCACAGACACCACCGGGACGCCCACCCATGAGGGCTGGGACTGCCTCCCCCAAAGACCTACCCAGTTGGCCTGCGGGCACCCCTAGCACTCCACACATTCACCCACACATCCCCCCCATCCAGTGACTGACTCCCTGTACATTTTCCCAGGTATAGCAATAGTGAGCTTAGGCAAGCAGCTAGTGAGATGCACAGAAAACCAGTGCAAATCTGCAGGCCTGGGAGAGACTGTCGTTGGGAAAGTAAAAGGGAGGTTGTAAGCACGCAACCTGGTGCTACAGAACTGAGAGAAGACATAGAAGCTTAAGAATTCTGCCACAAGAGGGAGTAAGTGTGGAGCAGGTGATTCCACGGAAAGCTTGCAAAAGCCTCACAACCCCTAGCAGGGCTGACAAAAGGTACTTCTCTGTCAAACTCAGTCAGTAAAGACTGGAGTAGTTGACTGCTACTTCAAATGCAGAGACAGCAACATCAGACTTCAAGGAACATGAAAAATCAAGGAAACACGATACCACCAATGAAACACAAGTTTTCCAGTAACCAACCCGAAAGACATGGAGACCTGTTATTTACCAAATAAAGAATTCAAAGTAGCTGTTTTAAGGCCTCTCAATGAACAAAAAAACACACACAAAAAAAACCCCACAATTCAATGAAATCAAGAAAATAATGCATGAACAAAATGATGTTTAACAAAGAGCTAGAAATCGTAAAAGAGAACCAAACAGAAATTCTGGAGCTGAAGAATACAATAAATGACATGAAAAAGGCAAAAGAGACCATCAACATCAGAATAAATCTAGCAGAAGAAAGAATCTGTGAATAGAAGGGCTTTTGAAGTTATTCAGTCAGAGGAGAACCAAAAAAAAGAAGAAGAAGAATGAAAGAGTGAAGAAAGCCTATGTGGCCTATGAGACATCATCAAAAGAAACAATGTGTGAATTATTGGAATCCCAGAGGAGAACAAAGGGAAAAAAGCTTACTTAAAGAAATAATGGCTGAGAACTTAACTTCCCAAATCTAGAAGAGATTTGGACATCCAAGTTCATGAAGCTCATAAATTCCCCAAACAAACTTGATCTAAAGAGATCTTCTCCCAGACACATTATAATAAAACTGTCAAAAATCAAAGAAAAAGAGAAAATCTTAAAAGCCGCAAGAGAAAAGAAGCTTGTAATTTACAAAGGAACCCTCATAAAACTGCCAGTGGATTTCCCAGCAGAAACTTTACATGCCAGGATGTAATGGGATTATATATACAACATGATAACAACAACAACAAAAAAAAAACTGCAAACCAAGAATACTCTTTCCAGCAAAGTTGTCCTTCAGAAATGAAAGAGATAAAAACTTTCCCAGACAAAATCTGAGGGAGTCCTTCACCACAAGACCTGCCTTATAAGAAATACTGAAAGGAATTCTTGAAGCTGAAATGAAAGGATACTAACTAGTAACATAAAAATATATGAAAATATACAACACACTGGTAAAGGTAAGTATCTAATCAAATTCAGAATACTAATACTGTAATATGGTGGCGTGGTTAAAGAACTATTAAAAAATAGGTATAGCTACAATAATTTGTTAATGAACACAGTATAAAATGAGGTAAACTATGACGTCAAAAACTAATAAGGGGGAGAGCATTTGAGACCTTGCTCCCTGGCATATGCTGTTCATTTGGCTCAAATACTCATAAAAATTCTCAAAAAAAAAAAAAAAGGGTATATCTTTTTGGCATACGGTCAAAGTTAAGTTATCAACATAAAATAAACAGTAATAATAGTTTAATGTAAGCCTCATGATAACCACAAAGCAAAAACCTTCAGTAGATACACAAAAGACAAAGGGAATCAAAGCACACCATTACGTAAAATCAGCAGTTCACAAAAGAAGACAGCAGGAGAGTAATAAAGGAAAATGGGAACTACAAAACAAAACAATGACCAGGGTAACATTAATAAGTCCTTATCTATCATAAATACACTAAATGTAAATGTATTAAACTATCCAATCAAAAAGCACAGTGTGGGGTGAATGGGTAGCTCAGTCGGTTGGAGCGTAAGCTCTGGGCAACGGGGCTGCTAGTTCGAGTCCAACATGGGCCAGCGAGCTGTGCCCTTCTGCAACTAGAATGAAGTCAATGAGCTGCCGCTCAGCTCCTGAGTGGCCAGATGGCTAAGGTGGTTGGAGCGCAGGCTCTCAACCACAAGATTGCTGGTTCGACTCCTCAACTCCCGCAAGGGATGGTGGGCTGTGCCCCCTGCAACTAACAATGACAACTGGACCTGGAGCTGAGCTGCGCCCTCCACAACTAAGATTGAAAGGACAACAACTTGACTTGGAAAAGTCCCTGAAGTACACACTGTTGCCCAATAAAGTCCTGTTCCTCTTCCCCAATAAAATCTTTAAAAACAACAACAAAAAAACCCCACAGTGTGGCTGAATGAATAAAAATACAAGACCCAACTACATGCTGCCTACAAAGGATTTGCTTCAGCTTCAAGGACACACCTAAACTCAAAGTGAAAGGATGGAAACAAATATTCCATGAAAGTGAAAACCAAAAGAGCAGAGTTAGATTTACTTTTATCAGACAAAATAGACTTTAATTCAAAAGCTGTAACAATGCATAACTAAAAATGCATAATTACATATGCACCCAACATGGGAGCACCTAAAAACAGTAAGCAAACAGTAATAGATCTGAAAGGAAAAACAGACAACACCACAATAACATTAGAGGACTTCAATATCCCAATTTCAACAACGGGTAGATCATCCAGGCAGAAAATCAACTGGAAAACGTTGAACTTTATGCTTTAAGCTAAGTGGACTTAATGGACATACACAGAATATTCACCCAACTGCAGCAAAATACACACTCTTCTCAAGTACACACTGAACACTGTCCAAGATAGATCATATGCTAGGTTACATTAACAAGTCTTAAAATTTTAAGACTGAAATCATACCAAGTATATTTTCCAACAACAGTGATATGAAATTAGTTGTGCATATAATCCCACTACCAGAATGGGGTGCAAAGTGGAGAAAGGAGTCCCTATAGTGTGTGGGCTGTGCAGTGTGTGTGTGTGTGTGTGTGTGTGTGTGTGTGTGTGTGTGTGCGCGCAGTAGGTAGGTCCAGGGAGTTAACGTGTTCTTGATGTGGCATTGGAAGTTAGAAGTTGCAGTACATTTCCTCATACAAACAGGCTGCAAGTGGTAATTAAGTTAATTACGAAGAAATAGGTACTGTGGGTTGGCCTGAAAATTTTGCCAACATATATAACACTATTTTCATGGGAAAACAAATTCTAAATGTCAGGTAGTTGTACACATTGGGAGGCAATCTATTAAAGGGAAAAGGATACAAAAGTAACAACCACTGCAGAGCCTTCAATCTAAAACTGACAGTTGATCAGAATATGAGTGTACTAACTAATAACACCTGTGGAGAGACTGAAGTTATGTAACTTATGCTTATATACAGCCCCAGAGCAATCACTACTGGTCAGCTTTTAGTGTCTTTGTAAGTGGCTGGTTATGTAACAGTAAACTAATGGGGAAATATGTGTATGTGTGTATATACATATGTATGTATAGATATCTATGTATTTATATATACAGATACACGCACAAATAAGCATAAGTGATTGCATTTTATGAGGAATATATTCTCAAAGGTTTTCAAAATTGTTTAAGTCTTATAATTTAGGAGTTATTTTCTCAATGACAAAATATGAAGTAGGAAGATGAGTTCTTACAGTTCATACATCTATAATCCTCATACCACACTTTTGTTTTAAAATATACTTGAGTAGAACAAACATTTGAAGTAAAACTTTTACAATATCCACCTTTCAAATAATTAAAAATACCACATGCCTTGGCACAGACACTAATTGGACTTAGGGACGCATTACAGCCATACTGATTTAGCCCCTGATGCCTGCATTTTATCAATCATCCTTACTTGGTTATACAACAATTTTCATGAACTTAAGAGGTACATATGCTTTAATGCTGCTTTTATTTTCTTGGCATTCTGGCTAACGATTCAGAGTTCTTTCTCCTACATTAACAATAATATGTATCAGACAGGTTTTTGGCTTTCTTCATAGCATCTAACTGCTAACTTCAAAAATAATTCATTTTCAGATGTATTTTTCGGCATTAGCATTTAATCAATGCTTGGCTGAAACTGTTATAGGCTTTAAAAATATTAAATTATAATCACAGTTTAAAATATCAGCACTAGAGTCAACAAAATTACAGACATTCAGATGTCTGTAAACAGCACAATTCATATACTAACAAAGAATGGCAGGTATTTCCTTACCAACTAAAGTGGTACCACTTTAACTTCAGTTACAAATGTAAAATTTACAATTCACACAGCCAACTTGAAATTATCAGATGCTTGACAAAAGTTTTATGTTTTCATAGTAGTTCTGATTTTGCTAGAGTAAGAACCTTAATAGTGTTAATGTACACAATTTCAAGTTTGTAAAATTTAAAAATTACATTAAGAATAAATAAGGTATGGTTACTGGTTAACTTCAAGGTAGGTAATGAATAAAACTTCTCCAGACTGAGTTTTTTAAAAAAAACAAGATTAGTGATATTAAGCTTTTGCTCAAATACTCAGAAATTCTTGCCATAAACTAATTCCCAGAGAAATTTAGATTTTTGCAGACTATTGCTTCTTTCCTTTCACGTAATTTGAGTATTTGCCAACAGGAAAGAACTGTTTTGTGTATGTGCACACATATAGTATTAAGATGATTTTCTGGCTCTATTCTGATGCTGACAAGACAGATGCCCCCCGCCCCCAACACCTTTCCCAAACAAAAATCCATTGGAGAGCTATGTGGGAATATTATACGTATATTAAAATGTGAAACTACATATAAATACAAAATCTAATTTTCTAAAATAACGTTTTATCTAGCATAGCCAGAAATAAATACATTATACTAATATGGAACCAATAAACATGAGAGGAATAAATACAGATTTATATTAACATTATAAGGACCTCCCAATTTGAATAATCTCCCTCAAAACAGACATATGAAAGATATAAGTAATATAGAAGGAAAAAAATGAAGCCTGAGATAATAAACTAGGTAAATTTGATCAGTTATAACTGCCCCCTAGTGACAGAATATTACAATACACTCTGAAAACTTACAGATCCAAAAGATCTATATATTAATATAAAAGTTGGAAATAAAAATACTTATAAATTTGGGTTGTTTCCAAAATTTACAGTTGTTTATTTTTACTTATTTATTCATTCATTACTTCACTTCATATACAGTAAGGAATAAAACAGGAATGATTTATCCTTCATTGCAGTCTCTCGGGAGAAAGATGCACAGTAAACAAAGAAACATATAATTAATAGATTGTGATAAATACCAGGACAGAAATGAACAGGATGCTGTGATGGAGAATAATGGGTACAGGGTAATGAGAGAAATCCTACTTTGGATTGGATGGTTGGGCAAAGCCTGGCTAAGGAAGTACCATATAAACTGAGATTAGACATATGACACTTGTACACAAGATTTTCAGGATGGGGGATAGGGGGGAGTGTCCCAGGTAGAAAAAAATGGAAAGTGTGTGCAAAGTCTCCAAGGTAAAAATTCTGGGTGAGTTCAGCTCTTGAGAAAAGGCCTGTGGGGCCAAAGTGAGAAAAAGAATGGAAGGGGGGGGTGGCCGGGGAGATGGGACCAGATAATGCAGAGCCTTTAGGCTACAGCAAAGAATATGGATTTTATCGTAAGTGGAATGGAAAGTTATTCACGGTTTTTAATCAGGAGATATGTATAATGTGCATTACGACATATCATCCTGATACGACATATCGTTCCAATTGCTGGGGCTCAAGAGCAGAAGCAGATCAGCACAATTCCAGGGATACCGTGACTTGCCAGCCCCAAGTAGTGACCACAGAGATTGAGAGAATAGAATATACCAGAGGCATATTTTGGAGGCACAAGTGACAGGAGCTGCTGATAGACTGGAGGTAGGGGATGAAGAAGAAGAATATAAGACGCTCTCCAGTTGCAAGCTTCAACAGCTAAGTAATGTTCATTACTGACAGAAAAGACTCAGGGAAGGACAGGTTTCAGTGGGGAGAGGGGTGCAGGGGCATCAAAAGCTGTTTAAACATGTTGACTTTAAAATGCCTGTGCACTTTCGAAGAAGAGATGTAAAGGAGGAAGTTGGATCTCTAAGTCCAAGGCTCAGAAGAGAGGTCTGAGCTAAAAGTGTACATTTTAGAGTTTATGGGCATCTAGATGAGGTTTAAGGTCACAGAAGGGGTGAGATCACCCAGGGAGAAAATGTAGAGACTCTGTACTTGGTCAGCCTCATTCAAGTATGGTGTTCATCTGTGAGTATGACTTACAACAAGAGCAGTATTTAAAGGGTCTCCTGTATTTGACTTTAGGAAGTAATGAAATAGTTGCCCCCATAATGTTACAATAACCTGTTCTCTATAAAGAAAGCATTTCATACTTCTTGATCTCTTTTCTTCTTTCTTCTAGAAAGTGGCTTAGACTTAGCTCTATCTTTTGTGAACCTAGTTTAGCTTATCTCAAGTTTATATCTACATGCCAAAATTCTGGACATGTTAGAATCCTTGATCTTTAAAGCTTCTCATCTAAGTCTACATAAGTGAATGCAGAATTCTTATCAAACTACTAGACTGTGTTGGCATTAAATTTTCTCTATTTCTGGTATACTAGGGGGAAAAGATTCTTTTAGTGATTATCTCTGTGTGATGAGACTATGGGAAATCTTTTTTAATGCATTTTTTAAATTTGTTATAATGAACGGTGAACCTGTATTAAAAACTATGTTAACAATAATAGCTAATGTTCATTTTAAGTACTTGTCTTTCACAGCTACTATAGTTCTGAGGCTTCAGGTTTTTTAAGGCTTTTGGAACTGGGGGAAGAGAATTAGAGCAGGCCAAATTAAAATGCCACAAATCCTACTAGTCTCAGCAAGGCAGGCACTGTGCTAAGTACTTTACTTCCAATATCCCATTTAATCTTTAAAGACCCATGAGGTTAGAACTATTATAATCCTATTTTACAGAAGAGGAAACAGGCATAAAGACGTTAAAACAGCTTGCTCCAGGTCTCATGGCTAGTGACAATGTTGGTCTATAAACCATAAGCTGTCTGATTTCAGTCTATTTTCCATTACTGTGCTATGTACTATTTTTCATTTGTGGAGGAATAATTCAGAAAAACTAAGTTTAGTTAAACATATACCTAAATATGAACTCATATATAAATTTTATAGAATATGTATTGTATATAAATTATCTGTGAGTTCCTTCACTAAATAAGTCACCTAAACCATGGTATATATCTGAATCATGTGGAACATTTCAAAAATAAACCTGCAAAACTCCCCTCTCTTCCTGTATTATCTAGGGTGGAACACAGATGATGTCTGCACTTATAACAGTTCTGCAGATTCTAATTCAATCCCAGACAAGAACCACTTCATTAGACTAAAAACTCCTTAAAATTAGTACTATATTGATATAGTACTATTTCATCACCTAATTCCTATAACAGTTCATACTGGAAAGATGCTTCTTGGAGAAAATGGCATGAAGGAAAAAGCAGAGGTTTAAAAGTCAGGGGCCAGTCCAGTGGTTCAGGTGGTTGGAGCGCGGTTCCTAATGCGGAGGTCGCGGTTTGATTCCCACATGGGCCAGTGAGCTGCGCCCTCTACAGCTAAGGTTGTGAACAACAGCTCTCCCTGGAGCTGGGCTGCCGAGAGCGGTGATGGGTTAGCGGTGATGGGTTAGCGGTGATGGGTTAGCGGTGATGGGTTAGCGGTGATGGGTTGTTGTGTGCTGCAGAGGGCTGCCCTGTGCTGCCATGAATGGCCGGCAGCCAGCGAGAGCTGCCGTGAGCTGCTGTGAGCAGCCGATGGGTGAACGACTGCCTCAGCCAGGAGGAGCGCAATGCTCATAATACCAGCATGGGCCAGGAAGCTGTGTCCTAAACAACTAGATTGGGAAACAATGGCTTGAACCAGAGTTGGGGGAGGTACGGAGGGAGGTGGTGGGAAGGGGAGGGAGGCAGAAGAAGGGGAAAAAAATAGTTAGAGAGCCTTAGGTTTGAATCTTAGCCCTCTCACTTAAATAAATTCTTAAAAGTGCACTGTAACTGTGCCTTGAAAGATGCTACATGTATGACCCAGGAAAAAATTAACTTCTCTGAACCTTAGTTTCTCCATCTATAAAATGGGGGTTTTTTAAAAAAATCTAACACTTAGAGTCATTACCAATCACAGATAACACATGCTGGAATGTAGTATGTGCTCAACTGATAGTTATTAGAATTCATCTTGAAACTGACAAAACGAGTATTAGATTTAGATATTCAGCAAATATACTGAGTGCCAACTCCGGACAAAGTATACCCTGTGAAATTACCTGACTGGTAACAGTTTTCTAAGAGTTCACAATCTAATAAGGGAGAGGGACATTCTCTCTAAAAAAGGAAAACTGTAATAAGCATTAACATAAAAAGGTTTATTTCATATATCATAGATAAATGAAAAAAGTAGTAAATGTGATGTAGAAATGGTTCTTAAACATACAATGTGAACTGTGCCTTGAAAGAAGCACAGTCAGATATGCTCCTTGGACCATATTCCAGACCAATGGTTCACAAACTTTAACATGCATCAAAATCACATGTAGGGCTTGTAAAAACACACATTGCTGGGCCCTACCCCAAACTTTTCGATTCAGGAAATCTGGAGTGGGACCTGAGAATCTGCATTTCCCAAGTGACAATGATGCTAATGGTCAAGGGAATCCTCTTGAAGAAGCTTCACTCTAGACAGAGAAAGTGCTTGGGCAAAACTGACAAGTGATATACAGGGTACCCTTGAGCTGTATACTACACAGCACCTGGGACGTGGGCTTTGTGTGAGTGGTTAAGGAATACGGTCAGGAGTCTAGAAACAAAAAACTTTCTCCATAAAACACTTCCTTACCTAATAAGAAGTCAATAAATTATCCTTCATAGGAAGGTGAGCTAATGTTCAAGACTAAGTTAAAACTATTTAACTACCCCTCGTGATATGACATGTATTATCTCTAACCTGTTATCTTTCAACTCCCCTTGCTATTCCTGGCTTTGCATCACATAGGCAAACAGTAAAGTAATGAGGCAACAGCAGATCTGGGGGCACATAGCTAATTAAAAGTACAAAGAATAGAAACAGTGTCACTCTTATTCTTTATAAATGAGAATATAACACTAATACATCCTGAATTTTAATATTTTATTTAGTATGCGATAGGTTAAAAACCTTCAAAAACACAGAGTTCAAACTTATTCAACTATAGATTTTAAGGAATCTTCCATACTCACCAAAACCATCAATATCTAGATTATTTTCAACCACAACATCTAGCAGAGAGTCACCGACTTTTCCTTTGGTTGTTAATATTTCACCGTCGCGGTTTAAAAAGTGGACTGTTATTTTATCTTCTGAGCTGGAAAAGGAAGCAATCCTTTATTATTTTAAGTACTTTCAAAAGATACTTTCAAATAATTGTTTTAAGAACCTGTAAGGTCAAAGAAATAGTAGGTGTGTGTGAACGCATGTGTGTGCATGCGCACGCATGTGTAAATATGTTCTTTTATAGTATTTTCTTTGCAAAGTTCATTTGGGAAGAAGAAACCACAAATCAAGGGCATGTCTATCTGCCCACCTACCAAGAGAACTATACCACCTCCCAGGTAACTCGGGGATGCAAAGTACACCATAGAGAATATAGTGAATAATACTATAATAACTATGTATAGTGCCAGGTAGGTACTAGACTTACCAGGGGGATCATTTCATAAGTTATATAAATGTCCAACCACTATGTTGTACACCGGAAACTAATATAATATTGATGTCAATTATAACTGAAAAACAAATTTATAATTTTAAAAAAGAAAATAACTACATCACTATCAAGACCATGTGTTTCCTATGTATCATGTGTCTCCCTAACAGTCATGGTCACGGGTCTCAGTCATGTGAAAACATTCAGCAATCATTATCACCCATGAAGTCTATTTTGCTCTCACACAGCTCTGAAAAACAAGTCTCTATGAATGAGTACCTAAAAGACTAGATTACTTTTGTGGTGAACTTTAGAAAGCAAATCATTCTGCTATCAATAAGGCAATTGGACAGGTGTCTGATAGGTACTGTTGCTGACAGGCAGCAGTTTGATAGTTTCTGAGTGTTTGAACATTTTACCGTGTTTCCCCGAAAATAAGACCTACCCAGACCATCAGCTCTAATGCGTCTTTTGGAACAAAAATTAATATGAGACCCGGTCTTATATTAAAATAAGACCCAGTATATATTTATTTATATTATATTGTATTATATTATACTATATTGTTATATTATAAAGACCCGGTCTTATGTTAAAATAAGACCGGGTCTTATATCAATTTTTGCTCCAAAAGACGCATTAGAGCTGATGGTCTGGCTAGGTCTTATTTTCGGGGAAACACAGTATTTTGGTCCACATTGTGTACTCAAAAATCAAAGGGACCTAGGGTAGCCGGTTGGCTCAGTTGGTTAGAGTGCAGTGCTCATAACACCAACGTCACCTGTTCGATTCCCACATAGGCCAGTGAGCTGCGCTTTCCATAACTAGATTGAAAACAACGACTTGACATGGAGCTGATGGAGCTGATGGACATGGAGCTTGACATGGTCCTGGAAAAACACACTGTTCCCCAATATTCCCCAGTAAAATTTTTTTAAAAATCAAAGGGACTGAAAAAGGTTGTTTGTTTGACTCTGTGGGAAGATAAATATAATACTTCCTTATGTGTTTTACTATAGGGTATTATATTATCTAACAGCTAGCTGACTTAAATTTTTTTCCCTTCTCATAAATATCACATCAAAATTTGGGGAAAGAAATTATACTAGCAACTAGATCCTTACCTTCCACCACTGGTCATTTTAATTTTTACCTAACAATAGAAAAGATGTACTTCAGCTTAAAATAATTAGTAGTAATTTTCACCATTGCCAATATGGTAATAGTCCATTAAAGAAAATTTTGTTAATATAAGTAAACCCAGAATTAAATAATTCCAGAGCTATAAATATCTTGCAAATTATCAAATCTAATTCTCATTTCACAAACAAGGCAACTGAAGCTCCTATCAGATAATGGTCTCCTTAATATTTCAACACTGAAAAAGAATTCCATTAATTCAAAATTATCAAGTGTGTGAAAATCCCTCAAAAGGGCCTGTGCTCTCCAACTTCTTTTCATAGCAAGAAAATACTTTTAAAACAACTATTCCAAATATTATTCATGATTTTCAGGGTAGAATGGCTGACAATGAAAATACTCTGGAAGCAGGGAGACCACTTTGTAAAGTTATTATAAGAGCATAAACTAAGCAAGGATGTAAGAGACATTGACTTCCGAGATATTCAGGAGGTAGAATTAAAAGATTTTGATGACCATTAATACAAGGTGGATTGACAGAGAGGTAAGAAATATTGTTAAAATTTCCAGCTTAGGCAATTAGGGGGTATAGTTTAATACAGTGTTAACAGACGAGGAGAAGGAACTTTGGGGAAAATGTAAATGAGTTCAAGTTTAGACCTGTTTTAATTTAATAATAGAAAAAACAGATGAGAATGTCCAGAAGCCAGATGGAAATATGGGTATGAGCCCAGCAGAGCACTCTATAGAGATGTGACATCAACAAACACCTGGTAGATAAAGCTACAAGTACAAGACAAAGAATTCCATCATTTACACTCAGTGCAGAAAACCAAAGGTTTTAGGGTTGCTGTTCTGGAGCACTCTGGAGCTAAGTTACAGCAAAGGAATTCAAACTCTCTTTTACATCAGACTCCTCTCTTATAAAAATGGGTTAACAGAGCATGCAAAATACATAACACAGAGTAGAGCTCAACAAATACTGATTAATAACTTTTATTTAAAGCCACAGTCCTTTTGTTGCTAAGAAGCCTGAACTGTTGCTATATATCAGAGGTGTATTAGCCCAGAGAAAAACAGCAGAGTAAGGGTAATAGTAAATTTACCAAAGGACAGGAGGGGAAGCAGAAATGAGAAAGGAAAGGTAATTCTGTTGTTGAAAATGTATGGAATGTAAGAATCAGAGATGTAGACTCTAACTCTGGTTCTGACATATACTCATTAAATGACCAGAGGAAGCCACTTACTACCTATGGGTAAGATGCAGATAAGTTATTTCTCCAAGCTGCTGAGAGAATTAAGGGAGAGAAAGTTTGTGAAAACTTTATTCCTTAAAGCATTATACACATGTACTTCACCCAAGTAATTCTATGCATTCACTATTAACAATTGTTGGTGGGTTTTGTAGCTTTATCCTCCCAATTCTAAGAACTAGCAAAAAGCTTTTAGCTGCTCCCAAGAAGGATAAGATTTCATGCACTGGGAAAAAATATGTTCCTTCCAAATCTTCTATCATCATCAATTAATCAACCAACACCACAAACAACTATGTCCTACACTTGTTACCCTTCACTCACTGCCACTTACTCTGCTCAACCGTAGCAGACATCTTAACGAAGCTGTCAGGGGATGCTATGGTCAAGTTCTTAACAGAAATCTAACAGGGAGGGGAGTTAACAGCTGCTGATGCCCACCCTTTCACCATAGCCGGGAACAGTTGGTCCAAGAAAAGGGCCAAGTCTAGGGCTCCTTATGTCTCAATCCTCCATAACTCTTCCAAATGACCCTATGGGCTAATGAATTATCAACTACTATGGTGCTCAAAAAAGAAACACGAGATGAATTTTAGTCCTAGTTTTGCCAGCTACTTAATGTGAAATTTTTATTCCCATTTATCTACCCTACCTACCTCATAGGATTTTAAAAGTCAAGTGAAATAATATATGGAAAGCTCTTTGCAACTTAAATCTACAAAATATAAAGTATTGTGTCAGGGTATTTTGGAGTTAAAGGCGTTTTTTCGGCTCTTTTAATTGCTGACAGCTTATCTAAATGTTAAACTTCAGAGTCAGAACTACAGCTTCTAGATTGCTCTGTCCAATCAACCTTTATGCACTGTATACCTGCACTGTCCGATATAGTGGCTACTGGCTACTGAGTACTTGAAATATAGCCAGTTAAACTGATTCTTTAATTTTATTTAAAAACTTAAATAATCACGTGGTTGGGCTGACCGTATTGCACAGCATAAATCTCAGATAACAAGAGCTGGAAAATCTAGTTGTAGTTGTAGCTCCAAAGACTGTGATAGGAAGCACAAGGCCACCAATAGAAACTGCCAACGAGGGGGAAAGCAGCATTATAAGGGAATAAAACAAATGTGCTTCCCTTTAAGACAACTTGATAACACCCAAATCTAAACAGTAAGTTTGGGGGAGATAATTCTCATTTACAAAAACATTTATGTTCCTTTTAAATACTAGTTACACAAGTATGTTCAATACATGTCCCAATTTATACACAATTTTTCAAGAAACCATCCATTGTAGAAAACGAGGCATCAGCGTAGAGGGATGTCAAAGGCAGGCATCCGCGTAGAGGGATGTCAAAGGCAAGGAAGTGTAGGGAAAATAGGGACAAATAAATCCAGCTTGCCTTCTCCATTACTCCCCTCAGAGTTAATGCAACAAATTTATTGAGCACTCACTATATATAATAAGATGAAGGGGAAAAGATGAGTAAGTCCTACACCCCATTTTCAGGGACCTCATCAAGAAGTAGAGAAGGCAGAATACAAATCCAACAGTTTCTCCCTCCAGTTCTTGCTTCCTACTACAAGCCAGCAGGGGGTCAGAGAGCAGTTCAGAGATCTGCATTATATGGGGCTCCAGCATGTTGCTATCCTGTGAAATGATGAGTACATTTGACCTCTATTATATTTAAGAAGACTGTGTCTTTTAAAAAACAAATATGCAGAAGAATATACAACTTCAACATATTTGGGGAAAATATTTTTCATATCCCTTTCAACATTTAATACAAAACAACACTGTGCACCTAAGGAGCTGCTGCTGCTAACAGGTGACATCTACAGAGCCCTGCTATTTGCCAGGCACAAGACTACCTGTATTACCTGTCTTCTCTCATTTATTCTTCAAATAATCCTGTGAGGCCTATGTTATTGTTTTCCTCCATTTAGAAATGGGAAAACCGAGGTTTGTAGGTTGAGGAAGTGAGAGAAGTTAGTAAGTGCCAAAGCCCAGTTTAAAACCCTGCTTCACCACTCCAACGCAGGGGCTTTTAACCCTTTATCCACTAGAAAACAGCATACAGGGAAGCACGGGGTATAGTGACTGTATTCTAAATGGACATTCCCCTGACAAAGAATCGGAAACAATGTCCTAACATAGCGGGAGAAAGGCCCGGTAAAAAACTGCTGGCGGGGACGTCAATGGGGTGCATTTTATGAAGGTCACTGCAGGCTTCAGGCAGAGCAAAGGTTAGATGCAAGCCAAACCACAGGGAAAACCAGCGGCAGCAACGTGCCGGCTTTCATGAGACCACCAGATGCCCTCGAAAAGGGAGATCGGGGGTCCAGGGTCCCCGTTTCCCGCCAGGCGTAAGTGATTCGGAAAGGAAACTGAGGCTCCATAGTAGGGAGACAGCGACGACACCGAGCGACAAGACAGGGCCGCGAGGAGCGCCGCGGAGAAGCGAGAGGCGGGCGGTTCTGGCCCGACACGCAGGCGTCCGAGAAAAGCCAGCCGAGCGACGAACCAGGCCCAGGGATCGCAGCCGGCCCCGGGCGGGGGATGACCCTGTGCCTGTGGGATCCCTACACAAATGCGCCGGTCCGCGCCTCACCCGCTCCGCGCCCGTGCCGACAGGCTCAGCGTCCGGATTGCCGCCGCGCCGCCGGCCAGGCCCGGCTCAGCGCTCCCGCCCGGGCCCCGGGTTCCCGGAAGGCCGCCGGCTCTCGCGCTGGCTCCGGCGAGAAACAGCCACCGACGGGCCGCGCCGCCGAGGGCCACGGAGGAGGCGCTCAGGAACCGGGCGCCCCCCGCGGCGGCCATAGCCGATAGCGTGGTAACTACCGGATGCGACGCAGGCCGCACCGCAGCGGCCGCGAGAGGCTCCCGAGTGCGGGCGGACAGCTGCGCCGGCGCCTGACGCCCGTGGGCCACGGCAAAGGTCACGGCAGCCTGAGATCCGGAGAAGCCCTGCTCGGTGCCTTCCGGGTGTCCTATAAATCCTGTCGCTCCCCAAGCGCAGCCCCACCCCCAATCGGTTCCCACGCCTCCCGGACGGGGTTTTTTTTGAGGGCGGGGCTAAGCTTTTTGTTTTTTTCACCTATCGACCAGGTTTTGTTAAGCTTAGTTCTTCGCGTCTAGAGTTGTCTCGAAGGAAAAATAAATTTTAAAAGATAGTTGAACGTCTAACGGAAAGATACAGTTAAATAATCCCCAGTTACCGAAGCCGTTTTCTTCTGTTCTCACTTCTCTCTTCTTCTTCCCCATTACAAAAAAAAAAAAAAAGGCAAATAAATGCTTCTTGGGTAGTGATATTTTTAAAAGACTTTTACAAAAACCAGAAAGATGAATTTAAAAATACACTTTATCATGGTTAATATGTTGTGGTGGAAAGAGTGTGGGCTTTGAGGTCAGAAATTGGCAATCCTCGAATCCAAGGTCTGCAACTTTTGAGCTCTGAGACCTTGGTTAAATTATTCTCTTAGAGGATCAGAGTTTCCATAACACTTTCACGGATAAGATGTTCTATCTCTCAGGGCCATTCTGAGGGTTAGACAAACTAACACGCATAACGCACAACAGGCATGGTGCGTCACAAACAGTGATCGATAACTTCCTGGGCCTTCCTCCCTAAGGTTACTCTTAAGGCGGCTAAAGGCCAAAGGCAAGTAGTAGACATTGCACATATGCTAAACACAAGAAAAGATACTTTAAAAAATATTCAGAACAGGAAAGTATAGACCTGAGT
This sequence comes from Rhinolophus ferrumequinum, assembly GCF_004115265.2. Classification (NCBI taxonomy): domain Eukaryota; kingdom Metazoa; phylum Chordata; class Mammalia; order Chiroptera; family Rhinolophidae; genus Rhinolophus; species Rhinolophus ferrumequinum. Next base: position 78,834,963 of record NC_046294.1, on the reverse strand, counting down.
CAAGTCTCTCCAGACAATATATGGTAGACACTGAACCTGATGGCAGAGAGACGGCAGTCATTCGGTTCCTAAATGGCCTCATTTGAGGATAAAAAGACGTTGACGTTGGAAAGGACAAAACAAACCCTGGCAAGCAATCCGTAAGAGGAGGTTGTAAAAGAACAGTTAATTTTTCTTTTATATATGGAATCAAATCTCCAAAATCAGATCAATTAATTGTAGGAAGAGAACTGGAAAAAAAAAAAGGCAGATCTTCCCTCTCCTCTCAGCCCTCCTATAGCAATCCAACTCCAATTCGGTTGTGGCACTTACAGCTTTCTGCCTTGTAGGGTAGTTTGTATTCATCGTTCATCTTAGTAGCCCCCACACCACGAGGTACAGGGACTTGAGCATATCAAGGGTTCAATAAGTATTTGTGAATATATTACTGTACCTTCCATTAGCAATCATCAGAATTCATGAAACGTGCATGAAAATTAAAGATGGAAAAAATGGTCTCCAGATTTTCAAAGGCAAGTAAGGGTTGATTCCAAAGATCACAGATATCAATATTCATCAGTATGCCAGAGGGGATTTATAAACAAACGGGAATAAAAAAGCGGTTCATGAAGATAAAAAAGCAATATGGAATTATTGAGGACAAGCTTTTGCTTATATATTTCTCTGTCTTATAAAACTCTCACCCTTTCATTTTTCACTCCTGTCAAAAATCCATCCATATTTTGAAACTCCTCAAATTCTATCTTTCGCGTGGTGGTGCTGATTCATCCCAATAAATCATTCCTCCCTCTTTTAAATTCCTAAGACCTTTGTTTATTCTTGTAGAACTTGTAGTATCTATTGTTTTAAATAGCATAATGTTCATGAAAGTGTTTTGTAAACTATAAAATATCATAAAAATTCAGATTCAATGTTTATTGAGCACATGCTCTGAGCTTCAAGATACCAGGTGCTCCATCAGCATACTTTGTGTAGGTCCTCTAGACTGAAGCTCTCAAGAGTAGGGATGCTCTCTGTTCACTTTCATATTCCTAGTACCTGGCATAGTGCCTGGCACAAAGCAGCCATTTAATAACATCTTTGTTAAGAACTGTCTTAAGAACTTTCACAATTTTTATTTTATTACATCACAACAACTCTGGAAAGTAGATATGCCTATAATCACTAAATGCCTTTAATCAATAAATATATATTGCCATTAACAGTGTGTAAATCACTGTGCTATTACTAGAGACACAACAATGAACAAAAAAATCCTTGCCCTCTTAGTTTTAGATGAGGAAACTGAGGTGCACAGTAACTGTGACTTTCTTAGAATCATACTGGTCGTAACTTGCAGATCCAAATTTTAAATCAAGGTCTTCCTGGTCCCAAGTCCAAGGCATAAGCACAAGAAATGATCATTTTATTATTTTTATTATACAGACGGTCTCTGATTTACAATGATTCGACTTAACATTTTTTTCCACTTCATGATGGTGGGAAAGTGATATACATTGAATAGACACCAACTAGGCTAAGCTTTGATGTTCAGTTGGTTAAATGCCTTTCCAATTTATGATATTTTCAACTTTCAATGGGTTTATCAAGATGTAACCTCATCATAAGTTGAGGAGCATCTGTATTTTATTATATATTTACATATATTATTCATATAATTTTATTACATATTATGTTATTAATGTATATTTATATAACATATTTTTCAACTCTATATTCAATAGTAGATGCTTACGACTCCACATGATCTACATGCAGGCATACCTCAGAGATATTTTGGTTTGGTTTGGTTTGGTTCCAGATCACCGTAATAAAGTGAGTATCACAATAAAGTGGGTCATAATCTTTTTGTTGGTAGTTTTTGCCTTCAGTTTGTGAAAAAACATACCACCTGTGAAGCACAGTAAAGTGAAATGCAATAAAATGAGGTATAATTTAGGCATAATGTCAGAAATTATCATTATCTAAATTTTTAAAAAGGAGTATGAAATTAGACCTAAGTATATTTCACCCCAAGAAATTACTCACTCCATCCCCGGGTAATCTGTTAATATGGCTGATGACCTTTGTGTGTTTCCTAAATGTAAATTAAAGACATAACATATTTAAATAAATTGCTGTCTTTGTCTTAATTGATCTTCCTGCCTGTAGTCTTATCTCGTTCTAAAGCATCATGCATACTTCCAGTAGGTTGATCCTACAAGGTGTGATCAAAACATAGAGTGAATGTTTAAATTAAAAAAAAAAAATTATTATAGTTAAAGACATATTGCCATTAATCCCCTCAAAATATTCCCCCTCACTTTGAACACACTTATCCCATCATTCTTACCACTTTCTGAAGCAGTTCTGGAAGTCCTCTTTCGTGAGTGTCTTTAGTTGAGCTGTCATGGCTGCCTCGATGTCCTGAATCCATTCAAAACATTTACCTTTCATGGTTATTTTGACTTTGGGGAAGAGCCAGAAGTCACACGGTGCCAGATCTGGTGAATAAGGTGGATGAGGACACTGTAATATTTTTATTTGACAGAAATTGCTGTACCAGAAGTGATATGTGACACAGAGCCTTTCAATTGTTATCACAAAATTAAGTGAATGCTGCTGCCGACTGCCATACAATGGAAAGGCAGGGATCTTCAATATAGAAAGTGGTGAGTCGAACCTCAGTAACAGTGTGTGATAAGTTTCAACTTGTTCGGTGCAGTCAGTTGGGTGTGAGCTACAGTTGAGAGAAGGTGTGTTTTAAAGTGTACCATAAATTATCCTCCACCATGACAACACTGCATGTCACACATCACTTCTGGTATATGGCAATTTCTGTCACATAAAAATATTATGGTGTGCCCTCATCCACCTTATTCACCGTATCTGGCACCATACGACTTCTGGCTCTTCCCCAAAGTCAAAATGGTTCAGGACATCGAGGCAGCCACTACAGCACAACTAAAGACACACAAAAGAGGACTTCCAGAACTGCTTCAGAAAGTGGCAAGAACGATGGGATGAGTGTGTTCGAAGCAAGGGGGAGTATTTTGATGGGGATTAATGGCAATGTGTCTTTTACTGTAATACTTTTTTTTTTATTTAAACATTCACCATATTGCTTGATCACACCTCATACTAAAATACTGATGTGATCATGTTACTTTCTTGATGAAAATACTTGAATGACATTTCCATCACTATTATGTGATATTCCATTATCATTGGAATGACAGTGGAATAACATTCCATCACCATTTATTAACAGAATAAGACAAACTGGACACAAAACGCCCCTTTAACTCTTTCCACCACCCACAGAGCATCTGTCCTCTCTTATGCCAGCATTGGTCCTGCCTCATGCCTTTCTTCTCTTCAGGTTTTGTACTCCTATGCCTGCACCTGGCTAGTGCATAGCCAGCCTCCAGGACTCAGTTCAGTCCTTTGAAGAAACCATTCTCTGACATATGCAACTTTCGTGAACCTTGCACACTATAAATCCCTAATATATGTAAATAGAACTTGGATCAAGTGGCGTGCTGGGTTTCAGGTCGCATTTCTTTAAGATTACTTTTCGAGTACTTTTTAACTTTTTAACATGTCCCTCAAATGTTAATAGTTCATTGTCTCTTTTTGTGATGTTAGCCACTCCTGATGAACAGTTCACTCAGGGGTGCAAAATGCTAGTGTTCTAATTGTCATTTCTTTTTCATTGATTACCTAGCTTACTTCTATAAACACACACTTACCTTCATCTTGCATTCCAAAATCCTGAAGTAAAGCCTGTATAGGAAAGGTAGGGTAAATGCTCAATTGTTTCCCTTTATTTATCCATCATACTTACAGGTTTATTCATGTTTTCTATTTATTCAGAAGCTGATTTAGAAATTTATAATTTTCTATAAAATGATAAATTTCACCTAAATTTTCAAATTTTATCAGCATACAATTTTTCCTAGTATTTATCTTTTTAAAAACATTTCATACCTCTATAGCTATATTGCTTTTTATATTTCTTGTATTATTTTCTCAGTCTCCTCTTTTTGTTCCTTGTGTAGTCTTGCCAAAAGTTTCTCTTATTAGCCTTTTCAAATAACAACTTTGGGCATTAATCCTCTGTGCTGTACCTTTGCTTTCTAATTTTATTTACTTATCTTTGTAATTTCCTTAATTTTAAGTTCTTTGGATTTACTTTTTCTAACTTCTTCATCTAGATATTTAGCTCATTAATTTTTAATTTTGTTTTTTTATAAGAAGTATTTAAATTTCTCTAAGTATTTGAATTCTCTCTAAGTAGTATGTTTAGGTGTTTCCAGAGTTTGAAATGCCATAGTTTCTTGAGTTTAAATATTTTCAAATTTCCACTCTGTTTGTCCTTTGGTGTTGAGACATTTGGAAGTGTGTTTTAATTAAGGTTTCAAGACTCTCCTCAACAAATATTGTGCCTACCATGGGTACCATGTACAAAGATACTATGGTCACATGAAATTACCAACAAAATAATAAACATGGTAATAGCTAACATTTATTGAATGCTTACTCTGTTCCAAACACTCTTTTAGGTGCTTTACATATTCTCTTATTTAATCACAAAACCCTATAATGTGGGTCTCTGCATAATTATTTTACTGATGAATCAACTGAGGCACAGTTTATATTTAAATAAAATGAGGTTTCGGGTGTTATCAAAAGAAATTATACTCTATAGCCTTCAGTATAGTAGTTTTTATAACATACAAACACAGCAGGTACACTATATATTTTATATTACATTCTACCAAAAAAATGGATGTATTCACCTTTAGAGTCGAGAGGAAAACTAAAATGGAATCTACACGTTTCCATTTCTTTGAATCTGAAAGATTCTGCTGGTATGGTGTGTGTGTGTGTGTGTGACAGAAAGAGAGAGGGGGTGGGGACAGAAGGGGGGAATTTAACTGACTCAGTATAAAAATGGATTTCCTCCAGTTCTGTTTTTCATTTTGTTTGTACCATTTTTACTCTATGATTCTGTTCAAGACATTAGATGTGTATTATTTTGCCGTTGGAGCTATTAAGATGTAGGCCAGACTAGAGCCTAACAATAAAGAAACTTTAGTTAACAGTGCTATGGGACAGCTCAAGGCCAGTCTCCAGGAATGCAACATTTGATCTTTCTGGATTAAGATTGAGTAACTCGAGAGCAATTGCCAAATTTCCTTGAACTAGTTGACATAAGGCTTTAAGTTACAAAAAAAAAAGTTTTGTTTTGTTCCAATGTCAATTACTATGTACAGCAATTTCTGCTGCAAATCTTCAGCCTTCGGATTTATTTTGAAAAACCCATTTCTATCTAAACGTACCTTAAATTTTCACCAGCATTTCAATTTCTCAACTTTTTTTTTCTCAAGCATTTTTTAAAAGCTTCATTTTCATGAAAATTAAAATCACTCTGCATACCATTTCACTATCAGATTATTTAAAAATCCAATGTTTGACAACTTGATGTTGGTGAAGCTATGGAGAAGCAGGCACTTTGAAATATTCCTAGTTGGTGTGTAAAATGTCCAACTTCTACAGCGGACAATATGATAATATTTATAAAAATTACAAATTTACTTATTCTTTAACCTAAGAATCCCACTTCTGGGAATTTGTCCTACAGATACAACTGTGTATGATATGAAATGATATGTGTACAGTGTTATTTGCAGCATTGTCTGTAATAGCAACATATTAGAAATGCCCTTCAATGTCTTTCATTAGGAGATTAATTAAATAAGCTATGATACAGTAGTTCCCCTTTATCTGCAATTTCGCTTTCTGCGGTTTCAGTTACCCACGGTCAACTGAGATCCAAATATATAGAATGGAAAATTCCAGAAATAAACAATTTATAAGTTTTAAATTGTGCTGTCTGAGTGGCATGATAAAATCTCTCTCCCTCCCGTTCCATCCTGCCTGGGACGTGATGTATCCCTTTGTCCAGCGTATCCACGCTGTACACAGTCGCCTCTTGTCTATCACTTAGTTTATCAGATCCGACTGTCCTGGTATGGCAGTGCTTGTGTTCAAGGAATCCTTATTGTACTTGACAATGGCTCCAAGTTTCAAGAGTAGTAGTGCTGGCAATTTAGATATGTCAAAGAGAAGCCATAAAGTGTTTTCAAGTAAAAAGGTATGTGTGTATATAGTACAAGTTCAAAATCATATTTGTTATTTTTCTCTGATGATATCATTGATCTTTTCTTTAGAGTCAAAGGATAATCTAAATAAATGTTAAAGTATTTGAAGTTAAAAAAAAAGGTATGTGTGTATATAGGAAAAAAATGTGTGTATATATGAGTATAAGGCTCGGTACTCTCCATCGTTTCAGGCATCTGCAGGGCATCTTGGAACATATCCTCCACAGATAAGGGAGGACTACTATACTCCCCCACAATTAAATAATATGTAGCTGAAAAATGAATAAAGGAAAGAAGCTTTTTGTATACAGATGCAGGGTAATTTCCAAGACATATTGTTAAGTGAAAAAGACACAGTATAATGGTGAAAATAATGCATCATCTTTTGTGTAAGAAAGGGGAGAAGATAAGAATATACTCATATTGCTTGAACTTGCATAGATAAGCCCTGGAAGGACAAATAAAAAGAAATATACAAGGGGATGGGGTAGAGGGTAGAGGGCATGGCAGGGAGCAAAACTCATTGTATGACTTGTGATAGTATTTTGACATTTAGGCAATGTAAACTTAATACCTACTCAAAAGAAAACAAAACAAAATAAGCAAAACTTGCAAAAGAAAAAAGATTCCTCTTCCTGTTGTTCACAGATTTTTCTAAGCGTGCTACACTTCCTGATAATCTTGTGAATGAACTCAAGGCATTTAGCAAGAAGGAAACAAGGGTGGGAAATGCAGCAGTCTCCTAGAAGAGAGACCTTAGAGGCAGCATATGAGAGAAAACTGGATCCAGAAGATCATGAAATGACAAAATAGCATACGTTTCTAGCTGGAAGGATCTAAATGATACTTAATCATTTTTATAGATTTTTATAGATTAAGAAAACTGAGGCTCAAAATGTTAAGTGACTTGTCACTTAAACACACAGAAATCAGGACTAGAATTCCAGGACCCCTGATTAACAATCTCAATGTTTGTTTCTTTATATCTTGATGCCTTCTGTTGACTAATGATACCCCTCTAATCAAGTAAAACTAACGTGTAAAGTGCTTTAAGCATTTTAACATACATTAACTACTTTGATTATCTCATTACATTATCATGATAAGGTAGTATAATGTAATAGTTGAGGTCATGGGCTTTGGGGTTAGACTTTGAATCCCGGCCTCATCACTTAGTTGATGTGTGATCTTGGACAAATTACTTACTTGTACCTTCTCAAACCTCAGTCTCCTTATCTATAGGTTGGGATTATAACAGTAACCCACCTCAAAGAGTTGATGTGAAGAGTGATGAGATAATGCACAGTAAGGACACCTGGCACCTACTGTGTGCTCCCTGCATGTTATTACTGTTACTACTTTATTTTACAGATGAAAAACTGAGATCCAGGGGAATGATTGAGTATCTTGCCCAAGGACACATACGCAGTTTAAAAGTTAAGTGGTGAATCAAGAATTCAATCTTTGTTTTCTCACTTTAAAATCTCATACTCTTTCCATCCCTATATAATTCATATATTCAGTGCACTTGGTTTTCCTCTCACTCATTACCTTGGTTCTTGTACTTTGACTTGTACCTCAGTCAATATGAGTCATTTTACAGAAAAGAAAAGATATGTGTTTGGATGGGAGAAACGGAAAAAAATCTCTTGTATTCAATCAGATTTTATCTTGCTGTCATTACAGGATCTAACAGATCTAAATAAAAATTAATTATTTTGTGTGTGCTAACATTATATTCCCTGATATCTAATTTGTAATTTGAAAGGTTTTTCTCACATAAAGACACCAATTTCATCCAGATAAGATTAAATATATATTACATAATTATATAAAATTAGCTATGTATGATACAATAATTATGTATTTCGTATTATATATTATATATTTTAATTAAAAAGTATTTATGTATAATTACATAAACGCAGTTTACATATTGTATATAAGTATTAAGTATTATATAAATTATACACATAAATGGTATATAACATATTATTTATATATAATTATATAATATATATTTTATAAATAAATGTTTACACGTTTACCAATCATCTTAAAATGGTTGTGCTGGAATTCAATAAAATACCTTTGGATTATAAAAATATAAAGAAAAATGTAAACTGATATAAAGGAGTTACTGTCATTTTAATTAACTTATGTTTAATAGCTTTTCCTTCTGGACTTTCCAAAGCCTTTTCAGTAAACACATTGCAAAGTGTTCTCTGTCTCAACCTCTGAGTGTATTGTGCAGACATGAAAAATCAACCAGTTTGTTGTGTATCTGTAAATAGCCTGGTCACCGGACCATTTTCAGCCAACCATCATATCCAGTGCAACTTTGCATAGAAGACTTAGAGTGTGGTTTGTAAGTATGACCTATAAAATAACTGGGATGAAGAATTCCAATGTATACCTGTATTAAGCAGATTTTGCTAACTGAAATGTACTTTAAGAAAAGATAAAATCTGTAAATAAATTGATTTCTAAATTTAAAAAATATTTTTTTCATTGTTTTATTGAGATATACTTGACATATAACATTATATTAGTTTCAGGTGGACAACATAATGATTCTACATTTGTATATATTGTGAAATGATAACCACAATAAGTTCTAGTTAACAGCCATCACCATACATAGGTACAAATTTTTTTTATATGCCTGTGTATATAGTATACTCATATATATGTATATATACACATATAAATATATTTTATATAATTGTAAACAACTCCAGTATCCCATCAACAGGTAAGCAGATAACTAAATTATGTATGCCCATACAATAGGATACAAGTCAGCAACCTAAAAAAGAAATGATCTGCTGAAAAAACACGACAGGGATGAATCTCAAGAGAAAGAAGGTAGACAAAAGATTGCTTATTGTGTGATTCCATGATATTAAGTCTAAAAGTGGCAAAATAAATAATGACAGAAATCTGATCAGTAGCTGCCTGGGCTAGGGATGAGGGAGTCCTGGCAGCAAGAAGCAAGGGGGAACTTTCTGGGGTGATGGAAATATTCTGTATAGTGATTGCAGTGGTGGTTCCTAGGATAGAAGAACTTGAATGTCGTAATTTATGGCCCAACATTTAGATTTTTTGCAGTTTGAACACCGAGGCTGCTTAAAGAGCACGATTCTGCTCCTTGGACTTCGTAACTGCCTGCGGAACAAAGTCTTTCTGTGCTGTTTCATCTCTGTTGATAAGTAACCCAAAACCTTTTGTTCTACACTCCTGAACTGCAACTAAGATGTTGACAATTGCCTAATCATATGTTACCCATTGTTCTCGCATCATAGTCCCGCTTGCTGAGTACTGAAACATTTTATTGTATGTAAATTATGCCTTCATGAAGTTGAATTAAAAACACACACCCCTTAAAGTACAGCATAGGGTATATAGCCACTAATATTGTAATAACTATGCATGGAGGAGAAAGCTGCACAAGCCCGGGAATGACCAGTAGGGTCTAACAGGAAAGTGCCCATTGGAGTCAGCTGATTCTTAGGAGAAGCTGAGAAGGGAAGTACCTTCTACATTTATGCTTGTTGAGCTTGGAGGCAATCAGAGTTCAGGAGCCTGTAGGAAAGAGAGAAGCCTGACTAAAGTATGGCTAAGAAGCATTTCGTGCCAAATAATCGGTGTTTTTGAGGGAAAGAGTGGGAATTTGGAGAGTCTGTCTATGGGGACAAAGCCACAAGTGCACTTCCCAGGCTCTCAGCCTCACGTGGAAAGGTGCTGGCTCAGGTAGTAAATGGCCATCAACTGTGATTGGATGGCCATCAGCTGTGGCTAGTTGGCCGTCAGCTGTAACCAGTGAGCCATTGGCCACTAATATAACTGCCGTGGCTACACTAACAGAAAATGGGGGCTAGCAAGAAGATGGTGGCTGAGCTAGCAGGTGGCGGAGTATGGATTGCGGATCGTGTGGCTCCTGCCTCCTGTGTTTCCAACTGTGTCGCCAGTGAGACTATAGTGGTATGACTCCCCTATCTATGACTCCTTGGGTGTTCCTCTTCGGCCTCACCGTATCCTGTGTTCTTATGTGGGGAGCGGGACCAGAGACCCCACATGACATCCCGCGTGACACATGGCACAGTGAGCAGGGTATGGTGCCAGCCAAAGCTCTTTAAAAGGCGGTGGAGCAGTTTGTGCATATGAACACACAGTCTCAGGAAAACCAGGAGGAGCAGCTGCCGGAGAGCTGGATCCCTGTGGAGGGGTGGGAAGACGTGGACGGTTCCCCAACCAGCATAGGCCGAAGAAAGCAAAGGTTGTTGGGGCCCTGTGGGCTGGGAAGTGCTTGCTGAGGCAGCCCCGGATGCAGGACTTGTAGTCCCAGGAGGAAATGCTTGCTGAGTCCTCCGTGGGAGATGAGGATGAGGTCAAGGTCGTCCCTCCCTCCCAGGACAGCCCTGGCAAATGACTATGGACTATAGGGGAATTGCCTTCTATCCCTGATTTGATGGACCGCTTGACTGTTTGTTTGGGAACTCACCACCATGTAGTGGAACTGGCAGATGTTTGCTTTTGTTCTTTACCGGCCGCCATTGATAATATGTAAGCACCTTGACTGTGAGTCACTGTTGTTCCAGCACGGTACCCTGAGAGGCCCAAAGAGAGTGGCAGTGCCCTGAGAGCCCTGGCTATGTCCGGGGAGACTGGTGGTACCCTAAGAAGCCCAGGAAGTCTGGCTGTGCCCAGGATATTGCATTCATCTCCAGGCTCCTAGCATAGGGCCCCTCGCGGAAGACGCTTGTCACGTAGATTGTGAGGCGAGATCCTGTAGGGGTGGAGTGTGGGGACAGAACCAGGAGTACAGTTTCCAGGCTCTCGGCCTCACGTGGAAAGGTGCTGGCTCAGGTAGTAAATGGCCATCAACTGTGATTGGATGGCCATCAGCTGTGGCTAGTTGGCCATCAGCTGTAACCAGTGAGCCATTGACCACTAATATATCTGCCGTGGCTGGCTAGCAGAAAATGGGGGCTAGTAAGAAGATGGTGGCTGAGCTAGCAGGTGGCAGAGTGTGGATTACACTCCGTGTGGCTCCTGCCTCCTATGTCTCCAACCCAGCCGCCAGTGAGACTATAGTGGTATGACTCCCCTATCTATGGCTCCGTGGATGTTCCTTTTTGGCCTCACCATATCCTGCATTCTTATGTGGGGAGCGGGATCAGCAAACCCGCATGACTCCCGGCGTGACACTATCTCTGCCATTTTCAAAGGTAAACAAGGGAGGCATCCATGAGTCCTATCTGAGTCATATATGGGAGCAGGGTTCTTTGCAGTAAGCCATTTTCTGGAACACAAGAGTAAGAGAATTTCTTAACCTTCACTGTTTACTGGGTTCACAGGACTCAGGTAAAATTTATTATCAGCTGGGACCGTTTACGGAACACACTACCCTGTATCCACTGAATTAAATATCTCTTCTGTCATATAAGGTCACAAATATATTTCACTTGATCTGAACTCTAGTACTGTCTCTGCAAAATGATTTCAAAGGAATTTTGTTCTTATGAATTTATTTTTCTAGGAACTCCGAAGTTTAAAATCATTTGATCAAGTTTCAAAATGAATGTTACCCTCCAGAAAAAAACAACAACAAAACTATTATGATTCTGATTTGAATTGTTTTACATTAATATAATAGTTTGGGGAGAGTTAATGATTGTTATTATAATTAGTCTTTGTATCTAGGGATTCAACGTTTCTATTTGATTGTCTTGTACTATATGCTGAAGTGATATTTTACAGTCTTCTTATAAGTTCATCATGTTTTTTGTAAAATTTATTCTTATTTATAATATTTTTGTTCTCATTGTTAAGACTTATTTTTGCTAATCGTATGTGCTTGCTTCTAGTATAGGAAGAAAGTACCTCTTTTTATACGTTGTATCCAGCTCCTTATCAAAACTACCTACCAATTCTGGTAGCTTCTATGGTCTCTCAGGTGCTACCCTAAGAAGCCCAGGAAGTCTGGCTGTGCCCAGAAGGACTGGTGATGCCCTGTAAATCATATCAGGTATAGATAATATTCTCTCTTTTATCCAATATTTGATATGATTATGTGAGGACAGAGTCCCAGAGAGCAGTTTCCAGGCTCTCAGCCTCATGTGAAAAGGTGCTGGCTCGGGTAGTAGATGGTCATCAGCTGTGGCTAATGGACCATCAGCTGTAACCAGTTAGTCAATTAGCCACTGATATAACTGCTGCGGCTGCACTGGTTGGTGAGTCAGGAGTCGAGAGTCGAGTCAGTCGGTGGGTTGGCAGGCAGAGAAGCGGACAGCAGGTTGCAGGCCATGTGGATCCAGCCTCCAGAGAGACAATAGTGGTATGACTCCCCTACCTATGGTTCCATGGGTGTTCCTTTTTGGCCTAGCCATATCCTGCATTCTTATGCGGGGAGCGGGACTAGAGGCCCCGCAGGCCGCCTCGCACGACAAATGGCTCAGCGAGCAGGGTCCCCCGCACGACAGATTATTTCTTCTATTTTCATTGAATTAGCTGTCCTAGATACTAGTCACTAAGCTTATGTAGCTATTTAAATTTAAATTTATTTAAGCTAAATTTTTTAAAAATTCAATTTCTTAGTCACCCAGACACATTTCCAGTGCTTAATAGCCACATTTGGCTAGTGGCTACTGTATTATACAGCACTAAATATAAAACATTTGCATTGTTGTGGAAAGTTGTGTTGGACAATGCTGAGATAGAGCCTTCAAATAATGTTGAGTAACAGATATAATAGAGAGCACCCTTATCTTGTTGCTAATTTTAATGGAAATGATTTAAACACTTTACCACTTAGTATTAAGTTTTCTGGCAATTTTTGGAAAATAGTTTTGTCAATTCTAAGGAGTGTGGATGAAAAAAGGTTCTGTGGAAAGTAACCTCACAGGGTGATCTGATCATAAATTCGTAACTGGGCAGGTCACGTAGGTAGTTATGCCCACCTCTTCCAGCTATTATTCTACCGTACTTCTCTGTTCCCCTTTACAGAACAAGTCCTGAAAAGAGTTATGCATACTCTGTGTTCCATTTCTCTCCTCCCATTCTCTCTTTAAACCATTAAAGTCAGATTTTCACTTCATCACTTCATTGAAAATCCCTGAGTCAAAGTCATCGACGACTTCCACTTGACTAAATGTTGTGGTTGATTTTCAGCTGTCTTACTTGATCCATCAGCAGCATTTGTCATGTCAATTACTCTTTCCTTCTACAAATGCTTCCTTCCCTTGTCTTTAAGGACACGTTTCTTGGTTCTACTCCCTTAGTCTCCTTTGCTGGTTTGTCCTCCTATCCACAACTCTAAATGTTGGAGTGCCCCAGGGATCAGTCCTGAAACCATCTATTTTCCCTCTTTCTGCTCAGAATCTCACGCAGAGTCATGGCTTAAAATATATTTATATGCCTGTGTGCTGCTGAACCATAAATTTATTATCTCCAGCCTGTGGACGAAAACGGGTATATAGAAGTTCAGTGACTGAAAATAACCTCACAGGGTTATCTGATCATGAATTCCTAACTGAGCAGGTCATGGTGGGTAGTCATGCCCCAGGCCTGTAACTTCTTTAGTAAAAGGTTTCTAAGCCAGCCCTGTCCATAGGTCTTGTGTACCTTCAAAGGTTAACACACCTTTGAAATGCCAGAGTAATTCTTTTTTCCAGACCTTCAGAACCACCTCAAGAGAGCACATAATCTTGTTAACTATTTTGTAATCCAATCAGACTTTTCCACAGAGATTTGCCTTGCTTTCTCCCACATTCAGGTAATCTTCCTTAGGTTCCCTCCTTAATTCCAAATGTATTAAAGAAACTGCAAAACTCTCATTGTCCGGAGCATTTGAGATCTTGCTTCCTGGCATATCATCAATTTGACTTATAAAATTTCTCTAAATGTTTGGATATTTCTTACAAAGACAAGCTTAAATTCCAAAACTGATTTTCAACTACCTACTCAACATTTCCTCCACTTGAATGTCTAATAGGCTTCTCAAATTAACATCTGCTAAATGGAATTACTGATTTCTCAATCATTCCCCATGAAAAATCTTTCTTTTCCCAAGGTCTTCTCTGCATCAACAAATGGCAACTGTATCCTCTGGTTTTCTCAGGCTAAAAATCTTGCAGTGGTCCTTGAAGCTTTGCTTTATCTCTCATCCCACATCCAATCAATCTATCAGCAAATCCTATCAGTTCTATCCTTAGGTTATATTAAAATTAGACCAATTCATACCCTCCATGTGCTATTACCCTGGTAGCCAGCCGCTATTATTTCTTGCCTGGATCATTGCAATAGCCTCCTATTGTGTTATCGGAGCCCAGGGCAGGCCACCCCAAGATATCTCACAATGGCATATTGATTATTTCAAATTAAAATCACTTGAGAAGCCACTCTCTGGCACTCTTCTGTCTCTCTAAATGCAGGAAATAAGTCTCCCATGTGTTAGGTGACCTCCCTGACCTTGAGGGCTGAGAGACAATCTTATCACAAGAGTTACAAAATCCAACATTGCAAAGGTCTGCTTAAGCAAGCCTTGTAACTCCTTTACCAAACACTGCTTAAGCCCAAACCCTGATTAGATTCCTTTCTAATGAGTACTAACATTCTTTGTTCTCTCAATTTCTCACAAATATATTGTTTCTTTGTCTCAAAAGTTTTAAAAAGTGCTTGGTTTGATCATTTCTTTGAGCCTCATTTTATGATCTGAGTATCATATTATGATTCTCCCGTGCGTATGTATTAAATAATTTTTTTCTGCTGTTAATGTAGACTTGTGTCAATTTTATTTCATTATTAGTGTAGCCATAGGAACTAAAGAAGGGTAAAGAGGGGATTCTCCCCCAACCAACAGTTTCTCTCTGCTTCTGCATTTGTTCTTCCTATAGTTTCTTCTTAACACACATTTTATAAAAGCTTTGAGTCAGATTATGTAATTTCTCTGCTCAAAATATTCAAAAGGCTATACATGCTTTTAATGCAGAAGTAATAGCTTTACAGTGGCTTACAAGACCCCCATGATCTGCTCACTTCTGCTTCTCTGATCTTACTTCTTACCTCTCACCTGTCCCTTTCCAGACACATTGACCTTCTACCTCAGGGCCTTTTCATTTGCTGTTCATTTTGCTGTTTCATTTGCTTTTCATTTGCCTAAAGTGTTTGTTCACCTAAAAATAAAAGGCCAGAGTGAAAGCCAGCAGGCATGTATTTGAGATCCAAAAGAGTATCTACTCAGGAAGCACCGATTCATGAAGAAACCCAACTAGTGTTTTAATTAAGAGTCAAAGGCAAGAGGTATTTATGAGAAAGGGAAGGGAAACAATTACATCAATAGAAGGAAAGAATTTCTATAAGTGCAGATAAACTAACATAGTGATGCTAATTCTAAACAATGTTTTTAATATTCAGTCTGGTACTCATCAGTCTGATAGTCATATTTGCTGCCTGTTATCCTTGCAAACATGTCTTTGAGATGCAGTATTGCTTTAGGCCCAGTCCAAAGGTTAATTGTACTGTTTAAGTTTAACATTCCAAGGTTTGAGGCATAGATATCCTCTGGAATGGCAGCTGCAACTCTATTTTTAAAGTGGCTCCCTTTAGATTATTTTTTTACATGCTTTCTCCCCAGATAACCACATGCCTCACTGCCTCACTTTCTTTAGGTGTCTTTTCAAATGTCACTTTTTTAGTGAGGCCTTTGCAGATCATAAAATAGTGAGTGCCCACGCCCTGCTTCCTATCTTCTCTCCTTGCTTTATTGTTCTCTATAGCACATATTGCCATCTTACATACTTTGTATTTACTTATTTATTGTCTGCCTCCACATCCATCTTTACCAACCTCCTAGAATATACTCTTCAGGAAGGTAGCAACTTTAATATACTCCCAATAAAAGGATATTAATTACTCTTATTTAAATAAATCAATGTTTTGCCCATAGTAGGCATTTAATAAATATTAATTGAAAGAATCAATAAGCTAAAGATACTCATCCCTAGACTTAAGAGTTGAAGTAAATGAAACAGCCAAAAATGCAATTCCAAGTGTTAGAAATATGTAAAAAACCTGATAGACCAGATTTCCTTGAGATAAGAAGGCAAAGGGACTGGAAAGCTACATAAACACATAAAACATGTTCATTTAAAACCCAAGACCCAGCTCAGTCCCTGTGATTCCAATAGAGGTAACAATGATCAATGAAAGGTCTTCTAGAAAGGCAACTTTTGCATATTGAGAACAGTAACTGAGGATCAGTGAAAATGAATGGGAGATTACAGCTTCCATAAGCCTTCACTAGCCAAGGTAATTCATTTCTATGGGACACCAGGACTTTCCTTCAAGAAAGAAAATGTGTCCAGGAGGTATGATCAAAAACCATTTAAACTCTTTGTGTCAGGAAGAGAGCTTGACAGAGTCAAAATTAAATGTAATGTTAAGGGAAGATATATTAGATTTCCACTTAATTTGAAGATTGCTAACAAAGTCATAACGGAGAAATTTAGGCAGCATTGGTCATTTTCATCCAATAGGTGGAGCCAGAGTAGAAAGGAAACATTCTTTGGCAGATTGTGAAATCACTCAAAAGAATTCAACTGAGAATCCACTATGGATTTCAATAGGCAAGAGTCCATCAGGAATCCAGCCAGGGCTTTCTCCAGTAGGTTGGGGTGGAGGAAAGGAAAGGAGGCTGAAATGAACTCATAAAGTATATATTAGGGCAAAACAATGTGTAATGGAAAGAAAACAAATCTGATTTGAATCTGAATGCCACGGGTTTGTTTTTGCAAATATGCAAGACTTTGAACTTATGGAATCTAGGTGGAATAGAGGTGGATTTGTGACACTCTTTGGATTATAAATAAAAGATGAATAATTATATTAAAATTATAAGGCTAATCATTATATTAACATTAAAGCCATGAAGCTGTGGTTTCATGGTGAACACATGTATACTAGAAGGAGAGAAAGAAAAAAATATAAAAATATAAAAGTAAAAAAGTGTAAAAAAGAAAGGTTGTAGTTCCCCAAATACTGTGACTGATTAATAATCAGATACATAAAGTTTCTGAAAAATTTAATCATGGCTATGCTAATGAAATTTATTGAATTACATATGTTGGATTATAGTTGGTGGATGTGCTTAGTGTTCTACTTTTAAAATGTTCTCCCATACATCATCATCAGAGCAAACCTCAGAGACAGAAATTGATGATTATTAGCCCAAGATGAATGGGGCAACTCTTCATAAGTTATAAGTCCCTATTGGCTACCAAGGTCACCTGCCCGCTTGGTTTTTTGAACAGGTTTTGTGGGTTTGAGAGAAGGGCTGTGCTTTGAAGAGTAATATGACACGGTATGGGTAAAGAGAGAATGGAAGGAAGGGGAGCGAGGGTGCAGTACGCGTGGACTCACAGGGCTGCCCCTCTCTTCTCCACCTGGTGGGGGAGGGCAGGGATGGTGACTCTGCATCCCTTCTCTTCAATCTGAAGTGAGAAGAGTGGAAGAGAGAAGGACCAGGGACATCTATAAGGTTGTTGGACGGCATAAGGAATTCCATGAATTTAAACTGAGATCAATAAATGAGGTTGCCTGCTATTCTTCCACTATACTTCACAGGTGCAGACATGGAGGAAGATGACAGCTGGATTTCACAAGGTCAGAGTAGGGCTAAGCAAATATAAAGTACCGTAAGATGAACAAAGGAGTTTAGGGTATTTTCAAGGAAGTGATTATAATGGTTACCATTGAATTTAAGTTGGATAAGGAGGTTGAAGAGGATAGAAAGTCACAGGCACAGTCTGAGCCTATTCTCAGGGACCAGGTCCATAAAAGAATACGTGCCATAAGAAGACAAGGATGAACCTTGCACTGCTGGCCTCTGACAGTGAGTAGAATCCAATCTCTTTCTAAGCAATGACCCAGTTTCCTCTGCCTTAAATGGCTCTTAGCACTGCTGTCTTACTCTCATCCTTCAGGCTGCAATGAAGCCTTTTGTGACTTCCCCAGCTAACACAGGTCTTCCCTGCTGCCTGGTAACATACATGTGTATTTCACTCATGGGCTAATCAGCACCTGTAATTATTTAATTGACTTGTTTACATGTTTATTATCTACTTCTTCCGCTAAAATGTAAGCTCCATAAGGGCAGGGATCTTATCTGTCACGTTGACCACAATATCCTCAGTACCCAGAAGACAGTCTAGCACATAGTAAACATTCAGTCAATAGTCATTGAATGAATTAACTGATATTCTGGGCTAGTTGAAGTGCCAGGCATTATGCCAAGGTTTTTACATATGTTTTCTCCCTTATCTCTTATGAGATAAACATTTATTATGGAGAAGATAAAGCTTAAGGAGGTTATATAATTTGTCCACGGTCACATAGCAAAGCTGAGAATTAAAACCAAGTCTTTTCAATTCTAAAATCTCTCCTCTCACCTTAGCAACTTCCATAAATAAATAAACATTTTGTGAAACCAAGCAATAGGGCATTATGCTAAGGTTTTCACAAGAAAGCCAAGGTAAAAAGTAGGAAATCCATGAAAAGTATGTGTGACCCTAACTTTTGTTACTGCTCATACATTTGCTCATGTGCCAGGTGTTCAATATAGTTCCAAATTAAACGCATTTCTGATATTGTGCCCACCTTCAAAGAAGGAGAAGACACAAGATATATTTCTTTCAAAAGCCACTACCTCTTCTCTTCATACCTACCTCTGCTCTTCTTCTTTCTTTGTTCACAGCTCATGTTTCTTTTCAATTTACCATCTCCTTTCTTTGCTCTTTGGGCAAAGCATTAGTTTGGTGCAAAAGTAATTGCGGTTTAAAAGGTTAAAAATAATGGCAAAAATCACAATTACTTTTGTACCAATGTAGTATAATAACTGAGTTATTGTGCTATTAAAAGAAGGAAAATCTGGTGTTGGACAAGTATAAGATAGTCAGACTTAAAGAGGGATACTTAGAAGGTATGGAAAGTAACAGCAGAGCATACACAAAAATCTAAATCACCCATTAAGAAAGATGTAGAATCCCAGAGATACATATGTATATGTGAGTGGGAGATACGGCATTTGGGAGTAGAAGACAACAAAATTATGTGATAATGACCCACATATAAAAGAAATAGTATTGTGAAATTGAGAAGCAGCTTGTTACATTTGTACTTGGGACAAAAATGTAATTCAAATTCTGACATTCTTTTAATAATGTGAATGTCACAATTAAGACTAAAGCTAACAAGCAAATAGAAATAAAAGACCCAACTTGAAATCTCAAATGTTTGGAAATAATATTCTTCTATATATCTCCTAGCACTGCTGCAAAATGTGGCTCATACATACAAAGTCCAAAAAGGAACTGAATTACAGTGCTTTAAAGCAAAACAATTACCCTGGCATACTCTAAACTTTCCTTGAATTAATGAAAAGAAAGCTGAGATAAAAATGCTTATTCACAGCCTGCACAGCAACCCCCACGGAGGCAAATGGCTATTTACCTCAGGGTGTGCCAGAAATGGGGTGAAAACTTGAACGTTTTGTACTTTTTCAGGTTTGATTGAGGAATAGCCAGGCCTGCGGTCCCTGGGAGGTCTGACTAGGGACCCAGCTTTCTTTGTCTTCTTACTACCCGCTACATACATTGCAGTGACAGGCTTGCAGGCCTCAACGTTTGTCATTCCTTAGAAGGCTCGGAGGCCAGAGAAATGTAAGGGTATCATCCCCTGTTCCACACCGTTCTCCCATTGTTGTCTGTCTGTAGTAGTAATGCTCACTCCAGTAATATTCTATCCTGCTGCCTGAAGCTGGGATGGTCTCATCAGATGAGGCATGATACTGGAAAAGGGGCTTTCTGTTCTCCATGTACAAGGGGCATGTCACTCACACTCTCCAGAATCCAAAGTGAGCAAAGGAAATTTCCCCAAAATTATATCTATTTTTTTAAACTTTCTTTTTAAGAAATATTTTTGTACTTATTATAGGAAAATGAGTGTTTTAATTTTTTTCTCTTGAGAGTTCATCACCTTTGTTTTGTCTCTACGGGGGAAAGATAAAATATTTCATAATTAGTGTTTAGGATAATAGGGAAGCTTTATTCCAAAACAAATTCCAACTGGATTAAAGATTGAAATGTATAAAAGGAAATCTAAAGGTACTAGAAGAAAACGTAGAAAGGAACCCCATTAAATATAGTGGATTGGCCACTGTTTATCTTCTTTCTCTGTGGTAGGCTAAATAATGACTCCCTAAGATATGTCCACGTCCTAATCCCCAGAACCTATGAATGTTATGTAACAAAGACTTTGCAGATGTGATAAGGTTTAAGGCCCTTGAAATAAAGAGATTATTCTGGATTCCCTGAGTCAGCCCCAAATGCAACAAAAAGCATTTTATAGGAGAGACAGAGAAATGTGACACAGACATGTGTCACAGAGGAGCCAATGAATGCTGGCAGCCATGAGAAGCTGAAAGAAGAAAGGGAAGCCTACGCGGCAAATGTAGCCCTGCCAACACCTTGGTTTCAGTCCAGTGAAGCTGATTTCAGACTTCTGGCCTCCAGGAATGTGATAAAATAAATTTCTGTTGTCTTAAGCCACCAATTTTTGTGATAATTTGTCATAGCATCCCTAGGAAACCAATACACTCCCAAATCCAACCAAACTCCACCAATATAAAAGTTAAGGAACAGAAACTGATACAATTCATAAATTAAAAAAAAAAAAAAACAGCAGAAAGGGATTTTGATAAATTGTTGGAAGATGCACAATGATTGAACGAAAGGTAACTTATCAGAGTAGAGAAAATTGCAACCTGAGAGTCTTGAGAAAGGGACGTGAACAAGACATGAGTCAGTTTTCCCTAAGAGG
Organism: Rhinolophus ferrumequinum; assembly: GCF_004115265.2. NCBI lineage: Eukaryota > Metazoa > Chordata > Mammalia > Chiroptera > Rhinolophidae > Rhinolophus > Rhinolophus ferrumequinum. The sequence goes on along the minus strand of NC_046294.1, from coordinate 78,813,940 downwards.
TCAGACTCAGGGTCACCAAGGTACAAGCAGGGGCAGGAGTGAGGAGTGAGGCTGAAACTGGAGGTAGAGTGCAAGTAGGAACATAGACCTTTCCGAACATAGACCTTTTCCACCCCGAGTCTATTCCCTTGATCCTACCACTAGTCCCTCAATTCTACTCACATTCCTTCCACTGGAGAGAACTATGACAAGGTTTCCTCTAGAAGCAAAGAGGCTGGGAGATGCCACGCAGTGCTGGGCACAAGCTTCCCCACAACCACTCTGCACCATGGAAGGAAGACATGCTTTTTTATGGCCCAATAACAATCTCTGCTACACTCTCTAAGGCACATCATCCTAAAATTTCAGAACACTGGGAATAAGGAGAAGATCCTAAAAGCTTCCAGAATGAAAAATCAGGCCACAATGGATTAAGGATTAGCAATTTGACCAGCATCATACTTTTCAACAGGATTATAGAAGACAATAGAGCAATGCCCTCAAGATTCTGGTATGAAATACCTTGTAGCTGAAAATTTTATATCCAGCCAAACTCCCAACAATGTAAAGGGAAAATACAGACATTTTCAGACATGCAAAGTCTCAAACAATTTACCTACCACATTCAGTAAGAAGCTACCAAAGAGCACAGTTCAACACACTGTGGAGCAAACAAGAAAGAGGAAGACATAGAATCCAGAAACAAACAAAAGCAGAGATGCACCCAGGAGAGCGGCAAAAGGGAAGTACTAGGATGCCAGACATCTGTCACACGTGGCAAGCAACCATCCCAAGAATAGAGGCCTGTGGAAGTGTGAAAGGGAAACATGTAAGGGGGAAAATATATCTGATAGCTTGTTTAATGTGTTTGAGAATTTGAGGGAAATTATTACTAACAGTGCCAAATCTGTTGGATCATTTGGAAAAAATGTAGTGATGATATGTGGAAAACTAAGGAATTTGGCCAGCGTGAGGGGAATTAGCAAATATTAATGCTAGGAAAAGCAGGAGATTATACAGGAATAAGGCATAATTATAATGTACTGTTTGGTTCAATGATGAATAATATTTCATAGTTATATAAACATTGACTTTTGACTTAACTAGACATTTTGATATAACTCTATTGGGAAAAGGGGGGAGAGAAGTGGAGAAGTTTAGATTTGGATAAGAAATTAGAAACCTCAACAATATTCTTTCTAGGATAGTAGTCTATACATTTTTTTGATTTATACACAAAGAAGGTCACCACATCATTGAACAAGAAATAACAAAAATGGATACAACTTAAAATCTGTTAGTTGACTACTAGTTAAACAGATTGTGGTTAAATGGAGTACAATGCCAGCATTAAAAAGAAGCCAACCCAATACATGCTGACATATGAACGATCTCCATATAGTAAAAACAAAACAAAACACTTAAACAAAACCAAAGTGGAGAATAGTGGGTCCAATATACTACCTACTACCTGGTTGGGGGTGGGGGGATAAATATATGTATTACTATATACTATATACACATGTACAAACATTGATCTTTGTATGTAGACAATCTTTGGAAAGATATACAAGAAAATGCTAATAGTGATTGATTTTATGGAAGGAAATTGGTCAGGAGGGCAGGATAAGTGGGACACCTATTTTCACTATATACCATTTTGTCATTTAAATTTTTATGCTATTAAATAAATACCTACTCGAATAATTTTTTAAACAGAGGGGATAAACAATCTGGGAAAGGAAGAAAAAATTTTAAAATATTATCCCTCTTAATATCTCAGCTTAATACCTCAAACATCATCTTAAAATATCATTTCAGAATTTTAGTATTTTTCCCCTAGGTGGCAGCAACTGGTTCTTTTTTGTAATAGCCACCTCACTAACCTTGAGGAGCCATTCAAAAATAGTGTTTGGATGTCATATATTTCCTTTTCATAGGAAAACAGTTCTTAAAATGTTTAAGTATATATTTATAAAATGCATGGCTTAGAAATGTTCCTGAGTATTCTTATGCAAGAAAAAAAAAAGCAAGTTACACATTTGAGGGCATGTAAAACAGACTGGAAATATATTCATCAAAATGTTGACTGATTATCTCTGGGCGGTAGAACAATTAATGGGAGAATTTGTTTTTCTCATTCTGCCTTTTCAAACTTCCTACAACAAATATGGTATTTTTAAAAACCTTGTTTATTCTCCAGTCCTGATTCTTGCCATCAGAGACTTCTCAGGCCATGGATAATTGAAGATAATATGAGCGTAAGTGTTTTCTGGCATCCCCAAATTTCCAATATCACCAAGCCTTTAGTTTCTTAACTGTGGAAAGAAAATAGTGACAGAAACTTCAGGCTTATAATAGAACTACTGAGGGAGAGATTTGAGCGTAAAGGATCTTTTAAATACTCCAAATCCAGAAGCTGGTTTACTATGAGGTTCAAAAAGCTGATGCTTCCGCAGTTGCACTGATCCTTTTCAAAAGATACCTCATTTTAAATTTATAATTTTGTATTCTGTTTCTTACTGGGACCATAAATTGTCCAGTTACAGAACCTATCAAACTGAGATCCACCATTGCCAAAAAAATCTGCTCAAAATATTCTGCGACAACTTTTTAAATATCCTTGTGTGAGACAGTGTAGTTATAATCTATGCTTTGAAGGGGGTGGGGCGGGATAACTATAAACTCCTCACTAAACTGGGAGGCCATGCCTCACACATGCTTACACTCCTGTTGCCTAGCATATGTCTGGCACATTTCGGGCTATTCAATGGAAATGGAAGTGAATGTTCATGGACAGGTACAAGCCTTCCCAACCACTTCCTTATTCATGAAGTAGTTGAGGCGAAGTTCTTGCAGAGCTGTTTCTGTGGCTAACAGAAAGGGAGCTCTTATCTCAAATAAACAAGGCCAGAGAAACAACTCATTCCCAGAGGGCCCCGTGGGACTGATGAGTGGATCCCACTGGGTCATGGTGGTACAACGCAGGTTGACTCTGTGCCAGGCTGAGAACAAGGACTACATCTCCCTTCTTTGACGTGATGCATCAGCATCATGTGAAACAGAGAAGAAGAAGAATCTGGTATATGATTTATAAATCGCTCAAACACAGAAATGCAAATTGGCATGGGACACCAAATAAAAGTGAGAATTTTAAAAACTGGTGCCATATGATGCAGTGATTCCACTTCTGGGTATATACCCAAAAGAAATGAAAGCAGGGACTTGAACAGATATTTGTACATTCACGTTCACAACAGCATTATTCACAATAGTCAAAAAGTGAAAGCAACCCAAGTGTCCATTGACAGATAAACAAATAAGCATAACGTGGTCTACACATACACTGGAATATGATTCACTCTTAAAAAGGAATGAAATTCTGACATATGCTACAACATGGATAAACCCAAAAAACATTATGTTAAGTGAAATAAGCCAGACACAAAAGGACAAATATTGCATGATCCCATTTATATGAGGTATGTACAATAATCAAATTCATAGGGACAGAAAGTAGAATGGTGGTTGCCAGGGGCTAGGATGAGGTGAAAATGGGGAATTACTTTGGGTACAGAGTTTTAATTTTGCGAAATGAAAAGAATACAGGAGATGGGTAGTGCTGATGGCTGCACAAAAATATAAATGTTCGTAATGCCACTAAATTGTATACTTAGAAACGGTTAAAAAGGTAAATTTTATGTTGCATGTTTTTTACTATACTAGGGGGAAAAAAGCCAAAAGATTATCCAGATGGAACAAGGAAATAAAAAATATTTTCCTATATTTTACCAATATTTTAATGAGAAGAGATGGGATGTTTATTTTAGTCCTATTCAGTAAGATAGATGTGAATTATTTGTGTTAACTAATACTGTGTTTCCCCGAAAATAAGCTCTAGCCAGACAATCAGCTCTAATGCATCTTTTGGATCAAAAATTAATATAAGACCCGGTCTTATATTATATTGCAGTAAAATAAGTAAATATAGTAAAATACAGTAAAATAAAACCGGGTCTCATATTAATTTTTGCTCCAAAAGATGTATTAGAGCTGATTGTCTGGCTAGGGCTTATTTTCGAGGAAACACGGTAGTAGTTACCAACATCTAACAAGGCCCTTAATGTGTGTCAGGGACTGTGCTAAGGCATTTATATATATTATTCTCAAAACCATGCCATGAGATAGGCACTTTTTATATGGTCATTTTCAAGTTCAGAAAAGTGAGGCTTAGAAAGTTGAAATCATTTGACCAGGGTGCAGGATTAGTGAATGGTAGAGTCCACATTTAATCTTACATTTACTAACTGTTGAGCATATTGCTCATTGCAAAGCTTGGGTTCTGTTTTTTACAATCAAAAAAATGTTTGGTTGTCTTTGTCTTGAACACCCATTTAAAGAATTTCTAAGGAAAGGAATCTGAACCAGGAGAATCCAAATGACATTGTTATGCCCAGAAGATATAACTGAACAGCACTGCTTACGAAATTGTGCCTAAAACAATGCTTTGGCAAGCGGCCCCTTATATTTACTGTGGAGTTGGGGTACTCAAGTCTAAATCCAGAGGTAAAGGGACTGAAAAAACAAAAATAACTAATTTTTCTTTTTAGGTACAAATAATTCTGTAAAATTATTCTAAAATGTCACTCTAGGACTTTTTTTATTTTCAGACTTTATAACTAATGCTTTACACATTGTTCAGCATTAATGTTTTAAAATAAGGATAAACTGGGCAAAACATTGAAACCAACTAAGAAATTCAGAAATTGTATTCTGTTCATTTATAAGACTCCATCTTTTTTCAAAGGATTAACTGGATGCGGTATTGTATTCGCTTTTCAAATGTGTGTATTTTTCACACACACAGGTGAGTTAAGCACATGCTACCTCTACTTCCTCCTGTATTTTCATCAAAGTGACAAAAAAAGATTCTTAAAGAGAATGAGATCATAACAGCAAAAGGAAACAAGAAAGAGAGTCATCAGCAGACCAGAAATTTTGAGAAATTTCTGAGAGAAAGAAAGCAGATGGATGGACTTATAAGAAAGTGTATCGAAAATTGCAGGCACAAGAAATGAGCATGTGTTTCCCCAAGGGGTCCCCAGAAGGGAGCTCACACTCAGTAATACAATAATGGGCAATCTTCAGTGGCCTCATTAAAGAACTGTATTCAGTGCCTAGGGATAGCTGGGCCCCTTTCCTCTGACCTGCGTAAACAGAGCTTAGCCACTGAGTCTTTTGTCCTCAAGCTAAAGCCAGAGCACTGCCCTCCAGAAAGCAAGCCATCACCTCAGAGAGGGTTCCTGACAAGAATTTTGTGGCTTAAGAGAAGAAGAAATTGAAGAACTTCTGAATCTTTACAATAAATTCAGAGGAAAAATAATTAACTTAAAATGTACCTCCACCCCCTTCACCTGGAAACCTCTGGGTTCCCCTGCCTGCTTGCTTGTTCTTTGCCCACAGGAAACCCTACAGGGAAAGCTTCCTGTCCACAAGCCCTATTTACTTACACAAAAACTACCATCAGTCACTTCATTCACGGGGGGAAAAACTTCTTGGACAAGCAAACCTAAACAATTAAGGAGGAAACCCCCACAAGCTGCCTATACTAAATTAAGGTGTTTGATTAGTTCTTAATTCATTCATATAAATGGACAACAGAGAACACCAAACTTGTGAGAAAAACAATACGAAAAGGAAAGCCTTAGAAAAATAAATTATATAACTGAGGCTGAAAGAAAAAGATAATCCAAGCAGTTAAAGGGATTAAAAAAAAAAAAACTTATCAACACACGCACAAATCAATCACATTCCTAATACCTATATTAGCCAACTAAGAAAATTAGTATTTATAACAATTTCAGTAAGAGCAATAAAAATGCTAGTTAGTATCATCAGAGGAATTTATAACCACCTCTTTCTTAATCACAGTTTATAATGAAGTTACTTTTCATTATAAACTGTGATTAAGAAACTGTGATTAAGAAACTCTTAGTTTCCACGAAAGAGTTCTGGAAACTAAAAATAAAAATTTCAAAGGAATTGCTAAATAATAATATAGACACAATAGAAGATCAAGTTTATTACCTGGCAGATGAAGTAAAGGAAGTAAAATAACAGAAAATATGAGAAAAAATTAAGACAGAGAAGTTAGCACTAGGAAATCTAATATTTATCTAAATGTGATTCTAGAAAGTACTATGGAGAAAAAGAAATAGTTGAGAAAATAATGAAATCTCCTAACATTAAAGAGTTTTTACATTGACAAAGTCCACCAATCACAGAATAGGAAAAACAAACAAAAACACATCTAGATACCCTAGTGAAATTTTAGAATTCAAAGAACAAAAAGAAAATCCTAAAAGCTTCCAAAAGGGTGGGGGTGGAGAGAATTAAAGGGAGCAATAGTCATTGATAAAACTAATATATTTTGAGTGCGTACTGTGTGTTAGACATTGTTATAAGTCCTTGGGTTATATCAATTAAGCAAACAAATCAAAATTCTGCCCTGGTGGAGATGACATTCTATTAGCAGAATATCTTCAAAGTTTTGAGGGAAAAACATGGATCTTGGAATTCTAAACCTGGCCAAACTATCAATCAAATAAATGTGAAGGCTAAAAGAAGACATTTTTAGACATTCAGAAATTCAGTGAGCTTATTCCCTACAAAACAAAAACTAGAAGTAATCCAACAAATTGTAATCCAAGAAAGAAAACAAGAAGCGATGCCATCTGAGTATGACCCAGGGGAAGTGAAGAAAGCAAGAAAAAGAGGAAAGGAAGGAAGGAAGGAAGGCTCTATTAGATCTCTAAGCTTATTTCATTTAAGCAACAAAATTTTAATTAAACAAGATCAAATTTCCTTCTCAAGGGGGGTTCATTCATTTGATTCAGTTGATAACAGTTGGCAGTTATAGATGACCTATGTGGCTGGCTCTGTGCTGTGTGCTTTATATGGATTACCTTTTTTAAACCTCGGAAGGCTTAATTATAATTACAGAGCAGTGTGGGGACAAGAAACTTTCTTCTTCCTTTCAAGATTCTTTTGACTGATCTAATAATGAAATCTACATGAAACAGATTAACAAAAGAAAATAACCAAATTAATTACATATGTATGTATGGGAACCCCACATACATGAGCTAGTCAGAGACCCCTATGTGAGAGGTTCAGAGACAGAAAGGGAAAAGGAGGTGTACATGACAGTCTGAACTAAGGATGAGGTAAGGCATCTCGGACCTTCAGAGGGTTATTGCAGGATGGTTAGAAGAGCAAGTGTTCAGTAATTAGAAGTTTACCCTGTCCTACTGATAGGTCAAAAAATGTTATCTCTGATAATCTCTCATTATGGGCAAGGCCCCTAATTCAAATTCAAATTCGAATAGTTAAGGGGTGAGTGTTGAGGGAGACAGCAGTTTCTTTTTTCTTTTTTTCTTTTTTGAGGAGAGCACAGCTCACAGTGGCCCATGTGGGGATCGAACCAGCAACCTTGGTGTTACTAGTACATGCTCTAACCAACTGAACTAACCGGCCACCCCCACAGCAGTTTCTTTTGAACCCTCAGAGTGTCAGTTGCCTTTAGATCAGAATAATCCACATACCACAGCTGCACATCTTGGGATGAAGTATTTTGAACCCCTACAGCCAAATGTCAATATAGTAGACTGACCATGTATAGACATCTAAAAAAAAAATTGAGAGGTGGACTCTCCCACATAACTGGGAATCAAAAGATTACATATAAATAAATACATCCAGAAATAGAAGATTCATTAGCTAAAGTTATAAAAAATAATTTTAAATGTAATTTTTAGAAAAATTAAAAATATAATTGTATTACAAGTAATATAACTAACACAAATTAGGAGATGGAGAGGAACAGAGAAGTTGGGAGGAAATATAAGCAAAGAAATTCCTCATCTTTCATAGATGGAAGTCAGTAGGTACTTTCTAAAGCTGATAAGTTGAGAAATAGAGCTGGAAGGATATTATTTTAAATTATAACGGTAACGTCTATACAATCTAACAACAGTAACTATTAACAGGGTTTGGTTTCAAAGAGTGGGACTGGGCTGAAATGGAGTGGAAACCATATTCATTTTATACACTTCTGTACTGATAAAAATGTTTCTTACTATGTGTATGTAAAACTGCTATAAAATAATAATGATAAATTACTTCAACAATAATAAATTCATTAATTTTTTAAAGAGTGGAAACATGCTAAATTAATGACCTTTTCCACAAACATAATAAGAGTGTTTAACATAGGTGTATGTAATTGAAAGTTGAGTTACTTAATTATAGTTGCTAAATATCCTCAAAGGCTCATGGTTTTTAGGAAAAGTATCTTAAGTCAAAGAGAATTTGGCATACTATTTACTTGACTTTTTTTTTTTAAAAAAAAAATTTTTATTATTTAAGTGTGTTTTTCCAGGACCCATTAGCTCCAAGTCAAGTAGTAGTTGTTTCAATCTAGTTATAGAGGGCACAACTCACAGTGGCCCATACGGGGATCAAACCAGCAACCTTGTTGTTAAGAGCACCGTGCTCTAACCAACTGAGCTAACCAGCCACCCCTACTTGACTTTTTTTAAGTTAAAAAGAAAAAGTAAGATACACTCCCCAGCTTTTCTGGTTTCAAATTTGGAGGAGTTGCAAAGTTGTGTCCTAACCTTGTTGACCCTACAAATGACTCGAAAACTGATGAACTAAAGACTTTGGACTTTTTGAAATAAGAATTCATCACTGAGGATTACTCATCTGTCAAACCAGAATAAAATGCAGCTTGTATTAAGCAACCTTCTTTCACAGTTAATATTTATTGAGCCAGGGAATGCTGTGGCATAGTGGACAGAGCATGGGTCAGAAAGCCTCTCTGCCCCAGCTCTGTCCCCAACTAGCCTAGTGACCTGAGGCCACCACTTAATCTTGAGTTCCTTCCTTTGTAGAGTATGGATAAAATCACTCTCCTCACTATTTCATATTGTTCCTGTGAGGATCAGAAAGGATAAATCAAATGAAAGTCCTTTGAAATATTACAAAGTGCTATGATTACAATGTAGTATTATTTGGATGATAGAATTTCAAAGTTGGAAAGAACTTAGAAATTATCTAGTCAAATTTCTTTAATTCAGTTTCTTTCTCCTTTCTATTACTTACTTAGAGCCACTCCATATATTAGTAGTAGTAGTCTTACAATAGAAATTGATTTAAAATTATTTACTTCTGAACTATGCCCTCTTCTAGAATTACAAGGAATCATATTGATGCTGCAAGGGGTTTTTCCAATCGTTTCTTCTAATCCCCTTGTTTTAAAAATGAAGCAATAACACCCAATCAGGGTGATTGACCTAAGATAAACACAGGACAATGAACTCAGACCTTGGATTAGAACCCGGGTCCCCAGACTCCCAGTCGCACAATGTTTTTTCATGTCACAGCTGCAGCAAGGAAAGAATGCCCATGTATAGATAATCACAGTTAATAAAAGTATATACTGTCCTGATAAGAATATGTTAATTATTTCTAACCACTTTTGTAATGTTCAAAAGATTTTTCTTTCCTCGAAAAGCAATTATATGACAAAATAAAATGTAAAAATGAAAGAAAAAAATTGTTAATAAAAACAGAAAAAAGTAATTATGCTTGAAAAAATAATGTGCATACACAGACTCAAACCTATTCTCTAAATAGAACTAAGATTTTAAGTATCAAAACAGTTAGACTAAGATTTTTAGTATCAGAACAATTAGGCATTTAATAGTCAAATTAATTACCAACATTTCAGTGAAACTTGATTTCGGTTAGTCCTTCATGCAAACCCTTGGAAGAGAGGTGGAAGAGTGTAAACGGTTAGGAACACAGAGTTTTAAGTCAAGACATGAGTTCAAATTCCATCTCTGCCTTTTACTAGATGTGTAAATTTTGAAAATGTACTCAACCTCTCTAAACCTCAGTTTCCTCATCTGTATTATGGGAGTAGTAATAACAATTATTTCATAAGGTTGCTGTAAGGATTAAAAAATAATTTAGAATACCCAATAAACAGGACTACTCATTATCACTTGGGATTTTTACAGAGAAAACTAGAGCTCATAGCAATTATTTGCTCAAGATTTCTCAGCTTGCAAGTGGTAGAGACAAAATTAAAACCTATTTGTCTCCCGACTCTGTTCTTTCCACCTCTCTGCACAATTTCCCTACCCAGAACTTCACTAACTCATCTTCATGTGAAAAATCCTTCCCTACCTCTCCCCATTGCCCAGCTTTGCTAAAAGCTCCAGCTTTTTCCATGACCAAAATAGAGATTTTCTTCCTAAGTAGGACAGCTCTTTCAGCCAATTTCGAATGATCTGGCTTCTAAGAGGTTGCATCTCTTTTGGCCTGCCAAAGGGAGTCACTTGAGTCTTTCAAATTCAGAGCCCCCATGTGGTGGGGAGGGATATGGGGAATAGCCACCTATCTGTGTCACACAACACTCTATTGTACTCTTATCCCTCTTTATTGGCCCTGATCTTGTGTCCCATGAGGAAGGCACATGCTCTTCACTCCCTTCCCACATCTCAGGCTTCTCCTGCCAGGATTAGGAAGGACTTTATCCTTATTTCATCCTGGTATCTGAGTACTGGCCCTTCAGCATTCAAATTCCCCTCAAGTCCTCTTGATTTTTCTCTAAGGGGCCTCATGCGTATTTGACTTCCCCTAGCCTAGAGGTTAGGGGACCTTATCTGCTTATTTTTGTACTTCTCAGAGCCCAGTATGAGCTGACACATTATTAACACTCCATAAATGTTTTCCGGAAGGAAGAAAGAAGAAAAGAGTGATGAGAGGGAGAAAAAGGGAGAGCGGGAGGAACTAATGGTCGTACTTGTCGTTCTAGAGTACCAGAAATGTATAACAATGAGATCACCTCCTTAGCTCCCAAATCATTTAACAATATTTATACATTTATTTATCTATTTATCTACCTATATATATATCTGAAAATATTGATAATAAAAAAAATGACTTTAATTTTAGTCTCAGAAAGCACATTTAAAATTAGGAGATTTTGTGTGTATGTGTGTGTGTATTTCTGAGTTGGACGGGGGCTGTGAAAGTTGAACTGCAAATAGGAATGGAGTCCAATAGGAGGTCATGGAGATTAAAAGCCCTAAATTCTTTTTACAGGCGTGCCTCCAAGCTGCTATGTAACCTAGGGTAAGTTACACTCTCAGAACTGTTAAAATGGAAGTAATTTTTAAGGGTGTCACTCTTACTGAACTGTCATAGACAATAGTGATAATGCATTTTAAATAGTCAATTTTGAAAGGACCCATGAAAGTGATTATTGCAGTATCTGAATTTTCATAATGCCTATTGATCATTTGAGTTTTTCTATTTGTACTTTCTTCCCTGCCTCAATTAATAGTGCTAGAATTCATGACTTTTGGCTAGACAGCCATTCGTTCCCACAGAAATAATTCTCTTTCTGAAATGGCTTTAGAATCTGTTTTTGGCCTCTCTAGAGTTCCCACTGTGACTCTCCGGGTCTTTTAATAATTCTTGCTTAGATGCAATAGCCTCCTAACACTCTTTAATAATCATTCTCCATTATGTCTGTTCCATTCTAGGACATTTAAATACATTCAGACCGCCCATTCTATGAATCTCTGAGAGTACATAAAAGCTCAGCTTTTAGCTGCTGCAATCTTGGGTATATCCTTCCATATTCTCTGGCCCAGTCCCTTGGCTCTCTATTCTAGCTTCTAACACCAGTCACAGAGTCTCCCAGCTTTGATTACCTAGGTGGGCATATTAATACTTCTCTTTTACTCTCCATTTCCTTTGACCTAACATTATGCTTATATATAAGCCCCTCATATTTGCAACTGTTGGTAAAAAGTATTTTCATTGCCCCATCCTGACTATGATTGACTCATTCTAGCCCACCAGGCTAGTCATCATGCAAAGGAGACCAGGAAAAGTCTGCCATTAAAGTGTCGTTCCAAAACTCAAATTGTAACATGGTACTATTCTCTGATTCCAGTGCCAACAACAAAATGTCAGTGTAGTTGTTCAAGGTTTTATGACTTGGCTGAATATGAGGCACGAAGCCTGGTGGGGAGGAAAACAGAAAAGCCAACTTTTTGGGCACACCCATCACTGGAATGATAGTAGACTGACCAAACTTCAAAGGCATGCCCTGTAGAAGGTTATTAGGTGAAGCAAACACATGAGGTCTTAACAGTCTCAGCTACCAATTCAGAAGTGGTTGGTTTTGCCATGGTGGTGGGGGAAGAGGGGTCAGCCAGGCTGGCAGCAAATTACACTTTTCACGTTTTTACCTTAAAAAGCATACACATAAATCCTTATTGAAGACACCATTCATTACTTCAAATAGTAGTTAAGTACCAACTATATACCAGGCATTGTGCTGGGCGCTCCTAGGTACACAATGAAAAAAGAAAGCAGGCATGGCGACTTTCTTGGCAAGCTTTGTTAAATAACTTGGCATGAACCATTCTTCTTTATTGTCTTGTCAATATTAGGATAGCTTTTGGACTAGTAGATGTGGCTTCTAGCCAGTGCATTTAAGCAAACAATTCTCAGATGTGCCACAAATATGTGGCCAAGATAACATTACAGCCTCCATTCCTGCTCTGGAATAATGACACAATTTTTCAATAGAAGACATCCTTCAGACAAATAACAAAAATATACATTGGTAGTCTCTGGATGTTTTGCATTTTCCAAGCTTTTTTTTTCTCCAACTGGCCATTCCTCTATACTCAGTTCAAAAACATCCAAACCTGTAATCTTGAATAGTTAATCAGCACAACACAGTTTTCGAATATACATCCATGTATTTATGCTAACTGTCAAGAGTAATTGGTGATCCAACATGAAATTATTATGTTTTGTTGATCTTGGTTTTCACAGCAGAATTGGCAACCCCCACCGCCCGCAAAAAAAAAAAAGTCTCTTGAGAAGACACTTGTTCATATCACTGAAAATCAGTTTCCAGTGAGAAAGCACACTGAAATAAATAAAGAAATATGTCATATTTTTGGCTTGGAAGGCATACATTATAAAGATGTCAGTCTCTCCTAAAACCAACCTATAAATTTATTACAGTTCAATTAAATTCTAATGGCATTTCTTTTGGGACTTGGAAAAATAATTTTAAAATTTGGAAGAATAAAAATATGCAAGAATAGCCAGGAAGATCCTAATGCAGAAGAATCTTAGAGAGGACTTGGCCAGTTACTTAAACTGCAATATTTACTGCTGACCACTATTGCAGGAATACACAGATGATGAATAAAACAAAACATCGATCCTAATATGAATGGGACTTGATTATATAATAAAGTGGTGAAAAGAAATGAGTTATTCAAACAACTGGCTTGTCCTTTGGAAAAAAGAGAAAGTTGAATTCCTACCTTGAACTTCCAGATGGAATAAAGATTTAAATTTTTTAAAAATCATAAAATACTAAAAACTTTTAGATGACTATAAGTGATGGCTTGAATCCTGCCAAGGGAGAAATTCTCCACTGTGAGTCTGTGAGTGGTCTTGGTGTGACAGAGAACCTTTCCTCTGACTTTGGGACCTAGAGGAGATCAGTCTTCCTCCTGCCCACACATATGGCCTGTGGGAAACACCCTATGGCTAGCAGACTAAAGAAGAAAATGTTCAAGACTGGTTTTCAATGGCTCTTCCATATATATATATATATATATACATATACATATATTAGTACAATTAGGACTACTGTTGCAAGTTCTGCCCACTTAGGGGTGGCCCTGAAGGATTACTGGGAAGGAGCATCTTCCTAGGGTTAGAACTCTAAGTAATACATCTCATTGCCCACCTTTCTGGAAGGTGCAATGGTCTTAGGGTTTACAATCCAAGGAAAAAGGGTTTCAGTCAAAGGACACCTTAAAGATTCCACTGAATTGGAAAAGGAAACTCCTACCTTACCATGTCTTGGCAAACAGGAAAGAAAGTTCAAGTGTAGCCTGGGAGATTAATTCTGACTATAAAAGGAAAGAGAGTTATTGTAGCGTAATAGGGGCAGAGAGGTGACCCCCCAGATACATCTCCTCAAACTCCATGGCCAATGTTAAAAATCTGCAGGGGATGCTAGTAACACCACAACAGCAGGGCTACTAAGGGCTCAGATCCCTTGGAAAAAAAAGCTTAGGTCATCACAACAAGCAAAGAACTCCAAGTAGCTAAAGATCAAGTGGAGGGCCAAACATCAGTTTTGTTGTTTCAAGATACTACCAACATATTTTAGCTTATGAATCCCAGGAAGCAGACTGACTAACTTTAACATGTCAGTATATCCCCATTTGAAGCACAAAGTCTGTTCAAGGTTCAAAGAGGAAGATACATCTTCTTGCTTACCAACAGTTGTACAGAGAAAGTTTATATCATCTACCATTTTTTATCGTGCTCTCTCTTCTACCTCCTGGCCCTTGAAACTCTCTCCAACTCTCTCTCTCTTTCTGCGCCATGATACTTCGCTATCCATAGGCCCTCAATTCACCAGGCTATTTCCCACAGCCATTACTCGCACCTTATGCTCTTTCTCCCCCTCCTTCCATGGCTGCTTACATAATGCCACTTAATTATCCAGCCTAAAAGTCCTCTCTGAAGCCTCACGAGTATATACCCAACAGAACTGACCACTTCCTCCTTACTTCTGTAGGAGTATCTATAATGTTTTATTGGCGTTATAGGTTTACATGTCTGTCTCTGTTTACCAGATTTACTTTTAAAACCCCAAGGCTTGGCACCGAGAACAGCACATAGAAGGTGCACAGTAATGCATGTGGACTAAACTGATGAATCACTAGTCTTAGAAGAAGGTTGAGAATGAACAGACTTTCAGCCATAGACTTTAAATGAAACAAATATTCCGCTAGGTTTACTCCACCTAAATAACTAAAGTGTATATCCACAAGTACTTAGAAAGAGGCAGAATTAATTTTGTCCTGTAGAACATATAAAATAAAACTATTTTTCAGACCCAGTATTTAAGGGGGAAAGGTTAGATAAGCTTCCAGACAGGAAGATCCCAAAAAATCATAACAACTAATCAGCTTTGGCCCTGGTGCTGTGACTCTTCGCTCCGTTTTCCATTCAAAAGTCAAGAG
This sequence comes from Rhinolophus ferrumequinum, assembly GCF_004115265.2. Classification (NCBI taxonomy): domain Eukaryota; kingdom Metazoa; phylum Chordata; class Mammalia; order Chiroptera; family Rhinolophidae; genus Rhinolophus; species Rhinolophus ferrumequinum. Next base: position 78,798,809 of record NC_046294.1, on the reverse strand, counting down.
GAAGTTGCCTAAGCATACCACAATAGTCTTTAGTGCATTTTTCAGGTTCGGCAACTCCAGTGTTAAAGTTTGGAGGAGTTTAGTACCATTGCTGTATGTTACAATTTGCATTTTTGTTACAGACCAGTCACTCACTGGCTGAGTTCTTCTTCCTTTCCATAACATTTTCCCTCGGTATGATAATTTTTTTTGGTAAATACACTATATTAATAGCATGTGAAATTCTGGAAAATTTCCATTTCCCTTCTTTTTTTCTCAAAGACACTTGTTCCAAAAGGCCCATTTTTATCCACCGTCATTGTCAGAAGTATATTTAATATGACAGGAGTCTTATCACCTCTCCAAATGGTCCCTGTTTCCTCCTGAGGATATTTCAGTCATCTTTGTATCTGGTTGGCCTGTCTAATTTTAATTATGATTTCTCTGGGCATGAGGCTACTCACACCCAGCTTTCTGCTCTGTGTAGTTACTCATTGAACCAGATCCACACACTCAGAGCAAATTAGGTACCATTGGGAAGCTACATTAAAGCTTTTGGGACAGTAGAGGCTATTTTATGTACTAAAGCAGTAATTTACCAAATGTTCCTTAGTGATCTGGAAAAAAAAAATTTGCTGAGTTTTTCCTGGTATTTAATTTGGTTCCAGGAAGTTAAGCAAAGTGAGGATCTGAGCTAATATGTACACATGGCTAATCTTAGATCTTACCTATCCTAAAATCAGTACCATGGCCTAATTGAGTGAGCATATACAGGAAAGGTGCTTAAAGATACAGGCCTGACTCTCTGGCACCGAAATGCTTTATTTTCCTCTCTCAGAAAAATAACCGTAGGAGAAATTCTGTTTCTCCCTCCCTTTCTTTCTCCCTTAAAGTTAATTCTTTACTTTATACACCAAGTAATAGTTAAAACATACATGCATTTTTAAATCCCAGGTTACTTAATATTAGGCATATCATGTATATGTTTACACTGTAGTCTTGAAACACATGCACATTTTAAACTTAGAAAGTTAATATTTATCCAAATAAAAGAGTAGTTCTTTTATGACTTTACTAATTACCCATTCCCATTCCATTCCCAATCATCACGCTAAATCCCCAAACCTACAACCTCAAGGAAATTCCTGACAGTCAATTTCTTTGAAATAATCTGAGCAGAATGGAACATTCCACAAACATTTATGGAGCATTTACTATGTGCCAGGCACTCGGCTGAACAATGAAAATAAAATAGTGACTGAAAGAATCATCATCCTTGCTTCCATGAAATTTACAATCTAGCTGAGGAGATTGATATAACATGTCTTCAGTAATAAATGTCTAATAACAACTCTGAGTATTTTGATCTTAATACAATACTGAATCCATTCTGATAAGGTCACCACTAACATTCACATGTCTAAATCTAACAGTCAATTTTCAATCTTAGCCTCTCAAAAGCATTTGATATAATTGATCACACCCTCTTTTTCTAAACATTTCTTCAATTGATTTCCAATTCTATGGTCTGACTCCTAAATTTATGACCCCTAAATTTATTTATGACTTGAAAATTCATGTTTTCAGCCCCAGCCATTTTTCTAATTTCTGCATACTCCACATCCCCTCTTAGATATCTAAGCACATCTCAGACTAAACTGTTCCAAACTTAGCTATAAATTCCCTTCTCCATTCCACACAACCACTTCTCCACTAGTGTTCACCTTTTTATTAAATAGAACCTCTGTTCCTTTAGTTGATCAGGCCAAAAGTCTTGGAATTGTCCATAACTTTTCCTTCTTTCACACTCCTCATTCAACTTATCAGAAAATCCTGATGGATTTCAACCTATATCACAATTTTACCACTTCTCACCACCTTTGTAACTATTATTTTAGTTCAAGACACCATTTTCTATCATGTCTATCATTCCAGTAGATTCCCAACTGATCTCTTTAATTCTACTCCTGTTCTATTCTCTATATAGCAGTGAGAGTATTTAAAAACATAAGTCTAATTATGTCATTTCCTTGTGTATATCCTTTCAATGGCTTCCCATCACTTAGAGTAAAATCCTTACCATAACACATAGCGCTCTTACATGATCTAGTCTATGTCTGCCTCTCTGCTCACCTTTCCTCCTGCTCTTCTTGCTATTGCTTGGGTTTGCTCTGCATAGTCCCACTTTGGGGCCTTGGCATTTGTGTCCTTTTGCCTAGAAGGTTGTTCCCCTAGATTTTATGATGGCTCTCTTCTTCCATTCTTACATGTGTCTGTTCAAACGTCAGCTTTTCAGGGAGGACTTCCTTTACGACTAAATTAAACTACTAAACTACTAAAACAGCACTCCCTCTCCACCTCTTTCTCTTTACCTTCTTGGTCTGCTTTATTTTTCTTTCTAGTTCTTATCACCCCCTGACATTTTGTATGGGTGTGTGTCTGTGTGTATGTTTATTTGTTTATTGTGTGTCTCTCCCATTAAAATGTATGACTCAAGAGGATGGAAACTTTTGTCTCATTCACTCTTGTATCCCCAGTGCTGAGAAAAATGAGTGCCTGGTACATTGTAGGTACTCATCAAATATAGGTTGCATAACTGAATGTGAGGAGAGTAATAAAGGGAAATTATAGGGGATGAAAAGATATCATACATGGACACAGCTTAGATTGGGGTATCAGTGAAGATGGTGAAGAAAGCACATATGCATTCTGGTTAGCATCTAGAAATAGAAAAGGCAACCACACACACGTGATCAGCCATTCCCTAACACTCTCAATTCAGCAGCACACCCCTCTGTCTGAGTTGAGCCATTGGTGGCAAGCATAAAAGCTCTATTGAAGAAAAATGTTTTTCATGTATAGTTTGGTTTTACTTGTTCCCAGAGAAATGTGACCGGGAATATCTCATTTATCTGTGTAACAGATCTGTTAGGTAGTTGGACAAGAGAGATGAAAGGAGAAGGGAAAAGAAAGGAATAATACCAGTTTTGTCTTAGTTAAAAGGCAATGAAACAGAGAGAAGTCTTGTGACATAACCAGCATGATAGTGGTAGAACTAAACATGTAATTGATCCTCCTAACTTATTACTAATCTCTGCTTCCAGGACTTGAGATAGGAGGAAAAAAAGAGAAGTTTCTGCATATCTATCCAGAGTGGATATGTTTTCTTTGATATCTTCTCAACCCAAACCACCACCTATAATTCCCATCATGACTCCCTTCAGGTCTGCAGGGTAGGAAATAAGAAAGGGTTAGTGCTCTATAAACATTTGTTGAATGGATAAATTAATTGGTAAGAGAGAAAGTTTTGTTTTGTGTATGCTTTCACATGCACACATACACGAGTACAATTCTTAATGATTTGGGTCTACAAGTTCTGACAATTAAGTTCGTGAACTTGATGCTAACCTGTTTTTGATATCAGAGGGATTATTCATTACAAATTTGTACCAACTGAACAAACAGTTAACCAAGTTTACTATTTGGAAGTGCTGAAAAGTCTGCGTGAAAAAGTTAGATGACCTGAACTTTTCGCCAACAATTCATGGCTCTTGCATCATGATAATGTACCAGCTCACACGGCACTGTCTGGGAGGAAGTTTTTAGCCAGTAAACAAATAACTGTGTTGGAACACCCTTCCTACTCACCTGATCTGGCCCCCAATGACTTCTTTCTTTACCTGAAGACAAAAGAAATATTGAAAGGCAGACATTTTGATGACATTCAGGACATCAAGGGTAATATGACGACAGCTCTGATGGCCATTCCAGAAAAAGAGTTCCGCAATCTCTTTGAAGGGTGGACTAGGCGCTGGCGTCAGTGCCAAGCTTCCCAATGGGAGTACTTCAAAGGTGACTGTAGTGATATTCAACAATGAGGTACGTAGCACTTTTTCTAGGATGAGTTCGCGAACTTAATTGTCCGACCTCGGTATGTGAAGAACAGGACTTTAACTGCTAGCATAAAAAGAATTCTAATTTATGGAATTCAATTAAGAATTTTATCTGCATTTCTCTGGATTCTGTGTTTTTACTCTCAATGACCTCTCAACTACTAGACAGTTTTTATTGATGTCAAAGTAACTTTTCTTCAAAATGATACACCAACTATATCTGTCGAGTACAACTTCATTGCTATATCAGATTTAATTATGTAATTTATGTTTTCCCATTCCAATCCAGGCATATGGTAAAATCGAAACAACAGTAACAAAGAGTATCAATTTGACTCCGCCCTTAGAATTTCTTATTCCCATCCCATTAGGTGTAGGCAGTCCACAGTGTTCTTTGATGTGCTCACAAACGTGATGTCCGTGGCTACAACATAATATCTGACATTTCTTCCCATCTGCTCCTGACATGGGCTTTGTGGGTACTGGACCCTCAGGCTGTTGCTTTCTGTATGCTTCTTGTGTTAAGTTCTCTGTGATTATAGGGGACAATAAGATATAATCCATGGACGAAACTCCCAACTATTTCACTCCCAACTATTCAAACACATGTCCTCTGGCCACTTTTCCACATTTCTGATGCGCAGTGCTCTTTGTTCTTTCTTTTTGTGACCTACTGAAGTACAGTGGTTCTTATCTGTATGTCTGGACATCACATTTACGTAATAACCTACTATGACGCAAGGACCAAGGTACTGTTTTTGAGAAATTAGCTCTCCTTGTTTCCTACTCCTCAGGAAAGAATGAGGGATTATGGAAGATAATGTTAAATGGCTACTAAAAAGCCATTCCCAAACTTCTTTTCCATTTATGCCTTCCACTATAGTATAAGCCCGAAAAGCAGGATATTTGCTTTTCCGTCTTTCCTTGCATTTCGAGATGGCCCTAGGAACCAGTTCTGACCCATGAGACATAACTGGGGCCTGCTGGTTAAGAGACAGGAGGTTCGGAGAAAGAGTCTGTTTTCCTGAGAGAAAGAAAACACATGAGACTGGTATTGCCTTTTCCCTTCTACCTGCTTTTTCCTCTCTTCAATGCGCAGTTGATGGCTGGATCTGCAGTGCCAGATTGTAACCATGAGAAAAAGAGCAAGAGAACCACAGATACATCAACCCTGACATCACCAATTTGGAGAACCGAGGCCAGCACTTAATTTCTTATTAAGTGAGAAATATAAACCTGTATCTGTTTGGGCAACTGTAGGTTTATTATTTGCAGGCGAATGCAAGTCTAACTGATAGACAGGTACTTCCACACCAAGGCCCCCTTTAGAGAGAGAATCCAGAGCTTTATAAGCTGAAGGCTAGGACTTCCTGGTCGCCATGGAAGAGCTAAGATGTTTTTATTTTTTAAAATAATCTAATTGGAGAATAGAGATGAATTCTTCAAGAGAAAGGAGGTATCCAATCTGGGAGAAGAGAGAGAGACTGTGGGGGATGGGAAACTATTAGAGACTACAAACAATGGGGACTCGAGTGGCTCTTACACAGTGCCTCTGAGGAGTAGGACTTCAGATGGGTTCTTCCTGTGTCACCAAGGGCTGCAGCCCTGAAAGCAGAGGTAGGGTCCTGTGTAAAGTGTATTTCTCTTGCCCAAGGCTTGGAGACAACTAAGAAGCTATTGAAAACGGTATCAGGTAGTAATAGAAGGAACAAATGTAGCTCTTTGTAAACAATGGACCAGGCTTTCTGTTTATCCACAGGCTCTGATATTTCTGTGCAATTTAATTGTGAGTAGAGAAGAGATGGCAATAATGCCTGATATTGAACTTTTTGTCTACCTTAATAAATAGAGAATTAAGCTAGATTTAATTTTTATGTCTTCAGATTTAAAGTAAGTTTCTTGTAGATAGTATATTCTTGGGTATTATTTTCTTTACCTGATCTTATCATTTTATCCAAACAACAATTTTGTCATTCAATTGGTGTGTTTAGATTCTTTTCATTTAACGTAATTATCTATATGGTTGGATTAAAACCTACCATCTTGTAACTTTTGTTCATTCCATCTCTTTCTGCCTTCTTTTAAATTGTTTGAATATTTTTTACTTTATTTTATTTCCACTATTGGGTTACTATTTATACTTCATTTTCAAAAAATATTAGTGCTTACACTAGGATTTAAAATATACATCTTTATTTAATCACAGTTCACCTTCGGAAAACATTGTAGTACTTCACATGTTGATAAGGACCTCACAGCAGTATATTTCCAATTCCATTCTTCCATCTTTTGCACTGTGGTTATCATATATTATACTTTTACATGTGCTATAAAAATAAAATATATTGATAGAACTGATTTTTGTTTTAGATAATCAATTATCTTTTAGAGCAGTTAAAAATAAGGAAAAAAAAGAATTTTATATTTACCTTCATTTATGCCAGAGCTCTTCATTTCTTTTTGCAGATCCAAGTACAATTATATTTCTTTCTAAAGTTAATGAACATATTTTCCTACAGCTGTATAAGGGAAACCATTACATCATCCAAGAGACTGTTTGTTGAGGTCCATAAGATAAGAATTGATACCAAAGTTTCTCTTTTTCAATGTGATTCAATTAAATGGCTCAAAGTGTAGTTGACTGTTTTTCTTCTTTGGGTGAACTTTTTTGTATTTTCATACTTCTATATATAATCATGACATTTATATTCAAGTATTTATATAAAGTTCAAACCTTAAAATTCTTTTGGACTGTATGTCATCATTACTACCACTAACTGTATATAAAATTATTCAAAACGTGTATTTTAACTGTATCGATTAGATCTTCATTTGTGGCCTATTTACATGTTGGTACCAAATTCCATAAAAATAGCCTATGTGTTAAACTAAAAGTCAGTTAAACAGGGCAGAAGCATTTTTTTGTAATAAATTTTATCGGGGGATATTGAGGGACAGTGTGTTTCTCCAGGGAGTTGTCCTTCAGTCTAGTTGTGGAGGGCGCAAGCTCAGCTCCAAGTCTAGTGGCCGTTTACAATCTTTGATTGCAGGGGGCACAGCCCACCAACCCATGCTCAGCGGCAGCTCGTTGTCTTCAATCTAGTGGAGGGCACAGCTCACTGGCCCATGTGGGAATCGAACCGGAAACCTCGTTGTTCAGAGTTCGTGCTCTAACCAACTGAGCCACTGAGCCATCCAGCTACCCTGGAGAAGAGTTTTAAGTGTCCTGAAAGCCTGGGATCTACTATTAGACATATTTCCATATAATTTCCAAATTTATGGCTCTTCTTTTTTGAACAGCTACCAGAAAATAAAATACGAAAAAAATGCAGCAGTGCTTCGAAAGGAAACCCAAAGGTATATCACAATCAGCCTCTGTGTTCCTCAATTCTGTGACAGATGTCAAATTCATTTCCTTGGAATATATTTGAAATGGAAAGTAAACAGTTCCTTACAGACTTTATTTATAATGGTGTAATATTTGTAAATACATAATTCACATTCTTTGGCATTTGTTTCTTTGTTTTTCTGTTGCTTTTGTTATGTCTCCATATAGCTCATGAGTTTTACTTCAAAGATAAAATATATCGGAAAATGTATTTATGTGGTTTTAAATATTCATTCAGAATTAATGGCCCTATAAGCTGCCAAGATTGAAGTGAGTTTCTTTTTGTTGTGTCATTTCCATTTAGGGGGATGTGTGTCAATGAGGCCAAACTCATACATGTAATTCTCATAAATCCATGTTCCAAGTTTTACCTCTGAGCCTAGTCACCAGTCTTATTCAATCTTACTTCTAAAAATGTCTTAGTCAGTTCAGGCTGCTGTAACAGAAAACCATAGAGTGGATGGCTTATAAATAACAGAAATTTACTTCTCCCAGTTCTATAGGCTAGAAGTCTAAGATCAGGGTGCCAGCATGGTTGGGTTCTGGTGAGAGCCCTCTTTTGGGTTATAGACAGCTCGCTGCCTGTTCACTGCGTCATCAGAGAACAGAGACAAGAAGCAAGCTCTCCCGTGACACTTGTCAGGCCCTAATCCCATTCAAGAGGGCTCTACCCTCCTGACCTTACCTAATTCTGGCTACTTCCCCAAGGCCCTACGCCTCCTAATACCATCACCTCAGGGGATAGTGTCTCAATGTATGAATTCTGGGCCACACAAACATTCAGTCCATAACAACAAAAATTGAAAACCTACAGGTAGGAGCTCAGGAGGCAAGTAACCTGTTTCTGTGTAACAAAGATAAACAGCGCCATAACACTGTCCAAAGAATAGCTATGACCTATACAAATAACCGGGGTACATGTCTACTGTAGCCCAATGCATGGGAAAATTTCCAGTTGGTTCTTTTCATCCCACCTTGGGAGGGGGATACACCACCTCTACCATGGGTGTCCGAATGAGGAGGCTCACTCATGTATGAGAATGCTACCGGACAAGCTGACCACAGGCAGGGAGCAGGCAGGGGGAGGACCGGGGAGGATGTTAGAGCACTGTGTGGTTAGTGGCAAGCAGTTCTGGATTCATTCTTCTTTCACAGGCTGAAAGTGTTCTCGTTCCTCATTTTTCCAAACATACTTTGTATGCTCTTTCCCCTGCTTTCCCCAGCCATGATGTCCTATGTAGGCCCCAGGAGATAAAGCTTCCACAGCTTCCTTCTTTGAGCTTTGATTTCTGCTCACAAAGTGGGTAACTCATGGCTATCATAGTGCTCTGGGGAAGAGAAACAGTGTCCTCACAGTACCACTGAGAGAATGGAAGGAAAGGGGAAGAAAAACCAGAAAGCCACAGGTTAATTCCTGGAGGTATTACTCTGCCATGTTTGCACACAATAAAGCCACAAGTTCATTCCTGGAGGTATTACTCTGCCATGTTCGCCTCTTTAACATACTTAACTCTGTTTGGGTTAGAGGAACAACAACAAAACTCTCTTGACTTTGTATCCTTCTTGAGTTACTATCTTATTTCTTCCCTTTAGTGCCAAGTCTCTTGAAATACTCTCTATATCAGTGGTCTTCAACTGGGGTACAGGTACCTCTGGAAGTGTGCCAATACTTATAAGGTACTGTAGTTGAAGGTTAAGTGTTCAAGTCACACATAATAAATCCACTCCAACCTTCCTACCTCCCTTTGGGTTCCACCCTCCACATCATGCCAGGGAAACTCTGGAGTCTCAATATCACTGTCATAGGCCACTGTCAGTCCAAGTGAATCCATCAAGTAAGCTACTGGAGGCACCTACAGGTGCATGAGCTAACACATTAAATATGGACTCTTAAGTAAGTAAGTCCACTCATATCAATTCATTCGCCCATTTTTATATTCTACCCTCCTTCGTCCAACACCTCTAAAATCCATTTCCATACATATTCCCCAGTTTTGGATGATATATAGTCACAAAATCTTGCGATGCTTTTGGTGTGTAATCTGTTACTTTCCATAGTTGTTTTGGCCCTCTGAAGTATGGTGAGATTTGATCATAGTCATGGCCTAATGAAAATAGAGGCTGAGTGTGGTGGGTCTTGACAAGAAAGAACCTCCCCTTGCAAGGCATATATATATACCTGAAGTGAGATTATTATATCAAGGCTAGTCATCTCAGACATAAGCAGGAAAGCTAATTGTACTGGAAAGGAGAGCTTAGAGTGTCTCAGGGATCTGAGTCCAACTAAATGTTCTCATCCCAAGTTTCAGGGTGCCATAATGTCCCAATCAATGCCCTAACTTTCACAAGATTAAATTAGGGGCTTCAGCCATCTGAATGCTTGATGGGGACTTCAAGGTGACTGACCCTCATGGTTAGCAAGTTGGTGTTAGTTGGTGTCTGGAGGCAACATCTCACTCGTAAGCCCTTAACATTAATTCTGGGACTTAGTTTCTTGATGTGCAGTGGGAGAGGAATGGCAGTCTCTAGAGGAGAGTAGAAAAGAAGGGAAGAAAGCGGTATCTGTTCCTGAGAGAGGGAAGCATCAAGGTTTGTCTATAGCATTGTCTGGAGAGTGAGTGGCTCTAAACTATAATAATTTCCCAGAGATATCAGCTGCCTGGACATTGACTCTTTTTTTTTTTCTGAAGATCCTGAATGTCACCAGCCCAGGCCCCCCCCAGTCTGGCTCACTGTGGCAACATTATTTTCTAACAGCCTTTATTATTTTCCCTCTCCTGATTTTATCCTAGGTCAAAAATTCCGCATAGACCATATTGACCCTTAGCTACTTGAATGCAAATCTCCATCACTATCTCCTGCCTCCACTGGTCATTGTAAATACATATGTATATATGCCTGTTTAATATATAAACTTGATTTGTATTCCCAACTTTAAAAGTTTCATTTTCAAGAGGAGGACTAGGTGACCCTGTTCTGTATGCCCCAGCCGAGACTAACTCATGTATAAGAAGGATTAGGATTGGAGTTAACTAGTTATTCTGGGGTCAGAAAATGGTGGTTGCACACGTGAGTGTGGGTTATTGGCACAATGTATGGCATGATGCAGAGAATACGTTCTGAAGAGTTGGAGTCTTGGATGATTGTACAACAAGACTGTGTCTGGCTAGACCTGGTTCACTTCCATTCACGAAGGAATTGGTCAGTGACACAGAGAAAAGAATGTCAAGGTATTAGAGAATGTGGAGGAAGCCAGCCTCTTCTGAACCTGTAGCCCCTGCTCAGAGTCTTTACCCCCATCAACAGTCTTTGTAGTTATCTTTATGCCTACCCCCAAGTGCCCAGCAATTCCAATTACACCCATGGGAGTTCATAATGAGGAACTGCCCTTCATAGGAGCCAGGAAAGGGCATTCAAAGGCTGGAGCTCTGATGTTGAGGTCCTCTATAGATCTGTGGTTCTTGTTTCTAGCAAATAGTTTCTAGTTCCCGCTCATTTTCTAATTTCCAGTTCCTGTTTATTTTCTAGTTTCCCTGGGTCGCAGAAGAGGCCATTCACACATAAACACCTTAAAGGTGACCAGACTATTTACATTGAAGTTTGTGAAGAGCCCAGTTGACAACTTACAGCCACGAGACACAGCTATGCCTGCAGTGGCCTTTCTTTCTACTTGCAGCTATGTTCCCCTTGGGATATAAGGGAAAGATCTCATTGTTTATTGTGAAAATTTTATCTCGTATCTCCAGTTCCTCTGGTCACGGCAACTTTGTCATCATCTCCTCCTTATCAACAGCTGCTGCCTTTCCTATCACCAATAAGGCCTGTTGTCTTTGGGATACAGCCACCTTGGCTGCTGTTGCCATTGGGTTTACCATGAGGAGATACCATATCACCACGTGACCTAAGCTGCTGCTGTCTCTACCACTCTTGCCTCAGAATACTGTGATTACATCTGCTACTATCTCCTCAGTTGTCATTTCCTTGGCCACCATCTTTTCTGCTACCATCTCCTCAGCCCCTGCCTTTTGCTGGCCTGTCATCAGCCTATACTGTCATCTCCATGGCCTTCACTATCTGTTGCCTGTTTTTCCTCCCAATAATAGAATGACCTCTATGTCCCTTTTTCAAGAGGAAAATTAAGCTGTTCAAGTTTAAGGATTTTTCTTCTACTGGTTGATTACATTTCCACATAGGGAACAGATTATTTAATACAAGTCAATTATATACTGAGAACTCTTAGATCACAAACAGACATCTTGGAATAATAATTCTGACAAAAATGATCTATACTGCAAAATCAAGTTATCTATTATATTCTTCTGAAGCACTGGCTCTTTTCAGCTAACAAAGTTTCAGCCTGTGTAACGGTGGAAGTATGGATCTGCCAATATTGGGCTGCCATAGACCCATTCTTGGTAAATGATGTTTCTTCACTAAACCATTTCAAATGGGTGATAGAGGCTGAGCAACTCCCCAGGGCCCAGGATTTAGTCATCACTAAAATGAATAATCTTTTGCTTTAAATTTTAAAGACTTAACCTTAGAAGAATCTTAATCTTAGAGGAATAATTTCTAACGCTCAGCTGGAAAAAAAAGAAAGAATGAATGAAAAGAAATAACTCGTTGGAAAACTTTCATGTAGGGGCAAGACCTGTCAGTGGATGGACTTCAAAATGAATTACTTGAGTACAGTGTGACTGTTTCTTTGAGCAACCTCCTCCATATATCAGCATGTAGAAGTCCCTGTCTGGGGCTAGTCAGTTTCACAAGAAAGAAATCCTCCAATTTCTGGCCTAAAGAGTATAATATAAGCTTGCTTCTCAGAATTCCAGGAAATCCCATTAATTATTATTATGACTTGAATTTGACACCCCTCAAATCTGCCTTTTTCAATGTGGTGGTGGCTCATCCCCATTTTCATCTGTGCCTAATGTTTCAGAGTTCAAAGCATCTCTGGTTCAATTTCTCCGGAGTGAATTTTTCTCCAGTTTCTGCAGAGGTAAAGAAAGGGTCCTAAGGTACAGGAGCAGATCTGGGTGTACTAACTGCGCCTTTCAACCAAACCTCCTGTTTCTAGCCCAACCCTATACCCCTGCATTCAAAGGTTGCTGAAGACTACATGCCTGAATCTTTCTGGAACTTAAGGGCAGTAATGATTTTACTTCTTATCTTATCCCCGTAGGCACTTAGGTGATTTTAGTGAGTTTTGAGGAGAAAAGAGAGAAGTCTTTTCTTTTGTTTAGTCTTTCATACTCAACCAAAATCCTTGTTATTTTTTTCCTGTACTTTACTTTTTAAAATTTCATCTTTAGTCTATCAAATATTTATTTTGGTATGTGAAGGGAGATGAGAATATAAGTTGAATCTCACTCTGTACTAAAGCTAGCCAAAGATTCATCATTTATTGAACAGCGTTCCTTCCCTCTTATTTATAACACATAAGGGAATAGAGTATACTTTGCTTTCAGAAATCAGAAATGGTATCAAATTTATTTAAATATTTTATTAAATGTTTTATTAAAAACATTTTCCCCCGTATTTTCCCCATATTAAAAAGTTTCCCCAGATGGGGAAACTAAGGTACAAAGCAGATAAGTTGCCAATAGTTAATTAGCTAGTAAGCAGCAAAGCTAGGATTCAAGTCCAATAACCTGATTCCAGAGCCAAATGTGTGCTTGACGTCTACGTAATCCAGTATCTAGAAACTCAGCTGTTTGATGTAATAGTATAGCCAGAGCTCCAGAATTTATTCAGGGGTTTTAAGCCTTTGCAGAAAAGAAGCTTAGAGTTGGAAAAACTAAAAACTGTCATAAAACATCCCTCTTATTTCATTGATGGTGAGCAGGACTGTATATATATGTGTGTGTTTGTTTTTAAGCTATACAACTATAGCAGTGAGACCCAGCAAGCCTGCTCCCATGAAGGGGGCAGGTCCCTGAATGACGAGTTACCTCAGAGAATCTAGTGAAAATCAGTGTTAACGGTAACTGAACTGTAACGTGTTTGGGATCAAAATATGTCATTCTGTGCACAGAAGCTGAGCTAAGAACTGGAGACCATCCTCAAATAGGAAACTGGATTTTCCAAATGAGGGTGTGTGTTTTCAAACAGGAAAAGAGAAGGTGCCTGCTTCTCATCATTTGAGGAAGACAAGCTTTAGGGGACAGTGGCCACCCAAGCTACATGAGACAAGCCCAGATGTTGGCTTACAGTAAAATGAACAAACTATATTATGTTACACCCAAACAGTAAATCCAGTCCTAATAACACACTTGAGACAAACCAACCAAGCAGAAAGGCAGGCATTAGAGCAAAAGTAGAATCTCCATAGGCCAGAGGCATAAAGACTAACTGGAGTGCCAGTGATGAATATGAATGCCTAAAGGTCAGGAGCAGAATCCTTGTAGATCAAAGAGGGAAATGTTTTTGCTACTTAGAAGAACAGAGAAATAAAACTGAGCCAAAAGAGTCAGGGGACTATATTAAGGAATATCAGTTGAGCTCCAATCTGGAACTAACAATCTGAGGGCTGATCCCAGAGAACAGACACAGAAGCACGTTCCAGAAGGAGTGAAAAATCCAGACTGAGATTCCACCAGAGATCATTTGTTCCAAAATAATGTTGGGCCAGAAATCCGAGGAGCTCAGTCTAACCTACACCCTATCGGGCCAGACAGTGTGGAGGCCAGGAAAAAGAATTGGAGCTGGGTATACTCCACAAACTCTGCCAATCTAACCAGGCTATAGCTGGACCTCAGTGAGATTAGGATAAAAAATCTGGGTTTTGTAAACCTATCAATTTCTCCTCTCTCATATTTGCTTTCTTTTCCTTTTGTTTTTAGGTTTGTTTTTTTTGTTTGTTTGTTTTGTTTTGTTTTTTTAAATTCCAACCAAGTGCCAGCTGAACCAAGAGGAAAGCTGATTTCCCACACCTAATCTGGATAAATAATGGAAATGCTCCAGAGGCGGTGGCAGTAGAGTCAGGCAATCAGGAGAAGAGAAAAGTGAGGAAGTAGAATGGGGAAGAGTTCTGAACAGCAGGACATACCAATACCTTCCTTCCTAGGGAATTTCACCTTTACTTAGTGCTTTACCCTGGTTTCTGCTTGCACAGTGGCCTCGGATGTAAGGTGAAACAGGCCTTGGGACTTCCCATTGTCAGGACAGGAAGAACTAACGAAGGATTGCCTCTGTGGAATTGTGGAATGTTTATTATCCTAAAGAAAAGCATTTGTCTTCTCTCACAGGGAAATCGTCATCTTATCTTAGACTGACCCCTAAAATAAATAGTCTTTAGTGCCTTTATTTAATTTTTTCCAGCTTTATGGAGATGTAATTGACATACAACATTGTGTAAGTTTAAGGTGTGCAATGTGATGATTTGACATATGTATATGTTGCAAAATGATTAACACAATAAGATTAGTGCCTTTAATATAAGGAAAAACCAGAAGCAAAGAAAGATTAAGAGACCTGTCTGTGGGCATCCATCCAGGGGCAGTGGCTAAGTTCAAAAGCAACCTCCACAATTGCGCAGGTTGTTAACATGAACATGAAATTAAATCCTCTTACCTGATTACAACCCAGGTTCCTGCCCTGTCCTTTCCCTCTCCTCCCTTCCCAGGGAATGGGATTTTGGAGGCTATATTCTTGAATAGAGTATCAGGGCTCAATCTCAGAGATGGGAAATGGGACTCAGACAAATATTGCTGCGGACTCGTAAGTGTGTTTAAGAGCATTGAGGAAGCCAGAAAAAGTGGATGTAATACCCCTTGCCTTCCAGTTTACTCTGTCTTTCTCACAGAGTACCTGGATACTCTGGTGGGGCACACAGCTGCTTTCACAATTCTGAAATTTCCCAGATATTGAGGGACTTTAAAAAAAGGTCTATTCTTAGTTTTTTAAAAAATACATGCCTCTCCTCTCTCCTTTGTGTGAAGATTTTATACGTTGTTTTTCTTTAATCTCTTCTGTACAATCCAAGCAAATAAAGTATGACATTAACAAAAATTCATTATTTTTCTGTTACTCATACATAAATAGTTTATAATCCTACTTCCTGTCTCTTCTTTATGTTCTATTTTAATACTCACTTTTCAAAATAGCTTTGTTCCAAAGTGAATTTAGGAACTCATGTTTTTGTCTTCTTATTTTTATTGTTCTTCTTTGCAGCCTAGTCTATAATATCCTCATGCACCCAAACCAAAACACCATTATAAGTTTATATAGGGTAGTTTCTGAGCTGATGTTATTATTGTTTTATAAACCTACATTTACAGATGTGTAAAAACGCAGTTTCACAGGTTTAGAGTCTAAGTGATAAAACAGTTCCTATTCCTAAAAAGGGTAGAACTGGAGGATTTTGTGATTAAAATGCAAAAAGAAATTTCAGCAAAAGAATTTTATTATTCTGGTACTATGAAGTTAAATAGCGGAAAGAAGACCAAAGGACAGACACAGTGAAATCTTCATCTTTAGAAGATCAAAGCCAGCATAGGAATTCTATGAGAATTTATTCCTGAGTGAAATCAGGTCCTTTTTTGCTTTAAGTTTACATAATTTTGTAACACTATCACTAATTCTGTGTGGAGTTTGTTATCTCATATTTTGCCAAATATGATTTCTTTTATATAATAAAAAATTCTTATTTTAGTGAAATTAAAAATGATTCATTGCCAAATCAAAGAATGGATAAGATGTCTCTACCCAAGATAAATGTATCTGATTTTATAATTTTTCCTAAGGCAATATGGTTTTACTCAATTCTTCTATTTACAAGTAGTGGAAGTTTACCAATCACATGTGAACTTTGCAAATTTTATCAAATGTATGTTTATTAAACAAATGAATTGTTGTTTTAGACAAGTAGCGAGAGGATTTTTAAGCCTCAGGCTTTTGATAAATGGCAAAAGCCCACATAACTGCTGAGGACCAATCTGACAGGAATTGGCAATGATAACAAACAGAACAATGAAGGTCCATTATCTTAGAGTTCACAGAAGAATGGCTTGGCACCTAGTCAGATGTATAATCAGTCTATTTTAGTGTTTATCACTATCACACAAACCAATGGATTTTTCCAAACAACAGTAAATTAGGTGTGGCTCTTTACTTTTTTTAAAAAAAAGAGGATTTCCTGACAATCTGTCTAGAAGTTATGATAATATCTTTGTATATTTTCATAAAATGGTACATTATGCACCTATGATAAGAAACAATGGGTCTTTGGTATCAGCTTTTTGATTCTGGGTGTTTGAGGAATTTTATTTTCAATGGTTCTCTCTTCACTTTGTTGGTCTGTATATGAAGGCTGACTTTACTGTAGTCCAATTCCCTTAAAATGTGAGCTTTGTCATGCCCCATTACAATAAATAAGGAGAGGCACTTTGCTTATCTGGCAGCCTGGCCGCTACTCAATCAAAGAGTAGAGCAGAGCAGAGACAGCACTGTTGCCCAAAAGTCAACTACAACATATAACTCAAGGGCTGTACACATATATGTCTTTGAAACCCAGTATCTGTATTTATTAGCACACTGCAGTAATTGCTGCTTAAATAACTTTCCTAGTTGTCACAATACCGGGAGTGCCAAAATAATGTATACAAGTGGACACTTTGGTCAACATTGCTCAAGCAGTAGTTTGCCATCATCAGAAGAGTCTGGATGCTGATGGTAACCACTTTGAGCACCTCTTGTAATTGCAGAAGTCAAACGTGACTTGTATTCATCTTTTATTATTGGTATAAAGTATTACAATTTAATACAGTTTTTTCGTTTCTTAAAATGTGCATATATTTTTTTGGCACCCTCTGTATATCAAAACTTAAATTTTAAATTGTCGGTTGTGAAAATAGTCCTCAACCTCAAATCACTTAAGGGTTTGTTTTTTATTGAAGCTACCATAAAAAAGTCAAATATTTGTTTTTTAATATTAATGAGAAAATTCTTCATTTTAATTCACTGGAGATACTATAAATCCACTGAAATTTTTACAAACAAAAATAAAACATGACTTACCCTTGTATGAATTTGGTGGAAATTTTAAAATGATGTTAAAATAATTGCTCAAACTTCAATTAATGCTCAAAATGTTCAAATATCCAAAATCCATTAACAAAAATTCTTAGCAAAATATGAATAAGAAGAAACTCCCTCAATTCCATAAAGGTAACTATGAAAAACTTAGAGCTAGCATCATACTTAATGGTAAAGACTGAATGCTTTCCTCTTAACATTAGGAATGAGGCAAGGATATCTACTTCTGTTTAAGATTGTATCGGAGGTCTTAGGTTGTAAACTAAAACAAGAAAAAGAAATAAAGGGTACACACATTGAAAAGAAAGAAGTAAAGCTGTCTTTATTTGCCGGCAACATGATGCCCAATAGAAAGTCCCATGAAATTACAAAAAAGCTACTAAAACTAATAATTGAGTTTATCAACGTTGCAGGACACAAGATCAATATATAAAAATCAATTATATTTCTACATACTAGTGAAGAACAATCTCAACTTTAAAATAGCAATATCATTTACAATAGCATCAAAAAATATAAAATATTTAGGGATAAATTTGATCAAACATGTTCAGATCTATGCATTGAAAACTATAAAACATTGCTGAGAGAAATTAGAAAAGACAAATTAGTGGAGACATGCAGCATGTTCACAAATTAGAAAACTTGGTGTTGTTAAAATGTCAATTCTTCCAAAATTGATCGATAGTTCAGTGAAATACCCATCAAAATCTTAACATTCTTTTTATCTGTAGTAATTCACAAATTGATTCTAAAATTCATATGAAAATGCAAAGTACCTGGAATAGTCAAACTTTAAAATTATATAAAATATTTTGCAATTTTCTCATTACTAATGCCCTGCAGCATGGCAGCATGCAAGCTATGGATGATTTCCTGAGTGTAAATTCTGGTCTTACTGATGATCAGTTTTGTTAATGTGTCCATTTGTTTCCTCATATAATTAAATTCCTCATAAAATTAAAAACAAACCAAAAAAATAGTACCTCCCATCTGGCTTTGTTGTAAAGATTCAATGAAAGAGTTCCTGTAAAGTTCTTAGCAGACTATCAGCCTAGAGCAGGTAGTTGCTATATGCTATTGTTTTTGTCGCTACAGATTCAGTTGTACAAGTATCTCATTATTGGACATAGAGTAACCAGGGGCTCACTGGCTTTGTCACTGAAAGGTTAATCCAAATTTAGAGTAATATGGCAGAGACTGCTGGATGTTCATTGTAGCAGACATCTCTTAGGTGCCACTTGAGATCTTTCAGACTCATCTGTCTCCAAGGCTTCAGACTCTTGTTTGGGCCCAGCTGCTGCTGCAGTCCCAGCTCTGCATATACTCTGACTTCATGCAAATGCCATGTGATGGTGACTCCCCTCGTGCCCATGTCACATGCCTATTGATGCTGAAGCAAGAGATGTCATGGGACCTGTTCAGTGCCCATGCAAATACCTGGAATTGCAAGGAAGTTAATGCCAGATATAGTGAATCTCAACCGATAGGAATCAGTGGTTGAATTTTTCCTCCTGTCTTGCCTGGACATACTGTTCTGAGATGCAGTCATTCACATTCCTCTTTGAGAACTGTCCTATAAAATCAAGCAGTCAGCTGTGCTTGATACCAAGTGATGGCCAGCTCAGTAAAGATCCTTTTATTTGTTCTCCTTGCTTCCCTACCACTCTTCTCACTCCTGCTTCCCTGGCTTTTTTATTTCCTGGTAAAGAAGCACATAAACTTTTGCCTCAGGCTCTGCTTTCTTGGGAACCTAGATTGTCTAAGACAGTGGCAGGTGGCAGAGTTAGAGAGAAGGGTGTGGGCTGGAAGACTCTCTAAGAGATAATATTAGTAGGATTTGGTCACTGATGGAAAGTGGAGGCTGAATGAGTTCAGGATTATTCTCAAGTTTGTAGGATGGATGTCTGGTTAGAAGATGGTTTCACAAATTGAGATGGAACGTATACAGTAGGAGGAAGTG
The DNA here is from genome assembly GCF_004115265.2 of Rhinolophus ferrumequinum. Lineage (NCBI taxonomy): Eukaryota > Metazoa > Chordata > Mammalia > Chiroptera > Rhinolophidae > Rhinolophus > Rhinolophus ferrumequinum. Next base: position 78,779,551 of record NC_046294.1, on the reverse strand, counting down.
GAGGAGGAAGGGGAAGGAAAAAAAGGAGGAGGTTTAGTGGAGGAGATAATGGGTTCAGTTGTGGGGATGCTGAGTTTGAGATATTCCTGGGCACCAAGTAGAGATGCTACGCAGGAGATGAATATATGAGCCTGGAGCTCGGGAAAGAGGCCTTAGCTAGAGCACTTTTCAAATGATTTTGTAATTTTCTGTTTGTGACATTGGTCCTCTCAGTAGACTGAGTTTGTTGGAGGACTCATTAATCTTGTGTTCCCAGCACCTAAATCAGGGACTGCAACACAGTCAGTGCTCAATAAATTTTGTTTGGTGATTGAGTGACAGATTAAATGAATGAATGAATGAATGAATGAATGAATGAACTGCAATCAGTCAAAAAAGGAACATATTCTTGTCATCTCAAATTGAAATCTCAATATATATTCCAGTGGAAACAGGATCACGAACAGTTTGGTTGCACGGTATCGTTGGTCTAGCTATATGATGTTCCAATAAACTCCTGCAGGCTAACCTCAGAATTGAACCACTCCTCAAAATCATTTCCACAGGAAATAAATAAAAAACACCTTTCACATTCCAAAGTAGTATGTACCATAGCTTTAGACCAAAAAGCCCTTCACTGATTGGGAATGTCATTCTTTTCTTTTTGCCCTGTAGAACTTACTGTAGTACCCTGCACATGCATCTTGGCAGCCATCATGTCTGCCATACAACTGAAAGCAGGTCAGAACATTGGGAGGTCACGACCTCAATGCTTCAGTGCCACCCTAGTCACTCACTTTTGGCATCAGGTCACAATGTCTAAAGGAGGAGTCTTGAGGAAAGGAACAGAGGCACAGCCCAATGACTTGAGAAAGACTCCAGAGACTAATAATAAGACTAGATCAAGGAGCCAAGTGAATTTGCAAAGGGCCTAGAGTTTGCCTCCTTGCTTCACAAATGGTTATCAGTTACAGCCAAGTTTTTCTCACTAACAGCCAACTGTGATTCACACAGTCCCTCCAACTTTTCTTATAACGTACAATCATTATACTTATATGCTAACTTCTTGAGTAAAAAAGCATTCATACATTCAGTTACTAACTTATTAAATCTCATATTTTGTAAGACAATTTATAACTCAAGTTGCTTTTGAATTGTTTTCCGTAATGATTGTTGTATCAGTCCGGGTTCTCTAGAGAAACAGAACCAAAAGGGTGTATATATATATATATATATATATATATATATATATATATATACACACACACACACACACACAGACACATATATATATGTATGAATATATATATGTATGTATGTATGTGTATATATATATACATATATGTATATGTGTATATATATATGGAGATTTATTATAGCAATTGGCTTATACAGTTATGGAAGCCCAGAAGTCCCACAGTCTGCACAGTATCATTGTGCAGATGGAAGCTGGAGAACCTGGAAGCTGGTGGTATAATTCAGTGTGAGTCTAAAGGCCTGAGAACCAGGGGGGCTGATGGTGTAACTCCCATTTTAAGGTCAAAAGCCTGAAAACCAGGGCACTGCAGTATATGTCCCAGAGTCTGAAAGCCCAAGATCCAGGAGGGCCGATGTCTGAGGGCAGGAGAAGATGGATGTCCCAGCTTAAAAAGAAAGAGAATTTGCCTTTCCCTTCCCTTTGTGTTCCATTTCGGCCCCCAATGGATTGGATGACTCACACACATGGGTGAAGGCAGATCTCTTCACTCAGTCTATTGAATCAAAAGCTAACCTCTTCCAGAAACACCCTCACAGACACACCCAGAAATATTTTTTTACCATCTGGGCATCCCATAAACCAGTCAAGTTGATATATAATATTAGCCATCACAGTTGTATTTTGAGAAATAAGTGGCAAAGTCACAAAATGAATAAGCCCACAACTTTGTCATTTTAATACAGTTGCTACGCCTAGATATTATAAACCATTAGTGTTACCAAAAACAATATTTGAGGAATATCAATGATTTTCTTTGCATTTATTAAATGTATTGAAACTCAGAATTGAGTACACCGAATAGAGAGCAGCATGTGGGTTGTAAATAACATTAAATTTGGAGTCAGGAAACCTAAATTTTAGTCTCACATTAATTTCTTGGGTGACTTCATTAATTCATTCCACAAATATTTATAGAATACCTTATAATGTTCTGGCTACCGTGCTAAGTGCTGAGCATAAGAGTAAAAAGAAATTGACATTGTCTCTACACTTGTAGTCTAATAGAGAGGACAAATGTTAGTAAAAAAAAAATCTAGTTGTTAATAATACAACTGCTATCGGCGCGGCTGGATGGCTCAGTTGGTTAGAGCGCAAGCTCTGAACAACAGGGTTGCCAGTTCCATTCCCACATGGGCCAGTGAACTGCACCCTCCACAACTAGATTGAAGACAACAAGCTGCCACTGAGCTTCCGGAGGGCGGCTGGATGGCTCAGTTGATTAGAGCAGGAGCTCTCAACAACAGGGTTGCTGGTTGAATTCCCTCATGGGATAGTGGGCTGCGCCCCCTGCAACTAAGATTGAAAACGGTGCCTGGACTTGGAGCTGAGCTGCGCCACCCATAACTAGATTGAAGGAAAACTACTTGGAGCTGATGGGCCCTGGAGAAACACACTATCCCCCAATAAAATAATTAAAAAAAAAATAATACAACTGCTGTTAAGTAGGATGCTGAGTATAGGCTTGATTATGATTGAGATTTAAAGAATGGTATTGAAAGGACGGTTAGGTGTCATCTAGGTGGGTAGGACAGAGGGAACTACCTGCGCCAAGTCTCAGTGGCCTGCATGGGCTAGAAGGCCTATTCTAGGAATAACAGACCAGAATGGCTTGAGCTTGAAGAAAAGTACAAACCAATGACCAGCAATAGGAAGGCAACAAATGGGTCTTGGGATTGTGGGGAGGAGATGAAAAGGAGATGAGAGATCATTGTATTTCAACAAATGAACTCTGGATTCAGTGATGAGAACTGATTTTAGGGGTCAGAAACTCACATGAGATGGCTGGCTAGGAGGCTATTGCTTGGAGTCTAGAAGAGATAACTGCTCTGACCTGCCTGGCTGTGAATGGTATGATATAAAAAAGTGGAGAGAAGCAAGAGGAGGTAAAAGTAATAGGATTAAGTAATAGGCTGGATAGGAAGAAGGTGAAGGAAAGCGAAGTGTTAAGAATGGCTCCTACGTTTCTAGCTGAGATAGGAACAATGGAAGCATACCAAATTGGAGCAAGACAGACTGCAGATCTTAATTCTGTTTCAGGAAAATAAGAGGCAACATTTTCTTTGAAGTCTTGTCCAGTTCTAAAATCGCATGTTTGCATATATAATTCAATCATTTTTGAAAATAAGGAGTAGCTTAATTAGAATAGAAATTCTCTATAGATTAATGCATTAGTTATCAATTGTTACATAAAAAGTTACCCCAAACCTTTGTGACTTAAAACAACAAATATTTATTATCTTACAGTTTCTGTGGATAAGGGATTCAGGAGCAGCTTAACTGGGTGGTTCTGGCTCAGGGTCTCTCAGGTGATGGCATTCAGGATGCTGGCAGGGCTACAGTCACCTGAAGGCTTGACTGCAGCTGGAAGGTTCATCTGCTTCCACAGTGGCTCACTCACATGGCGGTTAGCTGAAGGCCTCAGGTCCTCACTAGCTTCCGGCAATAGGCCTCCATTACTCACTATATGGGCCTCTCCATAGGCTGCTTGAGTGTCCTCATGACATGGCATCTGGCTTGCCCCAAAGCATGTGATCCCAGAGAGAATCAACAAGGAGAAAGGGGCTGTGCCTTTTATGATCTGGTCTCAGAAGTCACATAACATCAGTTCAACTTTATTCTATTTGTTAGAAACATGTTACTCTGTCCAGCCCACACTCCCGGGAGGGGAATTCCATCTCTTATAGGAAGGAGTATCAAATAAATTGTGGATATAGTTTAAAATTGCCACAGTAAAGTTTACATCCTCTACATTTGACATTTCATGAAGTGCTGGGCACCATTCCTCTATAGTAAATAACACTGTTGTATAGACTCAACTAAATTAAAATAAAACTAACGTGTTATAAATTAGAAAACAGCTGCCTAGGATGCTCAGCACTAAAGTCCAGGGTGAGTATTTATCATTTATATATACACGAGTATTTATATCTTTGTATTATTGAGTCATAAATGAGTGGATATTTGGGTTAAAAATTATGAAATATCATGGTAAGTGATTATCTATACATACATGCTTTCTGCATGTTATAAAATACATACTGAATTCTAGAAATTGCACATTGTTATGTATATGAATAAAATATTTTATATGTGAATTGGAGTCAGAGTTGAAGTATTTTAGAGCTTGAAGAAAGTTTACCGATCGTCTGTCTAATCCAGTTCTCTTAATAGATGAGAAAACTGAATCCATTAAAAAAAAAAAAGATTTTTCTAGAGCTCTCAGACAGTTAGTGGCAGAAAGCCACTGTTGATGGGATGGCCGTTTCACAATACTCTTGGAGAGGGGATTTAATGCTCTTTGAGGTCCTCTTCTAGTCCTGAAAATCTATGATGTCTGAAAACAATCTCTGGAAAAGGCAGAATAGGTGTAATGTACTGCCTCTTTTAACATTGTTTGCAAGTAAGTTACACACTAGTTCATTGGATCTTTCAAGGTCACTTAAGCAACTTGTTTGTAGAAATTGGGAATAAAGCCAGTTATAGATTCCCTCATTTAGACTCTTTCCACTCTGTTTATTACCTCTGAAATTTTACCTCTGAAATTTTATTGCTGTTTATCACAAACTAAATTGGTTTTATTATATAAACAAGAGAGGATTGGGTAATAACTTTTACCTTGTCTTTGTTGGAGAATAAAATGCTCATATCTGTGAACACATTACGAATTGTGTACTTATGTAATTTGATCTTATATAGGGAGAGAATAAAGGTAGAAATTGATCCGCGGTTCCTTGACTTTTAGTTTAGGTACATTAGCCATCAAACCTCTATTGACTGTACTGAAATTTTATAGCTTATATCAGCAATTACATTTGTATGGCTTACTAGGCATACAAAGCAAATGATAAGATAGTTTTACTTGTTTATTTTTACTAAGGGCTTTTATATTGGAGAACAAATTGTGAATATGTACTTAAATATGCAAGATAGTGTGAATAGTATGATATATCATTGTTTATAATAGAAATTTCTCTTTTGCATTTCTTTCAATGTAAAAGTTTTAAAAATAGTTGTGATTTTTCATTCTTAAAGCTTTTAAAAATAGTAAATCAAAATTTTTAAAGGAAAAATATTTTAGTATATTATGAGGCTTCAGATTAATATCTAACACAATAGTAAAATCCTTGGCTTAAACAAAACTATATTTTCCAAAGAAATAGTTGGAAATGAAAGGCCTATTTTATCATGTTATCTCTGTATATTCATTTATTTAACAATTATTTATTGGATGTCTCACTTGCCATAGTTCTTACAGTCTATATATTTCCAGTTACTGAATACACATTTGTTCCTAGATTGCCCGTAGACATTTAAAAGTTAGTATCTTCCTAACCTGCCTAATTCTCTTGGTCTCTCAGTTCTATTTCTTTTATACTCATTTATCTCGATGGTACTCGTTGGAAACCCTAAAATCATTTTCACATCTTTTGTCTTACTCCTCAAAGCTTTTTAAAGATTCTATGTATTTCCTTTTCTTCATCCATATAAACTCCCAAATTCAGTCCCTCACTCTAGTGCCTGGGCTTTATAGCAAAAGTCTATCCAAGGAATCCTGATGATCTCACCATCCACTTTCACTGTCACTGAACCTCTGTCCCAAGCAATCCACATGGTTACCAGTTACTAACATAAATCATATTATTCCTCTTCTTAACACTTCTTCTGGATTCCTATTTCTCCTCATGGAGGGAGGGCAAATTCTGAACTTCCCAAACAGATCTCAATTTACCTTTCTGAAACCTCTGGTTTTAAACACCTGTCTAAACGTCAACCCCATGTTGCTACTTGGTCTTCAAAGCTGATTGCCTTTTCCCTGGCTGCTCCCACCCCTTACCCCCCACCCCCATCTCTTTACTCTCCCCTCCTCTGTGGCCTTTTCTTTTCTAGGCAGAGTTAATTGCCTTCTTTTCTGTCTGCATCGACACCATGTCTATCTGTATTACAGCTCATATTGCACAGCATTGTTTGCTTTTCTCATTACTGAATTTAGAGGGCAGGGACCAAGTATTATTCAAACTAGCAAAGGGTTGGAATTCAATGTTTTTCCTAGATGGGAAAACTTCCATTTATAAACCATAATTGCAAAAATGAATTTTCATTTTCAAGAAAATCTTTTACATGTACTAGTGAGACAAATGCTTTGTAACAATCACTGGAATTCTAGAATTCAGAATTAGCCATCCTATTATGGTGGAGTAGAGTAAGATTGTAGCATAGAAGACTTCGTAACAGACTATAATAGATTGGTTTTGGACTTTCTTTTTAATGTATATTATGTGCTATATATAAATTTTTTTTTGTAACTACTGATATCATCAGTTTTTTTTCTGAAAAACAGTAGTTTCAGCAAATGTATGCGATTTTTTTTTTCCCCAGTAGAAATCTAAAATGTTGGAATTAAACCAAGACAGAAAATTTTCAATTAAGTGTCTAATTTTATTTAAAGGTACATATATTTGATGTAAGGAACAAGATCAAATAATGGTGTGTTTAGATTACATTTACAATCAATAGTAAATCTGCCCCTCTAACTATAAAATTCTGTCAACTCAGTTCATGATATTCTTCACAGAAGAGCCTCACGCTTAGGAAACAGTGGCTTTGCTTGGTTTTGTAATTGACAACCCATATTGTAGTAAAACTCAACTTAAATAAATAGTTTTATTTTATTTTTTTACACCACAAAATATAGAAAATACTGAAGAACAGAATAAAGGAAAAAATGCCCACAGAAACACTATTCAGAGACAAATCTGGGTTCCAATCTTTTCTTTTTCCTAGCACCTCATAGGTGTTTTTTTTTTTAAAAAAAAAAAAAAAACATAGATGTAATCATACTGCACTGGATAGTTTCATAATTTATTTTTCCACTTAATACTATAAGAAAACACTTGCCATGATACATTTACAATTGTTACCTAAAATGCTACAGGATAGACATAAAGACATTGAGTTTCCATATTTTTATTTTTGCATCCTATAAATAATACTGTGATGTAGAGTTTATGAAGAAAGCTTTTGCTGTTTCAGATTATTTCATTCAGAAAGAATCCCAGATAAAGGATAACGGGTTCCAAGAGTAAGAACATTTTTATTGGTTGAATCACAGGTTTTTTAAAACAGGTTGTTTCAGTTTACACTCCCACTCAAAATGCCTGCAAGTACTCTTTTATCTCATCGTCCTCGAATATTATTTTTTACTTAAATATTTATTAATATGATAGCCAACTAAAATGTTACAATTTTTGTTCTGTTTGCTGTTGCACAGTATGGAATAAAAATCAAGGCTCTGGAGTCAAATACAACTGGATTTGGTTGTAGCGCTGCCACTTCCCAGCTGTGTTACACTGAGCAAATTACTTAACTCCTTTGAGGTTCTCTTCACTCATTGTTGTGTTTTGTGTTTTTTTAGGTCATAATAATATTTGCACCAAGCACAGGTTTGTTGTAATTATTAAAAGAGATAGTCGTGTAAAAGGACGACAAACAACAGTGAATCCTTCATTTCCCCTTGCAAAAGTATGTTATTAACATATATTTTTGTTTAATTAGTGTACTAGCTAGGAATTTACAAAATACTTTGACTGTCTTTATACACGCAACTTGATGTGGAAGGCTGTACAATTACCTGGATAATTCTTCCACCCCAGGGAGGTCAGGGAGTAATCTTTTAGTTAAAAAAAAAAAAAAGCACACACCTAGTTTCCATCCTTGGGGAACTTGCAATCTAAAGGCTTTTGAATTTCACTTTTGGGGCTTTTAATTGCTCATAGAGGTCTCAAAAGGCAATGATGGAAGTTCACTGAAGAGCAAGCCTAGTGAAAGTGACCTGGGGAGAATTCCCGAAAATGCTACGGTCTCGAGGAAGGCAAATGCCAAGGAAGGAAGGATAGAAATTATTGTTCCTTAAAAGTTAAGTACACTCGCGAGGTTTTATTTGAACCAAAGTTTGTTTATAAAAGGTAAACTATATTGAGCATTGCAAACAGGGCAAGCTCGGCTAATCTAATTTTATGCACTTGCTGTTTGCATACTCATACCAAGTTTTGCTCTGTAAATCCCAGCAGAAAATACCGAGGAGAGGGAGCATGGTATAGATGACACAATACTGGCCAGAAGTCTATCTAGTCCCAGCACTAAAGTGAGTAGGCTAGAGTTAGACTATAATCAAATGTCTAACTTTCTCTAAATTTAGAATATTTAGGATTGGTTGCAACTTTTTCTTTTTAATCGACTCCTTCTAACTGACCAAGAATGTCGGTGATAATTAAAAAATGATCAAATATCTTTGCCTGAATAAAAATCTGCACTCTCGATTGGGGCCATATCCATCCAGGTTTTGCAGAAGTCTAAAAAAAATTGCCCCTGAAAAAGCAAGTTTTTCTAGTTGGGTAAAACCTGCCAAAATAATTTAAACGTTCTTCGTTGCAAATATGAATTCCTCTGAGATAAACCCCCTTCTCTCTCCTGATGCAAGATTTTCAAGCTGAACAGCCAAGTAACACGGTCGCTTTGGTTCTGGATTCCCTCTGGGAAGAATTCCTCCTTGGGGGCGATGTGTTTTCTGGCACCAGCGGGAGTTTCAAGTTTCCACTCGCCGGGGAGGCGGCGGGCGCACTCCGGACTTGGGGTTGGGCGGCTGCGCTTCCCCTAGCCCGCTTCATCAAGCCCAGTTCTCCCTGGAAGGACTCCCCCTTCCACGCACTCGCCTCAGTTCCTTCGGGGCTCCGGCGCCCGCAGCCCATTCCTCGCGCTGCGGGGACCCGGACGGCGACCCCCAGCGACGCCCCACGCGGCCGGCGACGGAGAGCCCGAGGGGCGGGGCGGGGCGCGAGCGGCTGTGGCGGCGGCAGCGTTGGCTCTCCGGCGGCCGCGCGAGGCCGGCTGGCCGGCAGGGGAGGCGGGGGGCGCAGGGCAGCCCCGCCTCTCCCCCGAGGAGCCGCCGGGCGGCCATATTGCGGAGCTGTCTGCGGTGGCGGCGGCGCCTCTCCTCTCTAGCGGCCCCGCGCTCCCACTGTCGCCTCTCCCTCGCAGCCGCGCCGCCCGGCGGCGCCGCACAGCGCCCCAGCCACACTCCGGGCGGGAGGACCCGCTAGCCGTTGGGGTAAGCCGCCGGCGCTCTCCCTTCCCCCATTCCCTCTCCCGGCTCTATCGGAGACGCTGAGGTGGCCGCGAGAAGTTGCGGGGCCCCGCGCTGCCCGGCGGCCGCGCTGCTAGGGCCTCCACGCGCTGGTGTTCGCGCCCCGCAGGCCGCGGCGCCGCCACCCTCACGGCCCTCACGGCCCGGCCGCTCCCCCGGGCCGGCGGGAGCCTCCAGGCCCAAACCGAGTCGTGACCCGGCTGAGGCCCGAATATGCCGCGGAGCGATTCTCCTCCCGGCGGGCGTGGGGTCCTCCTGAGGTGTCGGCCCGGGACCCCCCCACCCATCTCCCCGCCCCGGGGGACTGTCGCGTTCCCGCCGCCTGGGCGCGGCCGCGGGTTCGGCCTTGCGCGTTGCTTCAGGGTAGTTTGAAAATACAGATATTAAGCGTAGGTAGAATTATAATTTGCATTGTAGATTAGGAATTTATTAGAACTTGCTCAGCCTCCAGTTTGAAAGTAAGGGTGTTGAATTACTAGAGAGCGAGCGTTCTGCCCTAGTGGCACAGGGATGTTGCATTACGGGGTTTGGGGCGCGGAGCTACTCCTGGCACCCGCGAGCCGAGCTCGGGCCGCGGTTCCTGGCCGCCCGGCTCTACCTGCTGCTGCTGCTGCTGCTGCTGGCGCTGGCGGCGGCGGCGGCTTTGGAGCCTAACTTTTCGGGCCCTTGAGGCTATCCGATTTAGTATCTTAGACCCCACTAGAAAAGTTGGGTACATTACGTCCCCCTTTCCTTTGAAGGGCCCTAAACTTAATTCCCGGACTAACTCTGAAGGGGGCGTGTGGCGGGGGCGCACAACACTAATTCAGTTTAAAAAGAGCACATCACCTATACAGAATAGGTCATGGTTCTTTAACCATCACCAATATTTGTGGGGTTTTTTTATCTTGAGGTTGGAAATGTAAAGTCAGCTTCACCAAGATGTATTTAAAATACAGTTGAAATTTTGTGAAAGGCATTTTAATGAATCTTTGGCACTAAGAGTGGTATGTAAATGCAAAAGCCTAAGATAATAAGGATTTATTTGATAAACGGGTACTGGACGTAGACGTTACAATCTGTTTGTTTGCAGAGCGAATTTTTTTTAGAACACTAAATACTCTTATATTTCTGACGGAGGTCTGAATGAACAATTGCCCTGTTCATTTTGCTGGATAAATAATGGCTTAATCCAATTGCCAAAACAACATTAGTAGATTTGAGAAGAAAGACTAATATTCAGACTTGCATTTTTCTTTTATTTTTAGAATTCCATTGCTTTCACGAGTGTGCTTTATCTTCCTTCAGAGAGACTAATAATAACTTACCTTAAATATGACAAGGTAACACTTCTTTGAAGTTAATAGTATGCTGTAAAAAGGATTTCACTGACTTTGTTTCTTGGTTTAATCACTTTTATATAGGATGGAATTTAGTAAACAGTATATTACTAGTAAGGAATACATAGATGTAAATTGGAATTCTTTACAGTTTTATTTAAGTTAGACCAATTTGATTATGACATTTAGAAATTATTAAATTCTTGCCCTTGTGGATTATACACTGTTTTGTTTAACTCCTTTATTCCCACACATGAAAGAGCACTAGGAGGGCTCAGAAATATTTGTAGAATAAATGTAATTAATTTAGGTGTGGGGAAAGTATGTGCGTCTGCCCTTTGTTTTGGACCTTGTTATTACTTAATAGGAAATCACAAATTCACTGTTTTTCTTGTGGTAAGAAATGACAGACTGCTGTTCTTTCTCATTAACTTGCAGTAGTCTCAGGGAGGGGGAACAAGGATTGTTTATTGCTTCATCATTCGCAGAGCAGAATTGGATTTTATTATTCATTTTTATCTTCTGCAGGCTGTTCAAGTCTTTATGTTTCCATTTCAGTCTCAATCTTTTAATCTACTATGCATAGTCTAATAGAATCTGAAATGTTGGATGATAGTGGGAGTCTAGTTTTTTCATCCATTTTTAACTTACTGCATTTTTAACTTATGCCATTAAAAATGGCAATTTTAAACCAATATCTCCCAAAAACCAAAGCCTAAAAAAACACGTTCTATTAAGGTTTTAAAGCCTGAATTATGCTGGTGGAGCATACCTGATTGGGTATAGCTAATAGAATTTTACGCTTACTGCTGTGACTCTGGCAAGTCAAGGAAGTCACCCTTTGTTGGATGTCTTGGACCTCCTGTGGACCAGGAACTAGTGGGCACTTCTTACCTACCCTGATACTTGGGGTACTGGATCAGTGAACTGGATTGAGTTTGCTGTAGACTCCACCCTTCCTTACAAGGTTATTTTAAACCCCAGAGTGTTACTGTGGGCTAAAGGCTCTTGCGGAACTTCCCTGGCTTCTGTAGCCAGTATATTGCTCACCTCTTACTGTGGTACAAGTGGCCCTATTCTGACCCCTGAGAGCTCCTCAATTTCTAGCCTCTTTCAGAGAAATCCTGCCTTTCCTATTCATTTTAGTTCTTGGTATATTTTTCAATATTAATTTATATTGAACATGTATTTTAAACCATATTTAAAGACTAAAAAATAATACATTTTAGGAGAAAGTGAAAAAACCCGGAAAGATATAAAGGAAAAGGGTCAAAGTCCTCCTCACTTCCTGGAACCTCCCATCCTCTTTTCCCAGTCCTGTTTTTCATAGGTAATTACAATTAGCAATTCTTGTGTATAGGAAATGTCAATATTTATGAAAGGATAAACATATACTTTTTATCTTATTGTGATTTTAAAGTGTTTAAAATAAGGTCATTTTGTAGCAGACATTGAAAGGGTGTTTTATTATTGTGTTAATCACATTACTTGATGTTTCTCAGATTTTCATCATTTGAGTGAAATAACACAGTGGAATTTAATAATTCTCAAGTGTGTTTATGTACGTGTGCAAATTTTCTTTGCTCATGGTTGAAGGCGAGGTTCATTTTTTCTTCCTAGAATATGGTATATAAATCATAGTGAAAATGGTGTGCTTTGATAAAGGGTTTATGATTTGGGATAGTGAAATGTCCATATAGTATGTGTATCTTTGTAATGGGTAACTGTTTGGACAGGAAATATGGTCCATACAATTCACTTCTTTATTCATTCCATTGTGAACTCTCGTTTTAGCTTTCTGGAAGAGGGGGTTCATTCAGGTTAGATATATGGATTTTTTTTTTCTTTGAGTAGTCAATCCTTGCAAATTCACTAATTTTAAATACTTTTATTTCTTCGGTAGATATAAATTTATATATGAGTAAGTTTTATATTTTCTATTGTAATATACTTTACATTTTAATAGTAGAATTCTAAATAACATTTTATGGAAGTTATATATAAATAAAGGTAACAAGACTTTTTACATCAAGTGATGTAACCCTATGAATAGAATGCTCAAGAAATGCTTGTTACTTTTCTACATAATTTATATACATTTTAAATAAACTACTTATAAGTTCTAGTAAAGTTGATTTGTTTGAGAAAGATACTCTCTTTACTGTTAATCATTTAGAGAAGAGGTCCACAAAACTGATCTGCAAGGCCAAATCCAGCCTGTTTGCAAGTTTTTGTAAATAAAGGTTTATTGGAATGCAGGGATGCCCATTTGTTTACATATTGGCTTGCTTTTAAAAGAGCTATTGTGGCAGAGCCTGTACTTTTTGCAACACCTAAAGTACATACTATCTGGCCCTTTACAGAAAAAGTTTGCCAACCCTTGGTTTAGAGAAAAAAATATCCTGTTGAAAGAATGTTTTAGATACAGTATCAAAGAAGGAGGTATCGCATTGTTTTTTCTCCACCATCATAGAATTTATAAAGTTATGAGTTATCTGTATCAGTAACTGATACAGATATTTTTTTCTGAGTTGTAGGTAGTATCTATGGGCTTTCAGGACCTTAAATGTTTCTTTTATTCGTGAAAAGTTGAAATTAAGAGGACTGGCTGCAGGTGCAGTTGTGAAATGAGCAATCTTCAGTTTCAAGCCCTTATATCATTTAAGATGCTTTGGCTACAATAACAGAAAATTCTGAAACTGGCTTCAATAATGAGGAAATTTATTATCTTATATAATAAAGTGCAGAGGCTCAAGAATAACTCAATGATCACATCAAGGACTTATTCTGTTTCCAGTTCTCTGCCCTGTGGTCTTACCATTAGTTTCATAATAAGACTGCTTTCCCGTGGTCCCAGTTTTGGCTATAGCAGGACTAGCATCCCATCAGACATAATAATATCCAAAGGAATGAGAAGGATTGTCTCTTTTCCAGAATCCCCCCCTGCAGATATCGTAGTCTTGTTGGCCAAGATTGGAACACATTCCATACCTAGCCAGTCACTGGCAAGGATAATGGAATTGCCCTTTCTTCTAACTTCATTCCCATTAGATTATTTTCCTTATTCATATACCAGATGTCTTGGGTTCTTTCTTACCCACCCAAAATCAGACCTGACATTGATCTGTCATACATAGTATAGCAGGAAGATGTGAGTTCATATCTTAATGGGTACGAAATTTGTTTAAATTATGGAATGAACAGTGTTGATTTCCTGCTTAAGATACTTAGGGCAAGGGTTGACAAACTGACCCATGAGCCAAATCCAGCCTCCTGCTTGTTTTTGTAAATCATGTTTTATTTGAACACATCATAGCTTGTTTACATATTATCTATGACAACTTTCATGCTACAACAGCAGAGTAATTGCAACAGAGACCATAACACCCACAAAACCTCAAGTTTACTTATCTGGTCCTTTACAGGAAGTTTCGCAACCCCTGTTTTAAGGTTTCTTTCTACATTCAGACATAATCATATGCCAAATTCTTTTTGTATTTGATGTGTAAGATACTGAGGAGGTCACACTTAATGGGAATATAGTTGTACCATATTGTATAATACATCAGAGTGTGTTAAGTGTTCTTGTGTATATAAACTGGAGTTAATATTCAGTGCAACGGCATTGAACCTATCTTTGTTTTTCCGTTTTAAACATTTGTTAGTGAATTCTTTATTTCCATAAATGTAAAATGAAGAAATTGGACTGGATTTAGCTTTCTTACCTTTTAGCATTTAAAATCAATCACTGCAAATGGTAGTGTATTTGTTTTTCTACCCACCTTGGGAACAATACAGATACGGTTGTTTCTTTTAAATTTATAAAATTCTTTTAGAATAGAGTGTAAATTCAATGTAAAATTTTTTAAAAATATGAAGTTCCTGCTTTATATTTAAGTTCTAGCAATTGCTTTGTATTTTCACTGACATGTATATTTTTGCTCAAAATGTTGAATATTTTATTTCCTTGAAAATATCCTTCAACAAAAATCAATTCCTACATTAGCAAGTACTTCATATCTCATTTAGATGTGCATGTCACCCTTATAGGAAATCCATTTACAGAGGTGATTATACCAGTATTAATGTACATCTTTAGAGGTAGTATTTTGACTTGAAAACAACAGAGGAAAGAGCTTTAACTTCTTGAAAAGCTCTAGTAGTTGGTTGGAATAAGCTTATCTAGACCGATGTCAGAAAAGGCAGAGATAACCAAAAGAGCTCAGAACGAGGATATAGGAGGACCTCTGGCTTTGTTAACTAGCCTTATTACTTTGGCAAGTCACTTATCTGATTCGTAATTGCTTATTAGAAGATTGAGGCATTGTGATACCAATCTTGGGCAGGAGGACGAAGGGCAGTTATGAAGATTAGATAATGTAGCTAAAGTGGCTGAAGAGTGAGCAGTCTACAAATGCTCTATTCACTACCCTTGCCCTAGCTTTTGGCCCTACGTCTTTATTAGCAAATGGAGCTAAAATTCTTGTCCTCTTTGTTTCACTTGGGGAATCACTGTTAAATAGGTAAAAGTTCATTATTGCTATTCAGTATTAACACTGAGCTAAACATGTAGTAAGCGTAGTTCTGTGTATATTAGAGGTTTTACAAGCCGGTGGGTGTGTTGAAGTTGGATAGGGGAAAAGTACATCTTTACATATTTTCCTTCCATTGTGAATGTGGGCAGCACTGGCGATTAGTAGCAGAGGACTATGTCTAGTAGAAATTGCAGATATTTTCATAATCCATACTGTTGCAGATATTTTAAAGGGCATTTACATTCATCATTACTTAGAAGTTTAATTATAGATCCACTAGTAAATACTGTTCTTTGAAGATTAATAAAGAAGCACATATCTATAAATTTGTGCTTTTTATATTTTAATGATTGTATTTCAATATAATGGATTTTAATATATTTTATGTATTTGTGCATTTTCAAAACACTTTTCTAGGAAGATGTTCATTGGCTTCACCAGAGGGGCCCGTGCAGGGAGAAAGAAAAGATTGAGAGCTTTTTTGTAGACGCTGTTATTGTGTGCATTTGACTGCCAGAGTTATCTCATTAATTCAGTTTATATTTCTCTTTGTTATATTGCTTCCCAATCCCCCAGTAAATTGGCTGAGGAATTCTTTGTAATTTTTAGTCTGTGGAGAGACCACAATTGTGTTCAGAGATTCATTCGTGTCTCAAAAGATAGAAAAAAATTACAGCCAGGCTTGGGGAAAAGAATTCTTAAGCGTAAAATTAGGGCAGCCTGGTATAAATTATTGAAGCTTCAGTGTAGGCCCAGTATGGACTAGACCTTAACACCTGTTTTATCACCTGACAGGTGGGAAGAGTCTGTTGTGCTGCTGACTTAATAGAGTTCAAGGTGTTAGCATGAGGCTGTTTTTCCATTGTGTGAGGTAGAGAGGAGGCTGTTTTAGGGGGTTACCCTTAGAGGGTAAAGGACAAAGAAGAGAATATTTTATATGAGGTTTTGTCTCTAATATGTGGCACCATGTTTGGATACATATTCATACGTGAAATTTTCTGGAAATGGGAGTTGTGTATGCTGCCAGCATCTCTTAACATTAATTGTTGCGATGTTGTTTGCCATATTGCATTTGTTGCTTCTAGGGGGTAGTATGGAAAAGAGGTCGGATGAGACCACTAAGAAATTTAGGAAAGGTGGAGAGGAGGAAGTAAATTTTTTCTCAATAATTAAGTATTATGAGGGCAGAGAAGAAGAGTTGATTTTTATTATATATCTGTGATACACAGTGGTTTAGATGGTTACATATACCATTTTTAGAGAGGAACAGAAAGGATGACACTGAAAGAAGAAAAGTTAATTTTCAAGCTGAATCAGAGGTAGAACCCAGGACATGTATCTAGGTATGGCTTTTCAGGTAACATTTAATCATCCGCTCTGCTGCTAACATGCCAGTTTCAAGAAAAAATATACAATCATAGAAGGACTAGAAATTATGATTGAGGTTCAATACTGTTATCATGATATAAATATTTTTCAGTAATCGATTGGTAAAAACTTAAGTTTTAATTATTTATACACAGCCTTATCCTAAAAAATTTAAGGCAGAATTCTTATGTATATCATATTATGTAAGCTATAAACTGATATATAAGCACTTCAGTGGAAATGTGTTTTTAAAATTTCATCTGATTTTTAAAATTAGGAACTAACAGAAGTAAGACCCTGATTAGAATTAAGTTCTCAGTTCTGTATATGCAAATATTTGTAAGAATATCTGTGTTTTTACCTGGTATAATGGGTGGTATATTTCTGTCTTTCACTTATCCTCATGTAAATGTTGACATAGTTTGTCATAATACACCAAAAAAACACAAAAACCTGTAGTTTGTCATGTGACATAGTTTCAACGTTATTTTAATTGTGGTTTTAGTCATTCGCTGTTATAACAAGTGCTGCTGAGAATATCTTGGTACAGATTACCTTTTCTGTAGTTGTTTATTTCTTTGAGCTATATTCCAGAAACAGAATTTCTTGTTCAGAAAAGCTTTGTAGCTTTTGTTATATATTAACAACTTACTTTCTAGAAATGTGAAGTCAATTTATGGTACTACCAGCAATATATATCTACTTGCTTACCAACACGGTCTCATCAGTACTGGCTTGTATAATTAATAATTGTTTTGCTAGTTTAGTGAGTATATAATAATCAATAATACCTTAAAGCCGTATTGATTTTTAGTTGTAATCTGCAACACAGTTGTGTGTGTGTGTGTTTTAATTTTTTATTGGAGAATATTGGAGAATAGTGTGTTTCTCCAGGGCCCATCAACTCCACGTCGCTGTCCTTCAGTCTAGCTGTGGAGGGCGCAGCTCAGCTCTAAGTCCAGTGGCCGTTTTCAATGTTTAGTAGCAGGGGGCGCAGCCCACCGTCCCATGTGGGAATTGAACCGGCAAATTTGTTGTTGAGAGCTCCCGCGCTAACCAACTGAGCCACCCGGCAGCGCCGTGTGTGTGTGTGTGTGTGTGTGTGTGTGTGTGTGTGTGTGTGTTTTAACATAGTATTTGTTGATAAAGAGTTTCTTATTTCACCATTTACTGAGTGGGGTTTGAATTGTATCTTTATATATTTAATTATTTTTTACTTTCCATGATCACTTTTTGCTTTGGCTGTTGCATATTTTTCTGTTCTATTACTATAATTTTGGTGTTTATTTTATTCTACCTACGTAGGGATTTTAAATAAAATGTGTTTTCATCGTAACCTATGTGTGTTCCTTAGTCATATTTTTCCTCCAAAGCAAGAATTGGTTTTTTTTAATGTCTCTTTTTGAAAAAAGAATAACCTACTTAGATTTTATTAAATGTTATGGTGAAGTTATAGTTCCAACTTCAGTTTATTAGAATAATTTTGTTCTTTCATTTTAAGGAGTTTGTTTTCCTTATTACAGAAGCCCTACATTTTTATTTTAGAAATTTATAGATTAATTCTAATTCCTTAGAGACCCAGTATTTTGGAATATAATCATTCTGGTCTCTTCTCTTTCATACTTTTTAAAACAAATGTGATGATACTGTATATATGGTTTTATATTCTGCCTTCTTAGTAGTTTGTGAGTATTTTGCCATGTCATTTATTATTTTTCTGTAACATTTTGATTGGCTGTATTGTGGTCTAGCAGAGCCTATAGATATGATTCACTTAACCTTTCAGTATTACCTATACTTTTTTTATTATTAGTTTCAGGTGTATAAAACAAGATAATGGTTAGATATTTACACACCTCACAAAGTGATAACCCTCCCAAGTCTACTACCCCTCTAATACTGTACATAGCTATTACAATACCATTGACTATATTCCCTATGCTGTACTTTATACTCCATGAGTATATATCTTTTTAAAAATTATAGTTGACATTCAGTATTATTTTATATTAGTTTCAGATGTACAGCATAGTGGTTAGGCATTTATACATAGTTTTTACAGTATTATTGACTATTTCCCAGACTGTATTTCACATCTCCATGACTATTTTGTAACTATCAATTTGTACTTCCTAACCTCTTCACCTTTCTCACCCTTCCCCCTGAGCTCCCTCCCATCTAGCAACCATCAGTTTTTTCCTCTGTATCCATGAGTCTATTTCTGTTTTGTTTGTTTATTCTGTTCTTTAGATTCCACATATAAGTGAGATCATAAGGTATTTGTCTTTCTCAGTCTGACTTGTTTTAGCATAATACGCTCTAGGTTCATCCATGTTGTAAATGGTAAGATTTCATTCTTTTTTTATGGTAGAGTAATACTCCATTGTATGTATGGACTGTAATTTCTTTATCTAGTCATCTATTGATGGACATTTTGGTGGTTTCTGTATCTTGGCTATTGTGAATAGCACTGTGGTAAAAATAGGGGTGTATACATACACTTTTGTAAGTAGAACTATATAATCTTTGTAATTATACCATTTGCCCATTTGTTATTTGAGTAAATATCCACAAAATGAAATTATTTCCCACTTTTTTTTAATACCAAAGATGGAAGACAGGTTGGTATATGGTAGAGCTCTGGACTGGGTGTCAAAAGACCATTTGGCCATTTATTACACATGTGACTTAGGTTTTTTCCTAGTATAAAAAACACTTTTATGCAGTAGACCTTGTTTCTTCAACTATAAAGTGTTCATAATGTAACCTGTCTTGTTTGTCTCCTAAGTATTTTGTTAGTAGAAAAATGAAGTGATGTATAAGAATCTGCATCTATGAAGTATTCTATAAATACAAGGTGTTATTGTTAAGTAATCACTTTATGTTCAATTGGTAAATAAGCAGGCAGAGCATTATTATTCTTTTCAGACAATTTATAATTAACTGAGATAAAACAAGATGAAGACTAACTTTATTTGTAAGCGAGAACACTGTTCTGAAAATACATAGTTTTAGAAGCTTCTTTTAGAAGACAACCGTATCTTTATTTGCAAAGGCTTTGGTTAGGTGCTCCTTGTCCCACAGTTCATTTAGCTTCGTTAGGCTTTTGGAGATTTTTAAAACTTAATTAGCTTGTGTAAAAACCTGGTTTGTGTGTACTAATCTATGATATATTCTTTTATGTCAGCAGAGTTCTTTTTTTTTAATTTTTTTATTAGTTTCCCAGAGTTCTCGTATTGAACCTAAAACTTTAATAATGGAGTATTTTGCTCTAAAGGTCCTTTTCTAAAGAGTATAACTTGAAATAATTCTAATATTGAAGACTCGGATAAATTATTTCTGAAAAGAAAAAAATCCTATATTTATTTAGTTTGAGTATTTTATTGATATATAACTTCAGAAATTCTGCAAATCCACATACTTGGTATTTATTTGCCTGCTTAACTGACCCTGTATTGATAAATGCTTTTTCCTATAATTTGAGAGCTTTAACTGGTATATCATTAATTAATACTCTCTTTCCTTTCATCTTCCTTACTGATGAGAGATCGCACATTGTACATGACTCTTAAGTCTCTGCAAACTTCTCCAAGCTGTGGCATTGGGTCTGATATGATAATGAAATGCTAAATGGAATGTAAAAATTGGTCTAGGACTATTAAAATTTCTTGTACTCTGGTAGGAGCAAACCCATTGCTTCTTGGCTTTTTGGCTAAGATCAAGTGTGGTAGGAGTAACCTGAAATACCTTTGTAGGGATACATATGCAACTCAGGGCTTGTAGGACTCCCACATTGGGGAGTGGGTAAGAGACATGAGTCTTCTGTCCACAGTTACAAACTCTATAAAGAAATACTCCATAATGAACTGAATGTAGTAGAATAGTAATGTAGTGACATAAAATAAACATTAGTAGGGATAAAATGATTCAAAACAAATTATAAAATAGTGTAGCATTACTGAAAAACATTTTTTAAAAAGCCAAAAAAGGAATTACTGGAAATAAAAATGTATAGTCGCTGAAATTTTCAACCCATGGACAGGCAAAACATTAAAAATAACTGGAGAGAATTAGTGATTCGGGGACTGTTGCACCAAGAAATAAAGAGATGGAAAATATGAAAAAGCAGGCATGGATTAGAGAATAAGATGTCCAGTATGTATCCAAACACAATTACTGAATGAAAAGAGAGAATGGGAAAGAGACAATGGATAATAACTTTCCAGAGCTTAAGAAAAGCATGAGTCTTCAGAACAAGGAAGCTTACCAAATCTTGCACAAGATAAATACGAGGTCTGACAATTAAGTTTGCTAACTCATCTTAGAAAACTGCTACATACCTCATTGCTGAATATCACTATGGTCACTTTCGAAGCACTCCCCTTGGGAAGCTGTGCACCGAGGCCAGCACCTAGTCCACCCTTTAGAGCAATTTTGGAACTCTTTTTCTGGAATGGTCATTAGAGCTGTTGTATTACCTTCGTGTCCTGAATGTCATCAAAATGTCTTCCTTTCAATATTTTCTTTGTCTTCGGGTAAAGAAAGAAGTCATTGGGGACCGGTTCAGGTGAGTAGGGTGGATATTCCAATATAGTTATTTGTTTACTGGCTAAAAACTCCCTCACAGACAGTGCCCTGTGAGCTGGTGCATTGTCGTGATGCAAGAGCTCCTTCGGGACCATTTTTACACGGTACTCATGCCAAGATTTTCAGTTAAGATTTTCCTGTTTCTCTGTCGGTGTTTATTTGGTCTGCTGTGCTTCTCACAGATGCACAATTCTATGAATTTTTGCAATGTTTTCATCATTTGTGCTCATTACTGGCCACCCTGACCTCTCTTCATCAGTAACGCATTCTCTCCCCTCAGAGAAACGTTTACTCTGATGTTGTACACTGCCGTTTTCTTCATGACATTATCCCCATAAACTTGGACTAACATGTCCTTGATTTCACTTCCACTCTTGCCAAGTTTAAGAAATTTAATGTTTGTTCATTGCTCTAATTCAAGCTCAGACATTCTGGGGATGGCACACAAAAACACGCAACAATAATGAATGCCATTCAGCAAGACACGAACACAGCTGTGAGACACTGATATACCAAGGTTACGAAACCTTACCGAGCTGTTTGTACAGTGCTGCCAAAGTAAGCGCACTGGCAAGTTCTCGAACTTAATTGTTAGACCAAGTAAAAGTAAATCTGAAGACGACTTCCCCCCACCAAAAAACAAAACAAACCTTTAAAGCAGAGAGAAAAGGCATATTACCTACAAGGAATGAGTGAGATTGACAGCCAACTTCTCATCAGCAGTAACAAATCCCAGAAAAATAGTATCTTCCAAATGTTGAGAGGATAACAGTTTAGGATTCTATATGCAATTAAATTATTACTTAATGAAAAAAGGAAGTATTCACTGGAAAGATATAACAATTGTAAAACTATGTTCACCTAATAAAATAGCCTGAAAGAATATAAATTTTAAAATGGCAGTTTAGGGGCGGATGGGTGGCTCAGTTGGTTAGAGTGCGAACTCTGGGGAACGGGGCTGCCGGTTCGATTCCCACATGGGCCAGGGAGCTGTGCCCTCCGCATCTAGAATGAAGTCAGTGAGCTGCCCCTCAGCTCCAGATGGCTCAGTTGGTTGGAGCGCAGGCTCTCAACCACAAGGTTGCCGGTTCAACTCCTCGACTCCCACAAGGGATGGTGGGGTCTGCCTCCCGCAACTAAGATTGAACACTGGCACCTTGAGCTGAGCTGTCACTGAGCTCCCCAATCATCAGTTAGTTGGAGCAAGTCCTCCCAACAACAAAGTTGCCATTTCGACTCCTGCAAGGGATGGTGGGCTGCACCCCGTGCAACTAACAGTGGCAACTGGACCTGGAGCTGATCGTTGCCCTCCGCAACTAAGACTGAAAGTGTAACAACTTGACTTGGAAAAAGTCCTGGAAGTACACACTGTTCCCCAGTGAAGTCCTGTTCCCCTTTCCCAATAAAATCTTAAAAAAAATAAAAATAAAAATGGCAGTTTAGGGGTGGCCGGAAGGCTCAGTTGGTTAGAGTGTGAGCTCTGAACAACAGTGTTGCCAATTCGATTCCCACATGCTCCAGTGAGCTGCGCCCTCCACAACTAGATTGAAG
This sequence comes from Rhinolophus ferrumequinum, assembly GCF_004115265.2. Lineage (NCBI taxonomy): Eukaryota > Metazoa > Chordata > Mammalia > Chiroptera > Rhinolophidae > Rhinolophus > Rhinolophus ferrumequinum. The sequence continues at coordinate 78,756,814 of NC_046294.1, read as the reverse complement.
ACAATGAGCTGTTAACGAGCTACGGGAGGGGCGGCCAGATGGCTCAGCTGGTTAGAGCGCTAGCTCTCAACAACAAGGTTGCGGGTTCAATTCCTGCTTGGGCTGGTGTGCTGCCCCCCCTGCAACTAAAGATTGAAATCGGCGACTGGACTTGGAGCTGAGCTGGGCCCTCCACAACTAGACTGAAGGACAATGACTTGGAGCTGATGGGCCCTGGAGAAACATTGTTCCCCAATATTCCCCAATCTAAAAGTTCCCCCACATACCATTGCCCAGTTCTCAATAAAAAAAAACCAAAAAAAAAACGAAAAACAAAACATTTACAAGAAGAAATTAGCATCCATGATCATACTTGAGAAAATTTAATACATATTTTTCTCAAATTGATTAAGAAAACTAAAATGAATAATCGTAGAGACTATAAACAAAATATTAAATACTTGGTTTAGCTTGGTCTAACTTATCAAATGCAGAAAATACATTATTTTGATTTATATATGGAACAGTCAAAAAATAAACTGACCAAGTACTAAACATAAATGAATTTTTAATGAATTCTTTGTAGTATAGTAAACTTAGAAATAAATCATAAAAAGCACTGTGCCTCCAGGCCACCAACAATTTCATTTGAAAACTTGGTTTTTCTTCGTAGTGATTAGAAATCATAATTGGAAAATGAAACATTTAGAGCTAAACAACAATGAAAAAACTGCATATAAAAACTTGTGTGGGAAGTCCTAAAGTGATACTCAGCAAAATGCTGTGGTTTCAAATAGAAGGCAAGATATTATCCTCAAAATATATTTCCCAGGAAAGGATATTTATATTTGTGTTGTGAGGAGCTCTCTCATTGCAAATCTCATGTTCTCTTTCTCTTGAGCATGAAAGTACTGTTCAAGATGCACGTTGACCTGAAGTGCCTTTAGTACATGTGAGTTTGGAAAGCTCACAGAGCTCATCTGATAAGCAAATCTAGAACAGATCAGGTGTTTAAAAAATAACTTAAAAAGTAATACAGTGACTACTGTAGATATTAAAATATTTATATTCTAGCAGTTAAATAGGAAAAAAAGTCCTAATGTTTTATGTAAATTGATAGTTGTGGCTTGGGATAAAATTTTAGTGATAATATACTGATTCAAAGAGTTCTTATGTAATTAGGAAAATTTACTGTGATTCAAAAAATTTTCAGAGACTAATTTCTCATGTGTAAGAAATTTGAGGAAGATTGTTTTATTAAATGAGATAAGCAAGCAATATTCTGAATAGTCTATAGATCATGTGTTTTAATTTAAGTATACTAATAAATATAAATACATATTTGATTATTTTACATATTCAAATGATAAAATTATTGTAAAATTTTCTCACTGGCAAAATAGGGGGATCACTTTGTATTTGGATCTGCTTGGACATACTTGGTTTATGACCTTAATGCATGTATTAGAAAAGAAAAAAAGATTAGAAATTACTTAACGTAAACTTTAAATTTTAGGGATTAGAAAATGAGCCATGGAGTAAAGCCAACTAATGAGAAGAAAAATGATGAGAAGAAGGACAGAAGTTAACAAAAGAGGAAAAGACAAGAAACAGATCAAATTGAAAGCTGGCTTTTAGACCAATAAATGAAGCAAACTTCTGGCAAAATTAAACAAAAGGGAAGACAAAAATTAACAATGTTAGGAATGAAAAGAGGCTTATAACTGCAGATGTAGTAGAGATATAAAAAAAAAAATCATGAGTGAATACTATGAATAACTATAAAAAAGCAAATTTAGCTGTGGGGCAGGGATTTGTGTGTTTTGGCCATGTTATGTTTGAGGTAGTCTTTAGATGTTGAGGAAACCAAGTTAGCCACACAATTTCTGGAGATATGTACAGATTTGGGAGTTACCAGCTTATAAGGGATAAGAAAAGCAGGTCAATTTGGAGGCTGTTTTAAGACCTGAGACGATGAGGATCTGAACCAAGATAATGGTAGTGGGACAAAAAGAGGATATAGAATTAGAAGATAGAACTGTACATTTAGGTTCATGAAAGTAGGTGACTGTCAGAATGGAATATATATCATTTCCTAGCTAAGTGTTAAGGAAATGATAAGAGTTAGGAATTGATTTTAATACTTCCAACTGAAATTTGTAGCCTAGCATATAAGATAAATATCTCAGGAGGAAGTTACCTCTGTAGAGAGGTTTATTGGCATGTGAAAAAATTAAATTTAGGGAAATAACCTTTGATGCTTTAATTTTGTTTCAATTGGGAGAACTTTCAGTTTTATTTAAATATAGCATCTTAAAAAGCAATGGATAATAGTTTTAAAACAAAACTGGTTGTATATTAATTCAGTTGAAACTAGAATAATGAATAAAGTTTCTTGGAATAGATATTACCAATATAAGCTGATCTTCAAGTAATAATTTATCTTACATACTTTTCACTATAGGTTTTCAAACTGGAGTTATAATCTTTTTTTTTTCTGGACAGTGATTAAAAATGTTCGGTCTTTTGGTAGATTTGTAGAGGGAAAACCAATTTTGTTGGATGTTTATAAAAACATTTACCCTAAGACAGCATGATGGTTTTCGTGGATTAGGATTCAGTTCTGTTGCCTTAGGTGGGAAGATAGAATTTAACATTGGTTTTAAGGACAATTCTGCACTGTTGTGTAGGCCACTAGCTTGCTGGTGAGTAAGGAGCATGCAAATTGCTAGTGTGCAGACTGTGGCTGTTTTGTACACCTCAGGTGAATAAGCTACTCATAGATATATATATATATACCTTCTACTTGTGTTTTTAAACTTTCAAGAAGAAAAAATAATTTTCATTAAAAAATTACCTTTTATAATTTACATTAATCAATATCCTTTTATCTTTTGGCGATACAGAAAAAAGGTTTGAAAAGTGTTCTGAGTTCATCTCTATAGATTCTGAATTCCATTTATCCTAACCTTTACTATCCCTCCCTCTACCAGGCTAAGTTTAGGGGTGAACCTGACTCAGAGACAGCATTTGGGCCCTTAGCAATCTTGTTTCCTTGCTCCATGTTGTCACCAATTAAAGTTTTAGTTGACAAGTATGCTTTTATTATGTTATTTGCAATATATGCTATTTTAAATCACAGCTATAAATATGTTTAGCTCTTTTGCTGCGATGGTTGGGTATATCCGAATAAATATTTCCATCCGCTAATTGCAGATGGAAACTTCTAGAAAGGAAGTTTAGGAAAGCAGATGTACATTTTTCTATATTTTTGTGTTTTCAAGAATGAATAACAATAGGAAATTTTTATACCATTGAAATGTCATTTATATACAAAGCAGCTCAAATTATTATTAAATGCATAAAATAGTCAAAACATCAACTTTTTGTTTTTTTGTGGATTTCTGACACATTTTAAAGAAAACTTGAAATCAATTAACGCAGTGAAAGGGTTTGAGAAACGATAATAGAAATATTGCAAATTTCGTAAGAGCTGTTACTTTAAATCAACATTTTAAAATGTTTTAATTTTTATTTTATTCTATAAGCATTATGTTAAAAGCATTATATTGTAAAGATAATAGATCGATTATGCTTTTTCTTTAACAGAAGGTGACAACAGAATTCATAAAAGTGAAGTTCTAAGAAGGTAACAAAAAAACAAGGAAAATGCCGAAACCAGTAAGTGTATTTTACTTTTGCCACTACTTACTTAATAAAATACCAATAGCATTAAGTTCCTTTTGTAGCAAGACAAAGTATTATGGTAGTTACCGGGAAGAAAAAGGCACTGATATTACTGTTATTTGTTTTAGATTAATGTGGCTAGAGTGCAGTATTATGTGGGCCAGTGAAGAAGAGGTATAGGAAACGCTGTAATTAAGATTAAAATTCATTGGTTCTGGGGTCAAACTATCTTAGTTCTTATCTTGGCTCTGTCACTTAATTTGAGTGACTTTTGTTAGATTAGTTCAGTCTCTCCAATTCTTAATTTTCTCATATATAAAATGGAGATACAATTAATTACTCAAGGCAATGGTGAGAATTAGAAGAACTTTGTACACATTCAATGCTCAGGAAAAAGTAATGGGAGGTTCATGCATTATTAATTTTCTCATAATTCTGGCTTTGATGCTAGTGATACCAATGCCAACATTATATAGTCTTAGATATTTTTATGTAAGGGTATAGTGTGATCATTTTACTTAGTTTTATAATCATATAGTTCTTGACTGAGTTTTATTTTGTTGTAAGATAAATGTTCATCTAACAGAATTGGGGTCTTTTTTCAATAATTTTCTTTTGGCCAGTTATCTATTTAAGAAAATCATTGGTTATAGTTATTGGAATTTGTGGGATGATTATTACTTTGGAATTACTTTCAAGACTCAATTAACAAAGTATGCATTGTTGGAGGAAGAGAAGAATAAAAAGAAATAAAAGTCATAATCATCAGAAAGGAAGTAAAATTTTCTGCAGAGGACATGAAATGAAAAGGCTTTAAAAGTTGCCTGATTGTTCCTTTTGTTAAAGATATGATAAGTAATATTTATATTGTTCATAATGTTATTTATGTTAACATCTAATACGTTTTTTCTTGTTACATTTAAATGAGTTAGTATCTTAAAATTTTTTCAGTTTAATTTCTAATGTGGTAAATGTTGATAGACAACCGACATAACAGTATTTGGGGATGCTTAGTAATTTAAGAGTGTAAGAGATCCTGACTGAGATCAAGAAGTTTGAGAACTTCTGGTCTAGGGTGTTACTATTGTCTTATTTATAGTTGAAGGTGAGTTACTGCTGAGTTCCAGCCGGCAGGAAGGGAGCAAAAAGCATAGGGAAGCATGTTCACTATTTTATGCTTATAGGCCAGAAGTGGGTGAGAACCGTACTTAATTGCAACAGACATTGAGAAATGTTCTGTAGCTCAGTAGTCATATGTCCAACTATAATTGTATTAAATTTTGGTGGTCAAACAACAAACAGTCTCTGCCACAATTAACATGGTTACTTTAAAGGAGAAAAATCGTATAATTTAGAGGGAGCAGTTGCTAAATTGCACAAGTATTCATGATTAAAAAACAAAAACCAACGCCTCTTAAGCTAGGTGTAGAAGAAAAGCTACAGAAAAAGCTGTTCTTAATGTGTTAACAGTGGAAGCAGTTCTTTTAAAATCAGGGACAAGACAAAAGATATACACTATCATTGCCTCTTTTCATCACTGAACAGAAACCTATATAGAAAAAGGGATCAAAGCTCAAGGACTACAAAGGAAGAAACACTGTTTGAAGAAGTTAAGACTCTTTGTTTATATCAGGGATTGGCAAATTATGGTCCATAGGCCAAATCGAGCCCACCACCTGTTTTTTTTGTACAGCCTATAAACTAAGAATAGTTTACATTTCAATGGTTGAAAAAAATCAAAAGAATGTTGTTTCACATTGAAATGAAAATTGTAAGAAATTCAAATTTTGGTGTCTAAGGTTTTATTGGAACACAGTATGCTCTATTTTCTATAACTGCTTTGTTGATATAGTAGCATAGTTGAGTAGATGCAGCAGACTGTATGGTCTGCTAAGCCTAAAATACTTACTATTTGGCCCTTTACAGAAAAAAAGTTTTCCGGCCCCTGGTTTATATAAGCACAGTTACAGGCTCATTATAACAATTAGCAAGGGACTGATAAAAGGATCGATATAACAGTCAATAGCATTTCTACAGAAGCAAAACCAGAAAAAAATTTGGAAAGAGATTTCATCAGATTCACAATCCTGTATTTGAAACCCTTTAAGCTAGATGAGTTTCAGTATTTGGGATTTTTTTGATTTTAGAAAGGTGAATGACTAGACCATGTATTATATGCACATGTCATCATATCATGAAACTTCTTTCAAGGTATGTTGTATTACCTCAAAAACATTAATACTTCTGTAGATCAATGTGTGAATAGTCATTTGAAGTGGGTGAATTAATTCACAAGTTAGTCTCACATCACTTCGTGTGAAATTTTTGCTAGAAATTAGCTAAAAAACTTCAGTTTTCAATGTTTTTAGGATGTCAAGGGATTGGGGACCTGTATTTATAATAGCTGCAAAACCATAATGACCTAGGGGAAAGATACTTAACAAATGATTAATATGATTTTTATGGAGAAAATTATAAACACTGGAAGATATTCAAAATCTAAATTAATGTACGGAGAGAACCATAGACATGGATAGAAAGAGTCAATATTGAAAAGATGTCATTTTTCACCCCCAAGATAATTTATTTTATTAATAAATTTAATGTTACGGTTTTAATCATAATGGGCTATTGATTATGATTCGTTATGAAAAATTTACAATTTTATATGAAGCCAAGATCAAGAAGAAAGAGCCAACCAAAGCCAAAACAGTTCTGAAGATAAAGAGGGGAGATTTGCTCTGTCAGGTATCAAGACTTATTTAAAGATATAGTAGTTAAGATAATATGGTATTGGCAGAATAGTTAAATTCACCAAAGCAACAGAATTAGCACAGAATCAGACCCATGCTTACAGACATTTGATTTCTGACAGCGTAGTCTTTGGGGAATGAATGAACTAATCAGTTTATATTGTTTGGATATTTTAAATCCCTATATCTTTATTCTTATGGGGATTGAAAAATGAAATTGGACTGCTACCTCAAATCATAAGCAAAAATCATTGAAGATAAATTATGAAGAAAAAGAAAAGCTTTAGTAGGAAATACAAGAATATCTTCATGATTCCAGAATAGGGAAAGATTTCTTAAATATGACACACAAAAAAGGATACCTGTATATAAACATTGATAAATTCAATATTAAAATTAAGGATGTGTTTACCATAAAGAGGGGCACTTCACAAGGTAGAATGACAAACTACGAACTGGGAAATGATTTTTTATAACACAAATAACAAATTTTTAATATCTAGGATATATAAAGATCTCCTACATAGGAGTAAGAAAAAAGCAAATAACCCAATTAGGAAAATAAGCAATAGACATGAACAGACATTTCAAAGATGAGACTGAGTAGTTAGTAAACGTATTCTGTGTTGCTGTGTAACAAATTACTGCAAATTTAGTAGCTTAAAGCAACTTTCATTTATTATCCCACAATTTTATAGGTTAGAAATATGGGATGATGTGACTGGGTTCTCTGTTCAGGGTCTCACTAGCCTGAAATCAAGGTTTAGCTCAACTGCATTCTCTTCATCTGAAGCTTGGGGTTCTCTTCCAAGCTCATTCCTTTTATTGGCACATTGATTTCCTTGCAAAATGATCCATCCTTTTTTTTTACTGGATGATGAAGCTCCCATTTTCTAGCTATTGACTAGGGGTCACTCTTAGCTCCTAGAAGCTGGTGTTACGTCCTTGCCTCATGGCGCCTCCAATTCAGCATTGGAGAACCTCCTTTGTGTCAAATTCATCACCACAATTTGAATCTGACTATTTCTGCATCCACTCAGAGAAAAGGCTTTGCTTTTAAAGGATTCGTGTGATTGGCTTAGGCCCACCCACATAATCTTCCTATTTTAAGATCAACTGATTAACATCCTAGTACACCTGCAAAATCCCTTTTGTCATGTAATATACCGTATTTTGCTGTGTATAATGCGCTTCTGTATATAATGCACACCCACATTTTTGGCCCAAACTTTCAGGGGGAAAAAACCTTTCGTTTTAATTTTTTAATTAAAATTTTTATTTGTTTACATTTAGGTACTTGTTTTTTTGTATTATAAAGGAATTTTAGCATTTATTTTTTAACATATTATGGTACAAGAAATTGTATGTAACAAATAATTACAAAACACAAGAACAGATACAAGGTACAAGAAATTTTATGTACCAGTACAAATTTACCATTTCTACCATCATAGAAGGCCAACGACTCTTCTTTGTTCTTGCAAGTTTGTCATAAGTGCAATAAAACCGATTATATTCTAGGGTATTATTTTGCATATGGATATTGTTATTGAGTTCTAAAGTTATACTTTTAACTCATAAGCATAAATAAAAGAATTAAAAACATTTCTATAGATACGAAATTAGTGCTACCCATGTATAATGCGCATCCTTATTTTTCCCTCACAAATTTGGGCAAAAAAGCGCGTATTATACATGGCAAAATATGGTCATCATGAGAGTGACACGAGATGGAGATCATGGAGACCATCTTAGAATTCTTCATACTACACATAGGAAAATGTTTTCAGCCTCATTAGGATTCAGGGATTTGTCCGTTAAGACCACGTTGAGGTATTTTACATCTACTACATTGTCAGACGTTAAAACATCTGATAATACTCACGGTTGGTGAAAATACAGATCAGCAGGAATTCTTATGCACTACTGATGAGAGTTTAAATTGATACTGTCATGTTGGAAGACAATTTAGCATTAAATGGTAAAGTTGAAGACATGCATGCTTTATCACCCAGGAATTCTTCTGAGTATATATGCTTCCAGAGAAACTCAGACATGTGTACACTTATGCGTAAGAATGTTCATACAGTATTAATCTTAATAGCCAAAAATTGGAAACAATTTAATGCCCACTGACAGGAAATGGGTAAATAAATTGTCTAATGTAGATATTGTATAGCAATAAAAATGAATTGTAACTACTCACAATAATATCAGTGGATCTTAGATATATAATTGTGAAAGAGCAAACTACAGTGTAGTATAACTTGTTTAAACTTATCAAATATATCGTAAGTGTATAGTTAATGAATTTTCATAAAATATACCCATGTAACCATTGCCTACATCAAGAAAGAAGACTTTATTAGTAAGTACTGTACAATTTTAATATAGTTAAAAATCAAGAAAAACTAAATATTTTACGTATAGGTACCTACATTTGTGATAGCACTGTTCTTTTTTTAAAAAAGCAGGGGAATGACAAACACAAAATTCAGGTTAGTGTTTACCTGTGGGAGATTGGGGACAGGGTAATTCGCAAAGAAGAAATACACTGGTATATGCAAAATTATTTGTCGTTTCTAGTTAAGTTGGATTGTAGATTTGTGGATAAATGAAAACTTTTTCTTTACTCACAGAATTTCTGACACAAAATGTGTGGATTTTTAACACCAGTCAATTTTCCGATTCTATGTGGATACCAATTGTGTGTCCTGCAGTTTAATTTATTCTGACATCACCTACCTGGAGTTTAGCACAGACGCCACAGGTTAATGTCTCAGTCCCATAAGGTCCCAAGGTTACCCACACTTCTGTCTAATTTGGCTACAGATTGAGGGTTCCCATGATCCCCTCCTCAGTTTCTATAATTTGTTGAAACAGCTCACAGAGTTCAGGGAAATACTTTCCTTACTATTACTGGTTAATATAAAGGCTACACGTAAGAGGAAGGAGGTACAGAAGGTAGAAGTCCAGAAGCATCCTGAGCACTGTAAGGAGCTTCTGTCCTTACAGAATTTGGGTGCACCATCCTCTTTGCAAGTGGATGCGTTCACCAACTCAGGAGCTCTCTGAAACCCCTTCCTTTAAAGTTTTTATGAAAGTTCCATTATGTAGGCATGATTGATTAGCTCATCAGCAATGGCCAATGAATTAAATTCCCAGCCTCTCTCTCCTCCCTGGAGATTGGGGTGGGTTTCTTTAATCACTTGGTTGGTTTCTCTGGCTACCAGCCCTCATCCTGAAGCTCTCTAGGGGTCCAGCTAGAGTCACTCATTAGCATAAACTCTGGTATGGAAGAAAGAGGCTTATTATGAATAACAAAAGATGCTCCTCATATCTATCATTAGAAAATTCCAAGGGTTTTAGGGGCTCTGATAGGAATCAGGATGAAGACCAAATATATATTTCTTATATCACAGTAGGTTTTATTTTATTATGTTTCGTTGTTTACGTATATTGCATGTATTGTTTTATGTGTATCAATATTTCCTAATAGTAGTTTAAAGAAGGAATAATTTATAAGATTTAGTTGATTAGGAAAGGTATAAGACCTACATGTGTAGTTGTTATTGTAGAATCAATAAAACATGAAAAGAGAAATAAGTCTGATTTAGAGTTCTAAGAGTTGAGTAAAAGTTAAAAATATTTATATCACATCATGGTGAGTACTAGGTAAAGATGCCACTGTGGAATTAAAACTTTGGTTAAGGCATGTTAATTAAGTTTTTGGTGAGATATCCAACTAGAAAGGTATTTACACAAAAAAATTAGAATTTAAATCTGGGGAACGTAATTTAGTGGTTACCAGAGGGTAAGGGGGTTGGGGGTTGGGAGATGAGGGTAAGGGGGATCAAATATATGGTGATGGAAGGAGAACTGACTTTGGGTGGTGACACACAATGTAATTTATAGATGATGTGATACAGAATTGCACACCTGAAATCTATGTAATTTTACTAACAATTGTCACCCCATTAAATAAATAAATAAATAAATAAAATAAAATAAAATAAATAAATAAAAACTATCCTACAAATCAAAAAAAATTAGAATTTAAAATAGAATCTAACAAAGGGCAATGGATGAATGCTTTCTGTAAAGTGAATACATTTGTAGTATGAATACAACAATCTGATTTTGTGTTGAAATATGGGATAATGAATGACATTGAAATAATTCCAAGTTATACCTCAATTTAAATACTTGCTCTGCATTTGATATTGATGTATCATTGGGCAAGTAATGAGAATTCTTTCCATTTTTATAGAAACGAACATATCTCCTAGTATTGTTGTAGGGGATAAATGAAAATAGGAAAACTCATAGCATATTGCCTAATAAATGTGAAATATTCAATGTTTTTAAAAGAGGACTTCATAAGATCTTTGTTTTTCAAATAGTTTTACGATTTCCTGTGATTAAAATCAAACTTTACCACTATCTAATAAAGAAACTATTAGGTATAATTATGAAGTTGCTCTTTACTGCCTGCATGTTATATCACTTTGTTTTAGAAATCAGATAAAAGTGTTTTCTCATGCCTAATACTTAATATGTGTATTCTCTTTCCTATTGATTATCCCTTTTGTTTTTATTGTAGATCAATGTAAGAGTAACCACAATGGATGCCGAGCTGGAATTTGCCATCCAGCCCAATACAACTGGCAAACAACTTTTTGACCAGGTATCATTTAACCACAGAAAGTATGCAACTTCTGACACCACAGTGTGGATGCTATTGTAGCTTCTCTCTGTGTTTTTATATACCTTTATGGATAATGCAGCACTGTAGCACTGAAAATTTTCACAATACCTATTCAGATATCTTGAATAGCTGTAGGAATATTGTTATTCTTTCTCATTCCTAGATTTGAGGGATAGGACTTTTAAAAAATACTACCAGCAGGTATTTATTTAATATTTGCTGTGCAAATCATTGTAATGACTACTAAAAGGAGTTCAGATATTCTGTATAGTGGAATAGGTAGAGATCTAGACAGAGGTGACAGCAGGAGCAAAAGCATAGGGAATTATAGGCTATGAGTAGGCACCTAACAGCAGTTTGGTGTCATAGGCTCATAATACGTTAGCCTGGGGTTAGAACATGGATGTCATGTTAAGAACTTTGACTACTAATCATGTATTTTTTTCTCACTCTTGAGTGAACACTTGAGTCACCTGTGGCACTTAAAGAAAAAAAAGTCAGTGCTTGGAAACCACATCCAGCGATTCCAATTTAATTGTCTGGGACGTACTCTAAACCGTTAGTATTTTTTATTTAAGCTCTTCAGGTGATGCTAAGGAGCTTAATGTTATAAATAATCAAGTTTTATTAATGTTGTAAGTAATCAAGTTTTAATGAGAAAAGGAGGATAGAGGGATTGGTGCCCAGAGGTCAAGTAATTAAGAAGGTGAATTGATGATTGCAAAGAGGAGGAACGTGATATATCTTGCATGATATGAAACTTAGAGGAAGATAACTTTTACATAAACTTTTATGTATGAGCAGGAGTGCAATAGTCTGTGGTCATGCTAACTTGACCTTAGGGAACGGGACAGAGCCTTTCTGGCATTGCAGCACGAAATGACCTATTAGATCTCTTTGTTTTATTAGGTGTCCTTCTATCACATACTGATCCAAATTCTAATGGAATAAAATTTTAAAATTCCTGGAAAGTTATTTCTTTTCTTGACAAAGTGATATACTTAATCCCCCGATTAGGTAATTAATTATCTTGAAAGCCCTGGTAAGTCTTTTTGGAAGCGAAAAGGCTTTTTTGTGTGTGTGAGCAGATTTTTAAAATAAAATTATAAGCAGCTACATGCACCACACATTATAGATATTTTACCTTGTGAACTAATATCCACTTCTGTTGATTCTTCTAGGCTTCCTGCTTATAAATATATACCCTATCTTATATGAATAAAAAAGGTGAATATAATTAGCATTTATTGTACTTTATAGCAAGTTGAAATGTTACTTATAGTGAGTGAAATATTTGTAGTCGTCAAAGACTAATTAGCACGTGGGCCTTTTTAATATTAGATACTGAGAAAATACGTGTTTTTTATTAGGTATAATTGCTTTAGTTTGGATACCAGGGAAAATGAAACCACATTTATTATAGCGCAGTAATGTGTAGAGCCACATTTGCCTGCAGTAGAGTCTCAACTTTAACTGTTTGACTTTGGACGAATTACTCTCTCTGCCTTATTTTTCTCATTTGTACAATTAGGATGATGATAACATTAATCCCTTAGAAGGTTGTTGTGAGAATTGAGAATCCATGTAAAGTACATCAAACAGTATTTGACACATACAACACACATATATGTAGATTTCATATTGTAAATGAAAGTCTAGATTAAGGAGGAGTATTATCTGTTAATGGGCTCTCTCTGCAATTATTTCTAATAGTCACAGTTCTGTTTCTCCACAAATTCTCTTGAGCCTGAATGCAAGGATCGAAAAGCAGGCTTTCCTTTGGGTATAGTGAGTATATGGGGTGAGCTGGCAGGTAGGTAGGTTCAGGGTCAGGCCAAGAACAGACCTAGATAGAGGAGTCCTCTCAAATGAGGGTACATAGCTACACGAGTCCACCTGTATAGCAAAGCCTCACTTCTGATTATGTTGTTAGATTGAGGCCAACTGCTGTGTGTAGGGGGCTCTACTTGAATGGTTGAGGTCCTTTGTTTGCTCTCTGCTGACTCTTCCTTCACTAGCCTCATCTTCTAGCTTCTACCTATGGGACTAAAGAACACAGTATTCATACCTCCAAGGAGAGTGCTTAATAGGATCTGTTAGGATACAAGAAAAAATTTTACAATATTTGTCTACATTTTTGTCTTTTCCTCTTTCAAATTATTTTTAAAATAGGTGCTTTATAATGTATTAATGTGACAACATATGCATAATTTATAAATAAATATATTGTAGTTATGTGCCCAGGCATTTTTTTTAACTTACAGAAGTATGTGATTGAAAGTTTCAAGAACACTTCCAGAAGTTGATAAAGGGCCACTGAGGAGATATAGCCCCTCACGGGAATTTCACAGCTGAGCTCTCTTGCTCTTCCTGGTGTTCGTTGTGACAGCCTGAAGTTAGTTCAGGTGCTGTCCCTTGTGCCCGTGGTGGCAAATCCCCTTTCTATTTGGCCAGAATTGTGTGTCACACGAAGCCTGGAGACAAAAGCTGACCAGCTACACTTCTGTCTGTTGCGGCCCTTGACCTGTGTAAATTTCCTATCCCTGCCACTCTGAGCTGGAATGTTTTCTGTCGCTGTTGGGACAGCCTATCTTTTGCCAAAGTTAAATTATCTGGGACCTTCTTTGTCCACATTAAAGATTTAGTTGTTTGGCATTGATCAGCTTTTGTATCGGTATGAGTTTTTATAGCCCATATGATCCAGAAATTTCTCGGTTTTGGTTATTTTGATGGTAACCTTTCCTAGTACAACTAAATGTTTTTAAAGTTTTTGTGAAATGGTTTTCAGTGAAAGTTTTCAAGAGAGGGAAAGTAAACTGAATGGTTCAGTTTGCTATTTTGAAACTAAAAGCCTGGCATGTTTTTAGATTAAAAAATGTACCAAAAATATTTATCACTTATGAACTAATGTTGGATCTTTCTGTAAAATGTTAAAATCTTTCTTATAAAATGTTAATAAACTTAAACTTTCTCTGGCTCAATTCCTTCGTTTTATTTTAAATAATATAGGATTTTAAATATACTTTAAGTGTTGGTGCAATTCTGAGTGTGTGTCCTAGCTTACCACTTAATTTACTCAAATATTTTTAAGCGCCTATCACAGGCTAATTATTCTTTGAGATGATATGGACATTAAAATGAATAAGGCAAATAATCTGTCCTTAGTTTTAAACAGTCAAGGAGAATAAACAGACTCACTTTTAATATAGTTAATTATGATATGCTAGAGTAAATTTTCTAATAGCAGTACAGATAAAGTACTGTGGGAACATCAAGGAACAAGTGATTAATTTTATCTAGATGATAGGACAGCTTCATTCACAGAATGCATGTTAGTTGAGCTGGGCCTTGACGAATAAATTATTCAACAGGTGGTAAGGTACAGAAGAAACATTCTGGGCACAGGGAAAAAGCATTAGCCAAGCTGTGGAAGGGTGAAATTCATGGCATGTTCTAAGAATAGTTTCTTGCTCAGTTAGGGAAGAACATAGAATATATGATGGTGAGTAAAGGGAAGAAGGAGTGGGGGTGAAATCACCAGCTGGATAACGAAGGGCATGGCATTTAAATGTCCTGTGAGACTCTGATCACCAAAATACTATTTGCCTTGACTAACCAATAGTGTCATTGAAATAGGGGATAAATTGAAATAGGAAAGTGGGATAGTGACAGCTCTGTCTCTGTTTCCCAGACTCTTCATGTTGTCTGTTGGGGTCTTGATGGGAGATGAGAAGGAAAAAGAGGTATAAAAAAAGTGGATCAAATAAGATTGAAATGACACTATAAAATTTAACATACAAAACCTGAATTTAAATTTTCAGCAATGTTCCTTTAATTAATATGTTAAATTTAGGAAAGAGTTTCTCTGTAGCAAAGGAATATATCTATAAAGCTTATGTGGTTTTGTTTTGAAGTATAGTGCCATCTAGTTATAATGTGAATGTTGAACTGAAATTGCCTTTTTTTTTAAGGTGGTGAAAACAGTTGGTTTGCGTGAGGTCTGGTTTTTTGGGCTGCAATATGTGGACAGCAAAGGTTATTCTACGTGGCTTAAACTAAATAAAAAGGTAAAGTATGCATAATAACATTCAGCTAATAAGTTATTTTGAAGTTGTGATCATGAATTTATAGCAGAAAGGCTCAGGGTGTGACTGATTTCAGGCCTCCGTAAGACACCATCAACTTAATCATCTTAGAAAAAGAAATGTTCACTTTTCCTATTTGAAAACTTAACACATAAGAAATATTACTAGCTGTAACTTAGTACTTTGATTTAAACATGTGCAGGATAAGCTTCTCAAGCTTCTCAAGAACCAAGTTTCAGTTTGGTTACTAGATAGGATCCATGAGTTATAGCTCACATTTATAGGTCACATTTGTGAGCATAGAATCTTTTTCTCTCATGTTTTTTACAGGTTTAGAATCTTATACACCTCCAATCTTATTTATAAGTTTAGAATCTTACTGATGTTTCACATCCTACTTTCTTTTAAAAAGAATTTGATGTGACTAGGTTCAGTTATTGTGAACTTAAAAGACTTTTTTTTGATTATACTTGAAATTACTGTTCCAGGTGACACAGCAAGATGTTAAAAAAGAGAATCCTTTACAGTTCAAATTTAGAGCTAAATTCTTTCCTGAAGATGTTTCTGAGGAATTAATTCAAGAAATAACTCAAAGACTTTTCTTCTTGCAAGTTAAAGAAGCTATCTTAAATGATGAGATATATTGCCCACCAGAAACTGCAGTCCTTTTGGCTTCCTATGCTGTCCAAGCCAAGTATGGAGATTATAACAAAGAGATTCACAAACAAGGCTACCTGGCTAATGATAGACTCCTACCCCAGCGGTAAGTGAAACATGCTTTTATGTTACGTTCTCTGAAAAATTATATTTCAGAAGTTTGTAAATAGATTTTTTGTTTGAGATTTTAAGTTGTTAGCTGAATCAGAGAGTATTGTTTTAAAAATCATGACTCAGTAGCTACAAAGATTTGTATAGTCTGTAATTACCTAAAACTTCTGCCTCTTCTCTCCTCATTTCCACAAGATAAACAATAAATGGAGATTGGGCTTGGGGGAGGATGTGACTGTTGCTGCTTGGTAAAAGTTCTCACACAGGCAGCTAGGTGCTTGATAGATGCTTTTGAGAATAATAAGTGCCAGCCTGTTTCCTCCATAGAATTAAAAATTTCAGTTTCTAACTTTTTAAAAGACATTTTAAACTCATTTTCCAGACTACAAGTCTAGTGCTCTGTTCTCGTCTGCAGTATACTGCTGCCTCTGTAAGTTATTTTAAAGTAGCATGACACGAGAAACAATCTTTACAAGACCTGGATTTTGAGTACCAATTCTACCTTTTCTAGTTATGTGACCTTGGGTGCATAAACTAAGATCTCTGAGCCTTGATATCTGAAGCTGCAAAATGGGGATAATAATTCTACTCTGCGTACCTTACAGTTTATGATTACTATTCATGGATGGCATGGTTTACGTTTTTAACTGTAATGTGTGATATAAGTGTTAGTTGGTAGTATTACTTACGAAATTTAGGAAGTACAGCATCGGGGTGGCCGGTTAGCTCAGCTGGTTAGAGCATGGTGCTGGTAGCACCAAGGTTGCCGGTTCGATCCCCGCGTGGGCCACTGTGAGCTGCGCCCTCAAATAAAATAGAAGAAAGGAAAGTACATCATCAAATGTTACTTTTAAGTATCTCAGTTCTTAATTGTAGCACACATGTCCCCAATATTAGAATGTACTTGGAGATCTTTCCTTTAGAACCTGGAGAGAAGTTGTTACTGTCCTTAGTCCAAATTCTCAAATTTTAAAAATGCTATTTAAATGCAAAACTATATATTTTTAACCTAAAATTTCAGTTCTGTACCACTGCCTCATAGTATTTAAGCTCTGAGGTGTAATTTCTTTTTCATAAGTATTAAACACGAAGAAAGACTAAATTACTTCCTGTCCACTTTTAATAATTTCCTATGGTTATAAGCATTAGCATTTATTTTCACCTAACAAACTGTGTTCTGTGGACATACGCTTTATAACATACCAATAATATTTGATTATTAAAGTTACACTGTTTTCCCCTTTAATATTATTGCAGTAATGATTATCTTAGAAGGTAAAATACTGCATGTTCATGGAAAAAAATCAGAATGTAAGATATTTGTTAGTCTGTATGTTTATCTGATTTTGATTATTATTCTAACCCAAAATTCTTTGTCTCAGAATTTTTTAAGCACTGAATTGAGCAATTGATTTTACTGGCACAGTAGAATTTCAGATAAGGATTCGTTTTTATTTTTAGTTGAGGTACAATTTATATATAGTAAAATACACAGCAAATTAAGTTTTAAGTTAACTCATAAAGTATTATGTATGATGAAAATTACCCCTAAAATTTTTTTTTGTTCATTAAAAAAAAAAACAATTTTATCTCAACAACTATAACATAGATAGTTGTTTTTTCAATGTTAGATTGATGTTTGGTTGCATACCAGATGAAGCAATTGGTTTACATTTAATAGTGATGTGATTTTTAAAAAGTCTTTTAAACCCTGGAATCACACTTAAGTACAATTAATTCCTTTATTTTAAATGCATGTGTATTTTAACCTACTCTATTTAAAAAGAAGGAAGATAGCATGTGTTTAAGATTCAGTCTTTAACACTGAAGGTCCAGATAGGTGTTCGTCAAGTTGATATTCTCTGAAGTGCTAATTCCAGCTATCTAAGCTTAAAAGAGACTTACTCATAATGTCAGAGTACTAATTTTTTGGTTTAGAATGAAGAAATACTTTCACAATGATTAACTTATTCCATTTATGGTATATAGCACACTTTTTTCTCACTAAGTACCTGGGGGGTGGGGAATTAGTAATCAGTTTATTTAGTGATCATAAATCAGACACAGTAATTTGATGATTTTGACAGAAGCTTTTAATTCTTGTGTTGAGAAATGCAGAGAAGCATCTGTTCTCCCGTGGTAGAATTTAGTTTTCTGGTGATGATGGACAATCAACTCCACCAGATAGTAACTGTCTCCTTTAAAAATTTAGAGCTTGATACACAAATTTTTACATGCCAGGTTTCTGATTTGGGCATCTGGGTGGGTGGTAATACCTTTTTCCCAAAATGTGGGGGAAAGGAATACGTTTTGCAGAAGGAAGATTTTGGTTTTGAACCTATTGAGTTTGAAATATCTACAATATAACCAAGAGGACTAGTACCCATTTGTAGATGTCGGGTCAGATCTTGAAGAGCAATTTGAGCTCTAGATAGAGTTTTGGGAGTAATTAGCAAATAGATGACAACTCATGAGAGTGAAGGAGATGGACCTGAAAGTACATATATAATGAGAAAAAGTCCTAGGGCAGAACTTAAGTTCCAACTTAAGTTTTAAGTACAGAGAAAGAGGCTCCTGTAAAGTATACTGAGGAAATAAAAATGGCCAGAGAATCAAGAATAATAGCAGAGGAGTGTTACATCATGGAAGCCAAGGTAAAAGCATGCTTTAAGGAGAGACTGGTCAGCAGTGTCAAATAGTACAGCAAGGTCGAGTATGAAGAGAACTAACGTGTCTGTTGGGTTTATCAATGAGATTGTAGTGCCCTTAGAAAGAGCAGCTTCAGTAGAGTGTTGGGGATTGAAGCCAGATTGTGGTGGTTTGGAGGTTGCGCAGTAGATATGCAGTATGGAAATGAAGGATAGTGAATATGGAGAGTTCTTGAATGAAGTTTGCTGTTTAAAAGAAGAAAAAAAACTAGGGATAGGGAAGCATGGGTTTATAGACATGTTCTGTAAAAGATGGGAAAGAATTGATTTAATTCCTTTATTCACTACACATTTTTTAGTACTCTTTGGTGCTGGCACTGGGCATATAGTAGTGAGCAACATTGATGTGATCTTTGCCCTCTGAAACACAAATAAGTATTGATGATAATATATATTGGCAGGGGACAATAAATATGTCCCCGGTGAAAAATGATGGAGTGAAGATCCTGAGAAAGTGGAAGGAGAAGTCATTTAAAGGCCCACATAGACAGATTAAAAGTCAAGTTGGACACATTGACTTTAGGCATGAAAAGGGGCTCCGTTGTTCTGGACAGAAAAAAAAAAGGTTTTGGATACCTGCAAATCAGTCATTCATATTAATAATACAGATACATTAAGTGAAATGCAAATAAATGAGATTTGAAATGCAAGATATAAAAAGCTACAGCATAAATCTTAGTGCCATCAAATGTAATAAACCCATAGCTTCAGATAAAGTTAACATCCTGATACCAGCAATCGGCTGACCTGATTGTGCCCACAGGGCTGATTGCATTCCTCTTGGTGAGCACAGAGACCAGACAGTGATAGAGGGAGTATACAGACAAGAAAAATGTGGAAACTTAAGTGTTCTAAGGAGGAACACAAAACTCCTCTCCCCAAAAGCGAGAGCTTACAAGAGGATACATTGAGAAAGGAGCAGTTTGTAGTAAGAACATTGTGGTCTGTCGGAGACCCCAGTAAAGAATATGCACTCTAAATAGTAGCTTATCCAAGGGAAGATTGCATTCTAAAATTCCTTTATACTGCCAAGAAATTATTGGGTTTTATGTAAAAATTTTTATATAGCAAAACAATATTTTAACACTATAGCTTTTGTTATCAGTAAAGTAGGATCCGAGGATTCACCAATAAAGAAAGATAAATAATTATCATTGTATAACCCAAAGAGAATAGAAACACATAGTCTGTAGTCTACAGAGTAGGTAAATTATATGCATGTTCGACTTGCTGATTTGGTGTTAAAATATAGTAGTAGAAAATAACGTTTGTGTTTGCTTAAGGAACACTAGAAAGATACAGAAGAAACTAATAAGTTACTTGGAGGGCAACGGGTGGTGAAAAAAGTATGACTTACACTTGTATGCTTTTATATAAAGTATTCCCTATAGAAGATAAAATTAAATTTAGCAGCAAACAAATACACAGAGTAAAAGAAGAAATAAGTCTCAAGAATTCTGATTTTCAGTCTGCTCTGTAATTTTTCTATTAATAATGAGAAAGTCATTTTCCTTTTTTGTCCAATATTTTACTCATTTGAAACAATTGAATTCTTCTATCTGTATAATAACTATTTTTTAAACACGTTATTTAAAATAATTTCAGGATCCTAGAAACTTTTTATTTTGAGATAATAATAGATTAATATGCAATTATAAAAAATAATAAATCCTCTGTATCCTTCTCCCAGCCCTCCCTTTTGGTAACATCTTGCATGACTTTAGTACAATATTACATTCAAAATATTGACATTGATGCAATCCACCTACCATGTTCAGATTTCATCAGTTTTACATGCAGTCGTGTGTGTGTGTGTGTGTGTGTGTGTGTGTGTATTTATTAATTCTGTGCAATTTTATCATGTGTAGGTTTGTATGACAACCACCACAGTCAAAGTATCATTGTAGATTTTTTAAAGAATAGTGATTTTCAATCATAGAGGTATTTTCATAGGTTTTTTTTTTTTTTTTATAGTGTTTTGGAACAACACAAACTGACAAAAGAACAGTGGGAAGAAAGAATACAGAACTGGCATGAAGAACATAGAGGAATGCTAAGGTATTTGGATGGCTATTTTCTTAGTGTTTTTCCTCAAAGTATTTTTATTTCATAACATTTATTATTACATCATATCCCAAAAAAATCATTTGACTTGTATGAATAAATATGAAGCACTAAATTTCAGTCCAAAGTATTTTTGTAAATAGTTTGGTATTAGATACTTTTACTTAAATATATTACAATAAGCTTTATTTCAACAGGGAAGATTCTATGATGGAATACCTGAAGATTGCACAGGATCTAGAAATGTATGGAGTCAACTATTTTGAAATAAAAAATAAAAAAGGAACTGAATTGTGGCTAGGTGTTGATGCTTTGGGCCTGAATATTTATGAGCATGATGACAAGTAAGTAAATAGCAAACTAGTCATTAATCAGTGTTCTATATGGCTTTAATCTTACGTTCTGTTTGTAAATAGTTCTTTGTTGGCTTGATTACCCTTACTGGTTTTGTTTGTTTTGTTTTTTTTCAAATTCAAAGATTAGTTAATGCCACATAGGCTTTCGGATATCATATTTTCATTTTCTCAATATCTTGTGGTTTCATAGTTCTATTTCTCAGTGTATTTATCAAATGGGATGATTCACTTTTATTTAAGTATGTGTCTTGATCTCTTGTGAGTTATGTCTAATAATTAAAATTTTTCCCTCAATAGGTGAAAAATAATTCTTTAAATGTTATACCTGGCATATAGGTTGAAATTGCCATACATAAGAAATCAGGAGCAATGAGATAAGTGAAATTAATAGGTGTATGACCTTTTCTGAACATTTCTCATAGGACTTGTTTTGAATATTTTTGGACGTCAATAAGGTAGAATATCCCTGAATTAAGAAATTGACCAGGTATTAACTTTCATATTAATGTAAAATACATCAGACTCTGACCACTTTTCAGGAGTGATAGCTACAGTTGCTTTATACCATTCTTTAATTTATTTACCGTACCACATAAGCATCCAAGGCTGTGCCACTAACATCTTCTCCTAAGGCATTTCTCTTTATTCTGGGTTGGCTCCAGAAGTTTAGTTTCATTATTACAGGTAACTAATAAATACACATTTCTGAGCATATATACTGACTCCAGAAGAGAGCATTTTATTAATTTTACTGATATTTTTTTCCTTTATATTACACAGCAAAGTAAAATGCTATGTATCATTCAGAAGAGAAAATTTTGAAAGCAAAAATGACTTCAAGACTAATTATTATAGAGCAAATCTTGTTTTTTGTTTATTTTAAATTAAAAATTATTGAATTAGTTTTATTATAGTATTCATTATAGCTATGGGTAAATAGCTATAATGATGGGGAATATGGAAAAAAGGGATTTAGTTCAGGGTGGGAAAGACTGGGGTTGAGGATTGTGAACAAATGGGACTTTTATCTGTAATGACCCACTTTCTTTTTATAATGAGAATGTATTCAGCTATTACATTTCCAAATTTTTTTAAAAAGTAAGGTACAACTTAAAAAGGTTAGTTGAGTTCTTTTACCAGCTCTGCTACTAGGTTGGTTCAAAAGTAATTGCAGTGTAAACGGTTAAAATAATTGGAAAAACTGCACTTAACTTTTGCACCAACCTAATATTTACTTTGGTGACCCTGGTCAGGTTATTAACTCTCTGAAATACGTGTAACTGCCAGTCTCACCTCACAAGATTGTTGTGAGAATTATATGAGGAAATTGCTTTAGAATTTTTAAAGTAACATATAAATATAATATTACCTTAAAAAGACTGTGTTCTAACAGCCTCCCTTTTAAGTAGGTAATTTAACTTATCTCCATGGCCATTAGAGGGCAATACAATGCATGCATATAGAGTAAAGAGTATTTTTTTGTAGAAAAAAATTATTTGCTGTGCTGCAGTTCCTAGTCAGCTTAAGAGTTAAAAGGACTATGAATAGGTAGGAATTCATACTCTGTTGTCAGAACACTGATTAAAAGATGCCTTTTGGCCAACCTAGATGTCACAGTCATTTCACACTCTTGTTACTACTGGACAACAGTGACACGTTTGCTGGGTAGTCTGAAACCGTCAAATATGTGAAAAGCAGAAACAAAATTACTTGTTCCAATCTGTTTCCCTAAATCTTTGTTGTCGAGTGATAAATGGAGGCAACTATTGTATAGTGATAGAGTAAGGTTTTCAGCTCTACTGTGTACCCGAACATTTGTGTATGTGAGTGTTTAAATTTGTTTTATTGGGATATAAGTCACATACTATAAAATTAATCCTTTTAAAGTTATTGAAAATTTAGTGTTTTTAGTATAGTCACAAATACTGAAAAGATTTTAAAATTAAACAGAAAAAGGAAATAATTTTTTTTAATATTTAGCAACTTATCTCCGTGATTCACATGAAAAGCTATAAAGGCTATCCTTTTTCCCCTCTTCATTTAAAATGAATAGTTGTAGTAGCTTCAGTCTAAATAGAGCTAGTGCAAACCCCAGGAAGCTCAGTTCGACACTCCAAAACTAGATAGTTTTTTCTAGATATTTTAGGAAAATCAAGATTCCTGACACATTTAAGAACTCTTTGGAGAGTTACTCTTTGTTTTATATGATTTAATTGATCAAATTTCCCCTTAAAAGATAATGTCAACAATATGTTCTGAGTAAGGTAATACATTTTGAAAGTCTAGAACTCTTGAGACTGATCATTCAGTTAAATTGGCCCCAAAAAGTTGATAGGAATTTTGTCCATTGTTTCCTGCTTTTTACTAAAGGAATGCTGTCATTTTTTTAAGGTTAACACCTAAAATTGGTTTTCCCTGGAGTGAAATCAGAAATATTTCATTTAATGATAAAAAATTTGTTATAAAGCCGATCGACAAAAAGGCACCTGTAAGTAAAATTATTTTATATGTTTTATGTATTAACTTTAAATTTCTGCCTTTTTGCTATGATATTACTTGAAGAATGGCATTGTTTATTACTCCTAAGGAACATTCTCTTTTCATAGTTTAATTTTCCTCATGATGAGATAACAAATGTTACTAAAACTACAAAATTTTAATTTTTTTACAACATATATATATATTGGTATATTAGAGTTTTACTTTAACTGAAATTCAACTATAAGGTATTAGGTGGTTGAAAACAGTCACCATTCCTAAGAAGCAAGTAAAAACTTATTTGTTTAAACAAAAACTCATAGACACAGACAACAATTTAGTGGTTACCACAGGGAAAGGGGGGAGGGGAGAAGTAGAAAAGGGTAAAGGGGGTGAAATAAATGGTGACGGAGGAAGATTTGACTTTGTGTGGTGAACACGTAATGCAGTATACAGATGATGTATACTGTATACTTGAACCTATATAATTTTATTAATCAATATCATCCCAGTAAATTAATAAAAAAACTTGTTTGTTTGTGGCTAGAATGTAGCAGAGGTAGCCCTTTTCTACAGTAATTTTGTTTATGGAGTTTTGCATTATGAACTTTGTATTTTCATAACTTGAATCCTTAAACTTAAGACATCTTTATTTAAATAGATTCTTTGATTCCTCTAGTGTCAAGTATACTCTTGCATTCTCTCTATATTAGTTACTGAAAAGACAAAAAGATAAAGAAGAACATTTCTAGGTTAAAAAACTTGACAGCTCTGAACAAAGACCAGTTTTAATATAATTATGATGGAAGGTAAAACAAAAAAACCCTCTTACGGTGAAAGAACAGATGCTCATAGTTACTTTGGAAAAGAAAAAATAAATAAATGACATTTAATGTATTGAGAGGCTAAAGTTAGCCTCCCTACAAAAGTGGTGGGGATGAAAAGATGTGAAACCAGATACATGAAAGTATGGTGTACTCATTAAGAGTTATGAAATTTTATGATTTCTAAACAGTAGGTAATGTGACATTAGAATTCATACCATGTACTGAAATTTAGTACAGATTATTGTGAGAGAGACTATTCTTCAGGAAGATTTTAAATTCAGAATACTTTATGTCTAGGATTTTGTTTTCTATGCACCTCGTCTGAGAATCAATAAGCGGATTTTGGCCTTATGTATGGGAAACCATGAACTATACATGCGAAGAAGGAAGCCTGATACTATTGAAGTACAACAGATGAAGGCCCAGGCTAGGGAGGAGAAGCATCAGAAGCAGTTGGAAAGGTATGGAATTTATAGCCTTTGATTCTTGGTTGATAGGGTAGGCTATCTAAAATTTAAGAGTGTTCATCTGTTCATTAACCTACTCAGCATTTACATTTTTACATTATTTTCATTGTATTAAAAATTGAATGACAGTATTGTCATCATGCTCTTTTAAAATGAGTATGTATAATTTTCAAGTTAGAAATCTTTGACAGATATTTTTGAGAAAATAGCGTTTCATGATTTCATAGACGTGCTTTTTGTGTGTGAGTGCGCGCGCGCACGCGTGCGTGTGTGTGCTTGCTTCTCACTGACAGACATTGGTTTGGATATAGTAGTTTGAAATTTTCATGTTTGTTTTTCTTGTGACTTATATTTCTTAATTTTTCAGGGTGAGAATGTGCTGAATGTTTTTCATTGAAACAATATCATTGACATTGTAGAACTCAAGTGAAAAGTCACTGTGTAGGGTACAACAACACCAGTATTCCCTGCCAACAACACTGATGTTTTAACCATGGTTCACTTAGACTTTTGAGAAAAAAAAATGCTGTTAAATATATTAAATTGAGAGTTTTTTAAATGGAAAGATATTGAACAAAATCCTTATCGACCTTGGAAGCAGATTACTGGGTCTAGCAACAAAATTTCCAAATCTGATTCTACATTAACGTATACTTTATCCTTTATTTGAAAAAATTTAGACACTAAACTAAGTTAACCTTTATTGAGGAAATCTTTGTAAATTAATAGGAGCCGTAAACATAAATTTATATATTTCGAGCGTATTGGAAATTACATGTTGAAAATTACATGATTTGAACTTAATAATTAAATAAGCCTTTTGCTACCTATACTTCTAGTGTTTGTATTTAATGATGTAACTTTTTTCTTAAATGTTTTATGTAAGTCAAATATTTTATTTATTCATATTGCTTCCCTCAACTTGTCTTCCTTAAAGAAGTTCACTATATCACAAAACATTTTTTATGTAGGCATGAAACTTGACAGTAATTCCTGACCCACCGTTAAAGATACTGAGTTGGATTGTTACTTCAACTGGGCTCTGACAGTTTTTACTACTCTGATGTGGCTCAGGATTACATTGTGGTTCTAGTCTTACATGCTTTAAAGTAGCTTTATATTGGGCTTTACTTTCTATATATTCTTACCCATCATAGCCTTTCCCTCTACCTCTCTCGAGGACAAAACTTACTGTCCATCCTTCCCTCCCTTCTTCCCTCTGTGAGTCTTACTTTCATTCTCCCTTCCCTTTCCTTCTCTGCTCTTTCCGCCCCTTTTCTTCCCACCCCATCTCCTATCCTCCCCTCCCTATCCCATCCCATCCCATCCAGTCTCTAAGATCTCCTATTATGAGTTGCAAGGTGTGATCAAACAATATGGTGAATGTTTAAAAAAAATTTAATTTAAAAGACAAAATGCCATTAATCCCCTTCAAAATACTCCCCCTTGGTTCGAACACACTTATCCCATTGTTCTTGCCACTTTCTGAAGCAGCTCTGGAAGTCCTCTTTCATGAGTGTCTTTAGTTGCTCTGTCGTGGCTGCCTCGATGTCCTGAATCATTTTGACTTTGGGGAAGAACCAGAAGTCACACGGTGCCAGATCCAGTGAATAAGGTGGATGAGGATGAGGACACACTGTAATAGATTTTTTTTTTTAAGATTTCATTGGGGAAAGGGAATAGGACTTTATTGGGGAACAGTGTATATTTCCAGGACTTTTTTTTTTGTATTGGGGAACAGTAGTATGTTTTTCCCAGGACTCATCTGCTCTATCCAAGTCAGGTTGTTCTTTCAATCTTAGTTGTGGAGGGCACATCTTCAGGTCCAATCGCCGTTGTTAGTTGCAGGGGCGCAGCCGACCATCCCTTACAGGAGTTGAACCGGCAACCTTGTGGTTGAGAGCCCACACTCCAACCAACTGAGCCATCCGGGAGCTCAGCAGCAGCTCAGCTCAAGGTGCTGTGTGTTCAATCTTAGTTGCAGGGGGCGCAGCCCACCATCTCTTGCGGGAGTCGAATTGGCAACCTTGTGGTTGGGGCACAGCTTGCTGGCCCATGTGGGAATCGAACTGGCAGCCCTGTTGCCCAGAGCTTGGGCTCTAACCAACAGAGCCACCAGTCTGCCCCTGTAATGTTTTTGACAGAAATTGCCATATACCCGAAGCGATGTGACACGGAGCATTGTCATGATGGAACATGATTTACAGCATGCTTTTAAACACACCTCTCAACTGTAGTTCACACCTGACTGACTGCATTGAACAAGTTGAAACTTGTTCAAGGTTCGATGCACTGCTTCCCATATTGAAGATCCTGCCTTTCCGTCGCATGGCACTCGGCAGCAGCATTCACCATGTTTTGTGATCAAAACTGAAAGGCAGGCTCCATGTGACACATCGCTTCTGGCACGGCAATTTCTGTCAAATATAAACATTACGGTGTGTCCTCATCCACCTTGTTCACCGGATCTGGCGTTGTGTGACTTCTGGCTCTTCCCCAAAGTCAGAATGGCCACGATAGGAAAACGTTTTGAATCGATTCAGGACATCAAGGCAGCCACAATAACGCAACAGAAGACGCTCATGAAAGACGCTTTAGAAAGTGGCAAGAACAATGAGATACATGTATTCAAAGCGATTGGGAGTGTTTTGAGGGGGATTAATGGAAATGTGTCTTTTACTGTAATACATTGTTTAAAATTTAAGCATTCACTGTATTGTTTGATCACCTCATAAATGCTCTATAAGTCATTGTTATACTGTATTGTTTAGGGAATAATGACAAAGTCTGTACAGATTCAGTACAGATAGGACCATTGTAGGCTTAACTACATTGTAGGCATAACTACGTCAGCAACAACATAACATTTTTTTCAAATATGTTTGATTCATAGTTGGTTGAATCCAGAAATGAGGAACTGGTGGATACAGAGGGAAAACCATATTATCTCATACTTATCACTCCATAGTATGTCCTAACTGTTCTGCTTGTCTTTAATGTTGATATGTTATTTATATTCTTACCTTAAATATGTTCGTTTACTTGTCCTTTATTTCTCATACACAGGGAAGAGTGTTCTATGGCTTCTAGTATATGTAGTATGATTATAAGCACCATTTGGTGATGGTGCTACTTTTTAGTTAGTCTAAGGCCTAGATGAAGGTGGAAGATTTTAGATTTTTTTTTTTGACACAATAACAACTCTGTAGTTCCTGTCTTGGATAAACGTGACTGCCTTTCGTTAGCAAGCATTATTGATTCCCTTGTACACAGTAGGTATTCATAACTTTTAATTCATTTGAATGACAAGAGGATGTTTTATATTAGTCTAGCCACGTAGGGATTTGGCATGTCTTTCAGAAATGGCATGCCAGGTCTTCATTTATTCCCTGCTTTACAGGTCAGAGAGAGAAAAATGACAACTGTGTATGTGGGATCAATTTTGGTCAAGCCCGTTGGCAAAATAGCCAGCAGACATTCTTGGGGGAATGCTCAGATGTACACTGCCCGTGCTGCTGCAATCTCTGGGGCAAGAACAGTAGTTGAGAGGGGCTGCAAGGAAGCCTCTTTCCAAACTATATTCTTTACCCATAACTCTCATAACTGGGTTTTTCTCAATGAAAATGATGTCATATAGCGTGAATTGTTGATCTCTATAGTCTGTGCTCTGAAGTTATTTACATCCAAATTGAAGGATGATTCATTCTGTAATTCTGAACATTCTTTGTATGGCTAAAATTGTTACCAAATTTAAAACCTGAGAGCCTCGAATTTACAATTTATTGTCAGATATCCACGTGCCAATTATAGGTTAGCAATGGGATGTTCTATGTTATGGCTAGCTGCCTGGCACAGCTGCTGTCAGACAAAGAATACAGGCTTTGGAACTAGGTCAATCTGGGTTTGAATCCTCTTTTAACACTTGTTGAGCAAAATTTCTGAGCCAGTGTCCTCTTAACCTTAAATGTGAAAATAATAGTCCTACTTTTAAGTGTTTTTGTGACATGTAATGACAGTGGTATACAAACATTTAGCAGTGTACCTAGTATTTAATAAATAGTAGCTATTACAATTCTTAATATTATTAATACATAGTTTGAATAGAAGTTGAAAATAAATTAGTTTTTAATCTTCACTTCAGAAAAATGTAGTTGGGCCTCTCTGATGGTCTTTAGAAAGAAGGTATTCTAAAATATTTTATTTTTTGAAGGTTGGTACAGAGAATTGATAGTTTATTAATATGTTATTTATGTTTTTGAAATAGAACAACTTGGTCAAATGAGTGTTTCCAAACCCAAAGTTGAAATAAAAATATTTACATCTATGGTTTACAACAGGGGTGTCCAGACTTTTTTCAACGTTTTTCACCAACGGCCATATGAGGTAAAATACACAAACAGCCGGGCCACTCACTCGAGGTGAAGTACGTATTGCCTCACCTGGTTTATTTAAGTAAACTAAATATATTTTTTGAATTTGCTGCGGGCCAATAAAAAATGGATTGCGGGCCGCAGTTGGCCTGCGGGCCGCAGTTTGGACACCCCTGGTTTAGAGTAATCATTACACAAGAGACTTTATGGGGAAATGGGACTTTACTAAGGCTTGAAAGTTAGAAGTAGGCTTGAGACTTAGAAGACGAAGCCAACATAAGCAAAAGTATAGAGTTAAGAATATGCACAGCTTACCTAGGGGCCAGTGAATAGACAGGTTAGTCCTCCCAATTGAACAGTGCTTAGGAGAGAAGCAAGTTCTTCCAGTTTTCATAAGGGAGACAAGACACGTCTGCAAAAAAGGTCTCACTGAGGATGGGGAGAGCCAAAGGCATTTGTATTAATTGAATGGAGTGTTAGTTGGTGACGGCTGTAGTCAGGGGAGAATTCTTATAGGATGTGAGACACAAGCTTCATAAGAGAGTAGCAGAGTAAACTTTGTAAAATGTTTAAAATATTATAATCAAGTTAAATATCTGCTGTACATTTATTCCATTTTTTCACTACGAAGACTAAATTATTTCCCGCCAACTTGCTTGTGGCCAGGTTACATACCTTCAGTCAGTCTTTTTTTCTGTTTGCAAATCTCCTTACCTCCATCCTTGAGGAAGAACAAAACATCAATAGGGACAAACTAAATAAAATCAGCATGCATCTCCAAAAGGGGCCATATGTGTGCCAGAGCTGGGCCTGCAAAGTTCTGCATTCATGGAATATTACTGTAGGCTTTAGGTCTTGAGATCTGGTTAGTGGTGTGAATGTTAGGGCCTCAGAGAGGAAGGGAGGAAGGTACCTGTCTTTGGGGACTATGGCATCACTGGATGTGATTCAGCAAAGGCTGGGAGACTAATCAACATCTTAGAGCGGCAGGCAGCCTGACATGAAAAAAGAGTAGCGGTTGGCCATATTAGCAATTACTTGAAAAGTACTGTGCCTTTGCTTTCAGGGACAGCCTGTGTTTTCAGCTTTCTAAAGAATACAGAAAGGGCAAGCAGCCTCTGGGGGGGTGGGGGTGGGTGTACCAGGCCCTTCTTTTGCTCAAGGAACTTGGGAAACTCAAACATCCCTTTAAGCCTCTTTCAACTCATGTCTTCTAGAGGGGTGAGGGCTTCCAAGTCCTTAAATCTCTTTGCCTGAATGTACTTGTACACACTCTATAGATCTAAATAGGATAAGAAAAAAGAGGTGAATGTGCTACGAGTGAGACCAAGTTGGGAGAGTGGGGGGCCAGTTGTTGACTCTTCCCCCTGGATGCTGAAAAAGTACCTCATAAGGGGACTTCAGAACAGAGGTGGAGCTCCCCTCGAATGAATGAACTCCAAGCCCTAGAATCTTAAATACTGCGAGGATTCATTAAAGCCCATTGGGGAGGTCTGGTGACCCTTACATTTCATGTTTTGGTTTAGTGCACTAGGAGGTCACCATCAGTTACCTGTCTTAACTTCTTGCTGACTTCCCATGACTCTGTGTGCCCCAAAGCTTTCTTCTCTTTCTATGTTGGGGGCAGATAGGTATCTAGGAGCTGCAAGAATTTTTAAACTTGGTTTTTAGAGAATAAGGAAAAAAAAATTTGGCAAAACTTTGCTGATAAGTTTATCAGAGACTGGAAGTTGAGAAACTACATGGTTTTGTGCCTGACATTCAGAATTGGCACCAGTAGCAGTGATGTTTTGGGGGGGAACAAAATGTATTCAGATAAGTTTCAGAGATGAAAATATAATAAATTTGTTAACTAGAAAATTATTCGCATTAAAGTAGTGGGAATATTGAATATTGATTGAACTTATTAAATAGATATTATCTGATAATCAACATAGTATCCTATCTCTTATTTATCTTTATATTTCTGGCCCTCAGTATAGAGTCAGACCCATGGTAGGCTCTTGGTAGGTGTTTGATGAGTGAATTTGGCTATATTTAAAAGAAACAGTCTCAGTCCATGGCAGTACAGCTAAATGATGGAGGCAGTCTTTCCCACCAAGCTCTCATGATGATCTTTTAAAATAGCATTAGGTGCCTACTGTCATTCTAATGGAATTGTCAGGAGATAAAACTGATTTGCCGTCTTGTATCTTAAGCATAAATTTGTACTACCTTAGAAATTAAATTTGTGTTTATTGTTAATGATTGAAAATTGATGCCCTCCCAGGTTATTTTGCCATTTTAAATAAAACAGCCTTGTGTACTCCTTTCAAGTTTTTGTTATTTCCCCCAATGGAGGGTTCCTGCTAATCTATAGAAGTTATTTTCTTGGGTATGGCAACTCCAAAAGTTAAATCCTTTTGTGCTGACCTATAATTTATTGTCAAAGTTCATTGAGTATGCAAGTGATAAATTTAATTTTTGTCCTCCACACTAGTCTGCATTAAGAAGTCTGCTTTGCACACAAGAGATGTATTTGAGTTTTACTTTCCTAGCAGTTTTGAAAATTTGTCCTTTGAGTAACTTCCTAAAATGACTTTTTAATATTTTTTTTAAATAGTCATTGATTGTATTTGTTATGACTCCAAAATAAGAAACATATTGTAATCCAGTATGTGTGTATATAACAGGGTAGTCCTATATTTTTAACTGTGTGATTTTTATTTTTGAACGCAGCTGAATATAATGAATTGTTGACATATTTATGCTGTAGTTTTTTCTCAGTTGATTCACAGTACTTAGGTTTCATGTGAATATTTCTATTTATTAATTTCTAACAAAGCAATTGAAATTCCTTTTAAGGGCACAATTAGAGAACGAAAAGAAGAAAAGAGAAATAGCAGAAAAGGAAAAGGAAAGAATAGAACGTGAAAAGGAAGAGCTAATGGAACGTCTAAGGCAAATTGAAGAACAGACATTGAAAGCCCAGAAAGGTAAAAGTTTCTTTTTGACACTGGATTCAAAATTGTTGCTCTGTTGTCAGATAGTAGTGTTTCTTTACTACTATTAAATCTCATTTGTCATATAGAGAATAATTAATTTAATTAACCAAGTTAAACTTAGTTGAATCACATCATAACCATGTTTAACTAAGGCATATTCAACTATGCAACGTTCATTTATTCTTTCTTTCATTTACTACATATTTTCATGTGTACTCTTACGTATTGTAAGTGATTAAATATATTAATTTCTTCCTCTTGTTTAGGGTTCCATAAACAAAAACACATTTTTAATACTTTGTATTGAAAATGCGTTAAACAAAAGCATTTATGCAGTGCTTTATGGATAGTTAAGTACTTCAAAGCATCTAAGTAGTTTAAGGCATGTTAAGCTATTCTGACTATGTAAACTGTTTTGGAACTCAGTCTCTAAATTTGATTTCAGTGTGTTAAAAAATACACAACACATACAAGTGTTGTGAAGAACCTAATTCTTAGGCAGTATGAAAATGTTCCAGTGTATGGAAAGGATACATTGGATTTAGAGAGTGTGGTTTATATTAAGTAACTCTAGGATATACTAGTTTCAAACAACAATAGTGGGGAGAAAAAAGGTATTGAGCAAAAGAAGATGTTTTCCTCCTTCCTAAGCAGCAGGATCTCAGGGTTACAATAAAATCTACACTATTTATAAAACTAGAACTAATAACTGCTTTCCTGACAAATACTAGAACCAGTCATGAGTTCTGTTGGAAACAGAATAAGGTTGTTACTGTCTTTAAAGTTTATTAAATAATAACCTTACTTAAGGTTTATTTTTATTCCTTATACCAGCTTGCTGTGGTGGGGCGATGCTCTTGAGCAGTGGGTAGAATAATTTGCAAGTAAGTAGCTAGAGGAGGATGTCACAGAAATTGCTATAAATCCACAAACTGGTTGATCATTCCAATTCCAAGAGGATTGGAAATAATATTTTTAAGGGCAGAAATAGAAAAAAACCTGAATTTTAATCTGTTGGATTCATTAGAAGCCTCACTTCTCAGAGCTAGAAAAGACTTAGAAACTATTTAGTTCAAAACGCAGAGGTAGCAGAGACTTGTTCACAGGCCACAACGTAAGGGCAGACAGAACTTGTTTCCTGACTTCCAGCTTGATGCTCTTTCTACCAGTCTAGTTGCCTTTCATTAATTAAAACAGACATTCATGAAGTGCCTATTTTGTGCTGCATTTTAGGAATACAAGTACATAGCATGCATGAGAGTGATGTCTGTGTGGTTGGCAGAAATACGATATATACATAAAAATATTAATAAAGTGAGGTAATGTGTACTGAGTGCGATGTGAATAGTATAAGCAATAGTTTTAGGGGAAGAATGTGGGAAAAAACAACCCTGAAATGTACTAAAGTATGTTTTAAAAAAAGCTTAAAGAATTTATGATCGTGGTCTGATTTTAAAGAAAAGATTGA
This sequence comes from Rhinolophus ferrumequinum, assembly GCF_004115265.2. Taxonomy (NCBI): domain Eukaryota; kingdom Metazoa; phylum Chordata; class Mammalia; order Chiroptera; family Rhinolophidae; genus Rhinolophus; species Rhinolophus ferrumequinum. The sequence continues at coordinate 78,723,112 of NC_046294.1, read as the reverse complement.
TTGATAGCACTTTTTCATTTACGTAATACCTTTTCTGAGAGAATAGCTACTTACTAAATTTTCAATCTCATTTATTTAGGATGTATAATAAAAATATTAGTGATTTACACACAGAAAACTACTCAAGTAAAGAAGCGCTAAAGAGTATAAGGAAGATAGAACACAAAAAAGAATATACAACATCCCTATCAAGACAATTTCAAATCAGTCATCTTAAGACAAACAAAGGACATCTAATTGGTTTTTTGTTTTTTTTTTACCCTAACAATAAAGCTTTCCCAGGCTGTCCTAACTGCATGATTGTCTTGTAATTTATGCTAAATTCTCATTCTAATGCAGTAACTCTGACTATATTTAAGTCATGATATTTAGTAAATAAACTTAAATTTTTTCATTTGAGAAGAACTTTTTCTATACTTCCTTATTGTCATTTCTAAAAAATAAATTATTGAAGTAATTATTTAAAATGTCACATCAAATAGAATCATTCTGCTATTTTACATTTCTCTAATTCATCATTTTTAAATTATTTATCGTTTTTTAACCACTATAAGATCTATTAATGACTATATTTGAGATATAATACAGCCAGACGTGCATTCAGTCACTGTTATAACAAGTAACAAAATGAATTCTCACCTTCAAAAAGACAAACCACGAGAAATAGTTGGGGTATAGTGATTTCATTCTGGATACTTATTAAGTACCCAGTGTGTACTAGACACTGTTCTTAACATATAATAAAAATCATTTTACTATGTAGTTTTAAGTGCAGTGAGGGAAGTAAGCATGTTGATGTGATGAAAGTAGTAATGGTAGTTGTGAGTAGGAGGGGGTTGTCCATTTTAGGTATACATTGTTTACAAATAGGAGCCAAGCTCTAATTCTGCATTAGACTAGAATATGACCATCAGCAAGTCATTTTAACTTCTCAGTTTTCTTCCATTCCTAATTGCTAAAATAATAATCTCTAACTTAATTTTCTGAGATTTTTTTTCAAATTTATAGATAGGTTAAAAAAATTTGTTTTTCATTGAAGTATAGCACAGGTCGAGTAACGTGCATACCTTTCAGGTGTAAGGCTCTATGAATTTTTACAAAGCAAATTTATTTCTGTGACTACCCAAAATAAGACACAGAACGTTCTCTGTACTCAGGGAACCTCCCTGTATCCCTTTCCAGTTATATTTTCACCCCAAATGTGTCTTATTTTATTCTGATTTATATCATCATAGAGTTTAGTCTTACCTATTTTTTTTCTAGTATCTTTGTTGAGATATAATTCATGCACCATACAACCATTTAAAGTGTTCAATTTAATGGTTTTTAGTATATTCTTAGAATTGTGTGATCAGCACAATTTTAGAACAATTTCATCACCCCAAAAAGAAATCCCATACCCTTTAGTAGTCGCTCCCATTTCTTCCCAATCCTCTCTCCCCCAGCCCTAGGCCACTACTAATCTACTTTCTATCTCCATAGACTCGCTTGTTCTAGACATTTCATATTAATGGAATCATGCAAAATGTCGTCTTTTGTGATTGTTTTTTCGCTGAACTGAGCATTCTTTCAGGGTTCCTCCATGTTGTAGCAGACCAAGCACAGCATTCTTTTTTGTTGCTGAGTAATATGCTATGGATTTAAATTTTTCTTATTCATCAGTGTTTGATGACATTTGGGTTGTTTCCACTGTTTGTCTATTGTGAATATACTGGTATGTGTACTAGTAATTGTACACATTCATTCGGGTGTCCCATTTCTGTTGGGTGTAAACCAGGGAGTGGTATTGCTGGGTTACATGGTAACTCTACGTTTAACTTTTTGAGGAATTGCCAAATTGGTTTCTAAAGCCACTGTACCATTTTACATTGCCACCAGCAATGTATGATTTCTCCACATCCTTACAAACACTTAGTAATGGTTGTGTTTTGGATTATATAATAGTTATTCTAATGGGTGTGAAGTGGTTTTGATTTGTATACTGGTTAATGATATTTAACATCTTTCCATATGCTTATTGGCCATTTATATATCTTCTTTGGAAAAACTGATTTCAAATTTCCTGCCCATTTTTCAATTATTTATCTTTTTGATGTTGAGGCTTAAGAGTGTTTTATATATGTGGATACAAGTCCCTGATCAGATATCAGATACATGATTTACAAATATTTTATCCCATTCCATGGTTGTCTTTTCACTGTGTTGATGCTGTTCTTTGAAGCCCAATGCTATTAAATTTGGATGGAGTCCAGTTTAGTTTTTTTCTTTTGTTGCTTGTGCTTTTGGTGTCATACCTAAGATTAGTCTTGCCTGTTTTTTGTTTTTTGAGTTTTTTTTTAAATTTTATTGGGGAACAGTGTGTTTCTCCAGGACCCATCAGCTCCAAGTCAAGTCATTGTCCTTCAGTCTAGTTGTGGAGGGCGCAGCTCAACTCCAGGTCCAGTTGCCAGTTGTTAGTTGCAGGGGGCGCAGCCCACCATCCGTTGTGGGAGTCCAACCATCAACCGAGGACATGCTCCAACCAACTGAGCCATCTGGCCACCCGGGAGCTCAGCGGCAGCTCATTGACCTCATTCTACTTGCAGAGGACGCAGCTCTCTGGCCCATGTGGGACTTGAACTGGCAGCCCCGCTGCCCAGAGCTCGTGCTCTAACCAACTGAGCCACCCGTCCACCCCCATAGCACATGTTTTAATTTTGGGGAGGTATACCCTAGGAGTGGGATTGCTAGATAACAGGTACACTCAGCTATAGTAGATAGTGCTGCCATTTTCCCAAAGTAATTGTATCAGTTTTCATTCCTACCAATAGTGAATGAAAGTTCGTTTGCTCTATATCTTCACCATTTCTCCCACCCCTTGTTATTGTCAGAGTTCCTTTTTTGTTTTGTTTGTTTAGTCATCCTAGTGAGTACAGTGACTACAGTACATTGATGATGAGCACAGTACGAAGGTGAGAACCTTTGCAGGTACTTGTAACGATCTGGAAAGTGCCTTTTCACATCTTTTGTCCACTTAAAAATACTGAATTTTCTTCTTTTTCTGATTGATTGGTGGGAGTTCTTTACGTGTGTTGTAAAAAACCTTCTCTCCATGGTTTACCTTTTTACTCTAAATGGTGTCTTTCTTTCTTTTTTTGGGCGGGGGGAAGGGGAACAGGACTTTATTGGGGAACAGTGTGTACTTCCAGGACTTTTTTCCAAGTCAAGTTGTTGTCCTTTCAGTCTTAGTTGTGGAGGGCGCAGCTCAGCTCTAGGTCCAGTTGCCGTTGCTACTTGCAGGGGGCGCAGCCCACCATCCCTTGCGGGAGTCGTGGAATTGAACTGGCAGGCTTGTGGTTGAGAGCCCACTGGCCCATGTGGGAATCGAACTGGCAGCCTTTGGAGTTAGGAGCACAGAGCTCCAACCGCCTGAGCCACCGGGACGGCCCCTCAATGGTGTCTTTTAATGAAGAGAAGTTCTTAATTTTAATTCCATTTATCACACTCTTTTCCTTATCGTTGTGAATGTTATTCTGTACTACCTTCTAGAAACTTTGTTTTACCTTTCACATTTAGATCCACAGTTTATATGTAACATTTTTGTAAAGATCAAGGTTTCTTTTTTCCACGTATATTTCCAATTGACACAGACTCTTTTATTGCAAAGATTGTTCTTTCCCATTGTACTACAGCATCACCTTTGTCACAAATCCAAAAGACTGTATATGTATAGGTCTGTTTGTACACTCTGTTTTGTTCTGTTTACGTTATTTATCCTATTGCCAATGCCATGCTGTTCAGTTACCAGTTGTATCTAGCAAGATTTGTAACTGATAGGTGTACTACAACAAAATACATGGAATCATTACACAGTAGGAAGCACGTTTCAAAGACAAGACAACTCTTGGGCTTACCTATGACTTATATTTTACATTTCCCTTTATGTCACTAATTACTGTTAACACACTATATACTTTTGTAAATTATAAACCTGAAATTGAAGAAAAGGAAATAATTACTTGAAAAACGTATTATAGGAAGCCATTTAGTTTATAACAGGGCATACTAAATCTCCAGAAGAGTTTAATATCTGCCAAGACTGGACTCCTTGGTTTGAGTCAACAGTTGGGATGTTCTGCGTGTTTTACAGCACGTGCCCTCTTCCCCTGTGGTATTGCTGGGTGTAGAAACTACACATCGCTTTTCCTCGCATCTTCTACAGCGCCCCACTCTAGTTATTCATAATCTTTTTCTGAATAGAGAGCTTCTGAAGAGGAACTTCTGGAGCTGAAAAGTCCAAGAGAGGAAGATCAGTTGTTGGGATGACTTTGCCACAAATTTCTGTGGGTTGAAGATTCGTAACTGTTTCTGAATATGGCTTTTCTTCTGGGTCCCCCACCCTCCAAGTCTGGCCTTTTCAGATGTTCTTTCTTAAACCTTTCATTCTCAGCTATAGGAGGAACTTCCCATGCTCTCCACATTTACATTTTTGCTAATTTTTTGGTGGTTATGTATTATCTTTTGGGTGGGGGGGGGTGCTTTTGTTTCAATGCATGGTTCTTGTGGCTCACTGTTTTGCTGAAATAAAATTAATAGTATATCTGGGTCTCTAAGAGCTCCTGAATTTTTAGCAGACATTTCTCTGTGGAGGGGCTTTGGATTGTGGACCTTAAATGTTAAAGGTAAAATGAAAGTTCTAGGGGCCGGCCTGGTGGCTCAGGTGGTTAGAGCTCCATGCTCCTAACTCCGAAGGCTGCCGGTTCGATTCCCACATGGGCCAGTGGGCTCTCTACCACAAGGTTGTCAGTTCAATTCCTCAAGTCCCGCAAGGGATGGTGGGCTCCGCCCCCTGCAACTAAGATTGAACACGGCACCTTGAGCTGAGCTGCTTCCCGGATGGCTCAGTTGGTTGGAGCATGGGCTCTCAACCACAAGGTTGCCAGTTCGATTCCTCGACTCCCTCAAGGGATGGTGGGCTCTGCCCCCTGCAACTAAGATTGAACACGGCACCTTGAGCTGAGCTGCCGCTGAGCTGGATGGCTCAGTTGGTTGGAGCGCGTCCTCTCAACCACAAGGTTGCCGGTTCAACTCCCGTAAGGGATGGTGGGCTGGGCCCCCTGCAACTAGCAACTGCAACTGGACCTGGAGCTGAGCTGTGCCCGACACAACTAAGATTGAAAGGACAACAACTTGACTTGGAAAACAGGCCTGGAAGTACACACTGTTCCCCAATAAAGTCCTGTTCCCCTTCCCCAATTAAAAAAAAAAAATCCTTAAAATGAAAGTTCTAGAAGATAGCAAAAGAGAATAAGTTAATAACCCTTGGGTAAAGACTGATAAATTGAACTTTTTTATTATAAATGGGACTCTGGCCCTTGGCATCTTTGCAGAGGATTTGTATGATGCCTAAAGATTAGTTCCTACACTGATTGTCAGTGTTCCTCTGGACTTTGATTCTTTCCTCATACTTTGCTTTTTTCCCAGCTCTCCTGGATAAGCAGTCGTCATAGTTACTTTAATGACATTGTTTGCCAACTCCAGTATAATCCATTATACTGAATAACCTCTGGACCTATTCTGTAGTCTGCTTTTCTTTTTTGGGGGGCGTGGATTTGGAGGGGGTCATTTGGTCCCATCTCCTGGTATGCCCTGTAATTTTGGTTGAATGCCTAACATTGTATATGAAAAGTTATAGAGGCTTTGAATAATGTTATTTTCCTTTAGAGAGGATTTAATTTTCTTTTGACAGGCAGAATATGTGCAGATCACCTTGATGGTGTTGAACTGGGTCTCGGGCTTTGTTAAGGTTGGTCTCTTTCTGGTTTTTCTCTCACTGCTAGGCTATAGCCCTTTGGGGGTGTCATCTGAAAGACTGCATATTTACGAGGGCCTTTCCATCTCAGAGAGCTCTGAACTCCAACCTTTGACTCCGCAGCTGCAAGAGAGTGTCGACCTCTCTGTACCTCCTTAGCCTCTTATAGCTGTTTTGTGCTTGTTTACTAACCCCATATGTGTACATTTTAGGAGTTGCACATCTTGAGGGGAAATAGCATGCAGATTTTAGGGCTAACTTTTCTATTCACTCCTCTTCAGGATCTTGGCCTCCCAAGCCTTGGATGCCTTGGCATCCCCCACACAGAAAACAAGCAAATACACGATGCACACAGAAAAATACATTCTTGTTTGCGTTTCTTTATTACACAGAAGGCAGCATATTACATATATCCTTTTACACGTTGCTGTTTTCAATTAATGTAATCTTGAAAGCCATTACATATGTAATCATAGAGCCCTTCCTTACTTTTTTTTATGGTGACATAATACTCCATTGCTTAGATGTAGTACAGATGTTTTAAAATTGCTTTTTCAGTGAGTAATTTGTAATCACATTCTTCTGTGATTTCTAATAATTTTGATTATGGAATTTTTATTTGTGTTTTTACAGTAGTATTAGTTCATTTCCCTGGGTAAAAAATGTGGAATTTAATAAACTGTTCTCCTAGACTGGAAAGAGGAAGAAAAATCCATAATCTTTTTGGGATATTTTGTTTTAATACTTTTACTAATACTATTGCAGTTATATAGCTTCTAAAGTTTGCCCTCAGGATAACATATCATTTGGCTTGCAAAATATTAGACCTCTCAAAATCAAGTAATGCCTGATTAAGAAAGAGAACCTTTCACAAATTTTAGTAGCTTGAACTTGGGATAACTTCCCTGATGTACTCCCAATTAAACATCATAACCATCTACATCAATGTAATGCTATTATTGAGAGAAGCAATTTATTCTTGCAACTGTTAACCTTCGTCCTTAAAGAAACGATAACTCTAAAAGAAGCCAGATTCCTTTTCTCACGTGCCATGCCAGACTTCAAAAATTGTAGGTTTAAGATTTTTATGAACCAGATAGGTAAAACATTGATATCATTCACTTTTCTCTTTGAGTCTTTCTCTGCGTGGGTTCTAACTGGATCCAAGGTCTGGAGGGATATTTGTTGCATAGAAATACCCTAATTCATATGTTTACAAACTTTCTGTAAAGGGCCAGATAGTAAATATTTTAGGCTTTGCAGGCCCCACGGTCTGTGTTGCAGCTATCAACTCTGCCATTGCAGCATGAAAGCAGTCATATACAATATCTAAATATATAAGAATATTGTGTACCCTCATTGAATGAGGGTGTATATTACAATAAATTGTTACATACAAAAACAAGTCATTGGGTTGGGTTTGGTCAGTGGGCCATAGTTAGCCAGTCTTTGTTCTAACTCAATTAACTGGAGAGGAAAGAAACAAGAGAAGTCATTTATGGAATATATTGCTATTCAAAACCTTCCTTTCTAGAAGAGACTAGAGTTAGATTTGAAGTATTTAGTTCATTTGCAGCATTTAAAAAAATTTAGACTTTTGTATAATCCTTAATATGTCACAAAACAACTATTGCCTTGTCTATCATTTTTTAAATTGCTATTATTACAGAAAAACTGATAGGAAATAATGAATATTGGGGGATATTTATTTTAAAATTTAACCTTCTAACCCAAATTTATTTTTATTTTTGTCTCATAGTCCAGAAAGAATTTTTATTTAGAGAGAAAATGAAGCATTGTTTTTATTTGCAATGAAGCGTTTTTTTCATGAGTTATTTGTTTGCTTGTTTAGATGAATGAATGATAAAGTCATGTGCTTTGTGGACTTTCATTTTATATATCAGTCAACCAGATGGAAAGAACGATCATAAGAGATGTCCAAGTTTTAGAGGGCAAAGTCTAAAATGAATAATCTTAGAATTTAGCTATGGTAACATTCAGCATTATATATATTTCATCTTTATAGCCAGATAGCCACATAGAATTTTTATATTATTTTGTCAAGAATTTAAAGCCTAACCGAAGTCATTTTTCTTCCCAAACCCCTGAAAACCTCCGAAGTCTTAACTGCAATTACTTAAATTAGTTCTGACCAAAGCAACGAAATTAAGAACAGTAAAGAGAAACGTGTAAACTACAGTACAAATGTCATAACATGGATTTTCAATTTTTCTTTTCTAAAGTGTACAGAATGGAGTGTCATTCATTCTTTGTAGGATATTGCATCCTAATAGGTGGCCTTCTATAGTCTTTTGTCACAAAATGTTTTTGTTATTAACCAAGAATTGTCAATATTTAAAATTAGTACTTTTTAACTCACTAAATATTTTTGGCTTTGTGCTAGTAATATTTTCATTTTCATTCAACACATTGGAATAAGAAAAGAGAAAATTAACTTTATGATCTGTACACTTAACGATTAAAGTTCATGTCATTCATCCCCAAATATTGTCTCCATGCCTGAGGAATGAATATGTAACAATAACTCAGAATTTTCAATAATTCATATAATTCACATCAAAATTCTTGTTTTAAATCAGTAGGTATTATTTTCAATCTTAATGTCTTGGATTTACTTATAATTAGATGAGTAAAAATTTAGGTAAGTTATATAGTGTGTTATAAATTTTTTAAACATGACAAATTGTTTAGGTCAAAGCTTTGTAGAGTTTACTGTTTTAAAATGGATGTGCTTCTAATTTTATGACATAACTTGAATTACAAAGTATTTTCTTTTTTCGCATTTTTAAATTGTGAAATAGATTTTAAAAAAATTATTAGGCTTTCGCCAAGTTAAAAATGAGGTATATATTCGTTTGTAGACGTGCTAAGTTTTAGAAACTATACAGATTAGATTCCTTGCAACTATATTGGCTTCTTTTAATAATGAGAATAATTGAAATTAATCATTGTGTGGGGGTTGACATACATGTATTTGACAGAACTAGAAGAACAGACTCGAAAAGCTCTAGAACTGGACCAGGAACGAAAACGAGCAAAAGAAGAAGCAGAAAGGCTTGAAAAGGAGCGTCAAGCTGCTGAAGAGGCCAGGGCAGCTATAGCAAAACAAGCTGCTGACCAGTTGAAGACTCAGGAACAGCTAGTAAGGCACCTTAGTTCTAAGAGAAAAAAAATGTAGACAAAACCATGGAGTGAACTTTGTAAAACTAAATATATTATACCTCTGGAAAGCAAACCAAAGATACAAGTCACTAAATAACAAAGGTGGAAATACACCTCAAAATTTTATTTCTACCTTAAAAACAAAAAAACACCGGAAAATGACACAATAAAAGATAAATGGAGCCTATTGCTAACAAAAGATTCTGATTCACAAAAACTTTGCATAAGCCATGTTTTGCTTTAGATAAACTGAGAATATATTCTAATTCCTATAAGAAAACCGTAGACCATAATTGATTGGGATTTTTGTTTGTTTAGTGGACTTGTAAATAATGGGTAATCATGTCACTTTGAAGATCCTGGATTTGAATATTGGTTCAGGCATTTCCTTGCTATGTATGTGTCTTTGGGTCTTTCTGAGCCTCAGATGCCTCTCTTTGAAAAAAGAATACCACCTAATAGGATTATTGGGAAATCAAATGAGATTGTTTGAAAAGTGCTCTTTAACTATAAAGCATTATATAAATACAATTTTTTTTCTTTTGTAGGCTTTAGCAAATACTTTACTGATAAAAGTTAAAAAATAGCTCCTGAGTTGCACATTTTCAAGTTCCTGCTACTGAAATATGAATAACTTCTTGTCAATCGAATAATAATCCTTTCACTTTTTCTCCTTAAGTAGCTCATTATTAGCTCATTAGACTGACTGTGAATAAGATATTTATGATCTTACAGAAATACTACCTTTTTTTTAAAATGGAAGAATATCTCAGAAAAGCATAAAACAACCCAAGTATGTACATTAAAACTTTGGTGACTTAATATAAATTATTGAAAATACATTGATTTTTAGTATTGGTAATTATTTATTTTAGGCAGCAGAACTTGCTGAATTCACTGCCAGGATTGCACTTCTAGAAGAAGCCAAGAAGAAAAAGGAAGAGGAAGCTGCTGAGTGGCAACATAAAGTAATCCTTTATTCCTTCGCTATCATTTATTGAATACCTATTTTGTACCCAGCTTTATGTTGAATTTATAGAGGTGAATATAAGATACTGCTACAAATTTAGAAGGGAAAGATACCTGTGTATATGAATGTGTGTATATTATAGTAAGTATTAATATATTGATGTAAACTAAGTACTTTGGGAACACAGGAGAGGTGATTAATTTCTGTGGAAATGAGGCAGGTGTTGGGGAAACCTGTATATGTTTAGCTGGGTCTTAAATAATAAATTCAGTTTGGGGGTAGAGACGATTGGTAGTTGTTAGAGACTAAAGGAAGTCATTCCAGACAGAGGGAACTACATGAGTATAATAAGCATGAAAGTACACGACAGATTTGAGAACAGCCACTAGGCAAGCAAAGCTTAGAGTATAGGTTTAGACATTTTAGGAGATGAGTCTGGAAAGTTAGAGGGGAAATTAAGTTGCGAAAGGCTTTAAAATAAAAGCCCTGCTCAGGCAAGATGATGGGGAGTATCTGTAGACACAGCTCTGAAGATTTCAAAACGGGATTGTAATATGATCGGTATGGTTTTATAAAAATAACAGTCATTGTGAAGGATGGATTGGGATAGTGGGTAAGATTACTTAAAAGCTAAAGACCCAAACTGAAGACGTGGCAGTGAAAATAAAGAGAACATGAATTGTTGAGTGACAGTTTATGGCAGACTCAAAGGGGTATGGCAACCAAATGATTGGATATAAGGTTGAGTTAGAGGGATCCAATGAAGATGATACTGAGATTTCTAATATGAGTTCCTAAGTAGATGAAACCGCTGTTGTCTGGAATAGCAAGCACACAAGTGAAAAATCAGACTTTAGTTGGAGGAGTGGGGAATATTAGATAATGAGAGTTTAATTCAACTTTAAATAACATGAATTCTGAAATGCGAGTATAATTAAACTTTTTACATAAACTTTTTACATGCAACCTTGTTGTTAAGAGCTTGCACTGTAACCACCTGAGCCATCCAGCCACCCCTCCGGCAGCTCATTGTCTTCAATCTAGCTGTGGAGAGTGCAGCTCACTGGCCCATATGGGAATGGAACCAACAACCCTTTTGTTAAGAGCTCACGCTCTAACCAACTGAGCCATCGGCCGCCCCAAGACACATAAACTTTTAAAAATAATGTATCACAGGGGCAAATCCTGTGAATTGTAGAGATTAGGAAATTCACACAAAGAGTCACATTCCCACAAACTAGGATCGCTGTTTTAACACCTTAGTGCATGTCCTCTCAGGATCTTTTCCTGTTTGCATATGTGTTTCGTACACATAAATATGTTACATATTGTACATACTATCTCATTTTAGTCAATTTTCATCTCATCTAACATTAGACTATATTCAAAAATTTTTTAAATTTGTAAATAATTGACATATAACATTAGTTTCAGGTGTACAACATAATTCCGTATTTGTATCTGTTGCAAAATGATCACCATAATTAGTCACCATACATAGCCATAAATTTTTTTCCTTGTGATGAAAACTTTTAAGATTTACTCTCTTAGAAACTTTCAGATAGACAATACCGTATTATTATGTGGTCATCATGCTGTACATTACATCCACATGACTTATTTTATAGCTGAGAGTTTGTACTTACTAACCCATTTTTCGAATTTCACCCACCCCTGCCTGTTCTCTTTCTCCGTAAGCTCAGTGTTTTTGTTTGTTTTTACATTCCACACATATGTGATATCATGGTATTGGTCTTTCTCTGTCTGACTTATTTCACTTAACATAATGTCCTCAAGGTCCATCAATGTTGTTACAAAAGTCAAGATTTCCTTCTTTTTTATGGCTGAATAATATTCCTGTGTGTGTGTGTGTGTGTGTGTGTGTGTGTGTGTGTGTGTGTGTGTAGATCTACACACACAGCATGTTTTCTTTATCCATTCATCAGTGGACATTTAGGTTGCTTTCATATCTTGGCTATTATAAATAATGCTACAGTGCACATAGGATGCATATATCTTTTCAAGTTAGTGTTTTTGTGTCCTTCGGATAAATATCCAGAAGTAGAATTGCTGGATCCTATGATAATTATACTTAATTTTTTGAGGAGTCTCCATACTGCTCTTCATAGTGGCTGCACAAATTTACACACCCACCAACAGTTCATAAGGGTTCTTTCTTCCTCACATCCTCACCAATACTTGTTATTTGTTATCTTTTTGATAATAGCCATTCAGACAGATGTGAGGTGATGTCTCATTGGGTTATGATTTTTCATTTCCCTAATGGTCAGTAATGTTGGGCACCTTTTCATGTACCTGCTGGCCATTCGTATATCTTTGGAAAAATATCTGTTTAGATCCTCTGCCCATTTTTAATTTGATTGTTTATTTATTTTTAACTATTGAATTGTATGAGTGTTTTATATTATTAACCCCTTATCAGATACATGATTTACAAATATTTTCCCCCATTCAGTAGGTTGCCTTTTAATTTTGTTGATGGTTTCCTTTGCTGTGCAGAAGCTTTTTAGTTTGATGTACTCCCACTTGTTTATCTTTGCTTTTGGTGTCAAATCCAAAAAATCATTGCCAAGACCAATGTTAGTGAGCTTACTGCCTATGATTTCTTCTAGGAGTTTTGTGGTTTTGTGTATGGTATAACATAGTGGTCTAGTTTTTTCTTTTGCATATAGCTGTCCAGTTTTTACAACACCATTTGTTAAAGGACTGTTGCTTCTCCATTTGTGTATTCTTGGCAGCTTTGTCATAAATTAATTGAACATATATGTGTGGGTTTATTTCTGGGCAGACTGTATTCAAAGCTGACCCCAAAAGTCTTTTATAGCTAATTTGCTAGGCCAGTGTCCAAAGTAGGACTTTGCTTTGTATGTGTTTGCTCTAAGTCTATTTTAAGGTAGGACAGTTCTTCTTTTTATGATATTGATTTATTGAAAGGACTTGAAGATTTTCCCTCCTCCTGTATTTGTCTAGTTGCTTTTCCATGGTCTTATTCAGCTTGTCTTTTTATCATCAGTATTTCCTGTAAAGTGAAAATTAGACATAAAAGTTTGAAGGATTCAAGTTAGAAGTTTTTGGCTATAGCACCTCATAGGTGAAACTTCCATATAATTTATCATTCAAATTGGAGTATTTTTGAAAGTGAAAGGGGGTGTTAATAATTACACCAGGACAAGAGTGTAAAGCAGAACTTTCCAGGCAAACCAGCACAATGTGATCACCCTAATAATTGGGGATGTTGAATGCTTACTGTTTTAGCATATCAGAAGACACTTAATATCTAGTTAACTCCCCATTAGTGATTTTAATTGACTATTGGATTAGAGTAATTATAGTCTGATTCCTTAATTGTCTGGTTACATTTTTCCTCTTGTGACTAAAATGTAATCTATTAGGTATGGCATCCTTTGGCATTATACTAATATCCATTTCTCATCAACCATTCGCAGAACAGTTTTAGCAGCAATTGATAAACATTGCCAGAATTAATCATTTTATTAGGGTTTCCAGAGTAATGTTTTTCAATTCTATCACTGCTACCTGCTGGCATTCTTCTATAAAAACAGAGCTTTCATCAGTCGGGCTTATTTTCATTACCCTGCAATATAGCTTTTATTAGGAAGGAAGGATAACTTGATTCTTTTAATTACCAGTTTTTGAAGTAAGTTGCTGATAAACTTATTTTTAATGTTCAGGCTTTTGCAGCCCAGGAAGATTTGGAAAAGACCAAAGAAGAGTTAAAAACTGTGATGTCTTCCCCCCCTCCACTTCCACCACCACCAGTAATTCCTCCAACAGAAAATGAGCACGATGAACATGATGAGAATAATGCTGAGGCTAGTGCTGAATTATCAAATGACGGGGTAATGAACCACAGAAGTGAGGAAGAACGTGTAACAGAAACACAGAAAAATGAGCGTGTTAAGAAGCAACTCCAGGTATTTAAAACTTGCAGTTATATGCATATTTAAAATACAGCTTGCATTTTCCCCATTTATCAAGACAGACTTATTAAAAAGGAACATTTGATTTTTGGAAGCTTTAACACTAGCTGGCCTTGTGATTGGTTTGTGAGTGCTTGGCCTACAGGCACATCATTTCATTTCTTCCGTTGTATGTCCCCATTAGCAAATGTTTGGAAGCCTCTTGTAATCAGGCCTTAACCGTAATTTATTCTTTAATGATAGCTTGATTCATGCTAAAAGATTAAAAGTATTTTATTGGAAAGGAAGAAGTAAAACTGTCATTATTTGCGGATGACATGATACTATATAGAGAGAACCCCAAAGATTCTACTAAAAAACCCATTAGAACTGATAAATGAATTTAGTAAAGTAGCAAGATACAAAATTAATATTCAGAAATCAGTTGCATTTTTATGCACCAATACTGAATGGTCAAAAAGAGAAATTAAGAAACCAATCCCATTTACAATTGCATCCACAAAAAAAAATACCTAGGAATAAATTTAACCAAGGAAGTAAAAGACCTGTACTCAGAAAATTATAAGATATTGAAAAAAATTAAAGAAGATACAAATAAATGGAAGTATATACCATGCTCAAAGATGGAATTAATGTAGTTAAAATGTCCATACGACCCAAAGCAATGCATAGATTCAATGTAATACCCATCAAAATACCAATGGCATTTTTCACAAAACTAGAACGAATAGTGCTAAAATTTATATCAAACCATAAAAGACCCCAAATAGCCACGGCAATCCTGAGAAAGAACAAAGCTTGGAGGTATCACACTACCTGATACCAAACTAATACTACAAGGCCATAGTAATCAAAACAGGATGGTACTGGCATAAAAACAGACACATAGATCAATGGAACAGAATAGACAGCCCAGAAATAAATCCATCCGTATATTTAATCTATGACAAAGGATGCAAGAATATACACTCGAGTATCGACAGTCTATTCAATAAATGGTGCTGGTAAAACTGGACAGATACATGTAAAAAAAAAAATGAAACTGGATCACCTTCTTACGCCACATAAAGGAATAAACTCAAAATGGATAAAAGACTGAAATGTAATACCCGAAACCATTAAACTAGAAGAAAATAAAGCAGTAAACTCTCAGACATTAACCATAATATTTTTACTGATATATCTCCTCGGGCAAGGGAAACAAAAGAAAAAATAAATAGGACTACATCAAACTAAAAAACTTTTGCACAGCAAAGGAAACCATCAACAAAACGAAAAGACTTTCTACTGAATGGGAGAAGATATTCGCCAATGATCTGTTAAGGGGTTAATATCCAAAATTTACAAAAAACTCATACAACTCAATAACAAAAAAACCCCCAAATAATCCAATTAACAAATGGACAGAGGACCTGAATAGACATTTCTCCAAGGAGGGTATACAGATGGCCAATAAACATGAAAAGATGCTCAGGGAAATGCAAATCAAAACCTCAATGAGATACCATCTCACTCCTGTCAGAATGGCTATTATCATTAAATCAACAAACAAGAAGTGTTGGTGGGGATGTGGAGTAAAGGGAACTCTGGTGCACTGTTGGTGGGATTGCAAGTTTTTGCAGTCACTGTGGAAAACAGTTTGGAGGTTCCTTAAAAAATTAAAGGTGGAATTACCTCATGACTCAGCAATTATACTCCTGGATATTTATCCAGAAAAATCCTAAACACTAATTCAAAAAGACATATGGACCTCTATGTTCACTACAGCGTTATTTACAGTAGCCTAGATATGGAAGCAATCTAAGTGCCCATCAATAGAAAATTGGATAAAGAAATTGTGATACATATATACCATGGAATGTTACTGTGCCATAAAAAAGAATGAAATCTTACCATTTGCGACAACATGGTGAACCTACAGGGTATGCTAAGTGAAATAAGTCGGACTGATAAAGACAAATAACCATATCATCTCACTTATATGTGGAATCTAAAGAACAAAATAAACTCATAAATACAGAAAATGTTTTGATGGTTGGGAGATGGGAGTGGGATTGGGTGATGGGTGAAGGAAAAGAAGGGATTAAGAGGTATAAATTGGTAGTTACAAAATAGACACAGGGATGTAAAGTACAACATGGGGAATATAGTCAATAATCTTGTAAAAGCTATGTACGATGTCAAATAGGTACTAGACTTACCGGGGATATCACTTCATAAATTATATAAACGTCTAACCACTACTTTATACACCTGAAACTAATATAATATTGAATGTCAAGTATAATTTAAAAAAAAATAGTCACAGGAATACATAGTACAGCATAGGGAATATGGTCAATAATATTGTAATAACTGTAGTGTCAGATGGGTAATAGACTTATTGGGGTTATCACGTGAGGTTTATAAATATCTAATCACTATGTTGTTTTGCACACCTGAAACTAACAAAAATAGAAAATATTTTAATTCTGTGTTTAAAAAAAACAAATGAATTTAGGTTTTAAACAGTAAAGTATACGTTTAAAAAGCAATGATAATTTAATAGACTACCTGTATGACATTACATAATCTGAATTATTTATTGACCTAATTATATAATTATATCAAAATGAGAAATTAATATTCTTAGACTTTTCCAGATAAGTTCCCTAATTTTTTAATTGGTGAAATCTTTAGGTATTAATAAAGACAAGAAAATGAGGTGATAGTTGTAATAAATATAGTAAGACTTTTGGAAAAATCTTCTCTCATGGTATAGATTTTAGATCTTACAGTAACGTTATTCTGTAACAGCTACATTGAATCTTTTGTTAAGTCATTTCAAGTATTGTGAGAAAATTAAGGAAATTTAGAATAATACACAAAATCACCATGATTGGTGGGTGTAGACATGAAAAGCCATGGGTATTCCTCCCTAATCCCTATCCCACCATTAACTAAAAGTAAAACAAACTTACACACTTTAAAAATTCCATTTTGAAATCTTTTTCTTTAATGTACCAAAAAGCAGATTTCTTATATGTGTATTTTTGTAAGAAAAAAATAATTGTCATACTGTTTTATTTTTCAAACATAGGCATTAAGTTCGGAATTAGCCCAGGCCAGAGATGAAAGCAAGAAAACACAAAATGATGTTCTGCATGCTGAGAATGTTAAAGCAGGCCGTGATAAATACAAGACTCTGCGACAGATTCGACAAGGCAACACAAAGCAACGTATTGATGAGTTTGAAGCAATGTGAGAACTGTTATTTTTGCATACATGTTCTTCATAAGCTGAACCACCAACAGAGAAAAGCAGGCCTTTGCAGATGTGATGGAATGCATCCCACCTTGCCAAAGCACTTATACCAGTTTGACTGTCATGGCTGAAAGACATATTTAAGGGGAGCTCTTCAACATAAAGGCAGTGTGATATCATGCTGGTTTTCTTTTGGGCCAGGGAACGGAGAACAGTGTTCCATCACCTCCTTTCACATTTTGCATTTTCCATTTTTTTTTCTGTTGAAGATTAATACTAATGATCATGTCTGACAAATGTGTATGTGTGATTTAAGCACTTTGTACATTTTAAAGGATGATGGTGACTTGAGTGTTTAGTTTGTTTTCCCTTGCCCCTTCCATATTATACCTGCATGTATTTCCACATTCTCTCTCATTATATTTTCTCAGTGTGCCCTTTCCATATCTTGCCATGCCCATAGCCATAATTCAGCCACCAAACAGATCATTGGCAGTGTTCAAGGTGAGGGCAGGTCACACAGGTGGGCAGTCTTTGATTATTATGTAGAAGAAGATAGATGTGAATCATGAAAAGTATAAATCCCAATTTTATTACATTATTGTATGTTTGGTATTTGTTTACTTGATTACAGTCATCTTTGACAGTTGAATTGATTGGTGTTTCATCTTCTGTTTTCCTTTACACAGCAGGTAGTAGCTCCTAGGAGACTTTACTGATGAAACATTACCTGCAGATAACAGTTGTCTCTGAAAGATTTAAAAGGTTTTCTTCTTTCATAGATTAATTTAGACAAGCAGACATTTAATAAAAGGAAATACACATTTGTTGGTAATTGATTATAACCATTAAAAAAAACCCTGGACCTTCCTGGAAGGGTGGCACATACAAACATCAGTCCCATGAGGGGACAGTAATACTACCTCACTACTACACCTGCGATGACTGGTTGTTCAAACACAATGGAGTGTGTAAGCTATATGTTTTATAATACATAGTGATGCTTTCAGTCATGAAGGGATATTTTTGAGATTTCCTTTTCCTTCAGAATATCTTAGAGTGCTAAATTTTTAACTGCCTTTTTGTTGAGTTGAATTGTGGGACTCTTATTTGTATTAAAATTGTAAGCTCTCACTGGTATACTATCTGGAGGGGTGTTGTATGTCTAAGGAAGGGGTGTGTGTGTGTGTGTGTGTGTGTGTGTGTGTGTGTGTGTGTGTGTAAAAGAGAGATGTTGCCCTTGTAGTATATGAAGAATGTCTATACCTTCATTTCTTGATATAATTGTTACATAATCATTTTAGCATATTTGGTTCCTAAATCATTGTGCTTATTGTTTTTTCAGTCTCTAACTAAGAGTACTTAAATTTGGTTTGTTAATCCTATTTTAGAAATTATGATTTTTAGATTATATTAAGTTCAATTATATCTTACAAAGAAATCTTTCCAGTGTGAAAGATGTTCTAATAGTCACATGTTCTAACATTTTCTTTATTGTAAAACATCTGGATTTGGAGATAAGGAAAGCCTTGTTTTCTCTGTGTGGTTCAGCTACTTTCCATTTGGTATTATGCATTCAAATTTACATTTATCTATTAAAATTGCCATTTTGTTAGGACATTTTTCATACACAGTAGGTTCAAGTTGTGTCTGAAAATATCCCTTGTGCTTTTTTTGATTTTGCTGACTTTAAAAGGATTAATCTGGGCAGGCATTATGAAAAGGAAAGGTGGCATTTAATATATATTTGTTGGACTTTGTAGGACAAGAGATAGCTGGTTAAGCCTTGAAGCGACTGTTGTACGGTGGCTGTGCACATCCTTCCGATCCCTGTGGAAGACAAGGTTTCTGTTTGCAGCACATTAGAGGACTAGACAGTGAACCCTACTATTCGTGGTTTAAAGCATGTGTTCACTTTTCCAAAACATTAAAGCAATTGCCACAACAGGTGAAAACTTGGACTCCCATTGGATTTTTATTGATTTTCATCATTTTGAACTGTGTGCACTACCATTGCTACATCAGTTTGATATCAGTGTTGAAAAATTACCAGTTATATTTGCTGTTCATAATCTGTTTGTAGATTAGGATTAAAATGGATTTAATCCATTTTTAAAGCTGTGTGAATTTTTCTAAACAGGAACAACTATTTGCAATATGGGTTTTCATAGTGATTAAACCAATTATAACTTTTATTATTAGCAGTTGAGAGCACATGTTCATATAGCAATGTAAAAATATATTAATGAGTATTTGGTAAATTCCACCAGGCTTTTACCATTAGTATAATTTTGTGTTGTACAATTAAGTTACAATTACATCTATAATTTTGGATAACATTCATTCATTGGTTAACAATAAAGTGACAAAAGCTCATGCCTTTAAGGTCCACTGTTGTTATTTAACATGGATTTTTTGGTATATTTCCTGAAAATTACAATCTCTATTAGACCCATGAATCATCACATGTTAAAAATGATAAGTGGTTAGGAAAAATTTCAAAATCCTCACAGACTTACTCTTTCCCCTCTTTTGAATGGAAGTAATAGTGATTGTTAATTCTGTGGAAAAGTTCAATCATTAAGTTAAATCAACTCTCTTGATAACAGAAATCATTTAGGATTTTCAGCCATTGCCTTTATTGTATATTGTTTAGTATCTTTTTCCTAAGGAAGCTACTTTCATTGTCATTGATTAATTTCACTATTAAAAGGCTAATGTTTTTTAAAGAACTGTATACTAAATGCATTTAGTTAAATACATATTCTTATTTTAAAGCAATATTACAGAACAGTTACCATACATCTAGAAGTTGTCTTTTTAAAAGCTTCCTACTAATTTTTAACATTAAGAGTATTCTTCTTAAATAAACAAGTGATAAATCTAAGAATGGGAAAAGCCAGCTGTCTTCTCAGTTTATAGCAATATTTAACTCACTTTATCATTTCCATTATCAAAGGCGGGTAGTGATTTCTTTATCCTGATCGAGTCAGAAAAGGAAATTTCAGAAGATTTTGCTTTATATCTAATCAGAGTTTTTCTGAAAGAACTAGAATTACTTAAAAAGTTCTCTTAGACTGTATTGGAACTCTCACTCCTGATTATCATTAGAAAGGAGTTTCAGTGTTAGTATTCTGATTAAAAATAAATGCCTACCACTTACTGTCTCAGTTTTGATTACCTTGTGATTGTGATGTTTTTAGAAGTGAAGATAAGATAAAAACTTTTTAGATCCCAAAGCATCCCATTCTATGTATGCATGATAAACCAATTCATTTTTTTTAATCTAAAGCTTAAAATTGAAGTATAAGGAATTAAATTTGCTGAATTGATTAGTAAACCAAAGCTTAGATATCCTAATTAAGAATAAGGGAAAACGTGTAAGTATGGAGTTAAACTGGTAGACAAGTTTCTCTCCTGCGTTTGTTCTAAGTGAACAGAACTTTAGTATTTTCTTATTCTGTACTTTTTAACTAGAAGATTTATATATCAAATATTCTGATGTGGTTTATCATGTAGAATGACAGTATTCTAGGACATTTCAAAAGCTCAGTGAATTCTGCAGATGTTTTGATAGCTTCATAAAATGTCAAGGCAATTGGACTCCTCACAATTCTACACTGGTAACCAGGAAAATCTGGCTAACAATAGTGTGTCATATGTCAAAGCTTATTTATCACCTTTCCATCCTTGACTTTTCCAATTAAACCTTAACTCCCTTTTTTTTCCTGGTAGACCTACTTCTTAATATGCCTATATTTCACAATTTTTAAGAGCTGCCCTTTTACCTCCAGAAAGATCATAACTCTTGGCTTTGTTGCCTCTGTTTTGACAGCTCCCTTAAACTCTATGATAAAGAGTTTTCTGATTTCAGGTTATATACACTGCTTTAGGAGTTGAAGTAGCCATCTTTTCCACAGAATTTTAAGGTTATAGATCATGACTGAGATAATTACCCTATCGCACATCTTTTAAACTCAGTTTTACGTTTGGCTCTGGACTTCCCTAGCTACTAAATGGTTCCAGGTTCTTACTGAATGATCTTCAGATAGCCAATACATTTTTAATAAATACCAGCTATGTTCTGGGATATAGAAATAGGATCAGAATGACTGTGACCCTTTGTTACGGCCTATCTTAACATGTGGAACTTCAAATCTTAATTTATCTTAGCTCTTAGATCATTTGCATTTACCATGTTTCCCTGAAAATAAGACCTAGCCAGCCTATCAGTTGTAATGCGTCTTTTGGAGCAAAAATTAATATAAGACCCGATCTTATTTTACTATAAGACCGGGTCTTATATAATAATATAATATAATACTGGGTATAATACATAATATAATACTAGGTCTTATATAAGACTGGGTCTTATATTAATTTTTGCTCCAAAAGATGCATTAGAGCTGATTGTCTGGCTAGATCTTATTTTCAGGGAAACACGGTATCTGTTACAATACCAGATTTCTTTTGAAATGGAAATACCATTTTGTTGATTCATGTTATTTGTATGCCCAGGTTCCTCCATACTTGTATCTAGTCAGTTGCTTCCATCCATGTAATTTATTATTTTTATTATTCTGTTCTAATTGTTCACATTTAATGATCATTTCAAAAGTTAAATATACTTTGATATTTATGCATGTCATTTAGTTTGCTCCTAAAAATAGTGGTACTGGTTTTAGTTTTTTAAGTTTGTATAGCCTAATGTCCATCTTCCTAGTGGCAATATTATAGGGATCAGAATGTCTGAGATTTATGTGACTATCCTTTGGAAGAGTTCCTTTTCTTAAAACATGGATTTATCATTTGAAATTCTTGCACTGCTATAATATATGCCATAATATCCCTTTTAGTTTTTTACAAGTTAAATTATGATGTTTTATCTTCTGTGTTAGACCTAGAAATGCATGTATGTCTTAGACTCATAAGGCAATACCTCCGTCCTCCCGTTCCTGTTGTTTATACTGAAAAGTCTGCGATTCAAGTCTAGCATTTGAATCCTATATGCCATCATTCCGTTTAAATACTTATGTACTTTAAAATTTTAGCTATTTTGGATAAAATATATACTTGTGTGATGAAGGAAACTACTGCAACATAAAGAAGATCAACAGAGCAAAGTTAGTGATGGAGAGAATTCTTATGCACAGTATAGTTTCTCAAGTATGCTGTTCTCTGATAAATTACTTAATTTTCATTTCTTAAGTCAGATTTTAAACTCTGGTCAGTATTTAAAGATATCCTAAAAAAAGTGCCTAATTTAAAAAATTCTAACTTTATATAGGAAGACAATTTTATACCCAACTGATAAACCATTCAAGTATCATAATTAGTAATAATCTGTATTAAATGTTGAGAAATTTAATGGCGTTAGCTGTTTTCGGTTGAATCTTCATTTTTTTATTGTGTTAAAATGTACATAAAATTTACCATTTTAACCATTTTCAAGTGTACAGTTCACTAATATTAATACATTCATTAATACATTAATACATGTGCAACCATCTACATTATCCATCTCTAGAACTTTTTCGTCATCTTAAACAGAATCTCTGTACGCATTAACTACTACCTAACTCCCCATTCCTCCCTCTTAGTCTCTGCTAACCACTGTCTTACTTCTGTCTCTTTGAATTTGACTGTTCTAGGTACCTCACATAAGTGGACTCATTTGTCCTTTTGTGTCTAACATATTTCACTTAGCATAATGTTTCCAAGGTTCATCCATGTTATAGCATGTATCAGAATTTTATTTTTTAAGGCTGAATAATAATCCATTGTATAGATGTACTACAGTTTATCCTTTCATCAGTTAATGGATATTTGGATTGTTTCCACATTTTGACAATTGTGAACAATGCTCTTATGTACATTGGTGTACAAATACCTGTTCAAGTCCCTGCTTGCAGTTCTTTTGGTTACATACCCACAGATGAAATTGCTGAATCATGTAGTCATTCTATCTTTTAAGTTTTTGAGGAACTGCCATACTGTCTTTCATAGCAGCTGTACCATTTTACATTTCCCACCACCAGTGCATTAGGGTTCCGGTTTCTCCACATCCTCACCAACAATTGCTTTTTGTTTGTTTGTTTGGTTTGGTTTTGATAATAGCAATCCTAATGGATGAAGTGGTATGTCATTGTGGTTTTGATTTGCATTTCCCTATGATACATTTCTCTGTGATGTTGAACATCTTTCTTGTGCTTATTGACCATATGTATATCTCCTTTGCCAAAGTTTTTATTCACGTTTTGTCCATTTTTTAATTGAGTTTGTTTTTTGTTATTGAGTTGTAGTTCTTCATAGTTTCTGAATATTAATTCCATATCAAATAGTATGAATTGCACATAATCCTTTATCAGATGTATGAGTTGCAAATATTCTCCCAGTCTGTTGAATGCCTTTTCACTCATGTTTTTGATGTACAAAAATTTTTAATTGTGATGAAGTCCAATTCATCTATTTTTTTCTTTTATTGCCTGTGCTTTTAGTCTTCATGTGTTTTAAAGAGAAAAAATAATTTTTGATGAAGAAGGTATTACTAAAAAGAGGCAGACCAGGAAGGGTATTGCGTACAGTGGTTAGAGTCAAGAGCTGAAAAGTTAGACTGCCTTGACTGGAATAGAAAATGTGATTCACTGTTCACTGACTCTAGGCTGGTAAAACTAAAGTAGGTTGGGTCAGAAATTTATGGACCTTTAAATCCTGTACTGAGGTGGTTGAGTTTGAGAAGATGTCTGATGCCTGTGGGAATGCAGTTACAGAAGGGAACAATAAACTTTAAAGGAAAATTCATGCTGCTATTTAAGGTATACTAGAGAGTGCAGAGAATAAAGAGAGCTTAGTAGACCTACATATTCTGTAATTAGCTTGAAGAAAGGCTGTGGTCCTGGGAAAGAATTACATTAACTACATTCTGAGAATTGAAAGGAAATATCTATATGCGATTTGCTCTCCTGTTTGCTACGTGTAGGAATGGTTTTTCTTCTGCTTATTTTCAAAATGACCTCTTTTGTGAGTTAAGGCCTGTTTTATATTTTATCTGACCTTCGGTGGATGGGTTCTTCAGTGACACAAAAAGAACTAGAAATTAAAGACATCTAAGAAAATACGCATTGGATACTGAGTTCTAATTCCAGATCTTACGTTCTCTTATATTCTTGTTTTTAAAAGCAATTTCATAGTTCTGTATTAGGTTGTCTGTCTCAGAGCATTTCTCTGGAATCAGATTTAGACTTAGATGCCAGATGTATTATCTTCCCCAAAATGTAATGCCTGACCAAGGGTTAATATCCATGTACTTTGAATTACTAATACTTGTTTATAGTTTAAAAACTGTTACTGCAGAGTGTGCTAACAGCAGTTCTATTAATATCCTTTTGCTCCCAGATGATCCTAACGTTGTGACTGGAAGAAACATGAAGAGTTTTTTGAAAACAGGTTTTTAAGGAGTTAGAAAAATAGTTTTTCAAAGATCATTATGAAGGGATTATATTCACCAAAACACAACTCAGTGAAGATTATCTCAGAATACACACGCACAATTATTCAGTGGCTGTGACAGCCTTGAATAAGTTACTTTGGAAAACCTATAGATTTTAAAAGTTGATCATATTTGATTCTGCTTCATCTACTTAGCTTTCGCTAGAGTTACGACGAATCATACTTCTGCCCAAATGATATGTTAGGGGTTTTTCCCCTCTTCTCTTTATTTCCTCCTTACAATCCCTTAAACAGTATTTTTCTCAGTTTTTAGGCCATAAAAGTTTTTGAATATAGGTAAATACAATCTTTTGGTAATCAAAGTTACAAGTGGATGATTTTCCTTCCTACTAATTTTGTAAAATATAACAACGGCTAATATGTAGATAGTCCTTAATAGTAGCTCATTTTAGTTTCTTAGAACCTTTGCATTGATTATCAGTTTTTTCTCCTAGAAATACTACCATCTTTTAAAAGTAGTTGATCCTAAGTATGAAAAAATATTTTTTGGTAGGTACAAAATAAAGTCATTGTTAGTTTATATGCATTCTTAAAATATCCTGAGAATACCTCTATTTTGTAAAAACTAGAGTACCAAGCAGTATAAAACCTAGAATTAGAACCCAGAACCTAATCATCCATGTAGTTTATATTATAGTTTCATGTACATTACATTCTGGTATAAGCTGATATTTTAGGGATATTTATGATGAGCTGGAGGGACATAGGCTGTATCAAAGGCTTTGCATCAAAATGTATAGACAGTGTACTCATTGGAAAAGTAGTTTTGCATCTTTAGAGGACATTATTGACATTAATATTTTTGGAATGTTCTCAAGCATTAGGAAGACTAGAAGCAAGTGTGTCTTCTAGATTACTAATGTGATGTCTACAGGTAAGAAAATGTTCTCGACCTCCTACTGTTTCTGAGTCATTAGACATTAGAAATTTAAAAGGTTTTCAATTTCATAGTGTTATGAAAGGAATGCTGAATGGGAGGCAAGGAGGCATGGATTTTTTCCCCATTAAGTAATAAGACTAATACATACGTACGTATACATTCATACAGCCTTTCATTCTTCCAGTGATCTACAGTGCAATGGCTATGGATGCAAAAACACCGTTAGAGTTACGAGAAACGGATGAGATCCTATGACTATGGCATGGAAATTGTAGTTAAGTCAGGGAGTTGAAACATGGACCCAAACTAAGATCTAGAAAATAAAGTAGTAAATAACAAGAAAAATTGATATAAAATGTGCAGGAGTTAGGGAAATGAGAAGTCGTTTAGTAGGTGCTAATTAGCATCAAAAGGTATAAATTAATCACTAGATAGGCTAGCTAGTAATTTAGATTTGTTAACTAAGTCCTCTGCCACTAAGGAATTGATACTCTTTAATATCAAGTATAAACGTGTCTGGTTTCCTTGTATAATAGAGTCTATTGAATATAAGAAACCTTATTAATAATGGTTTATAGTATAATAGCCAATATTGAAACATAATTTAATATTAAAGGTTTCTTATGTTCTTTTTTGTTAACTACTGTATTTAACTTACCATTAAGCTAATCATTTGACTACAAATGATTTTTCTACTTCAAGTATACATCAGGATATCCCTTGTCTCAAACAGTATGGGTAGAATTTTCTTCTCAAACAATTGTTAATTGTTGATTTTTGTAAGTTTATAATAGCAATAGCTTGTATCATAGCAAAGCATCAGAAAACTGGCATATTTAAGATTTGGGGGAGTTATTTTTTTCCTTTGGAGATTGTTTTTAAGCAGTAAAATAATTGCCAAATTCCCTCCTTTTTATTAAAAAAAATTGTTCCAGCTGCGCTCAAAGAAAATTGTTTTTTCTTTAAAAGACTTAGAAAAGTAGGTATTAAATTACAAATATTTTTAGGAAAGTATATTTTTCATTGGCTTCTGGTATCATGTGTTGAAGTTACCAAATACTAAAGGTGCTTTAGGTTGTACTTAGCTACTTTATGGCCAAAGCCTTATTTTTAAAAACTTGGTTAAATTATTAAAATTCTTACATAAACATGAAAAAATTCAATCAATTGACTTGTATAACACTGAAGGGAAAAAAAGCCTTTTTTCTCTGTCCTCTAGTCCATAGCTCTCCCCAGAAGTAACTGTTGCTTTCAACTTGTGCCTCCTTCTGGAGATTACCTATATAAGCATGCATATAATACATACTTTTTGTTGTTTACATAAGTTAATAGCATTCTGTAAACACGGTTTTGTACTTCTTTCACTGAACGGTATGTGTTTTGGAATCGTTATATATCAGTACAAAAATACCACAGTATGAAAATATATGAATACTTAATTTCTGATGAACATTTACGTTTTTACCAATCCTTTGCTGTTATGAACAATACTGTGATGTATTCTTGTACAAACACTGCTTGTGTTTTATCCTCTTTAAGAAATTGTGTTATAGTCCAGTGGATGGGGTAAGTTTACATAAGATTACCTATTAGGTTGGTGCAAAAGTAATTGCGGTTTAAAAGGTTAAAAACAATAGCAAAAACCACAATTACTTTTGCACCAACCTAATACATCTTAGGCATTCCTAAAATATAGGAAATTATTTTTTACATAAGTGATGTATGTGTTTTAAAAATTTTTGAAATAGTAATATGTGCTCTTTCAGCTGTCCAGTGAGTGCTGCTGAAGCCTGCCATCTGTTTCTGCATAGTGTTTCTGGATATTTCAGTAGTCAAATGACAGATTCTGTGTCTCATGGTTCTCTTCAGTCTACAGGGATCCTTTCCCAGATTCTCCTGCTGCTTCAGCAAGTGTTTAGTTTTTTTTTTTTTTACAGAAAATGCTAGATCCAGGTTTTATCAGTGCAGGGCGAATTAAATACATTGTCTGATTGGTATTCAAAGAGTGTTTGCGATAGATGTGAAGCAGCATAATGTACAGATAATTGCATGGGTTTTGGAGGTCTAGATTTGGATTAGAATGGCCCAGCCACTTACTAGCTGGGGAAGCCACTCAGTCATTTGGAGCCTAAGTTTCCTTATCGGCTAAATGGGAGTAACACTATTGATCTTGTGAGCATTGATTGCACTAACATACATGGGATACTTTGTTTACAGCCTGGCATATTAAAGGTGTTAATAAGCAGTAACTTCTGTCATTTTGTTTTTCAAAATGATTTTTGGTCATCTGTGAGTATTGTGGGTATGAGTGTACACAAGTCCTTTGGATTTCATTTTTAATGTCTTTTGTTTGCCTTATAAAGATTGTACTTATTCCCTTAGAAGGTCTTACTCAGCATATGTTTATTAGCATGTGTGCCAGGCCCTGTGCTAAGTATGTGGAGATAAAAAGAGACATGGTCTGTCCTGAGCAGTGAATGGTTTACAGTTTACTCCTGGTAGACAAATAATTTATGTTTGTGTGTTATGGATAAGTGAGGTTCTCTTGTGAACCTCTTAATATTGCAGTGTCCCAACGCCCAGGCCTTCTCTCTACACTTGGCTCTCTTAGTGACCTTATCCAGTATTCCATCAGTATGGTGAAAACTTGCAAGTCTCCAGCCAAACCTCTCCTCTGAACTTTGAACTTACATATCCACTACCTACCTGAAATTTCCACTTTGATATCTCATAAGCACCCCAAACTTATTATGTCAAACCAAACTCAGGATCCCAGCCCCATAACTTGGTCCTGCCTCAGTCTTCCTCTCCTCAGCTGATAAATGATTAGTCTACTTTTTTTTTTTAGCGAATCAGACCCAAACCACGGCCTTGGACTGCGGGTTAGGAAAGTACGCGTATAACTTAGGCTAATTCTAGAGACCACAGGATAGGTTAAATGGATTTTGTGTATGTTCTGGAGCTGCTAAGGAACTCTTCTTGGTGGAAGGTGTCTTCATTTATTCATCCAAGTATTTTAGTGCCTGCCAGCTGGTGTGTGCGTCCTAGTCACTGAGCATAGTGAATAAGCATAGATCCTCATCCTAAAGGACTTAGTTTCTATAGAAAGATGAAACATAAGCAAAATAAGAGTTGTGAATTGTATTAGATTGAATCATGTGAAACTGCCAAAATTCAGCCATCTTTGACCTATAAAAAGCAAATTTATATCAAATTGGTACTGTGAAAGAAACAAGGGAGTAAGTTGGGGAAAATATGGGGATGATAATTTAGGACAGGAAGGTCAGAAACATTCTGTGAAGAGGTGGCATATACCATGTTTCCCCGAAAATAAGACCTAGCTGGACAATCAGTTCTAATGCGTCTTTTGGAGCAAAAATTAATATAAGACCCAGTCTTATATAAGAGCTGGTATTTTATTTTATTATTTTATTTTATTTAAGACCGCGGTCTTGTATAAAATAAGACCAGGTCTTATATTAATTTTTGCTCCAAAAGACGCATTAGAGCTGATTGTCCGGCTAGGTCTTATTTTCGGGGAAACACAGTAAGTAGTCACCTGAAAGAAGAGAAGGCTAACTCCTCCTCCTCTTGTATTGAAATCAAGATGGCGGATGCAGCTGCCAGAGGGAGGCAAGTGCCGCGGACCTGGGTCCGGCTGTGTGGGATCTCACACTCTGTCTAGGGAGCCACCAACTTCTCAGAGGTAGTAGGCCCACACTTGTACTTTTCCAAGATAAGTCAGAATGGATTTTTAAAAAGCATCCAAAGAATAATGCTTTAGATACTCAAGTTGAAATGTAATTTTTATGTGAAATCTCCCAATTTTTACATGACAGCTATTATAGTTTTGTTTTTTTTAATTTAGAAAATGTTTTGCAAGCCAAGCAATGTATCTGCTTTCCACAAGTGGCTCACTCAACACCAATTTACAGTCTTTAAAGAATTCCAGGTAAAGGGAACAGCATATGCAAAGAACTTAGGCAAGAAAGGGCTTGACTTGTTCAAGGAACAGAAAGGAGGGCAGTATCTCCAGAGCTGAGTGAACCCAGAGGAGAATGGTGTGTGAGATGAAGTCGGAACAGAGCCAGGTCACAAGCGCTCACAGAAATGTAGGGGCAAAAGTTCAAGGAGAGAAGTACAAATTTAGTGTGTCCTCCACAAGTGTGTATCCTGGGGCTACACAGAGCTGCCTGTCTGGAGAAAGGGGTACCTTTTCCTAATCCACACAAAGATGTCCTAAGTGCTGCAGGTTTCCTTGAGGGCAGGTGCGCTCTTGCACTTGCAGTTCAGTAACGTGGACAAAGGCAACCATAGGGGCAGAGGCCACATTTGGGTTTTGGTTTCCTTTGAACTGGAGGCACATCCACTCTTGATTACAAAACTACCTTCCCAATTGAGATATGTTTACATGACAGTGCCCTGTGGAGGATTTGCTTGTCTGCATAACTCAAAGTGAATGTGCCCATTAATTTAGAAGCCAAACAAGAATGCTTTAAATATTAAGTTGAACGTAGGGTAACAGTGACCTGAAGATCAAAGCCCACCAAATTGAAGACCAGACTTAATTCAACTATTTTGTGTGGGCTAGTATCACCAAACTGTCAAGAGCTTAATTCTCTCATTTTCAAGATAAAGTGAATACAGCTTAAAGATTTTAAGTGGAAATACATGAGTGGAAATACTCTGGTGAGAAAGCATCCTTTTCTTTTTATTGTGTTAAAGCCCTCGAAATCAAAAGAAGGGTCTCTGCTCAACAGATCTTAGAAATTTGGAGGAAGATGAAATTCAAGAGGTAAAGATGGATATGGATAAAAATAGGATTCTTCGGCTACCCAATAGTTGTTGAATAAAATATTTCAGGAACTCAGTGAGCATGTCTTCAGTGATATGAACCGAACTTGATCTGGAAAAAAATTCAAGGTTGAAGGTCAGAGGAAAGAGGCTCTGGCCTGAGGAGTTCCAGCCTGGGGAAGGGAGGAAGGTGGCCACAGTGTGAGGCCTGAGAAATAACGGTCATGTGCAGCATCCCTGACAGGACTACAGCTTAAGCTAACCACCTGAGTAAATGTTACTGGGAGGAGATTGCTAAGTTAGTTTTCAGAACTAAATGTGATATGGTACTGCATTAAAATTTACCGTCAGTTCTTTATCACTTAATTTGAAGAGAGAAAGCAGCATAATAACATTTTCCAGATACTCTGTGTGGGTTATTTACTTTGTAGATAAAAATGGATCTGATTTAACTTCCCTTATGATTCGTGAAACTGCTAGATTTTTGCCTGTAGGATTCAAATGCAAACTATTTTTAAGAGAATATCGCTATGATTGCCTATATTTTGCTTTTAGATTGTTACATTCTAATTACCAAATTAAAGCAGAAGTTGGCAAACTTTTTCTGTAAAGGTGCAGATGTTAAATATTTTTGACTTTGTAGGAGAAATGGTCTGTCACAACTACACAACACTAGTACAAAAGCAGCTGTAGGCATATGTAAATAAATGAGCATGGCTGCCTTCCAATAAAACTTTATTTTTGGACACTGAAATCTGAATTTTATTTCATTTCTACCTTTTATGAAATATTTGACTTCTGATGTAAAAACTTTTAAATCATGGTCTCTACAAAAATGGGGGGTCGGGAGGAGGCTGGATCTGTTCCACAAGCCGTAACTTTGCTGATCTCTGAATTGAAGGATTTGAAAAACAGCCATGTTCTTCCGAAGTCCAGTGGTCTGGTTTTCTCAGCTGTCTATAATTTTGATTTGATCATAGGGGAGATCTTGTTTTCTTTTAATGAAGAGGTTTCCTTATGCATTTGAAAAACTTCCAGCAGTGTTTCTCAAAATCCTACATCAGAATCACCTGGAGAATTCATTAAAATGCAGATTGCAGGGCCCCCTCCTTGAGTTTCTGATTCAGTAAATCTACGTAGGGCCCAAGAACTTGCATTTTCAGCAGGTGAGGCTGATGCTGTTCTGGGACCACACCTGGAGAATCACTATTAGAGATGAGGGTGCCCAACATTGTAGGAATAACAAGGTTGCTTCTTTTCCTCGGTGTCCTTAAGAGTAACTTGACTTTTCTACCTGGATGATTTCTTGGAGACTGTCAAAATTCTAATGGTTCAAAGACCAATGCTAATTGGAACCAAATTTATAATATCCTTGTTTATTGTAGTAGTTTTCCTCCATCAGTTTCTGTTATAAACGCTTGAAAACTAGAGATTGTTTTACAGCAGTGTTAGGGAAAGATGTGTGTGTAGAAATATAAATAAAGGAATATGTATATCATTATATATAGTATATATTATTAAAACATATATATAATAGATACTCATGTATCAGTTTTGAAAATAGTACACTCCCAGTAACTTTGGCTTTTGTATTCCTCCTCTATCACATCATCCTTTTCTTTGACGTTCACTGTTTGTATCCACAAGCAGTACAGTCTGGTTGTGCATGCGAGTGAACTTTGTATAGTTTCATTACCCCCGCGCCACGGTGATGAGTGTAGCAGTGGCTCATTCATTTTCACGGCTGTGAGTAGATTCATTTTGTGAATGCACTGCAGTTCATTTATTCACCTCGTGATGGACA
Organism: Rhinolophus ferrumequinum; assembly: GCF_004115265.2. Classification (NCBI taxonomy): domain Eukaryota; kingdom Metazoa; phylum Chordata; class Mammalia; order Chiroptera; family Rhinolophidae; genus Rhinolophus; species Rhinolophus ferrumequinum. The sequence goes on along the minus strand of NC_046294.1, from coordinate 78,690,976 downwards.
TTTGGGTTATTCCAGTTCTTACAAACAATATAGCTGTTTTGTTTTGTTTTTTTCCTATCTGGATGACTAGTTGTCTTGATAGTTTGACAGTTCATCCTTCCCCCACTGATTGCATTGCCACCTCTTACCAATATCAAGTGTGCACATGTATAGTCCCTGCTCTATTCCACCGGTCAATTTGTCTCTGTGTCAACCATCCTGTCTTAATTCCTCTACCCTTAGCTTTATGATGAGTCTTAATATTGGATGGTGCTTTCTTTAAAAGTTTCTCCGCCATGTTTTAATAATAAATTCCTGATTTTGGCCCTTTGTTCTTCTATGTAAATTTTAGAATTCCCTTAAATTGTGTGGGGGAAAAAACACTTTTGGTTGGAGATGTAGTAATAGATTAATTTGGGAAGAAGTTACATCTGTATAACATTAAGTATTCCTGGTCATGAATCTGTTTTCTCTCTCCATTTGTTGATGTCTTCCTTAATACCTTCCAGTAAAGTTGTTTAAATGTTTGCGTTAAGGTAATATATTTCTTTTGTTAGGTTTATTACCAAGCATCTTATTTTTATTTTTACTATCTTCTGAGAGTTAAATTTTAAAACTTTGCGGCTGGTGTATAGAAATGAAATTAATTTTTGTTTGCTGACCTTGCTTGACTCATTGTTTCTGAAATCTGTGACGTCTTTTGGGCTTTCTACATGAATAGTCATCTTCTTAAAATAATGACAGTTCTCAGTCTTTCTCAATCCAAATAAGATTTACTTCTTTTTCTTATCTTACTGACTTGACTGGAACTTCCAGTACAATTTTAAACATAAGTGGCCTCTTATTTCTGATTTAAAAGGAATTCTTCTAACATTTCTCACATTTGCCACCACATGTGTGCTGTAAGGTTTTGGTACATGTCCTTTTTTGGGTTAATGAAACTTCCTTTTGTATACATATGTCTGTTTTGCTAGAGTTTTTTTTTTTTTTTAATAAAAAGGTTTAAATTTTATCAAATGCATTTTCTGTGTATATTGAGATAATATGCATGTGTGCTTTTTGTTTATTTGTTAGCATACTGAATTAGATAGATTTTTCTAATGTTAAACCAAGTTTGCGTTCCTGGGACCACGTGATATATGTCCTAACCAATGGCTGGGCACTCCATGAATCCTGAGCCCCTCTGATTTGTTTATATATTCCCCCTCACAGAGTTGCTGTTTTCAACCAAGTTATTTTAATCTCATGTTGCCACCTGGTGGCACACTTTGGAAATTTCTGACTTGATTTCTTTCTTTTTCTCTTAGGGAAATGTATGCACGTGGTTTCCTCTGTTATCACTGTAACCGCTCATTAATTCTGTTTTCTTTCTTGTGCCTTACATCTATCCACTTTACTCCCCCATCCTCCTTTTTCTTGCTTTTGTATATTTTCTCAGTGTACTCATGGAAACCATTCTTTTCCTTTGCTCCTTCTCCTTTTGTTCCTTTATGAGTATAAATCTACCTCAGTTACAGTTAATCATGGTGAGAATAGTGCTGGTGACTAAGGAAAAATATACAGCAATACATTTTCAAGTGACACTTGATACAATAAAAGTGTCAGCTCTGCTAACTTTGCAGGTCCTGGAAAATACTTTAAATTCCCTTTAAAATCTTAAATTTCAAGTACTACTTACTCATCTAATTGATTCTGCCCAGTTTAACATTAAGCTCAAGCATTAAAGAAAAATTATAAAACTTTTAATAAACTTCATTGTTTCTATGTTCCTTTATTACTAGCTTTGACAAATTTGGATTTCTGCTATATTTTACTGCAAAGATTCAGTTTTTCATTATGGGTAAGCTGCCTGGAAACTGCACTACCATCTATAACATGGTTTCCATGGGAAACTGCGCACAACAGATGCCCTTTTTGTACATAACCGATTTATTAGATAAAGATTGCCAGTAACTGCATTTCTAATTGCTTAACCCACGAGCATAAAAAATACTGTACGCAATATTCTCCCCACTCAGAGAACTGACACATGGATAAGCTTGGCTGGTTTAGCAGTTTCTCTGTAGAGTGAATCGTGACTTTGTTTTCAGTATCTCTAAGGACTGTATCTGAGAGATGCAGATGATTCAGCTGAAGAAAACAGACCAGAGAAAGTAGGGTTGATATTTCTCTTTAACCACAGCAAAGCCAGCATGGTTGCAGGAGAGGTTTTTACTGTTTGTTTGTTTGTTTGTTTGTTTGTTTGTTGGCAGCTATAGTACATTGAGAACTTGCTGATTCAAGGATTGCAACTGTTGATCTCAAAGTAGGCACCACAAAGTATTTTGGGTCCGTAAGTCTGGTTGGTGCCTGAAAGACATTTTAACAGTGCCTAAATTAAAAGAGAACTCAAATAAAATATAAAATGTATCTTAAGTATTGCTCTAATACAAAGCTCTAATACAAAGCTGAGATCCATTATTCTTGTGAAACTATTCAGTTTGTGTTGAGTTGCGGCAGCTATTAGAATTCTAACATCTGTTTAAAGGGAGATTTAAAGGTATTCTTATTTCCATGTTGGAATCATGGAGATTCAAAAGGGGACTGAGAAAAAGTTAACGATTAAGAAGGAGATGATTTTGGCACTGTGGTCACTCAGAGATCCCACACAGCCCAGGTGGCTGTGCTCCTGGCATTCCGTACTATTTGGCTTCCGTCTGTGTTCTTTTGCTAACCGCTTTCTAACCTCTTGATGTCTCTTTTGAAAGGTGGGGACCCAAACTGTATGCATTGTTCCAGATGCGTTCTTGCCAAAACAGCATAAAGCAAATGTAACAGTTAGGAAGGAGGCTCCTACCACATGAGGTAAGTACACCTGGCAGCGGTGGCCAGGCCAGCCCACCTTCCCATGAGACGTGCCATGCCTCTCACTGCCAAGATGCTGGCAGGACCCTGTAAAACCTGAAGTGTTTTACCCATAGCCCAGAGCCTTTATCTAGTCTAGAGGATTCTCAGTCAAAGGAGCTGACCCAGAGTAACCCCTTCCAATACAGCAGCTAATTCCACCCCTCCAGGTTCCTCCTCATTTATTTACATCTCTTTGGCTCTTTGCCAGTCAAAATCATCTTCTTTCAATTTAATAATTTTGAGGTCCGAGTTTATTAAACGGAGATTTTACCTGTAGTCCTGGTGAATATTTGGACATGCTACTCTAGACTGTTCTCTTACCTTTGTGAAAGAACCCTCTGGGTATAGAGTATTACGGGGCAATCTCACACATATGATACTTGTGCTGCCGTGAGGTTCTTTTCTTATTTTTAAAAAAATTCGCATATACTTAAGAATGAAGTTCCATACATATATATTGAATAAAAGAATTCCATTGCATTGGAATTCTTTTATTCAATATGTATGTTGAATAAAATGCATTGATTTTATGCATTTCTATGCCTTGATCTCAGTTTTGAAATATTTGAAAATCATTGATCAACTTAATTCCCATGATAATAGGTTGTTTTAAAATTCCTTAATTTATTTGGCGGAGACTGTTTTGACCCATCCCATTTCTAAATAAAACCACAGCAATGCAGTTTATCCTATAGATCTTGAAGGGTTCACTTGCGTTCCCTCAACCTGCTGATTAAGTCTGTCAAAGTTCTATAAACCTAACTCTAGCTATATGTGAAAATATTTGAGATTATATTTTAAGATGTGGAATAAATGTCCATTCTAACATTTTTTTTAGATGTTTTTCATGTGACATAAAAAAAAAAAAGGTCATGCATGTTCACTTCAGGTGGGGAATTTTTAGAAATGATTTGCTTCTTTGGCCTTGATTTTGGATCACTCTGAAATGGGTTGAAAGTCATGCAAGAATCTCTGACATTCCATGACATCACCAAAATACTTCATTGTTTCAAACCCACATGAAGGGCTTGTGGCATATCCATCACCATTCACTCTCACTCAGTGTGAAAGAGATAGAGCTGATTGTGAATTCGTATAATCCAGTTAGTCTTATTCCTGATATTTGAGCTAAAATCCTTGGTTAAAAGATGTTCTTAGTATTCCATAGATTGTCATGAACAATATTCTTCTTAGCTCTTCATCTTTAAACCATTTCTTCTAATGCAGGAATTAATGTAACATTTTGTTTGCTGATTGGTAAGATCCCCCAAATTAAAATTTGCCTGATGTTTTGCAGTTTTCCATCACTGACTTTTATCTGTTAATGGTTTTGAGAACAAAATCTTTGAGTGAGTTTGACTCTGTGCTATTGTTGTCAGAAGCAGGACAAGAAATTTTCTGCATGACTCACCAGAAAAGTCAAGATCAAATGACAGAGATTTTTAATCATCCAGAGATTAATTTATTAAAGGATCAAGGGAGCTGGCAGTCGCCACATCCTTCAGCTTGAAATGTCACATAGTTGGCAGCCTCAAAAGATCTGCTGGGCCTCTCCATAGTTGATTATAATGTTATTGACCCAAGAAAAAGCACAGGGACTTCTGAGTGGTTTTCCGATCCTTCTCCACTGTCTTTAGGGTTTCTGCTCGTCTTGTCGTCCTGTGGCCTATGGGATTATGGTGGTGAGGAATTAGAGGTAACATCTATAGCCATGGACAAGCTATAGCTGGCTGTTTTGGGGGGTGGGGGGTTGTTTTGTTTTTCAGGGATAGAATGCCCTACAATCTCAGGTACCAGGCTATATCCAAATTACTAATCAGCCCCAAATGCCTCTGGCAGTCTGGTGTATTCAGACCCACAAACTTCTTTCTCCCAGCCTACAGGGCTTGTCCTTTCTCTGAAGGGCTAGGCTGATTTTCACTTAGGAGGCCACGTTAGTCCTGATATGAAGACTCTCTCTCCTGGACCCCTGAGTCAGGAAATGGCCTGAGGTGGGTAAGATGGAGCTGGTATAAATACGGTGAGCTCAGCCTTTGGGCACACATGCCCCACATGCTGCTCAAAGACTTCTCTTGTGATTCACGTCACAAAAGTTTATATGAAGGGGAGTGTGTTTGTACCATGGTCTCCTATCCATATTATAATTCTGGATCTGAGAATTGCAAGATCTACTAGTTTGTTAGATTCCCTTAGGGACCAAACATAATTCTAGCCAGGCAGAGCTCAGAGTGTAGAGTTGGTCGAACTGTATGTCCGTCGAACCGCTTTTGCGTTGGTGCAATCTGTATGTCATGGCATTTCTTCAGCATCCATCTCCCTTCATAATTCAACAGTAAACTCAACCATGGCTAAATGTTATTTATGAAATGTGTGCATCTCAATTAAGGTCGTGTCCATTTCCATCCTATTACGGTAATACTTAAGTTTCATTTTCTTCTTTCTTACCTAAATTTCCTGTTCACTTTCTACGTCTTCATGCAGGTCCCTGGCATATGCCACATGGCGAGCTTTAGGATAAGGTCCTACCAAGATATGCCTGATGTTCTGAATGTGTACATCCCCAAAAGTCCAGAATCTCAGCTGGAACCAGATGGACACGTGGTCCCACATCCAGGCCTCTCGCTGATGGTTCTCTCCACATCTCAGTTGACTGTTCGTTTTCCCTTTCTTGCTCTCCTGTCTCTCTCCAAACCCCTCGCTTGCCTTTCCCAGGGACAGACCTCAGAAAGACGGGCCAGGACTTGGGGATCCTGCAATGCACCCTACAGTCCCAAGCCAGCACCCACTGCGTCCTGTCTTCGAAGCACTGCCCCCAAACAGAGACCTGCAAGCCTCAGCTCCTGAGAGCCCACTTTTGTCTGCATGACTAGCTTGTAAGGAGGGACATATGGAGAGAATTTCTAAGAATTTTCCACTTTTTCAAAGAACGTGTGTGACATTTTTGGCTTTGAACTCAGAGCAGACTCACGGTGTACAGCTGTGTTTACGTGTGCGCCTCTGTGAAATCTGGAGAAATTGATGCAACAGTCCCCTTTCCATCCTGGCTGTTTGTATAATTGTATATAAATGTAGCAATAAATCTATTCTAACATCGTCCTGGGGCATTACTTTCCACTTGATTCTGCATGGCGATGGCAGACAGTGACTATCACATTCTCGAGGAACTGCCCTACTGACCGGTGGGGCTGGCCTGCCCCATCTCAGGTCCTCCTCTTCTCTGATTTCACAAAGTGTTAGTTTAGAGTTGGCCAGTGTTTGGAGAAAGGAGGTTGAGGAGTACGGTGGCAGAGCTGGGAGTGGAGCAGCATTATTAATTCACTAGGTGGCACTATTCCTGGCACTCTAAGGTGGCTTGAATATCCAGGGACTGAAGCTCGGAGGATTGGGTGACGGTTTGCAACATGAGTCAGCTATTTTAGTAATCACTCTATCATCCTTTAAGAATGTATTGTGCTGCGATTATATGGCAGGTACTTACCTGCCAGGCACAAAGGTACCCTTTAACATTTTCAGATAACCACACAAAATATGCCAACATGACACTGAGTTTTCCACCTGTCCCTGATGTTTTTTTTCAGGGGGACTAAGTCTAGTTGTTTTAGAAACAGTGTCCTCCTTAAGCGGACACATCAGCAAATAACCTTTTGTTTGGCAGAAATCATGCTATTTGTCTACTGTCAAAGGAATATTTATTCCCAAAGTGGTCTCAATTTATTTGAAATCTTTGGTCATCAAGCCTTTTTTTAATCCCTAAAAAATAACCACATACTTTATTGTGGTTTCTTATCAAATTGCTGTCTCTCAGGCTTCTCCTTTATAAGCGGAAGTTGTGGAAAACCACTTGGTCGTAAGATCTGGGAAGGCAAAGAAGCGGGAGGTTGGGTGTCCCAGGGCATAGGGTCACAGGTGGCACTTGAAAGCCTACTTTTTATATATTAAAACAAGGTGACTGGAAGCGTTTGCGGAAGTCATCAGGTTGAGCCCTTTGAACCACTGATCAGATAACTATCTGAACAATCATGCCAGGTCTGTTCTTACTTTCACCTTTTAATAGATCCACCAGAGAACCTGAGGCTCAGGGTCAAAAGATAAAGAAGCCATGGTGTAGGCTGCCACCTTCCACGGCAAGTTCCTGCGATACCACTTGACGTGCCTTTTCTCCACATAGATTTGTCTGGCCAGGACTGGTGATACAGGGAGAAATTATTTAAAAAGATACGTGATAAATTATCAGTTGCTTCTGATTATAGTGTGATACAAGATAAGCCCAATTAGATAATGCTATATAAGCAACAGTTTATAAGCTTGTTATAAGCTGGTTTATGGAGCTGTGGAGCTGTTTACTGAGCATTTTCAGCCTGTGCATGTTAAACCTGGATGTGGGTGGTGACTCTGCCAGCGGTTAGGCCTGGGACAACACATCACTTCAACTCTCTGGGCCTATGATCTATCTGCTGGGAAACGAGGTGTTTGGACTAAGTGATTTCTAAGTGATTTCTAAGATTCTTTCTGTTTTCTGAGTCTCTTCCTTTGGGAAAGGGGAGGGAGGATAGCACACTTTTAATGGTAAAAGCAAGGTCATGGAATGGCAAAAATGGGCAATTGAGAGGCAAAAGAGTTAGGAAGATCACTTCTTTTCAGATACTGAGAACTGCATTAAGATAACGACAAGTCAAAGCACCACCTGGTCAAACCCTTCTGAGGAAACAATATACTCAGCTCTCCCTTTTCACATCCTATCGGCTGGATTTCTTCTTGGGGTCTGTTTTGCAGAGGGCAGAAAGACTGCCGTCTACACTTGCTGGGACAGGCGGGTGGGACGCTGAAGCCTCAGAATAAGAAGCCACTTTCCTTCCTGAAACGCCCACCCCACCCACGGGTTGGTGCCAGGAAGAGCGCCCCCTGGCCCTTGTAAACTGGTGGACTTCAGTCCGGTCAGACCTGCAAAGCTGACAGGGGTGCAGCCACACGAAAGGGAGTAAAGCTGATCACTTCCAGTCACTAATAATCCACACACACACTTAAGGAACGCGTCGGTGAGGAACGTTTCCCACCTTCAGCAGGGACACAACATTTTAGCCGACAGTGTTTACCCTCCTGGCCCGCGCTCATCCCTTGCCAGGCAGGTGGGATGAATTGCTTGACGGGTGAGTTTGGAGAGGAGCTTTGGATGGTTCTTCCTCCTCTTTTCCTGCTGGGAGCTGGCTGTCTACAGGAGCAGATTACAGTCTGCTCCTCTACAGCCTAGTTCTACAGAGGCAGGCCCGGGCTCCCACACAGAGGGGTGAGTCTGCCTAATTTGGGCTCCAACATTAGGAAGCCAGTTGTCACCGGTCTAAGCCGCATTCTCCAGTATTGGCTTCATCAGTGATCAAGGTGCTGTCCGACCTTCACCTGCTCCTTCTTTCGCTTTCATTCCCGATTGATTTAGCACAGTGATTCTCTTCATTGTGCGTCAGAATCACCTGGAAGGCTTGTTGAAACACCGAAGTCTGATTCACAAGTCCGGGTGGGGCCCAAGAATTTGCATCTCTAACAAGTTCCCAGCAGAGGCTGTGGGCTGCGCTGCTGCTCTGGGGGCCACACTTACAGACCGGGGGAATGCTTGGCTGAGGTAAGGAGTTCTGTTTATTGGTCCCTCAGACTGTGGGCACTGAGTGTTCTCAAGGCTGTCTGAGTCAGCTGGGCGTCCTTCAGAAACCAGGGCGGCAGACATTCTTTGGCCAGTTATGAGTAAGTAACTCTTACAAATCAATATCCTCTCCTAGCCCACGGCCTTGGGGAGAAACAAATGGTTATGGATTATACTCGTTTCTGTTCTAAGTAGAACAGCAGCAGAATCAATGCCAGCCATAAATCAGCCCTGAAATGCCAATTTAAACACCAAATCCAAGAGATGTGTGCAGTTCTCCTTTGATAAAACCATGTAGAAGAACACTGTGCACAAATAAACATTTAACTGGGGCTTTTCAGTCATGATGAAGCTAGTGCATTTTAAAAGCTTTTAATTGAAATATAAAACACCAACATTTGCAGATTAGTGGACAATGTGAAGAATCCACAGACTGAAAGCACCAGTGGAATCAGCACCAGACCAGAAAGAGAACATTTACCCGCCAAGAGGCTTCCTGTCTTTCCTCAGTTACTGATCCTCCCTCCCAGGGTAAGGACGACCTTGAATTCTAATGGGAGGTATGTTTTACTGTTAGGCACATTATATAAATGCAATCATTCAGCACGTCCTCGCTAGTGTCTGTTTTCTTTTACTCAACAAACTCCTGAATTCTCCAAAATCACTCTCACCCAGTCTGCCTTGTTTCCCACTTCGCTCTGGCCCACCTCTCAGGCCTCCGTTATGAGGCATGCCGTGCCTGCCTGCTGCACCGGCCTTTCCACTGCCCTCCACAGTGTGGCTGTGCCCTAGAGGTAGGTCCCCCTTAACTTTCAACAGCTGGACCTCCCTCCCACCTCCAGGGCTTCCTTCCCACCCCGTCAGATTTCCTTTATTCAGAACAGGCCAGGCTCTAGCTTGGTCCCTGAGAATGCGCACACCTCAGGCTCATCCCCGCTCATGTGCATTGGGATGTTTGCTCCTTACAGTTCCGGGGCACCTGGTTTTCCCTGCACCATGTGGAACATGTGGGCTCTCAGGCACCACGGCAGGGGCACAGAGACTGGAGAACCCTGCAAGGCTTTCCACCACCTCGGCCCAGGAGCTACACTGGTTTCTTCTGCTCATATTTCACTGATCAGTGATCATGGGCCACTGTTACCCACACGGGGCCCCGGAGAGGTAGGGGGATACTTGGTGAGCACCACTGTCTCTGCTGCGCCCACTGTACCTTAAGGTCAGAATATGTCCCCCTTTACCCTTTGAGAAAGAAGGGGACCTGAGAGATATACCCAGCTTCCTCCCCGTCCTCAGAAATAGAGCAGACAGGAAGCCCCGGGGCAGAGCAAAGCTTCTCACCTGGCGGCCCCTCACTGCACACGGGCCAGCACCTCAGGCCCCCTCTGAGAGGCACCGGAGGCCTTGGGAGTGGGTGCACACAGACCTCTTGCACCCTGAACCTCACATATACTTTTGACACTGCTTTTTTTTCTGGTTTGGTGGTTGACCCAAGTGAAGGCAACCCAAGTTAGAGCGAGTGAGACATCATCGCTCTTCCCTGTCCTCACGGTGAACAAGCCTCTGTGGTTTGAAAATGAGACTCATTCTAATTCCAACTCTATCATTTTCTGCTGTGTGACTTTCGGCAAGTTGTTTAACCTCTCTGAACTTGAATTTCTACTCATAAAATAATGAATTGATTTCTGTAACATATATTTTTTTCTCTTCAAATAGATAAAGTCTATGGGTGCTTAGAACCCACTTTCAGTTCCTTGTATCTTAATTTAATGCAGCAATGCTAGTCAGGTGTCCTGTTATCCTGGGGCGGCCTGTTCACTTAGCCCTGGGGGACACATGTCAGGAGATGTCCTAAAGGTAGAAATGTAGAGACTTGGTACAAGTTTAAAGAAATAGGGTTACTCCAGAGAATACCACTCATTCATTCATTCATTCATTCAAAAACTATTTAGGACCATCGACTGTGTCCTGGGCACTGCTCTCAGAATGAGAGGTTGCAAGGGCCTCTTACCCCCTTGAGCTTCCACATCTCCTGCTTCCGCTCGTCCTGGGCACGGCGTTGGCAGTGTTCATTAGTCCTCGCTTGCTGATGATTCAAGGGAGAGTGCAAGGCTGATAATTAATTCATGGTAACATTGGAAGTTGCAACTTTTTCCTCTGAGAAAGCTACTCATACAGTGAGCCAGCTGCTGTGTGTAGACCTTCTCTGTGCTCAGGTCTTGTCCTGAGGCCGCCGGAGAGGTCAAGGCAAGCTTTGAGAGGGACAAGGAGGGCTCTAGGGTATATGAATGGCCACATGACAGAGTGCTTAGACCCAGCTCATCAAGAGTTGACTCGTGGGTGTGTCCTGGGCCTGGGTCTGAGGTGACTAACAGTGTCTGGGGGTAAAAGCTGCTGCTGGGAACAGTGGAGCTGATTAAAAATGGCTATGCCTAGTAAATCTCTCCCTGGTGTATGGTAACTGGGCCTTTCCTTGCTCTGTTGAGAAATAGTAGCTCTGCCCTGGACTGCACAGCCCATTGTCCTCTCTGGGAATACCCTTCAAATCCACACAACATAACTCTAGGGCACAGGGGCCACTGCCCGATTCCCAGCCAAGCCCTGAGGCTCTACCACCTGTAGCCCTGACCTCCTGCCCACCCGGACCTGCAGTGAGAGACACTGGGAAGGCACCAATCCCAAGGGGCCCCGACCTGAGAGGGGACTAGGACCAGTAGGCTGGGGCCCAGCTGCCACCTAAGCTGTGCTCACTCAGGCACAGCTAGACACTCCAAGGTGCTGCCTGAAATGTGGCAACAATTTCTTCTTGTCTATTCATTCATCATATATGAACTGTGCAACCAAGTAAGTCAAGTCCCTGCTTTCGTGGAGTTTACATTTCCAGCTGACAGAGGTGAGCAATAAACTAATTACGTGGTGTGTCGGATGGTGAGAAGGGCTGTGGAGGAGATACAAAATGGGGCACATCGCCGAGGGAGTGCAGGACTAACAATTTGGTAACTAATGATCAGGAAGAAATGGGGTGTGAGCTGGGGTGCTACTGCCTGATGGAAGCTCCGCTCTGAGGTTTCTAAGAACCTGCAACTGGGGGACCAGCATCCCTGGCCAGTGGCCTCCTGCAGCCACTCGTGCCCCTCCCACTGCTCCCCACCTGCTGAGTTCCACACAGTCCGTGAAGGTGAGCTTGAACTAGAACAGGAATTGTGGGGACAGAGTCCCAGATAGCAGTTACCAGGCTCTCAGCCTCACATGGAAAGGTGCTGGCTCGGGTAGTAGATGGCTGTCAGCTGTGGCTAATTGGCCACCAGCTGTAACCAGTTAGCCATTAGCCACTGATATAACTGCCGCGGCTGCGCTGGTTGGTCATTGGGTGGGTTGGCAGGCAGAGAAGCGGACAGCAGGTCGCACGTTGTGTGAACCCAGCCTCCAGTGAGACCATAGTGGTATGACTCCCCTACCTATGGCTCCACGGGTGTTCCTTTTTGGGCCTCACCATGTCCTGCGTTCTTATGTGGGGAGTGGGACCAGAGACCCCGCAGGCCGCCTCGCTCGACACATGGCGGAGCGAGCAGGGTCTCTCGCAAGACAAATGGCTCAGCGAGTAGGGTATGGCGCTGGCCAAAACTCTCCGAAGAATGGTAGAGCAGTTTGTGCGTGTGAAAACTCAGTCTCGGGAAGCCCATGAGGAGCAGCACCAGAGACGGGGAGCGCAGTCTGCCTGGGAGACATGTGATCCTCGGTGAAGTGGTGGTCCTCTCGAGCCTCCGGATGGCACGCGCCCTGTTGGCTATAGCAGGCATCACCAGCTTTTTGGTGATATGCTGCGGCCTTAGGCTCCGAGGGTTGTGGACATCTTACAAGGAGGCCTCCACCCACTGAGACACCTGGCTCGGTGAGCGAGATTCCGACCAGGTAGGAATGGAGTCTGACTCTGGGCAGGAGGGCGGGTGGCCCCCACACAGCGTGTGGTGTCCCGTGGCCACTGTTCTCAGGAGTTGGAACCCCAAGGAGGGGTGGGAGGACGTGGACGGCTCTCCGGCCAGCGTGGAGTGGACCCTGCAGGCTCTGGCGGAGCGGTTGCCGGAGGAGGCGAAGGCTACAGCCGGCCGCGTGGGCTGGATGTTCCTCACGGCCTTGAGTCTCAACACGGAAAATGCGCTTCATGAAATGGCCCAGGTGCCGGACCAGGTGTCCCGGTAGGAAGCGCTGGAAGCTCGGGTCCGTGTGTTGGAAGAGGGGCCCCACAGTGGAGACTCTGAGGTAGGGGCGGAGGAAAGGAGTGGAGACAATGTAGCTCCCAACCGCCCAGCCGGGCCAATCTTGAAGCAAAGGGTAAAACGTGAGCAACGTTTGGGCCCCGGGGGCGTCGCTGCAGGCAACCCAGCTGTGACTGAGTTCACCACCTACACCCCATACACTCCCCCTGATTTGCAGGAGCTGGCGAGGTGGTACCGACAGCGCCCTGGAGAGCCAGTCTCGGCTTGGCTACCACGTTTATGGGATGAGGGAGCAGACAACATTCTCTGCTCCTCAGGCGAGACGGAAAAGCTAGCCTTCGTGATAGTGCATCCCTCCCTGCGACAAAGGTTACAGAACTGCCATAGGTTGGCCCATGACCAGGGCGACCATTCTCTAATGGAGTGGCTCACCGCTGCGGTACGCACAGTCTGGGGACAGTCTGGCGAGCTGCCAGACACTGTGAGTCAATGGCAGTCATACACGGAACTTAGGCAGATCATCCGTGAAATGGGTATGAGACATGCTATTTTCAACCCTAATATTCAAGGAACCTATGTGCTCTCAATATGGCCTATTATGGGGTCCCCTGTTCTGCTATATGTTGAAACTAAGCAAGAGACCCCAAGCACTGCCATAAAAGTCTGGTACCACAAACTGGGAAAGGTGCCAGTGGCAGCAGCCCTCTTTTCCCAAGACAAAAAGCTGGCATGTATCCTCCCAGATGGAAGGGATTTGCCCTTGTTGGTTCCTAAGTCTACTGTTTCTTTCTTTTCGTAGGTGCCTGTGGGCTATTATGGCACAGGGACCCTCACGGAAGATGCTTGTCACGTAGATTGTGAGGCGAGACCCTGTAGGGGTGGAGTGTGGGGACAGAGCCCCAGAGAGCAGTTTCCAGGCTCTCGGCCTCACGTGGAAGGGTGCTGGCTCGGATAGTAGATGGCCGTCAGCTGTGGCCAATTGACCTTCAGCTGTTACAAGTTAGCCAATTAGCCACTGATATAACTGACATGGCTGTGTTGGTTGGTCGGTGGGTTGGCAGGCAGAAAAACGGACAGCAGATTGCAGGTCGTGTGGCTCCAGCCTCCAGTGAGACTATAATGGTATGACTCCCCTACCTATTGCTCTGTGGGTGTTCCTTTTTGGCCTCACCATGTCCTGCGTTCTTATGTTGGGAGAGGGACCAGAGATCCCGCAGGCCGCCTTGCATGACAAATGGTGCAGCGAGCAGGGTCTCCCACACGACAGGCACTTTGTTCACTGCTCACTTTATAATTAGCAGTGTTTAACGGGTGTTGCATTCACAATAGCGCAGTGTGTTTTGTGGTTCACAACAGCGCAGTGTGTTTTGTCCTGGTCTTGATAATTTGGAAACGTACATAACAAACCCCTAAATCTCCTCCTGAGCTTTTCATGTAGTTACAAAATTGCATTTGCCATCTCCTTTATTTTTTTTCATATGCATATTTGAAACAATTAGTCAAATGAATGATAATTACATCTTTGGAAAGCAGAGGGTGAGAGAAGAGCTGTCTAGCCCTCGTGAGGGGCCCCTGAGGGGCTGAAGGGTGACCTCATCAGCGGGTGAGCACTGAGCTCACCAGCACAGCCTCTGGGCAAGAGCAGGGCAGGTCGGAGACTTGGCCAATGGGCAGTGCATTTCAACACTGTATTTCCTATTCTTTCGGTATTCTGTCTCTTGCTGATCTCTCCGGGGAAACTGGGAAGAGAATCTGTTCCACCACCTAATTAAACCTTTCTATTTCTAATCTCAAGCTGCGTTTGTGCAAATAGAAAGCATGGGAAACGCAAATGGCAGCTGCTTCATCTGAGAGGTGTTGTGTTTGCAGTGGGTATTGTCAATAGTCTGCGCGTGGGGCTTCTTGAAAGACACCAGAGAGGGTCTCTGTGCATGGCTGGAAACCTGAGAAAGTGTGCTGCCTTTCTCTCTAGGACTACAAAGGACACTAGGGACTGTAGACATGAGTCCAGACTCTAATTTCCTTTTGGCATAGAACCTACCGACTGGTCTTGCTTATCAGAGAGGCTGCAGGCAGTGGGTTTCCTGAGACCTCGAGCACTGAGCCCTGGTCAGCTGAGGGTCCTGGGCCACCATCACAAGCCTCAGGACAGGTTGATCACTGGGTAATCTTTCTCTCCAAGACAAGTGACATTTTTCTCATGACTATAAACGAAAGCAGAGTGAAGGTGTGTGTGTCTACTGAAGCAGAGAAACGAAGTTCTCATGCATATTTTCCCCTAGTAGTTCCCTGTCCCAGGGTAGTCATAGCACATGTAAGTACGTCCAGTTACAGTATCACTGACGCTCATTCTTCAGACCTAAATTTTTATAGAATAACCCACACAAGGACAATTGTGGGCCCATTCCTAGTACTTGCAGCATAGTGAAAAGGAAAAACAGACTTTTGGAAGCATGTAGAGTGGGATTTGCCTCTACAATAGGGATAATGCCCATTTCAGAGGATTTTAGTTTAACTTATGCACAGTGCTGGACCCTCAAGCATGAGTGGTCTCCCCGTCAGCCCAGTCTCTCCAACTTTGAGAGCAGCAGTTACAAACTAGGAGGAAATGCTCAAAGAGAAAACCAGTTACCTAATTTCATCTGACGTCTCCCCAGAAATGTGCACTGTCACCTGAGACCCCAGAGCACCTACTGCTCTGTTCACATTGGCCCCCAGGTTCCTATACTGCGGGACGTCATTCCCTTTCCCTCAGGTCAGGGAAGGGGTACAGACAGGTTTGCTGAGTGTCATCTTCGGGAATGAAAGTAGAGCTCAGACGGGGTCAGTAATGCAGTCCATGAACTACTGAACTGTGACATTCTGGAAGGATTACCTTTGGTTTTATTATCAGTGTTTTTGTTATTCCATTTATTTCCCTGTTATGACATGTAGAAAATGTTTAAGCCAGGAAGGGCCTGACAACGGGAGTAGCAAGGAGATGGGGTACCAAGATCTTTTTCAAAAAATTATTTTTAATTATAGCTGAGGTACAATATTGTGTTTTGGGTGTACAACATAGTGACTCAGCAATTTTATATGCCTTATAAAATGATCAGTGCAGCAAGTCTAGTACCCGCCTGTCACTACATTGTTATTATGACATTATTGACTATATAAAGTATATATTGCTGTACTTTATATCCTCATGACTTATTTTATAACTGGAAGTTTGAACTTCTTAATCCCCTTCCCCTTTTCTGCCCATCCTCTATCCCTCTCCCCTCTGGCAACCATCAGTTCTCTGTATCAATGAGCTAGTTTCTGTGTTGGTTTTGTTTGTTCATTTGTTTTGTTTTTTAGATTTCACATATAAGTGAAATTATATTTGCCTTTCTCTGTCCAACTTATTTCACTTAGCATTAATACCTTCTAGGTCCATCCATGTTGTTGCAAATGGCAAGCTTTCATTCTTTTTTATGGTGAATAATATTCCATTGTATATATGTATCACATTTTCTTTATGCAATCATCAATCAGTGGACACTTAGGATGCGTCCATATCTTGGCTATTGTAAAAAATGCTGCAGTGAACATAGGAGTGCATATATCTTTTCGAATTATTGTTTCGTTTTCTCCACGTAAATACCCAGAAGTGGGATTGCTGTGTCATATGGTAGTTCTATTTTTAATTTTTTGAGGAAACTCCATACTGTTTTCCCTAGTGGCTGCACCAATTTGCAATCCCACCAATAGTTCCCGATGGTTCCCTTTTCTCCACATCCTCACCAGCACTTGTTTGTTAATTTATTGACGACAGCCATTCTGATAGGTGTGAGGTGGGTATCTCATTGTGGTTTTTATTTGCATTTCTCTGATGATTAGTGATACTGACTGAGCATCTTTTCATATGTCTATTGGCCATCTGTATGTCCTCTTTAGAGAAATGTCTATTTAGGTCTTCTACCCATGTTTCAATCAGATTGTTTATTTTTTTTGGTGTTAAATTGTATGAGTTCTCTATATATTTAGGATATTGACCTCTTACTGGATATATGTTTGGCAAATATTTTCTCACATTCAGTAGGTTGTCTTGTTGATGGTTTCCTTTACTGTGCAAAAGCTTTTTAGTTTGTTGTCGTCCCACTTGTTTATTTTGCTTATGTTGCTTTTGCATGAGAAAATATCCAAAAAATATTGCCAAGACCAATGTCAAAGAGTTTACTGTGTTTTCTTCTAGGAGTTTTATGGTTTCAGGTTTTACATTTAAGTCTTTAATTCATTTTGTTTATTTTTACATATGGTGTAATAAAGTGGTCATTTTTTTTTTTTATGTTTCAGGCCAGTTTTCCCACCATCATTTATTAAAGAGACTGTCTTTCCCCCACTGTACACTCTTGTCTCCTTTGTCGTAGATTAATTGATTATATATGTGAGTTTATATCTAGGCTCCCTATTCTGCTTCATTGAGCTACATGTCTGTTTTTGTGCCAGTACCATACTGTTTTGATTACTATAGCTTTGTAGCATAATTTGAAATCAGGGAGCATGATACCTCCAACTTTGTTCTTCTTTCTCAAGATTGCTTTGGCTATTTGGGGTCTTTTGTGGTTCCATATAAATTTTAGGATTATTTGTTCTAGTTCTGTGAAAAATGCCATTGTTATTTTGACAGAGATTGCATTGAATCCCTAGATTTCTTTGGGTATTATGTACATTTTAATAATATTAAAACTTCCAGTCCATGAGTATGGTATATCCTTCCATTTATTTGTGTATTATTCAATTTATTTCTTTACTATTTTACAGTTTCAGAGTACAGGTCTTTTACCTTTTTGGTTAACTTTATTCCTAGGTATTTTATTCTTTTTTATTTAATTGTAAATGGAATTTTCTTAATTTCTCTTTATAATAATTTATTAGTATATAAAAATACTACAGATTTCTGAATGTTAATTTTTTATCTTGAAACTTTACTGAATTCATTCATTAGTTTGAAAGCTTTTTGGTGGAATCTTTAGGGTTTTCTATACATAGTATCATGTCCTCTGCAATGGTGACAATTTTACTGTTTTCTATATATAGTTTGTCTTCTGTAATAGTGACAGTTTTACTTCTTCTTTTCCAATTTGGATGCGTTTTATTTCCTTTTCTTGTCAGATTTGCTCTGGCTAGGACTTCCAACACTATGTTGAATAAGAGTGGTGAGAGTGGGTGTCCCTGTCCTGTTCCTGATCTTAGAGAAAAAGCTTTCTGCTTTTCACCTTTGAGTGTGATGCTAGCTGTGGGTTTGTCATATACAGCCTTTACTGTGTTGAGGTATGGTCCTTCTTTACCCATTTTGTTGAGAGCAATTTTTTTTTTAAATAAATGGATGTTGATTATTTTTATCATAAATGGATGTTGATTTTATTTCAAATGGTTTTTCTGCATCTATTGACTCAGAAATAGTCAATGATCATATTATTTTTATCCTTCATTTCGGTTGTAATGTGTATCATGTTGATTGATTTGCAAATATAAAATGTGTATCAACATGTGTATCATGTTGATTGATTTGCAAATATAAAAGTCATCCTTGTATCCCTGGGATATTTGATCACAATGTATTATCTTTTTAATTTATTGCTGAGTGTATTGCTAATATTTTGCTGAGGTTTTCTGCATCTATGATCATCAGGGATATTGTCCTGTAATTTTTTTTCTTTTTTTTTTTTTTAGTGTCTTTCTCTGGTTGTCATATCAGGGTAATGCTGGCTTTGTAGAATGAGTTTGGAAGCTTTCCCTTATCTTCAGTTTTTTTAATAGTTTAGAAGGCTAGCTATTAATTCTTCTTTGAATTTCTGGTAGGCTTCACCTGTGAAGCTGTCTGGTCTTAGACTGGGAGTTGTTTGGATACTGATTCAATTTTGTTTCTAGTAATTGGTCTGTTCAGATTTTCTGTTTCTTCCTGATTCTTGGAAGAGTATGTTTCTAGCAATTTATTCATTTCTTCATAGGTTGTCCAATTTGTTGGCATATAATTGTTCATAGTATTTCCTTATAATCTTTTGTATTTCTTCGGTGTCAAGTGTTACTTCGCCTTTTTCATTTCTGATTGTATTTGAGCCATCTCTTTTTTTCTTGAGGAGTCTGGCTATAGTTTTCTCTATTTTGTTTTTCTTATCAAAGAACCACCTCTTAGTTTTTGTTGATCTTTTCTGTTGGTTTTTTAGTCTCTGTTTCATTTATTTCTGCTCTGATCTTTATGATTTCCTTCCTTCTTCTTGCTTTGGGCTTTGTTTGTTCTCTCCTTTTTTTTTTTTTTCCCTAATTCCATTAGGTGTAAAGTTAATTGTTTGAGATTTTTCTTGTTTCTTGAAGTAAACCTGTATTGCTATGAATTTCCCTTGTAGAATTGTTTTTGGTGTGTCTCAATGATTTGGGATAATTGTTTCTGTTTTCATTTATCACAAGATTTTTTTTTCTCCTTGATTTGTTAACCCATTGATTGCTTACTAGCATGTTTTTTGGCTTCCAGTTTTTTCCATTTTTCTCCTTGTAATTGATATCCAATTTTACACCATTGTGAACAGAGAAGATGCTCGATATTATTTCAGTCTTCTTAAATTTACTGGGACTTGTTTTGAGGCCTAACATGAAGTCTATCCTGGAAAATGTTCCATGTGCACTTGCAAAGAATATGTATTCTGTTGCTTTTGGGTGGAATGTTCTCTAAATAATCTATGACGTTCATCTGATATAATGTGTTAAGGCCACTGTTTCCTTGCTGAAATTCTGTCTGGATGAACTATCTATTGATATAAGTGGGGTGTTAAAGATCCCTACTATTACTGTATTACTCTCCATCTCTCTTTTTATGTCTGTAAATATTTGCTTTATGTATTTAGGTGCCAGTATATTGGGTGCATAGATGTTTACGTGCATAGATGGTGCATAGATGTTTACAAGTGTTATATGCTCTTGTTGGGTTGATCCCTTTAACATTATGTAATGTCCTTCTTTGTTTTGTTAGTCTTTGTTTTAAAGTTCATTTTGTCTGATATAAGTATTGCTACCCAAATTTTCTTTCCATTTGCATGAAAAATATCTTTTCTCAGCTCTTCACTTTCAGTGTTTCTGCATCTGAAGTGAATCTCCTATAGGCAGCATTAGAACAAATCTTGTTTTTTTAATCCATTCAGCCACCCTGTCTTTTGATTGCAGCATTTAGTCCATTTACATTTACAGTAATTATGGATAGTTATGTAGTTATTGCCATTTTATTGTTTTCTGGTTGTTTTTGTAGTTCTTCTGTTCCTTTGTTTTTCTGTTGCTCTTGTACACTGATGACTTTCTTTAGTGATTTGTTTAGGTTCCCTTTTATTTTTTGTGCATCTATTATAGGTTTTTGGTTTGTGGTTACTCTGAGATTCATATATAACAAGGTATGTTTATAGTAGTCTGTTTTAAGTTAATGGTCACTTAAGTTTGATCCCATTTTAAAAGCATCACTTAAGTTTGATCCCATTTTTAAAGCATTACATTTTCTGCTCACCCTCAATTGTTTTTGACATTGTGTTTTATATTTTTTTTGTGTGTATGTTTGAATCTCTTAATTCATCACTGTAGTTACACATGCTCTTACTACTTTTGTCTTTTAACCTTCTTGTCTTGTCTTGGTGTTTGCCTCTTTGGGTTCATATTTCTGGGGACTCCTGTGCTTCCTGGACTTGGTTGTCACTTTCACCAGGTAGGGAAGTTTTCAGACATTATTTATTCAAACATGTTTTCTGTTACTTTCTTCTTCTGGGACCCTGTGATCTGAATGCTGGAATGTTTGATATTGTCCCAGAGGTCCCTTAAACTATGCTCATTTGCTTTTTTCTTTTTGCTGTACCAATCAAATGATTTACACAACCTTGTCTTCTAGCTCGCTCACTTATTCTTCTGCATCATCTAATCTGCTGTTGATTCTCTCTAGTGTATTTTTCATTTCAATTATTCTATTCTTCAGTTTTGACTGTTTTTTTTTAATTTTTAAATTTTCTGTCTCTTTGTTGAAATTCTCACTGAGTTCATTTATTTTTCTCCCAAGTTCATTGAACATCTTTATAACCATTGCTTTAGACTCTTTATCTGGTAGATTGCTTGTCTTTTTCTGGAGTGTTATTCTGATTTGTTTGAAATATGTCTCTTCATTTGCGCTATCTCTGTTTCTATGATTAGGTAAAACAGCAACCTCTCTGTCTTGAAGAAGTGGCCTTGTTTAGTAGCTTCCCCTTTGCACACTGTGTATGCTGGGTATATTTGTCAGGCCAGCTAGTGCTGGAGCTGGAGTGGGTGTGGGACACAGAGACCTGGGGGCAAGCCTCACTGGGGCTACTTTGACAGGGTGACTGGGGCTATAGTTGGATCAGGCTTGGGCCAAGGGGAATCCTGGGAGTAAGCTGAGCTCAGGCCTGGGGCGGTAGCTGGAGTGGGCGTAGGCTGTGGGAAGTCCTGGGGGGACCCAGAGTTTTAGCTGGAGCATGTGCAAGCTGTGGAGTTTCAGGGGCAAGCTACTCTGGGATCTTCTTGGCAAGCCAGTTGGAGTTGTAATTGGGGCAAGCTCAGGCCATGGGGAGTCCTGGAAGCAAGCCGTGCTGAAGCCCAGTGTTGCAGCTTAAGTGGGAGTGGTCTGCAGGAAGTCCAGGGGACAAGCTGCACAGGGGCGAGAGCTGTGGCTAGCGTGGGTGTGAGCTGTGGGGAGTCCCAGGGGCAAGCAGCATTGGGGCCATCTTGGCTGGCTAGCTGGGAGCTGGAACTGGAGCAGACCAAGAGGAGACCTAGGGGTAAGCTGAGACAGGGCCCAGAGCTGAGGCTGGAGAGGGTGTAGGCCATGAGAAATCCTGAGGGCAACGCTTGGAACTGCTGCAGGCCTGGGCATACTGGGTAGAGCACCCAGTTAGTGCTCCTGCCCTTACAGTCAAGGGGGAGGGGGAGAACAAATGGTGCTCTCTGGTGCCTCCAAAACCAGGGAGAGTTCCCCCAGTTTGCCTCCCATTTGGCAGATGCTCTAGGGTTAGTAAATGGATTTCTTTCCTGTGTAGTCTGGGTGCCCTTTAAACCACTGATTTCCACTGTGTCCAGGCGAGTCTGTGTGTGGGTCCTTAGTATTGATACCTCCCTACTGCAGGTTGGTGCACTGGGGGTGGGGTTCCTACCATGTCATGTCTCTATCTCATCTACCCATTTCTGTGGTTTTTTTCGTTTGTTGTGCAGAAGCTGTTCAGTTAGCCTTCAGGTCAAGAACTCTTTAATGGTTAAAATGTCACTCCTGAAATAAACCTCACCATTGACTATATCACATTACATCGATGGCCAGAATTGAAATTCTTCCACAGTATACCTGTACAGATAGTAAGGCTCTAATGAGAATGTCTGAAAATGACTATGTCTTTAAATACCTCGATTTACATAACAACGGCTGTCACTTATGGAACACACACTATGGATCTGCCCATTTAAAGGGTGTAACTTATTCAGTCTTAACAACCCTAGGAGATGAGGCGATTATCACCTCCGTTTAGTAACTTGCCCATCTCTACCTATAGGGTGTGCAGAGGGATTTAGCCTCCAGAGGCTGATGATTGCACGTAGAGAGGAATACATTTTTTAGAAGCTTCCTTTAAAATCTTAAAAGAAAACCTTTAAAATGTTGAGATTTTTAAAAATCCTTTTAAAAGCCTTTAAAAATACCAAATGAACATCATTAACTCTAAACCAGCATCTCTGAGGCTGAGGCACAAATGTTAGTAAGTACCTATGTTTAATGAGAAGCCCGACTATAGTTATTTTGTTTTGAACAAACTCACCATTATGTAGTTGCTTTTTACAAGTCTTCCCTTCCCAAACATTACTTGATTAATATGTATGAATCATTTCTCTTTAGACAAAGGCACTAGGTGGGGGTGGGGGTAGTGGAACGGGGGATAAACTACCAGCTCTAGTGAACACTGTAGCCTAGTCTAATATTCTCCTAGATCCTCAGCTCAGCGTCTCCCACCTAATACTTATTTTGAATATGCGAGTTCTCTGCCAACTACAGCTGAACATCAATAATCAAATCTGCTAATGGAACTCAAATAAATTACCTAAATCCATAAGATCCCTGGGTAAATACAGAGGGTGCCAAAAAAAAGTATGAACATTTTAAGAGAGGAAAACTGTATTAAAATTATAATACTCAATATATACCGATAACAAAAGATGAATACAAGTCACGTTTGACTCCTACAGTTTCAAGAGTTGCTCAAAGTGGTTACCATCAGCGTCCAGGCGCGATGTTCAGCTGATCACGGCGAACTACTACTGCTTGAGCAACGTTGACCAAAGTGTCTACTTGTATACAGTTTTTGGCACCCTCGGTAGTTTAAGATAAGTGGAAAAAAGAATACCTGAAAATGGCAAGTAGCAATTTTAGGGAAAAAAAAAAGTGCAGCAGTCTGAAAAGCCATGTAAGGGAAAAAAAATCTGCTACCTGAAATAAAATTGTTTCTTATATACTGACATAGAGCATAAGTATGTTAAATCATGAAGATCATTACGTAATTGTGATCACGTCTGAAATGAAGTACTTTCAATTCCTAGGAGGTCATAAAAGAAGGGAAGCGAACCTACTTATGGGAGGCATTAGTAAAATACTAAACTTGATTCATGCAAGGACAGATGCAGAAAACTAGAGAATAAAGACCTCATCAGGTCACAGGAGGTGACATAAAAGCCTCAAGGCAAAGCCAGAAACAGCTTAGATGAATCATGTATAGACAGTTATGAGAACAACAAGGCATGAGTAGTTGTCTTTGGCATTTAATTCCCAGTTTCCTATGACTTATTATGGCTCTAACACACTGATACTTGGTGTTTATCCTCTAGAAGACTCACATGCTCTCACTGACTGCAGGTGTGCCATGGGACTAGACAAGGATGCTCTTATTTATTCATCTGTGCTGCTGCACAAGTTCCATTTCTTCATGAAACAAAAACAAACCACCATAAGAAAAATGAATTTTTTAATTATTTTTTCTCAGTGGCAGAATCACATAGCTGTTTTGATATGATTTCCAATAGGTCTAAAATACTGCTTTATGGAGTTTTAAAAATTCTATTACAGAAACACACAGAACAAACATAGGATAAATAGAATCGCATCGGTTTACCAGATGGTAATTCCAAACATATTCTTTGCCTATTTTCCAGTAAGAAAAGTTTGAAGGATCAAATTGGAAATTCTACTATCATCAAACTATGGTTTGGGAGGAAAAAACCTAAAAGGAAAAGACAAAATCAGTGACCTGGTTCACTTGCTATGCTGTGTCTATCTATGTCTCTGCAGAAGTTTGCATGTTTGTGGGTATGTTGTACTAGCTAGAAAATTTATAATTTCAAAAAAAAAGTAAGGAAATCTAAAACATATTCTTTATAAAAACAAACCATTGCTCTTCAATGTCTTTTTCCCTTTGGACATAAGCTGCTTTAAGAAAGGAGTCAATAGCTTTAATGGACAACCATTTGTTATTCATCTGAAATGTCTGGTCAGAAAATTGGCAAATTTGGTACATGGTTTCAAAAGTGAAACGTTATACATTTATCAAACTAAATTAAAATACGCAGACATTTCTTTTTATTGCCAAATGGTCAAAACTTTAAATTGTTTTTAAATCTGAAAGACTAAAGACCTTCGGGGGGCGGGGTGGGGGAAGCCATTCCTGACACATAACAGTATTATTGTAACAGAAGTGAAAAAGCAAGTTAACAGATGGCATTAATGAAAATAGTTAAGTAACCAGTTACTGTTAAAAGCTACATTTGTATTCCAGTTTTAAAAGTATAACGACTTAAGTGGATGGTAATGTTCAAAACTAACACCTTATAAGGCGCTGTGAGTGAAAATGCTGAGCAGTGTGTACTTCCAGTGAATTTAAAACTACACATGATCATGTTACAAGTATCTTTCACCAAGGACAGCCCTAAGATAGCTAAAAAAAAATCTACACTAAAGGTTTGGACAGAGAAAGCAGAGTATACGCTTTGTTTCGTACAGTCACCATACAGCAAACACACTCACATAGCTATAATTACACTAGTCACAGTTTTAACCTTACAGAATAAAGCTATAGTATGTGAAGTTACAATATATTTATCTTACTTAAAACCATTTTAAGAGGGCATATCTGTCATTTTTTAGAAGTCAAAAACCAGAAAAATGTAACTGATAAGTGCAGTCTTTAAAATATTTTCTGGCTAATTGTATGCTAATTTTCAAAGTACAACAGAATTTTTGGTCCATGAGGCCCTTAAGAAATAAAAGGTAGGTAAGGGATTCCCATTTATCAATAGAAATACAAAGTTTATAAAAAAAATTTCAATACTTATTAAAACATCTTTTTACAGAATGTTTTTGAGGTTAAACATCAGAAATCTCTCTAATAAATAATGAGCATGAACAGGTTGAAAAATAAGTGAATTAAGATGCTTTAATATGGCTATCTCACAATTTTCTTTTGAAGGCCATCAATAAAAGATTTTCTTTCAACATCAACTGAAATACAATTATTTCTTATATTATTAATATATATCAGGATTTAATGCTTAATATGCCTGTTTTTCTTCCTCTAGGGCAGGAATTAACAAACAGTGGCCCACAGGCCAAATTTGGCTGGTTGCCTGTTTCTGTAAATAAAGTTTAGTGGCATATGGCCACACCCATTCATTTACATATCGCCTGTGGGTGCTTTCATTCTGTAAGGGCAGAGGTCAATCATTTATAGAGACCATATGATTCTCATAACCTGAACTGTTTACTATCTGATACTTTACAGAAAATTTGTCAACCCTTGCCCTAGGGGTTTTTCCCAGGCCAATCTAAAATAGTGCATATGTTTCTCTACTTTTATTAACACTCTGATTTCTCTTATTCTAATGTATGTGTATAGTTTATGTATTTTATACTTCATTTTATCTGTTGGTGTATAACTAAGAAACTCAACATCCTAGCTGAGTTCCCATATTTAATATATTTGGAACACAAGCATTCTCTCTGGCCATAACCTGTTTGATTTCAGGCCACTCGGGAATTCTCCAGGAGTTGGATGAACCACACACTAACAGAATGGCCAGAAAACACATTTCATCTTGAATAAGGAAGCTGGCTGGCAAAAAAGAATAACGAACACCAAGTATACCTTAGGGTAAATGCCATTCAATCGGGAAAAACAGCTCAAGAGTTTTCAAAACATACACGCATATTTCCATATCCAGAGCCACCTTCCCACCTTTCACAAACTAAGAGCTACAACATAATCAAAGTACATTTGTTTTATAAATATATTACTGTTTATATACATATAGATACATCCATAAAAGACATGTTAAATAATTATCTGTATAATCAATACTACTTTAAGGTTTTTTTTGTGTGTGTTTTAAAATTATACATTCTATTAAAATATCAAAATAATTATTTAAAAATACCAGGAATAAAACCAGTGAAGAGTTGCTTTCCATTCAAGTGGTTCTAAATCTTATCATTGGTCACCCAGACTCCAGACTTGGTCATCTACACCTCAAGGAAACAGTTCAATTAAGGAAAAGTTAGCCATCAAACGGCTAACACCTTCCCATTGTTAATACTTCATAACAAATATGTCTGCAAGTAGGTATATATAAAAATGCTCTTTTTAGTTATATTACATATTCTCATAAATGAATTTTCATAAAAACACAAAGTTTGAGTTTCTACCAGTATCAAGTATTTTATACTGGGTGTGCATTTCTTTCAAATGTTTAGGTCAATGACAAATTCTATCAGGATATAGACATCATAAAAAGGAGACTGAAAATTTATGTGTCACATGCAAAAAAGGAGGAAATACTAAGGGCCAGTATTTGGCCAGGTGGGTACTATTCCCTCTGTACTAAGACACAGAGACAACGGACTGGCTAATTACTGTGTAAAGTACAGTCAGCTCTCAATTATTCAGGGTCGGAATAGTCCAATCTGAATCCTTTCTCCTGGCAGGTTCATTACTTACTAACACATATCTCTGGTTATTTATTAGCAAGTCTGGTCAAGGATATAATTAAGGTGGAAGTTTTGGCTAAAATGAAGGTTTGGAATCAGCTATGGATTTAATTTAATGATGGATCCTTTTACTTATTGCTTTAGATAATTAAGAATTTGCTGTACCTAAAGTCTGCCAAATATCTAATTCTTAAGCTCTGAAAGTAACATTGGTGTTTGTTTAAAAAAAAAAAAAGAAAAGAAAAAGGGACAAACTGTTCTCTTGAGATTAGAAAATGGCTATATCTTAACTCATGATTAATTATACTGAAAAATTTCAGTGTGGGTAGTTCAAGAGTTATTCACTTCAGGACAGGTGGTGACAAGCTACACTATTTCTTATAGTCTAAAATCCATGAAGCAATGACAAATAGCTAAAAACATTAGAAGGTCAAATTAAAGGTGTGATATCTATTTCACCAAAGATCTTGTCTAAAATAAATTTAGTAAAGTTTGGCAGAATCTTCTAATAATTAAAATGTTAAAATTAAGAAAACAGAAGCAAAACCTACATGTACAATTTAAAAACGATTTCATACTAAAACCAACACTGAGATTATGACTAAAATAAAAGGTACTCCATATTTGTGACCCTATTTTTGGCACTGGTTTAGCCTCTACATTTAAGCCTGTTCTACGGATAGTGACCAACAAAATCAAGGAGAACAATTTCACAAGTGAGTGGGGTCACTCCCAGCCAGACACCACTCAGAATGATTTGTGTGGCATCATCCGTATTATTTCTGGGTACACGAGTGCCACACTCACCTCAAAAACAACAGCAATAATTGTGTAGAACACCACTTTCCTGAATTAAGTTTGCTGAACACGGTTCAGATTATTGGATATGTCAATATGCACAATGCCTTTTAGAAGCATTTACTGTATACCCAAATCCTACTTCATGCAACACACAGTGTCACACAAGTAGTGAAAATGTTATCCTAGTCAAAGGTGCTTGGACATTATTTTCAGGCAGCATTTTACCTTTATTTTAAGTTCACACTACATAAGTTTTAGGAGAAAGAAAATGTTGATAAATTTATTTAATATATTTTAATATATAAAACTAGGACAGACACTTTTATTTACCTAAATTATTACTTTAATTTTCTACTCTATTCTAGGCCTCAATTTCACTTCAAAAATTTGTATTTAAATAAGGGATAAAATGTTGCCCAAAAGTCTAATCATAGTTACACATTTGTGTTTTAACTAGATCTACAAATCAAAATAGTTCTTATAGTTAAAAAGATACAATTTGTATCAACAGTAAAAGGTACTTTCTGGTTTTTCAGGGCTTTACTTCAAACTGTAGCATATGGAATAATCAGAATAACCAGGGCATCTAGGCAGACTACAGAAGCAGATCAGAATGAGTCTGTTACACTACGTAAAATTCAAAAACTGGAGGCAACAGGGAAGCCATGTAGATCACACAACTGTCTGCCACTGACTGCAATATCTATCTTCTAACCAACAAAAATGAATTCGCATCTAGCAAAACCCATGATTTAGAAACCAGAAATATCCCTTACTAATACTAAAACAGACTTTAGTCTGTATCTAAAACTACACTATTTGTGGCAAGAATCTGGCCTTAATAATATAACAGGCCCCCCAAAACTCTACCTTCAGGAAAATGCAAAATATACAGTATCTTACAAAAATTTTAAGTTACCATTCACAACTCCTCCATCACCATTTCCATAGTGCAGTATCAATAAATGTTGCATATCCTCAACACACAAAACCACCTCAGGCCAGCCTTGATAAATAGCAGGAAAGCTTAAGAGTATATTAAATATAAAAGTTGCATTGAGAATAATTAGATTCATTAAAAACAGGCAAGTACTGTGAAAGGGTTATTTTATCCAGTATTGTTGTGCCCCCAAACAAAAAGACACATTAAAAATGCAGGTCAATGGAAATCTAGGAATTCAATTCCATTTCTACTATCTAGAAGCACATCATAGCTGGATAACAAGCTCTAAACTGTAACAGTTACGGCTTTTGCCTTATTCATTAACAAAAAAAAAAAAATGGAAACAATTTTTTCCATTGATTGCATCTGCTTTCCTTTAAATCAACCATATTAAATTAACTACTCAACAGACAAAAAAATCCAAACAAAAATAAAACAATGAAAAGTGCCATACTGTAAATCATTCTTATACTGTTACCTATTTCAACATAAACTGGTAACTTACATTTTGTTTAAAATATAAAGTCAGTGCTGTAGTATATCTTTGTTTCTATAAATAATGATTATAGCACAAAGAAGCCCACTTTCCCCAAATAAAAATAACTTAAAAAGCTGTAAAAGATTCCAATTAAGCTTGGCTTGAAAAAATAGTTTGCTAGGTCTAGTCAAATGTTCAACATTCTGAAGGTATTGTAATTGCTTGCAATTGATAGAGAAACACCAAGTTAATAAAACATGAAATAAGGATAAAAAGTGCTGCATATAAACCCCTGATGCACCAAAGATTAATATCAAAGATCACAGATACATCTAATAAATCAAACTGGAAAAACTTCCAGCCAAGGATATAGCTTTAAAAAGGAAATATTAAAAAAAAGTTTGAATGTAAAGCAATCCCGTGATACTTCCACTATGTGGGGCTATATATACAGATTCCATGATACAGTATTTCACATAAATGGATACTATATAACCTCCTTGCCGAGAAGGAGATCACATGTGCTATTGTAGCAAACCTCCCTCAGCATTTGAGCTGAACAGAAAACTACTAAACACCACAAAGATGCATCATCTTTCAATAACCCAGCTGTGATTTCTCCACTAAAATGGCTGCAGCTAGCTGCTGGGCATCTGTCATGTGAGGGTTCCTTTTCATGACAATTCTCACAAGGTCAGGTGGGAAGATGTTGCACAAGTTGATATAAATCTTTTCTCGGCTGTCTTGATACCTTGGTGGGTCTTGGGGCAGTCCACAGTACGGTATTCGCCACGTCGGCTCCTGTTGCTCAGGCAGGCTCTGGAAGGTGAACTGCTCATAACACGGCTGCGTGGAGTTATCGGGGAGGGAGTACGTCTGCCGATAGCCATACGCATCAATCCCATAACTCTGCCTGTCCCAGCTTCCCAGCCCTTCCTGGCGGGAGTAAGGCTTTCTTTGTCTTGAAGGTGAACTGTCATACAGCCGAGAGTCAGAAATGCTGTCTATTCTCGTGGCCACTAAGGACCGTCCTAGGTGTGGTGCCTTAGAGTGGGCTGAACTTGGGGGAGAGGGGTAATCACCGGGACAACTGGCCCGGGCTCCCACAGCTGGGTGCTGCAGGTGCATAGCCAGATGTGGAAGAGGAGGCTTGTGATGGTACTTTGGTTCTTCATGACTGTAACTTTGCACTCTGGTTAAGGGGTCGTGGAAATTCTGCAGGAAGGGTTGGGAATTAAGGCGGCTGTGAGGGTGCATGTGTTGACACTTCAAATTCTCTTCTAGCTGCGGATCAGGAGAACTGACATAGGACCGGTCATTGTACCCCACGTATGAGTCACTGCTCCCACAGCTCATACTCCCTTCACTGCTGCAGTCAGAGGCTACAGAACTTATCCTGTAATCTGTGTCTAAGGAGAAACGCCTTTCAGGACTTCGTGGGCCTGAGATACTCAGATTTGAATATGCATTCAACATGGAATAATATCCAATGTCAACAGGTGAGTCACATTTTGGATACTGTTCATAAGGCATTGGCGTGCCATGATTTTTGGTTGCCATCATCATTGGAGGATACTGTCCCTGTGGTCTTTGATCCTGAGGTGGGAAATGAACTCCAGATGGAAGGCCATTGCTTAGAGATGTAGTGCTTTGGGGTTTTGCAGTAGGAGTGGCCGGTATACTAACTAAGGAAGGTACAGACCTGGTTTCCAACTTGTTTTTGGTGGGAAGCTTCTCCTCTAGGTCTTGGTAGACTTGAGTCCTGATGCTTGGATCTGACTGCCTCTTTGGAGCACCTCGTTTGACATCAGAAGTGCTGTCAGCCTTTGTGCTGCAGGGAACACTGTTGCTTTTCACCAGTCCTCCTTCGTTTGCAGTTTTGGCGGCTGTATTTCTAGACATGGCACGAAGTTCATCAGCAACTGATCGCTGAGGCTGACTGCCCCTTTCGGGATGATAATATTTGCACTTGTGTCCATAGGTACACTTCTTTCCTATGAAGAGTGAAATTAATTAGGCAAAGGAGCACACACCACCAGATCCTGAAAACTCAGTCTGGCACTACGATTTTGTGAAAGAAAAAAGGCAGAAATGGAAGCTATACTGAGTGTTATTCTGAGTGTTCCTTACTTTTAAGAAATACCATCTTACAGTCTTCCCACTTCAGTACTATTAACAACAGTAAGAAAGATGGCCCAATGATTCATAATCACCTCCAGAGTTTTTCGCTATCTAGTAGGACTTTATAATCTGGTAGAAGACTGTTTTGAAAAAAAAAACACAAAAAAAAACGTATTGCTGTAATGTGATTAAAACCATGCTAATCTGATGTATGTATAGATGGAAGAACTCCAAATTTTTATCTACCTGAAAACTAACTTCATGTAGAATTAACTAGCTGAGTTTTTGGAACCATGTTTTAATTCAGGGAAATACATTTGCATTGAACCCAACTAGGTAAAATAATTATTGTTTTCATGGCTAAAATGTTTTCTTAAATTTAATTACAATCAAAAGAACTACATACTATGCCATCCAAAATTAAAAATGTTTATTTTTATTAACAAAAATTTGACAACATACTGTGTTCTACAACCATATATTAAACACTCATAAAGAAAGTTACCATATGGACAAGGCTGCTTTTTGTGTTCGGGAACAATAGGTTTCTTCCTCAGAAAATTATCCAGGCTTGGGCCGTGTCTGCCAAGAGGGTCATCAGGGGGCATGAACCTGTCACGGATAAAACACAAAATTGTACCTAAATAGGAGGCTGATAATTTAATTCTAAAGACAGTGTAAAGATTTATTACTCTAAGGTATTTTTTAATACAATTTCAACATTTATGGAATAAAAATATCAGTACACAAAGTTCTCTTTTCTTAATGAAAACAAAATGTTTCCAGCTGAACTTATATTTGTTTTAACTCAAATAAAGTTTTGAGCCTAGCATGTTCCGATTATTTCTTCCTTCCTCTCAGTCTTGGGATTTTGTAAGGACTTCAGAAAACAATCACAGTGACATTTTAGGAGAGTTTTAGAAACATCAATCTTGTGAAGTGGTATGAAGTAGGTGGGGAGTGAGAAGGGGAAGCTGAGGGAGAAGGGAAGGTGGTAGAAAGTGAAGGGAAGGCTGAAACTACCACCACCTGGTATATGTCAGACAGTGTGCACATATTCTCATTTCATCGTAGCACGATCCCTGAAGTATCGGCTACGCTTTACAGATTAATACACTCTTCTAATTTAGGCTTAGATGAATTCAGTTATTTTTATCTAAGTTCACATGGTGTAGTCAAGATTCAGTTAGGTCTAACTCCACACTCCATTCTCTTCCCACTCTACTAAGGTTCTTCTCAGCTGAGACAGAAAGTGTCTTAAGGCAATGAACTTATTACTTTGGGTGGACTGTCCAATGGAAGCAAGAATTCATGGCATGCATAATGAAAAGCAGTTATGATTGAAGAGTTCTGCTGCTAGTTACATCACTGAACTTGAAATAAACCAAGTAGTTACCCATAAAATGTGAATAATGTATGCACTCTTAAGGGAATATCAACATAAATACAGTGGTTAATATTAATATAAAAACAATATGCAAGGGCCGGCTCTGTGGCTCAAGCCGTTGGAGCTCCGAGCTCCTAACGCCGAAGGCTGCTGGTTCAATTCCCACATGGGCCAGTGGACTCTCAACCACAAGGCTGCCGGTTCGATTCCTCGAGTCCCACAAGGGATGATGGGCTGTACCCCCTGCAACTAAGATTGAACACAGCACCTTGTGGTGAGCTGCTGCTGAGCTCCCGGATGGCTCAGTTGGTTGGAGCACGTCCTCTCAACCACAAGGTTGCCGGTTCGACTCCTGCAAGGGAAGGTGGGCTGTGCCCCCTGCAACTAACAATGGCAACTGGACCTGGAGCTGAGCTGCATCCTCCACAACTAAGATTTAAAGGGCAACAACTTGACTTGGAAAAAGTCCTGGAAGTACACACTGTTCCCCAATAAAGCCCTGTTCCCCTTCCCCAATAAAATATTTAAAACAACAACAACAATATGCAACATTAAAAGTTTAAAAATAGAAGACAGTCACTCAATCCTACAATATTAATACAACTATTTTCTACTAAGGTGTTGCATTTTAGTCATTTTTCTGTATGCATACACCATTTTACAAACACAAATTTTATGCTTTATCTTTTAAACACATTTTCCATGTTTCTTAATAGCTTTTCATAATCCTAATTCTGAACAGCTGAATAATATTCCACTAGGAGATGTACTGTAATTGAATTGATTTCTCTATTGTACCTTTACTTGTCTTTAGAGTCTTGCAATTATAAGTAACAGAGAAATAAACATATCTGGTCTTTCTTTTTCCCTTATTATATATTCCAAGAAATGAGATTATTGGCTTGAGAGGGTATACGTATTTTCAAGGCTTCTGCTAAACCTTGCCAAACTGTATATTAGTTTTATTACATCTTTAACAGCATAAGGCATGTGTAACAATATTTTTATGAATTAAATGGTGAAAATATATACTTTGTAGAGTTAGTCTGAATTTTGATTATCAGCAGGTGAATTTTTTCCACATATTTGTAAATACACTTATTTCTTAGGAAACATGCTTGTTCATGTCATTTGTCCATTTATCAACTTAATCGTAACTAGTCTTACATTGGTATAACATTTTAAAATATATATTTAAAATATATTTAAGTAAACTATCAACGCTCTAAGTAGATTTTTAAAGGCAGTATGCTGGGGGTCGATATGTTAAAAATCGGCATTCTCTGAAGCAGAAAGTCTCCCTCTGTCAGTCGTTACAAGTTACCCAGACAGTCAGAGACTTGCTCTATGAGTGACCAGTAGGGAGGGGTAGGGGCCGGTCACTCACATGGGGCCTTCTGAGCACGACTGCAGTTTTTCTAAGTCCCACTGAAGATTAGTGGGGAAATCAGTTGTTGGTTTTACTTACTTGTCATTGACAAATGAATACATTAATAATCGCTCATCTATGAACTTCTTCCATTCTGGTTTTTCATTAGCCAAATCCCTGTAGTTATCATTGGACACAATTATACCATCTGACTCGAAAGCCAGCTTCACGATGAACCGGTCATCATAGCACACCACTCGCCTCCCCTGGACTCGCCGGGACGGTGTGAACACCAGGATTTTCTCCTTCTCTAATTTACGAAGAATTTCTTGATCTGCAGGGTAGAAGTTCAGGAACAAATACATACATAACACATACAGCAACTTTCATACAATGATGTGAGCTTTTATAAGATAAACTGTATACATGTAATCATTTCATTAGGGATTATGACTTACAGTTTGTAGATATAGCAAATTTGTAACTCCCAATAATATTTTTCCTGCAGGATGCTCAATAATAAAGGCTTTAAAATAGTCCCCAAAAAGGGAACTTAAAAAAACATAAAAAGTTTAAAACTTCAAAAACTTTAAAGTTTAAAATTTTAAAAGCATAAAACTTAAACATGACTGAGCAACTTCTGACTTGCATTCCATAAAGGTTTTCCTTGAGCTGGAGCCATCAGCACTACCACTGTGAACACAGCTTCGTACCTAATCCCAGCACCGATGCCCTTAACACGACAGGTGTGTGGATGCCGGTGTGGGCGACAGATTCTCCCTGCCCCAGGTTTATTTTATAGTTCTGCTTTTCTGATTAGTGAATGTGATGGGGGGAGAGTTTGAGAAGAAAATAGCAGAAGGTTGAAACAACAAAGGGAAGAGTCTTAAAATATAGCGTTTCAAAGAGAAAGGAGGCGGTGAAGTCAGAACTGCCGTTGTGCACAAGGCTGTTGTGGGCTGTGTCCTTTCCTACGAAACCTGTGGTGACCAGTGCCAGCATTCCTGGGGGGTGGGGGTTAGACTGAGTGGATAAAAGATTAGAAGGGATTGTGTAGGGAAAGCAGCCATAGATAGGAAAAGGATAGGTAGAGGAATGCTCACTGTGTCTCGGTCGGCACACTCGTATTCCACTCTAACTCTACTGACTTGTTTAGTGGTTTAGAAAAAAAGGTGCTAGACTTCGTATTTTGATTAATAATAACAATTCTCTCTCAACCATCCCTTCTTCCTACCTTTGCTCCTCCACGCCCTGTCTTCCCACCATTGTAAATGCTGGCACAGAGTGCCAGGTATAAGCTGACAGATGCCATCATTAAAAAAAAAAAAAAGGGCATAATACTTCTCAATGCTTATTAACTAGAGTTACTAATTTTTTTAAAACTCCATCTGTTCAGCGGACAATTACTACACGCCTACCCTACGGTGTGTACTATGCTAAGTGTCGATGGCCACCGAGATTAAGAAAGACCTGTCCTCAAGGAAGTCTCAGGTACTGGACTGGATAAACGTGAACTACGTAAGCAAGGGTTGTAACTGCCGCAACAGAGAAGTATGAGCAGGGTATGAGGGAAGAGGGAATGGAACAGCGATATGGGTCAACTATAATAGCTCCAATACTGGCACACAGATTTCATGATGTTCCTGATAAATGACTTCATTAAAACCAGAACTTGGGTTTAGAAAAGCAGCAGAGAAGAAGTGGAAGAAATGTGGCTCTTAAAACCAACAAATCATGGATAAATCTCAGGTTCTGCTACTTTTTAGACACAGCAGTCACAGTCTTATTGAACCTGTTTCTTCAGTCCTCAGATGCAGCTGACAGGCTGTGAGCAGCCAATGAGTTATTACATATAAAAGCACCTAGCACAGTGCCTGGAAAGCTCTCAAGAAGCACTGTGTTCTTCAATTTAATTTTGTTTACTAAATCTATGTAATTGTTGATTTCTTTTAAAAATCACAGAAAACTAATACAAAATCAAAAGCCCAATTTCAACTATAGGATTTGTGATCATGCCATTATTTTGCATGTTCCCCTGATAAACATTTTGAGGGCAGGAGCCATGATTATTTTATCTTTGTATCTATCACACTCTGCACGTCGGTATATACTCAATAAATGTCTGTGGAATGAATACATGAGCTACTTAATGTATATTCTGAAGTCTTCCAGTTTATTTACTGTATATGCTCATATATAATCCGTGGTACTTTTTTTGTGGGAGTGTTTACTCATATATAATGTACCTGGATCCTTACACAAGTGATTGGAGGAACAAGTGCGGTGGCCTACCAATCAGCATCACCCTGTTTAATTTGCATTCTTTAATAACTTAAAAAAGGACACTAATTGGGATAATTAGTGATAACTAATTAGATGACAACTAGTTAGGATAAATAATCCTAACTTAAATAAACATGGGTTCAGTATAGCTATTATAGAAAGTTAACTGAATCTCTAGTTCCTAGCACTGTACCTGATACATAGCTTAGTATGTGCTTGTTAAATATTTGTTAAATCAATGGAAGACTGGCAAAAGCACTAGTTTGAACCTGTATCTGAGACCTTTAAAATACTTCTTATCAAGTTTCTTTTTTGGTACAGTGAAAAAATATTCGACTATTCAATTTACCAGGTATTATCTGGTTGAGGGTTTTAATCAAGAGTATTGTTATCCTGGGGAGAAAACACCTAACAATGTCTGACTGTGGTTGTCCCCAGATACTTGGCATGCTGGTATTTTAAAAATTAAACTTAGCCACATCCCACACTGTGTATTATCATTTTCCCTTCCTCTTGATCTCATATTCCTTTTGTGCTCAATAATATTTTCAGTCATTTACATGTTTAAATATTGTTTTTTCTTTTTCAGTTTGTTTTTCTCCCTGAGTATTAAAGCATTGTAAGTTCCCTATATCAAATTAAAAAAGTAAGGAAAAGTGCTAAGAGGTAATAAATTCCAGATGGAATTTACTGTTATACGGTGTAAGATAAGAGAGATAACACCTCATAAAGCCATGACCCAGAGGCAATTACTGTTACTATTTTGGCATATTTCCTTCTAGTCATTTTCTGTGTATTTTTTTCTTTCCATTGTTGATATATGTATGTATATACATATAAAACCTGCCTTTTATATATAAAAGCACTTCCTCAGATCATTAAAAATTCTGTCTAAATATTCTAATACATATTCTATCCTATCAATGTATAATAATTTATTGAACCATTCTTCTAAAGAATGTATAGTTAAGAATGTATAGTTTGCTTCCGTTTTTTCCCCTATTATAAGTAATATTGGACCGAATGTCTTTGTGGTCATAAATCTTTGCCTGTACCTCTGCTTATTTTCTAGGGAATTACTACTAGAAGGGGAAGGAGGAGATCCCAAGAGTATTAACATTTTAAGACCAAACTTTTCCAAAGAGGTTGTAATGTTTACATTTCCACAACACTAGGAGTAACTCCCTCGGGACATAGAGTATTATCAGTTTTTTAATCTCTGCTAATTTGATGGGTGAAAATAACACTTGTTTAAATTTACATTTCTTTAATTACTAATGAGTTTGAATAGATGTTGATAGTGAGCGGTCCCTTGCTACCATGTTACCATTTCTGTACTGGAGATCTTTGTTTTATGAATGTACATGACCTCTTATTATGTTAAGGACATGCATTCTTTGTTTATTTGTTGTATTTTTTTCCTTAGGTAAACAAAAATATTTCTTATTTTTTAAGTTTCTCCAAATACAGAAGTTTAAATTTTGATGCAATTAAACTTATCTTCCTTCATAATTTCTTCTAAAAAAA
Organism: Rhinolophus ferrumequinum; assembly: GCF_004115265.2. Taxonomy (NCBI): domain Eukaryota; kingdom Metazoa; phylum Chordata; class Mammalia; order Chiroptera; family Rhinolophidae; genus Rhinolophus; species Rhinolophus ferrumequinum. The sequence goes on along the minus strand of NC_046294.1, from coordinate 78,653,333 downwards.
AATTAAATTTAGATAGGCCTTTCCCAGCCATTCAAAGACTATAGTCTCTAACAGTTTAATATTTGACAATTCTTCAACCATCTGGAATTTACTGTTACATGGTGTAAGATAAGGATTCCAAAGAGTTACTGAATGTCTTGAACTACGGCTGAATTATGCCTACCTCTCCCACCTCACAGTTTACATAGGTAGGCTACGGTCTGATTCCATGGCTCTGGACCCCACTATAACTTGCCTATCTATTCTTATGCTAGTTTAATAATGATTTCATGATTATAGACAAAAATAGTCTTAAAATAATCTTCCTATCAGGTACATTGTAGGTGGTCTCTCCATTTGTTTTTGATTTGAATTGTTATAATTTTCTTCACACACGTTCCTCAATTTTTGTTAATGTTGGAAGTAGAGGGAGGGGTGAGAACGGTTGGATGTTGATAGACAGTCTCTTAAGCAAAATGTTAAGCAACAATAATTAACACTTACAAAGGACATCTTTGCCTGAAACTAATACATTCAGAAATTACAAAGTAGTGCAAAATACAGATACTTCATTGGAATCAAGTGATTTCCTTCTACTTGACACCAAACAGCATATCCAGAGTCTCACAAATCCTTTCTGATCTGCAGTCACTATTATTTCCTTGTCACCTAGTCTAATTTCTTACAGCAGATGAGAAAATTGGGGTCCAAAGAGGTTCGATGTGTTGCTCAAAGTCCTATGGCTAGTAAATGGCAAAGTCTGATTTTGAATCTAGGTCTCCTGACTCCCAGCATGTCTCCAAAGGTCAGAAATCTACAAAATTTTAAGCAAAAAGTTTCCAAATCAAAAATAAAAACTGCAAAGGGCGGCCGGTTAGCTCAGTTGGTTAGAGCGTGGTGCTAATAACACCAAGGTTCCTGGTTCGATCCCCGCATGGGCCACTGTGAGCTGCGCCCTCCTTTAAAAAAAAAAAGATAAAAATAAAAACTGGCTTATGTAGCAAGGATTACTGTTTAGTTAACACAATCAGGTAGTTTGTAAACTTGAAAATAACTTTATTGTCCTACCCAAGACAAAGTGGCTATCGCACAGACTGAGTAAACAGAAACAGATTAACATACTGTTCAACGAAATACCTGACAGTGCCAGATGCCTGCATAGGTATACACGGAAGCTAAGAACAAACAGCTAACAGGGCTTACCTGTAATGAGAGCATCAGGTCGGGACTGTTCTTTTCTCCAAGCAGGAACAAAAACTGTAACATCTTTGTGGCCTCTTTCCAAAAACCAATCTACTGCCAATTTTATTCCTCGGCAGGAAAATACTTCTTTGTTTCCATGGCTGAAAGATTATTTTAGAACAGTTAAAACACAACAAAAACCTAAATTTAAGTTAATCAATTCAAATTCGTAAACAGAAATGATCACATAATTACAATAGTACTAGGAGATTTCAAATTTAAGATGGAGTTGAGTAGCTCAGAGAAACATTAAAATAATCTAGGAGTTGAAAATCTGTGAGGAAAAAAACATAAGAAGACTGGGATGATGGTTGCATGGAGAATAAAAAAAAGTGATTTTTCAAATGTAAAGCTGTAAAGGTTAACTAATCAGAAAGATACATGCTCTTTTTGACCAAGATGGGGAAAAAGGGGGCCTCAAGCACAGCAAGAATAATTTCAGTCAATGTAAAAATGAAGTCACATAGAAAAAAATCTGTAAAAACAGTGGAATGGAATACTTACTTTCTAAAAACATCCTTCTCAAGAGTTATGCATATTTTCAATGTTATGATTACAGCACAAAATATACAGGTGACCAATGTAAAACAACGTACATACATGCACTGAAATGAAAAATATGTTCCCCTGTCCTTCAATGCAAAGACACCTGGTTTCTGTTTAACATTATTGTGTTGGACAAAGATTAATGATGACAAAAGGGCATTCAACACTGGATTAACAGTTTTAGCGCCTAAAAGAAAATGTCCAACTAAGAATGTAGTCATTCAACAAATATTTATCTAGCACCAGGCTCTGCTGGTGTACTTTAACCTAACGGTGCAAAATAACACTTATTCTAATGTTTTTAAAGAAACAGTCTCCTGCTCTGAATGCAATAAATTACATTCTTTTACAGTTTGAGCTCTGGAGGCTCCATTTCTTTAGATAGATATTCTTTACTTTTTACAGCTACGGAGGACTGAATAAAATAGGTAGGTAAATGCTTTGTTAACTTTTAGCACAAATCAAACTTTAGATATATTAATATATTGTTCTAATAGTCCCCGGAGAAACACTAGAACCGTCTAAATATGACTAATCATTTCGGGACAAAACAGAAATAGACACCTTCTTGTATAGATATTGAAGGCTATAAATGCAAACCAGAGAGACTGTTTATTGGTTCCATACACCTCTCCTAATGACCCAGAGCAACATTAGAGGTGAAATCAGATGTATTGCAAGTCAGAGAAAACGATAAGGGATAGGGGAGTTTGAGGTCACATTTTCTAGGTAAGAAGCGCCACCTGATAGCCTCACCAATGCCCCAGCAAATGATGCATGGTGATGTTAGGTTTCATGAAAAATACTGATATTTAACCAGTTTTCTGAAAAACTATAGAAAATGATGGTAGCATTTCTTGAGAGAATACATATACTAACTATTCCTAACTACAAAAACTCAACTTGCTAAAACCTATTTTATCTTATATGAATGCTTTGAAATCTAAGTGTATTACTATTTGCTGCTAGTCATTAATGACATTTGGTTTACTGAGACTTGAGCATTTAACCGCTTCTGGCTCTAAGAGACAATTGCATAAGCATTTTCTTCCCAGTGATTTCATTTGGTAAGGACAACTGTCACATTTTACTGTAGGAACAAAAGATTCCATCTTCTAATTAAAGAACTTTCATAAAATGTGGGTAAACAGCAAACACGAGACAAAGATTCTATACGTGATAAAACAGGATGTTGTACTGCAATACTATAAAGGTTGTTCTCATTATCCTCTTCTTCCCCTCTGCCCCACAACCCCGCAATCCCATCCCACGAAACCTCACAGGCAGAAAACAAGAGGATGAAAAGTGCCACACTGTGAACGGTAAATACCGCATTTCTCCAAAAATAAGACCTACCCTGAAAATAAGCCTCAGTTAAAATCGTCAGCCAGACAGATGCATTTAGTACGTTATGACAATGTTCCAGAAGATGACATGATTGTATTTGAATAAATGTAGATTGTTGCACATGAAAAAATAAGACATCCCCTGAAAATACACCTTAACGTGTCTTTTGGAGCAAAAATTAATATAAGACCCGGTCTTATTTTCGGGGAAATATCGTAGAAACATAAAAATAGCCTGGGTTTCTGAGCAGATGGACCCATATCTATCTCTGATCTTGTTATCTGAGAAATAATACCCCCCATTTGTTTAAGAAACTGTAGTCAAGTTTTTATTTGCAGCTGAACACATCCTAATTGCTACATTAGTCATAAACAAAAAAAATAAAAAAACAAAAACAGAAACCTGACAAAGCTCTATTAATATCAGAAAAAAATACTTTAAAGCAAAAAATGATTAGGGATAAAAAATTACACAAAAGTAAAAACGGAACAATTCACAAGGAACCTATAATTGTGAACTCACTCTCCATATAAGTACAGTGGTACCTCGGTTTTCGAACATCTCCATTGACGAACATTTTGGTTTACGAACGCCGTAAATTTTATGGATCTATGGTATCCTTAGGTAGTAAAATTCATGCTAAATTGCAGTTTTAGGGGTTGATTTTAAAGGTCTGGAATGGGTTAATCCATTTTGCATTACTTTCTATGGGGAAACCGTGCCTCAGTTTTTGAACATTTCAGAACTCAAACGGTCTTCCGGAATAGATTACGTTCGAAAACCGAGGTACCACTGCAATGCAAAAGATCACAGGAGTACTAGAAGAAATGAACAAATCCACAATCACACAATTGACAGATGAAGCAGAAAACATTTAGCAAGACTGTAGATGGCTCAATTACAAGCTTTAGGTAAAGGACATATACAAAACCCTGCACAAAATTAGCAGAGAAAAATCTTTTACAGAACATATAAAAAAACTGATAAAATTCACTGTGTACTAGTCCACAGAACAGATGTCAACAGACATCATAAATCTGTATCAAACAACATCAAAATTACAACTAAACTACAGAATAATTACCACTGAGAATTGCCTAAAGTCTAGCTGAACAGAAGTCCGATAACTAGGGATATACAAAAGAAACCACACCAAAACTGGTAGGAGGGGTAGAGACATGGAAATGGGCTGGTCCCACACCTGAGTGGGGTGGTTAAAAATTGGGAAGGATATCTCGGCTGCGGAGGTTCCCCTGAGCAGTGAGGGGTCTGAGGTTCCTCAGCCCAGGGTCCCAGTGCCGGGAAGAGAAGTCCACATACCTTCTGGCTGTGAAAATCAGAGGAAATTGTGGCTGAGTGAGATGGAGGGCTGCTGAAGTCTCATTCCTCTTAAAGGGCCTCTGCACGGGCTTACTCACTGACGAACTCACTTGCTCTGAGCTGCAGGGTTGGGGCAGCAGCTTGAAAGGCTCAAGGGACATACAGGAAGGAACTGAGTTGTCTGGCTTCAGAGTGAGGGCTGGAGGGGCAGCTTTCTCCCATATAGAAATGCTGGCAGAAGCCACTGTTCTTTTGTTGAACCTTCCCTCTACCCAGCCTGCATGCGCAGGCGGGCACCATATCCGAGTCTCTATCAACCTGGCGAACACCATCCAACCCTGGTGATACCCTGATACCCTGCATCACCCAACTTGCAGGCCCACCCAAGCCACTGCCAGTGGCTTTTCCATACACACAGCCTGTCTTGGCTCATGCTGCAGACTTTCCTAAAATCTCTCAAAGGTTCACAAATGCCAAACGAGCAGCATCTGGACTAAGCGTGCCCTGTACCTCTTGCTAAGCAGCCTTTTTGCAGCTTAGCCTCTCCCAGGCATGTCCAAGCCCAACACAAGTGGCGACCATATACAGAACATTTTGTAGCTCATACCAAGTGGCCCCAGGCAGGGCACAGGCAGCAGCTGACCTTGGCCTGCAACAGAGGTCCTCCTAAGAGGCCCCCAAAACAACACACCCAGTGGCCAGATTCAGATTACTCCAGAGTACCACCCAACTACCTCCACAAACAATACACCCAAAGGCAGACTCAGCAGGCACCAGAGCCCCACTAAAGTGAATCTTTCTCCTTAGGGTCAGCCGCTGCATAACAGCTCCCTCCACTGTAGTCATGGCCAATTTTCACAATCCCTCCTACAGACGTGCCAAAAGCAAAGGCTCAACAACAACAGGAGGGCATGCATAACCCACACAAGAGTCACATCTGGAGCACCTGGCTCAGGTGACTAGGGAGACTCTGCCACTGGGCTCCACAGGACACCTACTACACAAGGCCACTCTACCAAGATTAGGAGACATAGCAGCTCTACCTAATACATAAAACAAACTCAAGAAGGCAGCCAAAGTGAGGAGACAAAGAAACATGTCCCAAATGAAAGAACAGAACAAAGCTCCAGAAAAAGAGCTAAACAAAATGGAGACAAGCAATCTACCAGATGAAGAGGTCAAAGCACTGGTTATAAGGATGCTCAATGAGCTCAGTGAGAACTTCAACAAAGAGATAGAAAACATAAAAATGCAGATAGAAATATAAAAAAGAACCAGCTGGAAATGAAGAACGCAATAACTGAAATGAGGACTATATTAGAGAGAATCAACAGTAGATTAGATGAAGTAGAGGACCAAATCAACAATTTGGGAGGTAAGACAGCAGAAAACACCCAATCAGGACAGCAAAAAGAAAACAAATTAAAAAAAAAAAATGAGGATAGTTAAAGGGGCCACTGGGATACCAAATGTACCAACATTTGCATCATAGAGGTTCCAGAAGAAGAGAGAGCAAAGAATTGAAAACCCATTTGAAGAAACAGTGACAGAAAGCTACCCTAACCTGGAGAAGGAAATGGACATACAAGTCCAGGAAGCGCAGCGAGTTCCAAACAAGATGAACTCAAAGGTGCCCACACCAAGACACATCATAATTAAAATGTCAAAGGTTAAAAAAAAGAACATCTTAAAAGTAGCAAGAGAAAAGTAGTTAACAAGGGAACTCCCATAAGACAGTCAGCTGATTTCTCAATAGAAACTTTGAAGGCCAGTAGGGATTAGCACAAAATATTCAAAGTGATGAAAAGAGCAAAGACCTACAACCAAGATTACTCTCTCTAACCAGCCAAGCTACCATTTAGAATTGAAGGAAAGATAAAGAATTTCCCAGACAAGAAAAACTAAAAGATTTAATCAGCACTAAACCAGTATTACAAGAAATGTTAAAGGACCTTCTTTAATACCATGTTTCCCCAAAAATAAGACCTAGCCGGACAATCAGCTCTAATGAGTCTTTTGGAGCAAAAATTAATACAAGACCTGGTCTTATTTTACTATAATATAAGACCCGGGTTATGTAATATAAGACTAGGTCTTATATTAATTTTTGCTCCAAAAGACACATTAGAGCTGATTGTCTGGCGAGGTCTTATTTTCGGGGAAACAGGATAAGAATAAGGAAAAAAGAAGATCAAAAATATAAATAATAAAATGGCAATAACTACATATTTATCAACAATCACTTTAAATGTAAATGGATTAAATGCTCCAATCAAAAGACACAGGGTGTCTGGATGGATAAGAAAGCAAGACTCTTACATATGCTGCCTACAAAAGACTCACTTCAGATTGAAAGACATACAGACTGAAAGTAAAGGGATGGAAAAAAATGTATCATGAAAATGGGAGAAAAAAAAAAAGCTCAATACTTATACCAGACAAAATCGACTTTAAAACAAAGGCTATAAGAAGAGACAAAGAAGGACCCAATAATTACACGTCTGGGTATTTATCCAAAGAAATCCAAAACATGAATTCGAAAAGACATATATAGCATCCATATGTTCACTGCAGCATTATTCACAACAGCCAAGGTATGAGGCAACCTAAGTATCCATTGATAGATGAATAGATAAAAAAGAAGTGATACATACATAAAATGGAATATTACTCAGCCATCAAAAAGAATGAAATCTTGCCATCTGCAACAACATGGATGGACCTAAAGGGTATTGTGCTGAGTGGAGTAAGTCAGACAGAGAAAGACAAGTGCCATCTGATTTCACTTATATGTGGAATCTAAAGAACAAATAAACAAAACAGAAAAAAACTCATAGATACAGAGAGCATTTTGATGGTTGCCAGATGGGATGGAGGTTGGAGGGATGGGTAAAAAAGGGCAAAGGATTAAGAAGTACAAATTGGTAGATACAAAATAGCCATAGGGATGTAAAGTACAGCATTGGGAATATAGTCGATAATATTGTAATAACTGTTATGTAGTCAGATGGATACTAGATTTATTGAGTTGACCTCTTCATAATTTATAGAAATATCTAATCAGTATGTTGTATATCTGAAACTAATATAATACTGTATGTCAACTGTAATTGAAAAGTAAAAGTTATTTTAAAAATCAGTATCATACTTATATTTTATGACAAATTATTACATTGAAGATATAAGGTTCTAGTTCAAAAAGTAGTGTTGCTATCTACCAGCAAACCAATTAAAAATTTCAATTTAAAAAATGCTCCCATTTGTAACAGTAACAAAAACTAAAAAGTCTAAAGAAGAAAAGATATACAAGAGATTTATAGAGAAAATGAAAATTGAAAACTTGTATTAAACATCATAAGAGAAGACCTAAGTGAAAGGAGCAATATCCTATTTTCATGGATGGTAAGGCTCAATTTACGAATATAGCAATTCTCAAATTAATCTGTAATACATAATTCCAATAAAAATCCAATAAAAGGGCTTTTTATGAAACTTTAGAAGCTGATCCTAAAATTAATACAGAAAAACAAAAAGCCAAGAATAGTTAAGCAATTCTGAAGAACAAAAGAGAACTTCTCTACTAGCTATCAACATTTAATATAAAACTACAGAAATCCAAAGATAAAAGGATACAAAGATTTAAAAAAAACAAACCAGAAAACATGTAACAAAAAAGTGAGTGTAAGGCGATACACACACGTGTGTAGAAATGATAAAGTGACATCACAAATCAATGAAGATGAACTATTCAACAAGTAGTATTAGGGCAACTGGTTATTTACATGAAAAAATTGTATTTTTTATCTCATATTATACACTTTTGTTAATAGATCAAAAATTTAAATATGAAAATACTGTAAAACTCTTAGAAGAAATTGTAGGAGACATTCCCATCAGGATAGGGAAATACTTCTTAATGAAGACATGCAACCACATATTACATCAAGGAAAAGACTGATACACTGGGGCACAGAGAACTTCCTTATGCAAAAGATTCCAAAACAAAATAAAAATCCCATAGAGCGGGGGAAGGTATTTGCAACATAGAGTACCATCCAAAAGGCTAGTACTCAGAATATATAAAGTACTCCTATACGTTGAGAAGGGTAATCAGATTTTTTTTTTAAAGGCAAAAGATATGAACAGTTAATTCACAGAAGAGGAAACCCAAATGACCAACAAACATGAAAAGATGCTCAATAGTGAAGAAATGCAAATTAAAGCCAAAATGAGACACCACTTCACACTCATCAGACTGGAAAAAAATAAAGTCTGCAAACACCAGATGTTGCCAAGGATGTGTGAAAGCCGGAACTCATATATTACAGGTGGGAGTGTGAATTGGTATAAATGTTCAGGAGAGCAATTTGGCAATACTTTATATAAAGTCGCAGGCGTGTTTTCTCTAAAACATAGTATTCTACATTTCAGTAGAGTAAAACCCTACAGTAACTTGAAGTCAGATTGAATGCAATTAGCAGTGGCTTTCATCCTCAGGCCGGCTTCAGATCTCACATGGGGGGCAGACTAGTATCTTATCTTCTAAAGGCAGACAAGTGGGGATGCGTAGGGTGGGTCCCTGCATCTCCAGTACTTTCCCAGCCAATCTTCCCCTCATCAGGCCAAAGAAATGAATGCAGAGTAGGAAATCCCTGGAATGGCTGGTGTTACCTAGGAAGTCGCTGCCAGCCACCACCCAGAACCATCCCTAGTAACATTAAAGCCTGAGCGGACAACTACCAAGTGGCTCCAAATGGCAGATGGGACTTCCATAGACTGAGAGGCTGTGGGAGAATGAACTTAATCTAACCTTACTGAGTGAGGCATGCAGAAGGATGTGACTAATCATATGTGCTGGATAGAATATAAGGGGCAACTGTGGGAGGTTCTGATAAAGGATTATAAAAACAGAGTAAGCCTGATAAAAAATTAGGAAAACCAAGATGTCAGAGTAAGCACGATGTACCCACTGGTGCATCTGAACTATGTGCTGAGTGTTTACTAAAAATGTAGGATGATGTTTAAGAACTGTAGCTTTAATTTCATATAAACAGAGAAGAAATTCATTATACTTCTATAGCCTCTTATGGGCTATAGAGCATGTATTCAGGGTTTTTTTCCCTCAGTAATAAAAACAGCTAATTATATACTTATGAATTGGCATGTTCCTTTGTGCCTCAATTTTTCATTTCAACAATTTCGCAATAGGGTGGTATACCTCAAGTGAGTCCTTTGCTGGGTGAATATGTTGAAAGATTTGGGCCACTTTTGATTAGGTAAGAAACCCTGAATGTTTGCTAAAAAGTGTCCTTCACCTACTTTGGCTCAGTGGGATTTGGTTCCCAGGGAAAAATTATAAATCCTCACTGCAAATTTTGAGTTACCATTAAGCAAAATGGGTAATATAGGCTCAAAGTTTGCATGTGGCTTTAATGATAGAAAAATACAAGAAGCCTGCTAGCAGGTCTCTTTCTTAAAAGGCTTATTTTACTCTGTCATGTTTGGAATAGGCATACTTACAAAAATCCTGCTTTGCAATGGACAGACGAAGGCTCATCTGAAGTAGACAAACTAGTATATTTACAGAGACTTTCGGAAAAAACCATACTTTAAGTAAAATGATTGATTATGGTATCTCTAGATCTCAGCAAATAAATGAAAGAATGAACTGGATAGCCATAAAGAATGAAATGGAAAGCTCCTTTCTCTTTCTCCAGGTTCTCAACCCTTCGCTGCTATTGCTCCTTCTGCTCCTCCCTTCACCTTTCTTTGCCTCAATCTGGGATCTAGAAGGAGATGATGACTTCTTGGATGGATGGTGATCTAGGATCTGGGGATAACTTCCCTTTGGGAGAGAGAGAATTGCCAGCCTTATTTGAATGTTCTAATATGGATTCCACCCCCAAGACTCCTGTGGCACTCAATATGCAAAACATAGCTAGGGAAGCAGAAATGATTAACAGGAAGGAACAAGGAGTCTGACAATTTGGATAAAAGACTTTCCTAGAATTAAAGCATCCGGTTGGCAAATGGTTGTACTGATAACTTAGAAGAAAGGGAAACAAAGGAGTCAGGCTATTATACAGCAAAATGAGACTGAAACCACAGTGCATTCACACCAACTTATTTTCACCTCAACGTGAAGAAAATCAGCCCTATTTCTTTGGAGCATCAGGGACTCAAATGCCTTTTAGAAGCTACCCAGGATGCTGGGTAGATCAGATGTGGTGAAAGTGCATATGCCCTTTTTCCTAGTTCACATGACCTGTCTCGAGTTATTTTCTAGTGCTTTGGAAAGATCTGCATAAATGCACCAAGGAGCTCTGCTGTATGTTGTCAGTTTACAGCCCTGTGCATGACGATGGACTGTTGCCTGTTGATGACTCTGCTTCACTACACTAATGAAACAGGCATAATGGGGACACAGGATAAACCCCAAGCCAGTGCCATGGCCTCAGGCACCCCCTGCACCTCAGGCTGCTCTCGGGCCTTGGCCACCCACTGGGAGGCACTGCTGCTGGCAGTCTGTGAAACCTTTCTGCAGAAGGTGACCTGGGAAAAGTTCTCCATGCCACTGCTGGATGAGTCCCCCATTGATTTGCATCAACGGTTCAGAGGCATTTTCTAAATTAACAGGGATGGATTCAGGGGCAGATTAGAACAGACCCTTAATCCTCTCCAGTTTTGTGGTAGACTTGTCGCTGGAATTCGAGCACAAGTGAGAAAGGTATCTGGATGACAAGGATAGACAGTTTCCCGGCCACAGCAATCCCGTTTTTGGCGGGAAAAAATGGAAAAAGGTAAAGACAAAAAGAAACTCAAGACTGCAGTATTACCTGTCCAGTTAGAATTATTCACAAAGGGAGCTAATCCCTTTCTGGGAACACCAACAAATAAGATAGGACTCCCTAATGAAAAGTCAATATTGTAAGAAGCCAAGACACTGGAAAGAAGGCTGAGAGACTGAGGAAGATGCACGGATGCAACCTAACTCTGACACTTTACTACACCTCCATCAGACTCTTCTCCACAAGAAACTAGACAGGAAATAACAGCAAATGGAGCAACCTACTGAACAAAACTGATATAACTGGAGAGCCTCAAAGCTGGGAATGGGAAAACCTTATACCTGTGTCTCTTTTTCCTGCCTTATCTTTTCCTGTCGTTTCTTGTGGATCCTGGAGCCATGTCTGCTGACCTTTCTCGTTTTACCTGAACCCAGGAAAACACACAAGTTGTGGGTATCTCTGGACAACCTTCTACCTGTTCTTTTACCTCTAAGGTTTCTGAGCAAATAGGTCTTCTGTTAGACACATGCCACTTTTCTTAATGCTGTTAATCTTTTGGGAAGAGACCTGCTGTATAAAATAAGAGCTACCATATTTCCAGGTAGAGTATTTTTGAAGCTCCTGGGAAACAATGCCCGAATGAGTAAATATGAGTTTATCCATACTGATAGTAAATCTGTGCTAGGGGTCCGCCATGTTATGGGCCAAGTTTTGAAGAAGAGAGGCTTTCTAATACCAATGGCAACTAATATGCCACACGGGAAACTAACTGCTGATTTATTAGAGTCGTAGCAACTTCTCCAACAGTTTTCTGTAATTCGTTATAGAGCTTTTACCAGACAATAAGATGAAATTAATTTGTAAATGAAGCTGCAAAAAGAGCTGGGGGTGACTAAAGCCTCATTACTTCTATTACTTTTTCTTTTTTGATTTTTTTTTTCCTTTCTTTTTTCGAAGCTCCACTACTTCTATCCAAGGACTCTCACTCAGTTTCAGACATATGCAACTCCCTACGAACTAGAAAATGGAAACTAAGGGCAACTAAAATGAATAGATTATCTTGACAAACATATTCTTCGTAAGACTTTCGATATCATAACTTTTCATTATTCCTTAAATTTAATTTGTCTCATATCTAATAGGTTTATCTTTAATTTACTCACATATACTACTGTAACTAATGTGAAAAGCACATAAATTCTTTCTATTTTCAACAGAAGGGCAATTCCATAAACAGTTAAAATTATATGATATTTTCTACATCTTATAACAACACCATATATACCTCCCACTGGAGAACTGAAGTACACTTGCTTATTAGTGTACCATTAAATTAATCACCTACGATAGTTAATAGATTATAAAAGTATATTTTGTAATGTGGAGAAAAATGCAGGGAACTACGTATTTTAATGTAATTTGCTTCAATATGGAACCAAGAAGAGGGAGCCATTGGACCAAGTAGTCCATTTGCCATATCTAAGAAATGTAATTTCACATATTATACACAAACATATCATTAACTAGGTTAACCACAGGATAGAGAGGGTTATTTTAGAATTATAACTGTTATCTTCCAGTGAGAGACATGAGGAGTAACCAAAAAACATGGAGAAACTTAAAGAGGGAATCAAGTCATCTATGAAAGGGGACTACCTCTGTTTTTCATGGCATTGAATAAAAAGGGAGAACAAAGGCATCTCTTTTTAATTCTCTTATTTTTTCAAAATTTATTTTGCTGTAGTTTGAGTATTTGCTTTGAATTAACATATTACTTATAATGTTATACAGAACCTTAAAAATCTTAGGTAATTTTTATTTTCTTATATTCTAAAATTTATGCAATAAGTATATTATTTACATGGTCAAAGGGAAGCTATTCTCAAAAAGTCATTCCAGGGGCGGCTGGATGGCTCAGTTGGTTAGAGTGCGAGCTCTGAACAACAGGGTTGCCGGTTCGATTCCCACATGGACCAGTGAACTGCACCCTCCACAACTAGATTGAAGGAGAATGACTTGGAGCTGATGGGTCCTGGAGAAACACACTGTTCCCCAATATTCCCCAATAAAAATTAAAAAAAAAAAAAGACAAAAACAAACAAAAAATCTATCAATTTCCTTTAAAAAAAAAGTCATTCTATAACTCATCTAAAATTTAATTATAAAAATTATGTGTCGAATGGCATGTTCAGTATTACTACCAATTATTATAATGGTACTAGTGCTACTATTACTAACACTAGTACTACTACTAAATAGAAATGGCTTTTGATGACTAGGCCAATACAGTGAAAATAGCAGTCTTTGCAATCAGACATAAGTTTAAGTATTTTCTTTACCATTTTTCTATGTGACGTTGGCCACGTTATTTATTCTGAACCTCAATTTTCTCATATTTAAAATGGAAATAATCCCATGTACCTTATAGGGTTGTAAGAACTGAACAAGGTAACACCCATAAGCACCTAACACAGTGCCTGCCATACAGAAGGCTTCAACAAATATTAGTTCCTTTACTTTCTCATGTTCCTTTAGTCCTAAATTTTAGAAAATGAAAACAAGCTTGCTTGTTTGGAATGAAAGTAAAACCAGTAAAATAAATCTTTAATCTCACCATTGATAGTAAATTTTGATTTTTAGACAATATGTTTAATGTGTGAAGATCACTAAACAGCTTTTTTTTTTAAAGAAACCAAAAAGAGATCAAAGTAATCAGGGGACTCAACAAGACAATCAATTGTTTTTTTTATAACCTTTTATATATCATCTTTTATTTAAATACAAATCTTGACCTGTAAGTGCGCTGTCTCTATTGGAAGATTCAGGTATGATTATATAACTTCTGTGACTTTAATGCATCATTATATCAAGCCACCCTATGATGATAAGAACATAAGTTATCAGGGTTTGTCAGTGAAGTGCCTACAATAAAAAATATAAGAGTAAAAAGCATCCTTTTAAATTAGAAAACCGTATTTGAATCTTTAGTACTAAAGTCCTTCCAGTTTGGATACAGTTAGCTTAATTATATTACAGAAAGTCATGGTGCGCTGGACATTAATTACAGAATAATAGTAATATAATAGTATTAAAAATATTTATTGAACACTAAACTTCTAGTATACACCAGTGCTCTTCAAATATTTGATGACTTGATTTTATTTTTTCTCATGTTGGACATATGAAAATAGATTTTAATTCTAAAGAGGTCCTAAAAATGGCTTTAAGACCATCTGCACTAATATATTTTCGATGTTTAATGATTGTTAAAAAGAAGTTCTCTTACATCTATCCTATGTTCCTTAAGCAGAAAGAAAGACATGCAGTTGGATATCATCTTCAATATGGAAACGAGAGTATTTTACTTCCTATCATTGTTGTCTTATTAAATTTCATATTTTGTTTGGGAACCTATTAATTTCATGTGCTGATCACAGGTATCTAGAATTTTTTCTTTTACATTACTGAAGGCTCATAACGATTGATGCTTATTTTGTCACTCCTCTAGCTATTCAACTTTATCATATCTGATTTCTTTTCCAACACACCAAGGTCACTTTGTAGCTAAATCTAATTGTCAGGATGCTAAACCTGAAGATACCACCAGAAAACTCAATCCATGCTCCTTGTTACAGATCATTTAATCAGTGTTTATCAAGTTGTTTTCCAAACAGAAATTCCACAGTGTGACTCAGAGGCCCCTCTAGGAAGCATGGAAAGGAATTTTTAAGCGAGAAACACAGCCCCACCTATGCCCCCCAATTCAAACAGTGTTTGTTTCAATAATGGGCCTCCATGCAAGATTGGCAGGATTGTACTGCTTTAAAGGAAAATAGAAGTCTACAATACCACTGATTTAGGACAGTGAAAATATTCAAAACCAAAATTACAATGAAGTATTAATATGAAATAGTATACTATTATCCTCCAGTTGGTTATGGACATAGCAGTGTAGCCAAGAGAGTTTTCAGAATGGGAAAGGGTAAGGAAAAAGGAAAAGAGAAAGACTTCTCTGATCATACAAGGTCCATAATTTGAAGCCAAATTTAATATTAGGAAGCACATCTAGCTAATCCAGATCCAAGGGGGTGATTAGTCTAAAGATGCTACAGAGAACACATCTGTTAAGTAGATGTAAAAATGTCTTCAACCTTAGCAAATCTAGACTCTAATCACTTTTTCCTATTTCTTATAATTGGGTAGCTTTTCCCATTATAATTGCTGACAGTAGTTAGGTGAACTGTAATTAACTTTATTCATATGTAATAGGATTAGTGATGTTTCCTAGGTTCAGGTTTAAACAAACACATTTGAGATAACAGGAAAGTTTACTGACCATTGGTCACTGAAATTCATGACTGATGACAACTAGAATAATGTACTTAGGTTATAAAGAGATGCAGTGGAATATAATTAACATTTGTTCTTGTCAGACTCCACGTGATAAAATTAAACAGGGAAAAAAAACTAGTTCTGATTGTTTGATTCTTTTCGTAATGTCTAAGGATTTTCTTTAAAACAGTAAGAGAAATGAGACACCACCAACGAACCTGTAAGTAACACCTATGACATTTACCTAAAGGGAAATTAAGCTGTCCATTAATTAATATTAAGCCCCTACTAAGTTGGGGCTTAAAACACTTCTACTGAGAGGACATTCAATAGAAATATAATGTGAACCACATACATAATTTTAAATACTCTAGCACATTTAAAAAAGTAAAAAGCAGTTGAAGTTTTAGTAATACATTTCATTTAACCCAATGTATCAAAAATTATCATTTTAACACATAATCAACATACAAGTTATTGATATATTTCACGTGTTTTTGTACTAAGTTTTCAAAATCTGGTATGTTTTTTACATTTACTTAATAGCTCAATTTGGACTAGACACATTTTAAGAGCTTAACTGCTACATGTAGTGAGTGGTTACCATATTGGGTCACGTGAGTCCACAACACATACTGTGTTTCCCCGAAAATAAGACTTAGCCAGACAATCAGCTCTAATGCATCTTCTGGAGCAAAAATTACTATAAGACTGGATCTTATGTATAATAAATATAATGTAATACCGGGTCTTATGTAATATAAGACCCGGTATTATATTACATTATACCTGGTCTTATATATTATATTATATAAGACCCGGTCTTATAGTAAAATAAGACTGGGTCTTACATTAATTTTTGCTCCAAAAGACGCATTAGAGCTGATTGTCCAGCTAGGCCTTATTTTCGGGGAAACACGGTGTTTTGATAAACCTGTTGAGGGACCAAAAACAAATTTCAATGAACTCTGGCAATTAGTAGTCTCTCTTATGGTCTAAACCAAACCCTTAGACTGGGTGTCTAGAAGGATTTTATTAACTATAAGTCAGTACTGTACTTAAACTGAACAGCACAGCAAATCCACCAAACAACTGTAGGCAAATTTCAGAGTCTAGGCAAAGTGGCCATCAATATTAAAATTTACATTGAAAAGAGTTCTCAATTTCATATAACTTCACAAGCCAGATTAGAAACATGAAAGCCTTTGTGCTTTTTAAAAGATCAATCAGAAGCTTAAATCCCATTTATACAAACTGCTGAATTCTGCTTGTATTTTATAAATATATGGGCTTAACCCACCATTTCTGATAGACAGTAATCACAGCGTAAGCATTTTCTCTGTTCAGCTTCTGATTCTAAAATCTGTATCTGATTTCTGTTCCAACTTTAAGAAAACGACTTGAAGGACTGACCTGGAGTGCATTCCTACATCCCAGTTAACTCTCAGATTTGCACTACCAGCAAGTGGTCTCTAATATGATCCTTTTTTGGGGGTGGTGTGTAAATTGTCAAGCAAATGGTTGCTTTCTTTCTCTATTTTATATCATTTGATTGGTATACAATAGAAAAAAGTTCATCTTTTTTCCCCAGGAGTTGTCTATAATTTAACCTTTACACATATTTTCAAATATACGTAGGTCTCCTTGTCTCCAGTCTTGATGCTCAATTGCTTCTCTGAATTTCTCTGCAGAGTGATCTTTCTTAAAGGCAAATGATATGCCACTTTTTCCTTGCTTAAATTCTTTTGGTGGTTCCCTATCATTAAGAGAGAGGCGATATGAGCACAAATCCTATTACCGAAAAGTGGTCCACCTGAGATTATCAGCAAAGAAAATATTTGTCCTAATACTCTGTACAAACATGCACCAATAAGGCCTACCCACCATTAAGGAGATTTGATCTAAGCCAGAAACCTGGGTTCACTGACAAAGACAGAAGACTTATATTAGGAGATGGTGGCGGGGAGGGGGTGAGTAGTGGCGGTGAAGTTTCAATAGTTTGTTCGTATCAAAAAGAGAAGACTGGTGCGTCTATCTTCCATTCCTCCCATTCCATTCAACAGAAGAATTTGTGCTACAATATAATGTAGCAGTAGTGATGAGCCTCTGGGTTTTTTCTTGTTCACCACTCGTTTCATATAATATTTAGTAGAAGCTAAAGTAGAATATAGAGATAATTTTAATATAGTCAGGTGAGTAGGTCATGAAAGCACAGTGGAAAAAATCAAGGACTTTTAGGCATCAAAGGGCTGACACACTCAGAAGAAAAGAAGGAAAAGCCATAGAGGCATAGGAGTTGATGGAATCACAAAGAAGTGCTTGGGAGAGGAAAGCTAAAGAAATTACTTGCCAAATAAAACTGAATAGGGGACTACTGTGAGGCCACTTAATCAATTGGTGATGAGATGGTTTATGTGTCTCTCTTAAAATGTTAGCCTTATATTATGACCTGGTGTTTCTAATGCATAACGTTCATTTTCTAAATTTGGCATAAATGCCCTCTAAGATCTGTTCCCATGTCTTCTTATCAACCTCATTTTCACTTCCCATCTATTTTTATATCTCCATGCAGTTCCCACACATCGTTTCCTATGCCCCCGCAACTTCCCTCTACACATTCTAGTAGAAGGAAGAGACATCACAGTCTTGCTCTGTTCCTTCATTTTCTGACATCGTACAATTTGGGCTTCTATCTTTAATACCATATGACATTCTTGAAGACAACGATTTCCTATGTCCTCAGATCTCTGCAGGACAATCCCCAGGATATTTTTCTCCTTGAAGCCTCTCCTTTGAGTTTGATGACATTTGTATCTCTTGGTTTTTCTAGCACTATCTTTTTTCTATCATTAGCGTTTTTCATGCTACTCTTTCCCTGGGTCATCACTTTCTTCCGCCTCCTGTAGCTACCAAAACTTTTCATCTCGAATGGTTCTCAACACAGAAATACCTTGGCACTTTAAAAAAAATATTTGGGCTCTAGCTCCACTGGATCAGATTCTCTAAGAGCAGACCTCCGGAAAGTGTATCTTTAAGAACACCTCTCATGATTCTGGTGTATGGCTATGGTCGTAGGTGCTCCTCCAAGACCTATTGCACCTTCCCTCATCAGTCTTCCCCTTTGTGAATTCACAGCATTTCCGCCCTACACATTATCACTCTGCTAAGGTAAACGGTTCACTAGTTCTGGGTTATTATAAGGAAAAAAATCATTATGTGGCCGAGCTTGGGAAAGATGAAACAACAGAGGTTATTTTACTGAAGGACTTCTCAAGGCCGTATGTACACTTCATACCTCTGAGTTTTAAGGCCATTTTCACTCCATTAGAAAGGGTTGTCTGCATCCAAATTGATCTCCTATGTCCTATAATCCACTCTAAACGTCACTGCCAGATTAGCAGGGTAAGGCATAACTCTCGTCTTCACATTCCCCTTTTCAAAAATCTGCAATTATCTTTGGATTAGAGCCAAGCTTACATTCCCTAGCCTGGCATTCAAGGCATTGGAAGATCTAGCTTGAACCTTTTCAATTTGCTTTATTTGCTTTTATCTTTTTTAGATGATGAAAAGTGTATAGACTTTGAAATGAGACATATTTGGGTTTGAATTATGTTTTACCTTGGGCAAGTAATTTAAAACCTGCAAGTCTCATCTGCTTATAAATGCAAGAAAGATAATACTGCTTCCACCTGAAAAGGCAAGCTAAATAACCTGAAAAGATTATCTTGAGGATTACAAGTTGGTTCTTCCTATACCCTATGCAGAAATACTTGTTATCACCTACTAAAAAAGTGGTTCTCAAATTTCAGTATGCATCATTATTGGAAGGGGTACTTGTTACACAAGAGATCCCTGGGCCATACCTTGATCTTGACTTGGTAGGTCTGTGTATGGACTTTGTAGGTCTCTAGAACTATGCTGTCCAGCCACTAGCTACATGTTTAGATGGCTAGTATGGCTAGTCTGAACTGAGATGTATGGTAGGGCAGGATGCCTAATTTTAAGATTTAATATCAAAGGAATAATGCAAAATATCTCACTAACAATTTTTTAGTTGATTACATGTTGAAATGACATTTTGGCTATATTAGGCTAAACAAAATATATTATTCACATTAATTTTACCTGTTTAACTTTTTAATGTAGGTACCAGAAAATTTTAAATGACATACGTGCCACACATTATATGTTCATTGAACAGCACTGCTCTAGAATGTACATTTTTAACAAGTTCCTCAGATGATTCTCTGGTAGGTATCCTCAGATCACCTTTGAGAAACAAATTATATGACATTCTAAGCTCTCTGAAAGAAGAATTGATGCCTTCATATATCTTTATATCTCCAACAGTGTGCTGAACATTGTGGGAAGTTAACGGAATTCAAATACACTTTAAATGTTAAGTCATCAAAATTCATAAAAAATTTCATTACAAGTTTTACTTTTGTTTTTTTCTTTCCAGTTCCTAAAGAATTATTTTTGAATTATATTTCTTAAATGAAACAAAAATTTCAAACTATAGCTTTATTCCCAAATAATAAAAATAGCTTATTTTCTAAAAAAATTGGGGTTTTTCCCTATGGTTATTTGACCTCATATAGAAATAGGCTATTTACCTGACTAGATTCCAAAATTGTTGAATATCATTGTGCTCGAGTTTTTCATTAAAACTCGTGGTTAACACTAAACCGAGAACATGTGCTAATTTTTATACCATAGTAATATAGCCAGATGGGGAAAAAAGAGACGTATCTGGTGAAAGGGGTCTCTATTTAGGAATCAGTAGGGTGAGAATGGCTGACTGCCCTCGAAATAGAGAAATGAAAAACTTAAAGAGACACAATTAGAAATGTGTAAGCTAATGTTAGGATGCAGAATAATCTTGATTTTAATGACTATTAGAAGAGTAAGTCCCCAAACTAGAAATACCTTTTAAAGACTGGTAATAATCACTGAAGATTTTCCCACTTACCTCATTGCCACATTGCTGCCATCGATAACTATTGGTCTCAGGTTTTCTCCATCATCTGTTACAACCTCTTGCATTGGAGATTCAGACCGCTGAGATTCCAGGGAAGATGTTTCCCGCATTATACTGTTAATTGTACTAACTGTTTGTTCAGCCTCACTTTTATTTCCAAGTTTTACAAGTTCTCCTAAAATATCATTGATTAAAGCATCTGTACCAAGTTTGTTGAGCACAAGCTGAACCTGTTCCTCAGAATAACCTAACTTAAGTGCAAACTCCAGTTTTGTTTGGTATTCTCGCACCACGTCAGGGGGTTTCTTCACTTCCTTGGGTATAGTCTGGGACTCTTCGGGTTTAAAGTCTTGCAAAATTTCACTGCGCTTGAGTATGTGAGGCTCTAAACAGGGAGACCTACATAGTTGTCTGTGAGTCTTGGTTAATAAGCATGGCTCTACTGAAATGTTACTCAATTGTTCTGACTCATTATCAGAGTTTGTGCTTTCTTCAGAGTCACCAGAGCTCGCATTCTCTTCAGACACCTCTTTTTCTTCCTTTCCGGAATTAACTTTTTCCATTGTAGGTTTTTCTACCATTGACCAAGGTGCAGATGTACTTAAATGTGGGTCACTGCTCTCCACATAAAGGTGGCCGAGGTCATGCCCCAGATGATCCTTCAAGCCCATGAAGCTGTTACGTGTACTTGACTCCACTTTTCTGTTGTTTTTTCTGTACTCCTGAATGCAAAGCACCCCGTATTCCTAGAGAAAAATGTACAATATTTAGAATTTCATATTTACGGTTTCATTTGTTTCAATAAACAAGTTGGTAAAGAATTACCAAACTACTGAAGAGCTACTTTGTGTTTGAGTACATCCTTATCCCTCAGCACTCTTGCAAGGTAAGTATCATGCCTTTTTTTCAGATGAAGTTCGTAGTTAGAAAGGCTATGCAATCCCTCCAGGGCAACAAAGTAAGTAGTGGAAGTGGACTTTTTACCCAGTTATGTCTGACCCTAACGCCATACTCTTCCCACTATGTCACACTGCTTCTCAGTCTTGATGGAAGAGATTTTCCTGCTGTGAGAAAGGCCTATGTTTCTGGAGTGACACATAGAGTATTATCAAAAAGCGTGCTTTAGATATGCTATGACAAGTTATGTACATTTTCTCTACAAGAATTCATAAAAAAACTGTAAAAAGTCTTTTAAAGAGAAAGCCATGTGGAAAGGAAACCATTAACTTACTATAATTGTAATAGTATCGTTAATATGGATCAAGCTTAAAAACAGTCGAAAGACATATCAAAAATAAATTTGGTACTGAGTTGAAAGAGCACGTATTCAACAATAGCCAACAAGGAATTAAATAATTACAAAGTGACTTATACTCTACTTAAGAAATGAATAGTTTTGCCCTAATAATCTTTATTTTGTGAATACTGAACACAGTAACAGAATACAATCTTTAAAGTCATGCCATCCTTATTAAGTGCCAGGGACACTGCAGTCTGTCATTCCAGGGGGCTGGGAAAAGTTCTTTTATGCACTTTTATGGAAAGCAGAGAAATGAAATACTTCACATAAAATTAGCAGCAAATAATTAGATACACTGAATAAGTAATGTTATCTTAATTTCTTGAATTTTATGGCAGAAAACATTTCTATATTATATCGGATAATTAATTAACCATTATGTACATTTGGTTAAAAAGTCATCTTTTCTCCTACATCCCCCCTAAGGAATGCTTTTACTATTAAAAATGCTTTCACTGTTTTACTATTTTCCTTAAAGTCTATTGGGAATAATTGTTATCTCTCCACTAGGAACACTAGGTTAGCCAAATAAAATTATTTTCTCTTGTGCTTCACTGAAAGGACTATATCCACATCAGTAGTTTACTTAAGGTAATTCCAGTTCTATCCATGGATAACATTAGTAAGCCAGTGGTAGCTGAATTTGAGACTGTCATAAAACACCTATTTAAATAACCCCCCAAAACTGGAAAAACATTTGATTCTAAAGCTCTTCAACATCTTATTTACACTAGAAAGGAGCTATTATGTAACTGTTAAGAGAAAATGCTAAGTGTTTCTAAGTTGCACATTTGAATGCATACTTGGTGAACTTATTAGAGTGAAGTATTTTTGCATAATGAAATAAATTATATTAATTATGGTAAATACTAGAGAACATGGACTTCTTTAGCTTGATATAATACACTTAAAATTCCTTCAGTGTAGAACTCCTACACACTTTTCCAGGAGTTTCTTTAGGTTTTATTCCTTGAGAAGACAGATAACTTAAATTGCACTGTTCTGCTAATGTAATATTCATTAGTTTTAAAAAGCACACACAAACATCAAACTCTCCTGGCTCCTGACTGCACAACTGATAAAAAGAAATATTCCTTAAGAAGGCTCTATATACATCTGCCCCACTATGAAGCTGTATCCATTTCAATTTTTTTCTATTAATATGGATATGCATGAGCCGAATTATTTAGAATTAAAGGAAGGGATTTTAAAAGCAAATCTTTATACTCAGTGATTTATTAACTACTGTAATATAGTGACACCATAATGCAAGTAACAAATCACAACAGCATCCGAATAAAGGGATACAGTTAAAAGAAAAACCTGCACTGTGGCCTTCCTACAGCTCCCACCAAAAGTATCTCAAACAAGGAAAACCTATTGGAAGCTGGGCTGCCTGGCAACCAGAAGACGGTTGCTAAGCTGCACTCTTTTAACATGCCATCATGAAGGCTAGCACAGTGAAAGAATAATTTGGTATGAACAAAAGCCTATAAAAGAGACTGGGACTTAAGTGCCTCTGGTTTACCCTCGGAGAACAATGCAGCTGCCAAACCAATCTGGAAGCTCCAACATCATTGTTCTGTAAACCCCACAATCTGCTCTGACTGCAGGAAGTGTATTTAATGGGCAACATTTTTGATCTCTTCTGAAAAGTTTGGGTTTTGCATAAGTGCTGTTGTGAGATAATTCTTCAAGATAATAATTCACTGACCAAATCCATGAATTGAACTAGGGAATATTTTAATATTGAGCTGCACTGTTTTTCTTTTGGACTGTTTCAAACAAGATGAAAACTGTGTGAAAAATACAGCCAGTGGGGAAAATTAGAATGAAATGTTATGTTTAAAGCATAAGGAAATTATTTTTAATTTTCACCTTTTTCAAAGAAAGAAAACTAGATACTGTAACATTTTTAAACTGAAAATTATCAACCCTAAAAATGTATTCAAATCTTTTTATATCACCTTCAGTCTAGTATAAAAAAAGTGTTGATAACACTATGTAACTCTGCTATAATTATATGGCTATAACGATACAATAGAGAGAAAAAATGGGATTATCAGTTGTTTGCTTTTTATGGTATTAAACCAGATAAAACTCATTTGTACACGAATGTATTCAGTGACTACCACAAACCTTTAACTTGTGGTATATGATAATTCATATATACTATTTAAATAAGAAGTTTGGAATAATTGGTCTAAGATGATTTTTAATTCTGAGGATAAATGTAACCTTGATCTAGTCTACTTTTTAAAATATTAACGTCTAATTTTGTTGCAAAATAAATTTTCTTTTAAAAGATTCTGGTTTAACTTTTTTCAACTGACAGGCCTCTCTTAATTTTCCAGGTATCATTGGTTACCTCAGAGAAAGTTATTCAATGTCATCGTGTACTAAGTAAGCAGTTAAATAATTTTAGTTCCTATACATCAACAGACTATGAAATAGTACAAACAAGGGCAAATGAAATTACCAGGCATATATTTTCTCCACTACATAATACAAAATTGAAATAACCTGATTTGTATTGATCCAAATGATAAAGATTTGGTTTTTTAAAACTTTAATCCCTAAAATGCTTCATTATCCACTTGTAATTACCGTGTTTCCCCGAAAATAAGACCTAGCCGGACAATCAGCTCTAATGCATCTTTTGGAATAAAAATTAATACTAGATCCAGTCTTATTTTACTACAATATAAGACCAGGTCTTATATAACATAATATAATATTAGACCATGTCTCATGTTAATTTTTGCTCCAAAAGACGCATTAGAGCTGATTGTCTGGCTAGGTCTTATTTTTGGGGAAACATGGTAGTAAATGATTGCCCTAACTTAATATGGCATTTAAAAAAAAAAAAAAAAAAAAAAGAATTTGGGGTGGCCGGTTAGTTCAGTTTGTTGGAGCGCGATGCTTTCAACAACACGGTTGCTGGTTCGATCCCCACATGCGCCACTGTGAGCTGCGCCCTCCACAGCTAGATTGAAACAACTATTTGACTTGGAGCTGATGGGTCCTGCAAAAACACACTTAAAATAAATAAAAGCTAAAAAAAAAAAAAGAATTTGTCAAATCTTGAAATCATTCAATAAAAAACTAAATGCTAAGATTTAAAAACTGGTAAAAATGTTTTCATATGCTGCAGTATTTGTTAATGTAATATATAAAATTTATAAGGAACTATAAGAAATCTTAGGACAAAGAATGGTATATGATCTTTTGTTCAATGCCTTAAAAATGATCAATATAATTTTGAAAAAAGAAAAGATAGTAAACACTCTTAATGACATCACAAAATTTATTATTACATATCAGGTAGAAAATATTTTCGCCTTAATTTCTAAACCATTTATTAGACTTTTAAGTTTTGCATGTACTCAAAAGCAAATGTATATAAATCATCATAAATTAATCAACTATTAACTAATAAGGATAATTTTCCTCATTTCAGGAAGCAGAAGCATAGACAAAATTTCACACAGAAAGTAAGTCAGAGTTTATACTCTGACAGTTATCAAAAAACTCCAAGAAATGTGGCTTAATTTTTAAGCTTTATCAGGAATCCATTATAACTGGTCTTTACATACTATATTCATGAACACAAAAGATCCTGAGCAAAAGTATAACGGTACGAAAACAGATTTCTACACTTATAAAGCTACAGATTCTCTCTAGATATTGTATTAGAAACTAAAACAATTTTTCCTGCTAAAGGCCTAAATAAGTTAAAAATCAAGTAATACTATTTATTGAAAAACTAAGTTTTCATGCTTATTTTTTAGATGATGAAAAAGAGTAACTAATTGTTTCAATTGCCAAAAAGAAACTTTACATTTGTAGGTTAATGATTTAATAGCTATTTACTAGAAATTTGTTGCATATACAAATTCCCTATTTAGTGAGATTTTCTAGACATTCTCATTAAATGACTCGGATAATCCTTCCCAAATTTAGTAAAAATATTTTTTATAGTGTAAAGAGCCTCATATTAATAAGGAATATCAGACCATAAACTTGTTAAATCAATTTATTTGTCTGTAAAGTTACAATGCCATAAAGTGGGTTCTGGTTGTCATCCAAATGGTAATACTATGAGAACAATGAAAATAAAATAATGAATATGTAATAAATACCTACTGCTGTAGTCTCTGTGTATTTAATTACCATTGTATTTCAGTGAGTGCTGTTGTCTGCATCCCTCTAGCTAACAAAGGAAGATGTCCCTTTGAACAGATTGGTTAATGCTCTAGGGCAACAGATGTCTACTGGAACTGCAGGAGACCAGCAACTGGTGGCCTGCCCATCTTCTGAAAACTTTCAATAGACTTATGCATATGTTCACACAATAGGGCATGTGGTAGAAATGAAAACCTCTCTTTAACCCTTTATGCTCTTTCTTTCCCTCCCAACTGATAGATGAAAGTCTTTGTCTCCTCCTCCCTTCCCCATTACAGAACTCCAGAAAGCAACAGTTCTTGAAATGACACCTTCAACCTAATGTGACACTAGTGCAAGGGGAAAAAAAAGATGAGAGAGAAGAAATTAGCAACCATACGTGAACACTGAAACTACTGCCAAAGCAACTGAATGCTTAATCATCATATTTAAAACAAGCTGTTTGAAACATCTATTATATCAATCCATCTCCCCAAGCTAGGTTTTTAAGACAATGAAAAAAATCTATCAAACCTTACTATCATTTTACAGCACCTAGGTCTGACAGTGACATCTTAAGAAACATAAGAATGTGACAGGATAAAATCTAAATTCATTGTTTATCAAAATACCAGAACAGGTTATAATTTATCTTTAACTACCAAATGATTATATGCTATGCCCAACACCTTGCAAATGTTCATGAAGCTGTAAATATAAAACTCCAGAATATAAAAATATAAAAAATCTGCTTCACATATTTTAGAGAAACAATTTAATTTTCTGGTATTTTGGCACCATATAATAATTTGTAAGATTTCATTTGAGGTGCATTCTATGTTTTATATATAGAGAGAGTCCAAATTAATACTCTGAATATTTAGGAAAGTTTAACTTCGAAGGCATTAAGTAGCACAGATACTCACGTTAGCAGGAAAATACAAAGACACCGGTTTCTGTAGCAGCTTCAGCAGTAACTCCTTAACACAATTTTAGCTGCAGACTTTCAGGCAGGCAAGAAGAACAATGAATGGTTGAACAGATGGACCCGCAATGTCTTTGCTTAACCTATTACGGAGTGGAGCAGCCAATCGCAGGCGAGAAAGCTCACAATTAGTTGGCCAGGCAGATGCAAGCCAACCTCAGCACCCTGCGTTCAGGTTTTTAAGATAAGCAAGTTGATGTCATTCTTGGGGTCTGCCCCGGGCAGCATGTGTATTAACGAGGGGTGTGTGGCAACAATAGGCCTTACAAAGCTGACTAGTAGGCAGCTGCTCTTTGAGAGCAGTCATTAGGAAGCAGGCCGCCAACAAGAAGCACCTGGCTTGGGCAGACTTCAGCTTTTCCTCCTTGTTTTCAATGCACAACACAAAGAAACCAATTACATTTTAAAGTAGTAAAAGTTGCAAGTTTCCAAAAAAGTTTAGGCTATACTCTAGTCTATTATTAGCCTATTGTTTTTGAGAAATAAAGAAAATGAAGTGTGTCAAAGTAGCAATTAACGAATGCAGCAATCCCTTTTCTTCAATAAATGAGTTACTGGTGAAATGAGACAGAAGGTTATAGTAAAACTATTTCCCTGGAAATACTCAGAAATCTAAAATATTTGTAACTATTGGTTAATTTGTTGCATGAAAATAAGATTGCAGAAGAAAAACGTTAGGACCTTACAAATAGAACTGATTTAAAAAGTTCACTATAAGTATAGTGTAGTAAGGTAAAACAAGTTTGCTCCAACTTTGTGCCAAATGACTCATCTAAATTGTCCATTTTAGACAAAACTAACTTCACCCTAAAATCACCAGAATAGCCCATCTTATGTACGTCAAACAGCAGTGTAAAATTAATCATGTAATTAAATAAAAGCAAAATTTTTATTATACCTGTTAAAAGTATTTGTACTTCATAAAATTTGTAAGATGTAATGCTTAAATTCCAGTTCGGGAAATAGTTAACTTTATAAAGAAGAAATATTGTGATATTTTTCAAGGATATAAAGTATACAAAAATCAACCCTCTCAGTGAGGAAGCTTGTTAGTACTGATTTATTTCAGAGTTCCAGATGCAGTATTTATAATGCTATGGACTACTTGCTTTCACATAATTTATATCTTGCGCGGCCTCTGATTAAGAAAAAAATTCAATTAAAATTTAAACATCATCAGATGTTGTGAGAATACTTCCCTACTAAAGAAAAAGGAAATCTAGGCTGTCCTACTACTTATCTGATGTAGAAAACACACACATACATACACACACACACACACACGCACACAAGCATCCCTTTTATTCCAGTGTAAACTAAAAGAGTAAAGGCAAAACGCTGCTCTTAAAATACAAGCTGATTTGCAGAAACTAGACTTTTCCATTATATAATCACGAACTCTAAAGATATAAAATTTGGTTTGAGCACCCCAAACAATCAAAATCTCTCTTCACACACAAATACTGAGGCTACTCCCAGTTAAGATGATTTGTGAATACCTGGGGAAACATCATATTGGCTGGGACTCGAGGCCTTGTCCTTACTGGGCCCACTCAGATGTAAATGAGTTCTCTATTTCTAAAACAAGGAGAGGATATACTCTATATGGTTAAAAATTTTCAGTTATCTCTTTGAAAACATTCTTCATGCCTACTAAAAGCCTAAAAATTGTTTCCAGAAAAAATTAAAATATAAAGTATGATATTGTAGCTCACCATTTGTCTATAGATATTTTTCCTCATGTGGTTTAGTAAATGTATTTCTGGTAAAACAGTTTGATTAAATAAGATAAAAATAAAAAAATGTATGTTCATGCCAAGTAGTTACAACTAAAATCCAATAAAATTTAAGCTATGCACTGAGTACAAAGGTCAATATTGATGGTCAATATTTATGAATTCATATTAAAACCTTTTTCTTTTGTACATAAAAAGGAAACTCTTTAGTATGAATAGACTGCCTTCTCCTTTCCTTTGGCTTCTTGCTTCTTTATCCCTTGCTACTATAGTTACTACTTTATAGCTTTAATTCAGAAGGAGGAATCTTCTCCCTAATTCCTGCCACTGTGAACACAAAGAATGAGAGAAAACTACCCAAGAGCTCAGCAGGAAGCCTAATCTCTAGCACTG
Source organism: Rhinolophus ferrumequinum (assembly GCF_004115265.2). Lineage (NCBI taxonomy): Eukaryota > Metazoa > Chordata > Mammalia > Chiroptera > Rhinolophidae > Rhinolophus > Rhinolophus ferrumequinum. Next base: position 78,624,220 of record NC_046294.1, on the reverse strand, counting down.
GATTAAGTTTTTTTGCAAACAGCAAATAAAGGCGGAGATCTGAAAAAGCTAATCAGATCCTGCTGTGGTATTTAGACTATCTGGGTTGCCAGTATTGGATAATGTTAAGCACATTAAAACATCTGTAGGTGAAAAGATGCCCTAGTCTGGCTTTCTCAGTCACAAGGCCCTAGTCCACTTCCAAAGGCAGTGCCAATACAAACAGCTGCACTGGCTCTGCTTGGGTCACTGCAATAAATGGCTGTACAGCTATGACAGAAGAAAACAAGACAGTGTAGTTTTAGGGGTATACTAAAATCTGTCAATGCCAAGGATGTGTCTAACATTTGAAACTTCAGCTATTTGAGAGGACCTTGCATGTTTGCTGAGATTTGAATGTGAAACACGTGGGCTTTGATGATGGTGTTTGGAATCAATTCTCTATGTCAGTGGTGATCCAGACTGAATTCCTAGTACCTTTCTCCTAATATGAAGTTTGTTCCCCTTTAATATATAATCTCTTTCAACCCTAACGAAAACCCCATAGAAGAGCAGATTTTACCAATTGTTACCCAAAAGTTAAAAGGATAAAATTTTAACCAAAAACTCTTATTATTTTTGTGAATTAAAAAAAAGGTCTAACCAACCAACCAAAAAACCTAATTTAGATGCATGGTGTAAAAGAACGGGGCAAAATCAATCAGGCACAAACTTTATCTAAACTCTGGGTTGTTATATTTAGAAAGTCAGATGAGTCATGATAACTTTAACATATTTGAAATGAAATATATTCCTTGGGCTTAGATTACTTTTGTTTCTTAAGTTATCTCCTTGCTTGTATACCCCCTAAGTACATCCCTGCCAAAGTAATTTTCACTGACACCACTCTTATGCTTCAAAACATGTCTCAGCAGCAAATCACAAGTCTCAGGTTCTCTGCTTTGTTTTCAAGGCTCTTGCTACGACGTGGGCCCCTCCTGGCCCTGTAATCTTATTTCCCACTTCACTTAAGGTGAAGGGATAGCACCAGTGAAGTCACTTTAAATGTCCTCTTACACTGCCTTACCCACCCAGGTCACATTTGGCTGTCCTAAGCCCAGCTCAAAGTTTATTTTCCCCATAAAACTTCTTGGATTAGTCCAGTTTTTCTTCATACTCTTTTGAATGTCTATTAACATGAGTAATTTGCACCATACAATATAGCACTTATTTATGAACCAGGCTGTAAGCTTATTGAGGGCAGAGCCATTTAATCTTCCATAATCCACAGAAAAAACCTATTATGGCACATATCAGTGTGCTGATATCTAGAAGACATTTGAGTTAAAAATATGACTGGTGAAAAATCAGGCTCCTCCAAATATGAATGAGGGCACTCATATGAAAAAAACAGAACCCTCCCCTGCCCGTTTTTATTTGCCTGTTGTGACACGATGAGCTTATCAGAGTGTCCTCAGCTATTTGCCATAGCGTATTTTTGTAGCCTTGGTTCTGCCACTGGGGATGCTTTCCCGTTCCAGGCAGATGTGGAATTGAAGGAGCTCAAACTTCTCAGTGAGGAGAGGTCTTTTCCGCAGTCTCCTTCTCTGGCTTCAACTTCCTACCTACAGAAGCATCTGTTGGAGTAACACTCCAGCTTGTCTCTCCACCCGAGGATGACTTATTCCACAGGAAGTCTGGGAAGAGGAACTGAGAAAGCAAAGCCCAGCCCTTCCTCGCTCATTTCTCTTCAAGATCTGCTCAGCTGCAAAGAGTACATGATTGCTTTGCTCTCCAGCACTATGCAAGATTGAGTGGTTAAATTTTTCTAATTTGGGGGTTCAATGTTGCTAAGCCCTTTATGCTGTGATTTTAAGTCATGTTCTGTAATAGTGCTATCAAAAAAAAAAAAAGCTGCTCTTTTGATGTCCATCTGCCTGGTTCCTTTGTCTGTTTCTCAATTGGTTCAGAACTAAGGCAGGAAAAAGACTCCCTCAAACAATATTCAACAATAAAAAAGTTTAGTTATAAAGAACTATTAAGGAAAAAAGGTGATATAAAGACTTACATTAACTCTCATCAATCTACTTTTAAAATACATATGAAGAGATAAAGTTTAACAAAAAGAGAAAGAAAAAATTCTGTAACAAAGAAAGCTAATGCTCAAAGTGAAAATTCTTAGAGTTTATGAAAGTCTTTCAATGCAATATCACTAAGAGCAGACGATCCTCAATCTTCTTTAGGGTTCAGAGACAAATACTAAATAAATCCACAAAAACAGTATTTCTTTCCCAAAGTGTAAAAATAAAAATTTTTCTACAGTCATTTTAAGTGACAATATAACCCACATCCTTACACTTCAAATATTTACCAGTGGTTACTTCCCATTTAGTATTTTAAGTAACTCATTAAACAAGCAAGTGTTTAAAAAGATGATCTTAAATTCTATAAAACTTGCAAATACTCAAGGAACAAGGAATTTTAGAAACGATCAGGGGCTACAATGACATCCAAAATGCTGATGAAATAGGTTATTAAAGCAACTAATGTAAGTATCGGAGAGGAAATTCATGTGGAAGAAAAAGGACATTATGATTTTAAAAGTAAGAAGCACATATCATTCATGTTAACAAAACAATTATATTAAGAATAATTGAAACTCTGAGGAAAACCTGACCAAAAATGTGTAATTATTGTAAAATACCAGGAATGTCAAAAAAATGTATAAACATGACTTGCATTCATCTTTTGTTATCAGTATATATCGAGTATTACAATTTAAATAGTTTTTTCCTTTCTTAAAATGCGTATACATTTTTTTGGCAACCTCTGTATATATAAGACACTCTCAGAATTATAAGACAACTGGATGGTAGTTACACGACACTTGATCCCATGTAATAACGATAATATTTACAACATCATTATAAAAGCCTAGTCAGAATTGAACTCATCTCTCCTGATGTCACAGCACTTTCTCTCCCATTCTGTGACATTCCTCACTAGTAGGAGCTCGTTTCTGCACATCATAGAATCTTCAGGCTGCACATACCAGCTGAAAATTGGTGTGTCTCTTGCTTTTTAGGTGTTAAATAATTCTACTTAGCAAACTAATTCAAAAACTGCTTGACCAAAAGCATTGTTAAAAAGTGAAATTGACAGGCTTAGACTAAAGAATAATTGTATCAGATAGAATTAAAACAGGGCTCTATCATTAGATCTGTCTGTTCTTACTAGTGGTCTAGAAGACAGTGTAATAGTAGTACATTAAATGTAAAGGAAATTAGGAAAAAATAAAACATGGCATACTGCAAATACAACTGCAAACCAACTATGACCCAATAAAAGTTCTCTATTAATTATGTTTGATCAAAATTCTTATTAATAATTAGATAATAGTTCCTTACATGCCAATTCTTAAAAGATGGAAAAACGAAATGATTGAGTTAATACTTCCAGTGACACTCATACTACTGATTTTAAATTACTGCACTCTACTGATTTTAGACAATTGTCCTGATGTGCAAGAAACTGAAAAACACTGAGAGGCAAAAATGAATGGTTGTGTTAGAAAGTATGCTCAGTGAAATTAGCACAGAAGTTTATAACAAAACTTTTCTTTATAGAGTTCTATTCATACCAGAGGGTGAGGTAATAATTTAGACAATAAATTTAGAGTTCTGAGCATTTAGGACAAGATTCCTTCTAAATACAAATCATCATATACTATAATTAGTTAAATCTAGAATATGAATCATCCTAAACAGCTGCCAATGCAATTTGATTGTACACTCTAACAGGGCAGGGATTCTTGTGTTTTCTGATAGATCTCCAGCACCTAGCACAGTGAATGGCACACAACAGGTGCTTAATAAATGTGCTAAATAAATGACAGCATTTCAATATCTGAGCCAAAATCCCTTTTCCAGATTTGTTCTTTAGTTCCCTTTCTATAATCTACACTCCAGCCAAACGGAAGTATTTAAAGCAGTGGTTCTCTCAATTTGGTTACACATTGGAATTGCCTGGGGAGATTTAAAACACGGTATACAGATGCCAACATCCCATCCCTAGAGATGTTTATTTTTTTGGTCTGGTTGAGGCCTGGCCATTCGCCAGGTGATTCTAATGTGTAGCCAACTTTAAGAAGACTGACTTTTGACAGTTCTTTCTTCTAAAATACCTTTCTCCACAGCTTCACATGTTAAAATCCTACCCACTATTAAAGATTTAGCCAAAAACCCAACTTTATATGAAAACTTCTGTGAAACAGTGTTAAACTATATTTTTGGATTATTTGAGTTTTGCAAGGGGCCTGACGTGGTTAGAACTTGATAAATACAGAGGATGCCAAAAACATGTATACACATTTTAAGGAAAAACCTCTATTAAAATTATAATACTCAATATGTACTGGTAAAAAAGATGAATGCAAGTCACGCGTATGCATTATTTGGCACCCCCGGTATTTGATTAATTCTGGTAGCATGACACATAGTAGAAACACAATTAATATTTATGCAAAGAATAATGTATAGTTGGTTCTCTTTCGCAGATTATGTATTTGCAAATTTGCCGACTTGGTAAAATTTATTTGTAAGCCCCAGATAAATACTCGTGGTTCTTTAGAGTCATTCCATAGATATGTGTCTGTGCAGAGGCAAAAAATGGGAGTTGCCCATGGTGCACGTTCCACCTGAGGTTGGACAAAGTGAGGCTTTCCCGTTTCAGTTCTCCTGCTGTAAATAAGTGTCCTAAAAAGGACTGTTTAGTGCTCCTTTTCTGCATTTTCTGTGCTTCTTGTTGGTAAGTTTGCTGTTTAAAGGGCCTCCGAGCCAAGTGCTGAAGTGCTATCTATTGTCCCAAAGTGCAAGAAGGCTGTGGAGTGCCTCACGGAGAAAATATGTTAGGTAAGCTTTTTAAGACACGTTATAGTACTGTTGGTTGTGAGGTCAATGTTAATGAACCAACAATATATATCAAATAAGGGTCTTTAAACAGCAACACACATACAAGGGTAGGTACTGCTTGGTCAATGAAAATGTTTTGACCAGAGGCTCACAGCAACGTAATCCTGTATTTCCTCTAGGAGCAACGGCTCAGGATTTGCAGCAACTTTATAGAACATAACTACAATGAAAAACAAGAATCCACTGTAATTTATCCCTCTTTAGGACTCTTGAGGGATCTTACCTGCAATTTTTAATACTAGTTTCATTCAACAAATGGAATGCCCACCCTCCTAGGGTCCAGGCAGTGGGGACAAAGCAAGGACAAAGCAAGTCCCCTTCCCTCAACCAAATTTAAGATGTAGTGTGGAGCCGGGGAGAGAGAATATAAATAAATACATGTCAGGTGATGGTAAATGCTACAAAGAAACTTTGAATCAGGGAAAGCTTCTCTGATAAGGTAACATTTGTGCAGATACCTAAATTAAGTGAAAGGAAATATGTAACAGCAAGAGGGAGGATGAAGTACAAAGCTCTGATATGAGAGTGTGTTCACGGATCAGCAAGGTGGTCAGTATGATGGGTGGCAAGTGAGCAAGGGGAGGAGACAGAAGCTGAGGTCAGAAAGGTCAGGTCAAGAGAAGCCAGGGTAGGGCCGACGCAGTGGCTCCTGCAGTTGGAGCTCCATGCTCCTAATTCCGAAGGCTGCCGGTTCAATTTCCACATGGGCCAGGGGGTTCTCAACCACAAGGTTGCCAGTTCAATTCCTCAACTCCTGCAAGGGATGGTGGGCTGCACCCCCTGCAAATAAGATTGAACATGGCACCTTGAGCTGAGCTTCTGCTGAGCTCCCGGATGGCTCAGTTGGTTGGAGTGCGTCCTCTCAACCACAAGTCCTCTTAACCACAAGGTTGCCGGTTTCCACTCCCGCAAGGGATGGTGGGCTGCGCCCCCTGCAACTAAAAACCGCAACTGGACCTGGAGCTGAGCTGAGCCCTCCACAACCAAGATTGAAAGGACAACAACTTGACTTGGAAAAAGTCCTGAAAGTACACACTGTTCCCCAATAAAGTCCTGTTCCCCTTCCCCAATAAAATCTTTAAAAAAAAAAAAAAAAAAGGGAAGCCAGGGTACTGTAGAGCTTTGAAGGGCAGTTATTCTCAAATTGTACAGAGTATCTGAATCATTTGAAGATCTTGATTCTGATTCAAGAAGTCTGGGGTTAGGTCTGAGACTCCACATTCTAACAAGCTCCACAGCTACTGGCCCACAGAAAGTACTCTGAGTAGCAAGGTAGATCATAGGTCACAATAAGAAGTTAGCTTTTGTTCTGAGATGGGAAACTTTTGGAGAGTTTTGAGCAGAGGGAGTGATATGATCCTATTTTATAATAATGTCTTCTAAACTTGGGCTTACCCCTACACTTCCAGTTGTGTTCATTGATCTTTATTCCTGTGCCTGTACCATTTATTAAGAACTATAACTTTATAACATATTGGGTACCTTGCATGTGTAGGTCTTCTATTATTACATTCTTTTTCTTCCTTGTTTTCGTATTTTTATCCTGGCTATTTTGCATGTAGATGCTTCCAGATACTTTAAAATTGTTTCGACAAATTTTAACCAAAAAGCTCTTGGGAGATTGACGGAGATTGTGCTGCAGTAATGGTTGCTTAAAAATCACTGCTGATCATATTAAATTGTTTAATCAAGAAAAGTTTATTGAAATTTTTCTTTTAATACACTTCCTTAGATTCTTAATGGGGACATACAAATTTCTTATTAAACTTGTTCTTGCTGCTGTGAATGGAGGTTGTCTCCCCACATTGTATTTTCTATCTAGTTATTGGTGTCTAAAAAACTTATTTCTATTCTTATTCTTGTACATAAAACTTTAGTGAACTAGGTATTTCAGTGAACTCTTAATGTTTCTACTGGGGTTTCACCGAGTCTCTTGGTTTTTCTAGGGTTTTCTAGGTAGATAACAATATAAAATCATCAGATTGCCTCTTCCTTATCGATTTTTATATCTCTTGCTCCATTCGATTTGTGTGTCATGGAATACTTTAGTGAGGATAATTAGAAGATAATGTTAGAAAGCTTAGTAAGGAACAGGAGTATAAAAATGGTTGGGAACCAGTGATTTAGAAGAAATACACTGATGGTGGGCAGGAGTGAAGGGATGAGGGAGAAAACAGAAGTATAAATAGAAAATATAACAGGCACCTCAGAGGACACAAAGATTTTCTTGTAGAAAATGGGAAAACATTTCTTTCAGTGTAACAATATAGATGGTGGACCGTGAAAAATATTTAAAAATAAATAGCTGTAGACAAAGAGTAGCTTTGCCACCTTGCTCATAATATAATTTAAATAACATTTTAATTTCTAGCCACAGAATTTTCCTGAAGTAATAAATTGGTACACTTTTCAGAGTTAGCTTTCTCCTAAAATCTGTAAGTTATTAACTATTGAAAAATTAACACCATAATAATTTTCTCCCTTACATCCTGTTAAATAAATCTTTTATGTTAAAAAAGAAGATTCCTATGACTGAGGAATTTATTATATTGATAGTAGCATTTAAATACAGAGTACTACCTTAGTTCTTAAGACATTTTTATAGATGTGAGCTTGATCAAATTTTAGTGTAAAATTGTGTACAACTAATACATTTAAAAAGGAATACTCTGATGAAAGGCAGGAAAATAGCAGCATTGTGGTTGATTACCCAAATTAAGTGAGAGTTTAAGCCAATATTCAATGAATTCATGTTTTCACTCAAAAAACATTTATCTGAATACCTACTGTGAGAAAGTGATGATGCTAAGTGAAAAAGATGCAAGTCCAAACATTAATACAGTTGCTACCTTAAGGAAAATAAAATTTTTACTAGGGAAACCAGATAAATGAATGTATAGATATACAATATAGGGTATGTCAAAATTAATTCTGTTAAAGAGACAAAGTATAAGAGACAAAGACAATGGCTCAGATTTGAGGTGGTTCTGAGCTGACATATAAGCTAAGTACAGAATGGTGGTGATGACATAGGCCTATGTCAGGCACTTATGGTGTATGTCTTTGGTATGGGGAAAATGGGGAGTAGGCTAAGGTACGGAAAGAAAAGATTTTTGCCCAGAGAACAGGATCAAAGGCCCAGAGATGGAAAAGATGATAAAATATACAGAATTCTACGTGATTAATATGGCTGTGAATGAGACTAGAAAGGGGCTAGTTCATGGGAAGTCTTGAATGCCATACTAGAGTTTCAACTTTGGTACTGGGAAACTACGGGAAGTTTTTAAAAAAGGGAATGGAGCATTTCTACCCACGTTTAAAAAGGTAATGGGGAACCACTGAAGGTTTCTGAGAATATGAATGGCATGTTTCTACCTACATTTTAGGATGACAATTCCAACGGTATTATTTTTGAGGAGGCACAAAACTCAGACAAGTTAAAAAGGTACTATCATAGTCTAAGCAAAACATGACTGGTATCTAAAGTTATGCAGAAAAAAACAAAAACAAGTATGAGATTATTTTCTCATATAGTGCCAATGGGTCCAGTAAGGATTTAATACTAGATAAACAGGAAGAAGTAATAAAAAAAAATAACCGATGGCATTAAATGATACAAATATACTGCAGAATGACTGAAAAGAGGGCATTGGATAAACTATTAGCGGCCACTGAGGGAACTATTTCTCGGAAATAAAGAGCGGCAGAATGAACAGATAGCTATTCACAACCATGTTTTCGTGCCATAGATGACTTCTCAGTCTAATGAAGTCTACAGACCTCTTTTCAAAGTAATACATAAAATCCATAAAACACAAACAGAATTGTATTACAAAGTCAATTATATTAAGTCACCAAAATATGTAGAACAGTGACATAGTGAAATATATGCCTTTTAACACATTAAAATAACAAATATAGCATATCTAATCACTACAATGATTATGAAGTAGTTAAAAGTGAAAATGATAATTCAGAGTATTTACTTCAACTATATAAATGATAAAAATTTTATGATTTCTATGGGTGACAAAGACATATATACTGTTATTTATATTGGATTTGTTGCTTACATTCATAACTAAGGGAAATGCTAAATTTCCTTTAGAGGATATGAATATAAAGATGTAAACTTTTCCCCACCCAACATCACAGAATGCCCAAATTCTATCCATGGACTGTTTGGGGAACTACAGAACCCAGGTTAAAAACTCCTGGTTAAGGAAAAAAACAAAAAAACTCCTGATAAGTGTGTGCTGAGGAAGAGATGACAGCATATGTATTCTTTTAATAACAATAAGAATTCTTTTTAATAAGTTTGGCAGGAAAGGAATGAGATAGAGAAAGATGGTTTGGGGGGGGTGGGAGGGAAGGATAAATTTTTCTTTTTTTTTTTCCTTTTAAGAACTTTAAACCAGGAAAATGGATTCAGTGGGGCAGGAGGGAAAAAAGGTATGCACATCTGTGTATAAATGAATGAATGAATAACTAAAGGGACAATAACTTACAGAAAATAAAAAAGGAAAAGCAGTGAAGTGGGGAAAAGAGACTTGGTTCAGGAGGCAAATATTGGTGCTCCTCTGTCTATAATTCTGTTAAAACCACCTTCAACATTCCTGTCCTTCCCAGCCTCTATGAGACCCAGCTGGCCAGGACTGACTGGGAGTGAAGACAAGGGAGAGGACCTCCGGCAGGGGACCGCCAATCCTCAAGGAGCAGGAGGTTCGCTTCTGTTCTTCTGCCTCCTTTTCTAATCCATTTTCAATCTTCTTCCCCAGCTCTCAAGATACCTACAGGCTTAATGCTGCTGTTTGGCAGCCTACATATTCCCATCCTAGTTGCTTCTTCCACTCCATCTCCCACCAAAAATCAAACCTCCAAAAGAATGATCGGTGAGGGCCTGGAGATACTTACAAGGTTAGAGTAATAATTAAACATCTAAGTGTGAAGCATGCTTGAGGAAGGTGCAATGAGTATTATAAGGAGAGCTTGTTAAACCAAATGGCTATTTAAAGGATTGATGAAGGATTGTTAAACATAAGAATCTTAGCATACTGGGGTGGCCAGTTACCTCAGTTGGTTAGAGCATGGTGCTAGTAACACCGAGATTGCAGTTTTGATCCCCGCATGGGCCACTGTAAGCTGCGTCCCCCCACCCCCCCACAAAAAAGTTAAAACCAGAAAAAGAACCTTAGCATAAATTCTGGCCTCTGGCTCTCCTTCCTTGTCCCTGCACCTTTCTGACTCCTCCTGTGTGTGTTAACATGTGCCCGGGCATGTGCATGCACACAGCCGGTTCAGGGGACACAGAATCGGTGTAACCCATTTCTCATTCTTGGAAGAGATTCTTTTTGTTGGTCAACAAAAAGCTACTTAATTGGGAAGCAAAGATTTGGCAATTAAATTAATTAGTCTTCAGAACCAGTATGTCTAAAATAAGTAAAAGCTTTTTATTTTATCTCATAATTCTGATTCTCTTTTAAAGAGATTAATAACAAAAAGTTGAGTAAGAGTCTCCCACACACTTGAGAAGAAAATCATTTCAGGATTTTGATCAAATGTAAGTCCACGTTGAACTGTCCAGCCTATATTAGGTGTTTATCACCAAATAAGTACCCAACCTATAAAACGTTAAGTACTCCTTTCCGATCAAAGTAGGCAATAAACACTTATGATCTACCTGTTATTTTGACGAATGCTCAGGCCCAAGACTCAGCACCCAACAGCACACTTGCCAAACTGGCATTCTGGCCTCTGGCTGTCACTCAGGAGCTCCAAAGTGCTGTCTCCACCTGCATTGTCTTCACTCAGGTGCTATCACAGCATGGGATGGGCTCAAAGCTAAGGTGCAGCTGCCAACCTGGCACATGTTTCCCAGCCACCCGAGTCCAGCAATAAAATGTCCTACCTCAACCAAATTCACAAAATTAATTTTGTGTAATTTTTTTTCTTACACGCCAATTCCTGATGTTTTTTAAAATCATCCTTTAAACATATGCTACTTACACTCCAAATCTAGTGTCTCTCTTAGTACAGAAAATCTTTCCAATTCGTGGATCAGAATTTGACTTTAAACATTAGCCACCTCTTATTCCCTGCTGACGTTCTTAATCAAAAGGGAGGTTTTAAAGACATAGGACCATTCAGAGGCCATCTCTGTAATGTAATCAGAAGACATGAAAGAATACTGAAAGTAGGGGACTTAATGGAAAATAAAAGGGCAATAATTTGAAGCACTTTTTTATTTCAGAAAAAAAGTAATTTGTTAATTTTCTTACAGGAATTACTAGAATTGGCACCACTCTCCATTTTCAAGAATATGGAGTAATTCCCATAATTCTGCTATTCTTGGCCAGTTTCTTCATCCCATCCTTAAACAGGTCAGGAAAGAAAAAGATACTTTTTTCCCCCAAAGCTTTACAGTCTTGGTGGTGTATTCAGAAGATGCCCCCTGAAATGATTCAGTTGGTAAAGAGCATAATGAGGGCCATGGAGAAACCACAGCTGCTGGTGCTTCCAACCCCAGGCAATCCCAGGAAACACACAGAAGGCAGCGCACTAGGGCTAGGAAGTGTGGCGATCTCTAAGTGGGGAAATCCTCTTTAATAACTCAAATACTTTAAAAAACAAACTGGGAAATCAGCTTATTTTGAAAGTCACATCTCAAGTATTCAAATAATTCACTAGGGGTTGCTTGACTTCAAAGTTGAGATACAGACAGACATTTGTGTTAGACCAATTTTTGCAAGGCTTAGAAAAAAGTCAAACCTAGAGAATGGAAATATATCCTCTGACCATGATACAAAAAAAATGAGAAGTTAGCAGCAGATGGCCAAAAACAAAATTCAAAAACCCTAAAGAACCCAGTATCTGTAAATTAAAACTCTTTCAAATAACTCTGTAAAGAAAAATAAAAAATGGTGTAAATATATTTAATCAAAAACAAAAAATAAAGGAATTTAACATTAAATTGGAAAGGTTAAAATGAGCCAACCAAAAATAAAGGTGGGTAAAGGAACAAAACTAAAAGCACAAATAAATTAGGAAGCAAAAAAACCCCACAAAAACAAAACTGGTTAATAAAATGGAGAGCTGGTTCTAACTGATGAATGAATGAATGACCTCCTAAAAGTGTGATCAAGAGGTTGGGGAACTTTACAAATATATAACATTACAAATGTAACATTCAATGAAATAGAAGGATTCTTTGCATAAATCTTTATGCCAATAAATTAAGAATCCATAATCAAAGCTGACTTAAGAAAAGGTTGTAAGTGTGAGTAATCATGGAATAAAAACTTAAAGGTTTATACCCTCTATTCCATTCCTGACAAAGAATGCTGTACCTGTAGGTTCTGTGAGTGTATTCTAGCAGAATCTCAAAGCATCCAGCAATTCCTATGCTGCTTACATTATTCTAAGGCACCAAAGAAATGGAAAGCATCCAAACTGGTTTATGAGGTTAGCATAATTCTGTTGACAAAACCCCACAAAGATGGACTCCAAACTAACCAAATATATGTATAGGCTTATTTATACTATATATAAAAGTTCTAAATATAAGAGGTAAATTATGTGGTATTATTTAAATTATAACAATGCACATTAACCAAGTAGATTTTATCCTATAATAGATTTTTCTAATATTGAACAACCTTGTTAATGCAATTCATTACATGTACTGATTAAGAGGCTCTTGTGTTGGATTGGGTGTGTAAGATGAAAGAGGGACAGGAGGAATCAAGCACTTCTAGATTTTCAGTATGGGCAGCTGAGAAGAAGGTGTAACACTGAAGTGGGAAAGATCTGGAAAGGAACAGATTTGGAAGGATGAAAATTCTGTTTTAGATAATTTTCATTTCAGATACCAATAGATAGAGCTATCCAAGTGGAGCTGTCCACAAGACAGCTGTGTAAAAGAGAAATCAGGATTGCAGATAGAAATTTGCTAGTCATTATCATGTAGATGGTATTTAAAAATATAGTACTGGATGGAAAACTGCAGAAAAAGGAAGAGACACCAGAACCAAAATTTAATAACCTAAGAATAGAAAGACATTACCTAGATTTGTATATACCATATTTTCACGTAATATCTATTGTTATGCTTATTTTTTTTAAAAGTGCTAAATTAGGATTTCAGTACAAAAGCTACTTAATAGAAACATGATATCACCAGGTCCTCCTGCTAGCCTCTGAGAAGTTCAGTTTCAGTTGCATTGACATTGTGGAGATCTGTAAATTATTTGAATCTTTGGGGAGGGGAGTAGTTTTCAAACGGTGTTCTGAAAGATGCCTAAGAAGGTGAGTAAGGCGGGCACTGGGACCCTGATCCTAAGACTTCATTTGAATAAAGGGTTTTATTCCAGGGCGCAAAACTGTTTCATTTACTTTTACTAATATTTTATAAATATGATGTAACAATGGACAACAATGAAAAGCAGCGTAGGTCTCTAAGTTTGTATCACTGTGACAAGGACATAACTATTAAGTAGGTTGAAAGCAGTAAAATTTCAGCCTTACTGCATTTAAATTGATTTGACTGCATGTTCAATTAAACAAGAGTTGAATGCTGAAAAAATATTTTTAAAGATGTGTCTAAAAGATACTTGGGGATTTAATAATTTAATGGAATCCTCCCATATCTACTTTTAAGTTTCTCACATTTAACTTCTATAGATATTTTCAGGAATGTGTATAAATGGGACACTTGTGTTAGAAAACAGTCATCAGAATTTAAAAGTGAAATACCAGAGGAAATCCCATTAAAATGAGAAATAAGCCCAAATACATACTATCAACACTGTTCTTTGATGTCAAGCAATACAATAAGACAGGGAAAAAAAAGTAGAGTTGAAATACTGAAAAAAAAAAAAATTATTGGGTCACTATTATATATCCTGAAAACCAAGAGACTCAACCGAGGCCAGCCCGGTGGCTCAGGCGGTTGGAGCTCCGTGCGCCTAACTCCGAAGGCTGCCAGTTCGATTCCCACATGGGTCAGTGGGCTCTCAACCACGAGGTCGCCAGTTTGATTCCTCAACTCCTGCAAGGGATGGTGGGCAGTGCCCCCTGCAACTAAGATTGAACACAGCACCTTGAGCTGAGCTGCCACTGAGCTCCCGGATGGCTCAGTTGGTTGGAGCGTGTCCTCTCAACCACAAGGTTGCCGGTTCGACTCCTGCAAGGGATGGTGAGCTGCGAACCCTGCAACTAGCGGCGGCAACTGGTGAACGGTACCCTCCACAACTAAGACTGAAAGGACAACAACTTGACTTGGAAAAAAATTCCTCGAAGTACACACTGTTCCCCAATAAAGTCCTGTTAAAAAAAAGAGACTCAACTGAAAAACTGTTGGACCAACTCCTTCAATTCAACTACCAGTATATAAAAGAGTTTTCAGTAAGGTAGCTAGATGAGTATTAAAAAATGAGTAACTTTCCTTTATACTAGCCACTACCAGGCGTAAAATATAGGTATACTAAGCATAAAACATATGAGGGGAAATCTCATTCATAATAATAAATAACGATAGCTAACACCTCAAGGACTTAAGTGCTTCAATAAACATCAGTTAAACTTCACAACCATGATATTATGATATTACCATGATAATAGGTAGTATTACCACAATTTTACAAAGTAACGAAGGCTTAGGAAAATAAATAAGAAATTTGCCCAACATCACAGGGCCAGTAAGTGTTAGAACAGAACTCAAACTCAGTCTCTGACTCTATAGAATGGGCTTCTTAGCACTATCATGCCCATTCTTGTCTATCAAACTACCAAAGACAGGCTGGTGTGCGTGGTGATGAGGGCAGAGAATGGACACTCATGCATTGCTGATAAGAATATAAATTGGTGCAACTTTTCTAGAGAGCAATTTGCATGATCACATCTAGGCATCTGTTAAAAATATATTCATCAACGTGTACAAATATCTACATACATTTATCACACTGTTTACAAAAAAAAAATACTGGTCGTACTCTAAATACTCAACAATATGAACTTGATTAAACTGCAGTACTTGAGTATGCTGAAAGCCATTCAGCCAATAAAAAATCTTTTAAAAGGATATTTAACAACACAGGAAAACATGATATAGTGAACGAACGGCAAGAAACAAAACTACAAATGCATGTAAATTTTTTACAGGATGTTTATAGTGACTAAGATTTTAAAAAATGAAAACACTGATGCCAAAACTAAGTTATCTCTAGAAGAGAACTGTAGACGATTTTCACTATCATTTTACAATTACTCTGTATTTTAAATGTGATGAAATGAATGTTAAAATATTAAACTCAATTTATTTTAAAAGATAAAATGAAATAATCAAAACAATAGATATGCCGTTTAGAAAACATTTCCCCTATTTAAAACTGTCTTTTCTTATGTATGATATTGCTAATTATAACATACCTCACACCCACAATTTTAATGCTACTTAAGGCACTTTTCTATCTTAGCAAAAATAAAATACCTACTTAATCAAAATAGATAATTTATTGCACACTTAAAGCCTTTTAGAGCTGTAGTAAACATTTAAAATTACAGTAAAATTCCAAAAAGTATCTAATACACATCACCAACTCAATGGAGCAATCAAAGAAAATGATGACTTAAGATGAAACAAAAAACATCTAAATCAACAATAAAGAGGAAGCCTCAGTAATTTTGGAAACCTATTCTGTTAAGTGTTCAAAATAATAAAAGTAAATTACAAAGTAAAAGCCAAGATTTGAAACAGAATAAGTCACAGAATAAGGATAAAATTAAGCCCACATAATTATGAATAGGAAATGAGTACAGATGACTAAGAACAAAGAACATAAACTAATTTTAGCCTCACCCTAAAAGACATGAATAGATTTGAAAGTCCTTTGAAAACTCTAAAATATAAACTGACATTAAAAGCAGTAACAGCAAACTTGATTTTATAGAAATTTTATATCTGGTAATCCCAATTACTCTGAACAGTTAAGAGCCAGTGACTAAAGTAGACAGAAAAACAAAACAAAATGTTTGTCCAATCAAATCAATGGATATTGTTAAATCATTTTATAATATTAATTGCTTTCTATGTTCCAGGTACTTTTATACTCATTATCTTGAATCAGTAAAAACAACTCTGCAAAGTACATAGTGTTTGATGGATGAAAAAATCAAAGAGAAACTCAGTCTTGCCTGGGTCACAGCCAGTAAAGGGCAGAGCTGGGATTCAAATCCACATCTACCTAGCTGATTTTCAGAGGCCCCACCTGCTCTCTCCATACAGTACAATCTTTCAGTTCTGCAATCTAGACTGTCTGAGCATCCCAAAAGCCCTTAATTGCTGCCTAAATATTTTTATTTTACATACAACATTAGCTGTTGTTATTCAGTTTCATAGTCCACCCCTTAGATACCCGCTACAAATTAGAGGGAGGGACAATGTCAGTAAGGAACAGCTAACACCAAGGAAAAAAACACCAAAAGTCATTGATACAAATCATGGAGTCCTGCTACCCGAAACCATCTAAAAAAGCCTAACAAGTATTGCCTTTATTTTAGGATAAAGCAGAAATCGCAATAACCTTTGCCAAGTTAACATCTTTCGGCATCAGCTCCATCACCTGGAAGACAGGCAAAACAACAGTGTAAACCCTGTAAATTGCTATAAAACTAAGTTAGATAACTAGCCTAAGTAAAGTGCTTAATACTGTGCCTGGCATAGTTAGTGCCCAATAAATGTTAGCTATTATTATTTTTCACAGTTAAGTGAAAATTACAGGCTACATATTATTTGAAGGTACAAAAATATAATGCATGTGTACAAATGCTTCCATTTCAAATAGTTTAAATGTTTTGCTCTTGAAAAGACTTTAAAGACTAACTTTTTGGAAAACTCACTTTTATAATATGCTTCCCCGGCTAAATGGGGTAGATAAGGCTAATTATATTTTCACAACGCAAATGTGTATGGCCCCTCAAGAAATCACATCATACATTCTAAGTTAATTTTTGAAAGTTTAGGTAGCAACAATTGTGTTTTTTGCTCTGTGCTGATTACTGGTCCATCTCTAAACCATGCACAGGCTTTTATTCATCCCACCCATATCAACAGATTATTATTTAAAGTACTATATGGACTTTAACAATAAAAACACATTCCTGAAGTTATCTACTATATGCCAAATGGTGTCGAAGACTCTGGGACCAGAGTCCTTACTGTCAGGGAGCCTAAAAACAATGAACATGATAAAAAAAAGTCCTAAGCACAGTATTAGGTACTGTTACCAACATTTTATATTACCAGTTAATACTTACGACAAATCTGTGATCTAGGTATTTTTCTGTTTTCTAGATGAAGGGCAGCGACAAGGAAAGAAGAAAAGAAATAAACAGTTCACTATCACTAAATAAACCATCACTAAATATGCAGATGTTATGGAGAAATATACGTAGTATTTTAAAAACACATGGGAGTAAGCAAATAATTTTGCCTAAAACTGGGGGATTAGGAAATGCTTATGTTTTCACTTTAAAACCCAAGTAAAAATTCTATAAAGTGTAACTATAGGAATCAAAACTTGTCACGAGATATTTACCAAAATATTTATGGAAGTTATTTCTGGGTAAGGAGATTCCAGGTGGCTTTAATTTTCCCTTTGCTTTTTCTTAATCAATTTGCACTACTTTAATAATTTAAAATATAAGTAGGAAAAACATTAAAATGAGATATTAATGCTCATCTAACAATTTGTCAAACTTTTAAAATAGTGCATTCAAACACAGGACAAAATAAGCTCGCACTCTTTTCTAACGGGTATACCATATACAACTTTTCTGGAAAACTTTTTGGCCATCAAAAACTTTAAAGCTTATTCTCTTTAATAAGTACTTCTAGGAATCCATCCTAAGAATACAGATGCAGAAAAAAAATTTTTTACTGGGATACTCAACTTAAGCATTATAATATTAAAGTTTTGAAGAAAAAATATCCAACTGAAATAGGAAAATGGTTAAGTAAAATGACATGTTCTTAGGAAGAAAATGTTTGAAATGTTTTTAATGTCATGAGAAAATCCTTAGTTTATGTTAAATGGGGACAGGAAGGTGGGATACAAAGCTCTATAAATAGTGTAATTCCAAGTATACAAGAAAAAGATGTATCTTTTAAAAACCAGACTCCCAAGAAAGATGATTCCATTATATAATTTAAACCGCACAATAACAAATTTATTAACATGAATTAGGTTCCAGAGACCTTAATATTTGGTTAAAAGAGGGACTTAGTCTAATTTGGAACTTTCACTCTGCTATTATTAACTGTGAGACCCATCAAGTTATTTAACCACATTGTGGTTTGGTTTCCTCATCAGAAAAAAAAAAAAAAGAGTATTGAGGGCCAGCCTGGTGGCTCAGGCGGTTAGAGCTCCATGCTCCTAAATCCGAAGGCTGCCAGTTCAATTCCCACATGGGCCAGTGGGCTCTCAACCACAAGGTCACCGGTTGTACTCCCACAAGGGATGGTGGGCTCCGCCCCCTGCAACTAAGATTGAACTCAGCACCTTGAGCTGAGCTGCTGCTGAGCTGAGCTGAGCTGAGCTCCGGGATGGCTCAGTCAGTTGGTTAGAGCGCGGGCTCTCAACCGCTAGGTTGCTGGTTCGACTCCCGCGAGGGATGGTGGGCTGTGCCTCCTGCAACTAGAAAAAGGCAACTGGACCTGGAGCTGAGCTGCGCCCTCCACAACTAAGACTGAAAGGACAACAACTTGAAGCTGAATGGCACCCTCCACAACTAAGACTGAAAGGACAACAACTTGACTTGGAAAAGACCCAGAAGTACACACTGTTCCCCAGTAAAGTAAAGTCCTGTTCCCCTTCCCCCCAAAAAAAAATCCTAAAAAAAAAAAAAAAAAGTTAAACTATAATGGAGTAAAGCTGAGGCCTAAATAACCAGTGAGCCAGGCAAAAGGTGAGGGGGCCTAGGGAAAAATGTTCAAAGCAAGCAGGGAGATTTCGGGATTTTCTGATTATTCCCTATTCACCCTTTGAGATTTGATAATTATATTAAAGGCAGAGTGCTTTGAATGTTCAGAATGTGCTTATGGGCTTGGCTTTAGGCTAGTTCACTGGGCATAAGAATCAGTGTTGTGTCATAAAACTTTATTATATACTATGCTTTATGGGTGACTATTCTCTATTTTCTTTTCTTTTTTTTTTTAAGTGTGTTTTTCCAGGACCCATCAACTCCAAGTGAAGTAACTGTTTCAATCTAGTTGTGGAGGGCACAGCGCACAGCAGCTCATGCGGGGATCAAACCAGCAACCTTGTTAAGAGCACCGGGTTCTAACCAACTGATCTAACCCATCACCCCCTCTATTTTCATTTTACCAAGTAAAACAATCCTCTGTCAGATAGAAAAATTAAAGAGTAAAAATCATACTTAGTGACCAAGGTACTGGAGATATATTTTGGGATGAAAGATTTTAAAAAAAATCACATTCTCAAATTGTTCATCATTTCCCTTAACTGTTAATAGAATCATTGCAGAAACAACTGCAATGATTATAACGTTTTTGGTGAATCTTAACATTATAGCTTTATATGAGATTTTATATTCTGTAGTTTCATGAGGCATATTAACACTTAAAACACAAAATTTTTTAGAACATTTGGTATATTTGAGATCCAACCCTAGAATCTCAATATTTTCGGTTTAAATTTGGAATCCTCATTTAATACATTTTTGTTATTTACTGATCTTAATATTTCTCTTCCCAAGAAGAACTATATCCCCAAAACTATCTTTTCCACTTTTATCACCACTACTCCCACCATCAACTTGAATGCCCTAGACACACTAGACCACCCCACTCCCTGCTTTCTTGCTAGGGTTCCCTCCACTCACAGTATTCATTCGGAAATGACTCCCACCCAGATCTACCTACAGGTATACCTTGTTTAACTGTGCTTCACAGGTGCTATTTTTATTTTTTTATGAACTGAAGGCAAGACCTCCCACCAGCAAGATTACCACTCTATTGCAGTGGTCCGGAACCGAACCTGCAATATCTCTGAGGTACACCAGCACTTGAATCCTACCTTTACAGCCTGGTAGGTAGTCCTTCCCCAGTACCTGAATTCACTTCTTCACTCCTGTCATTTAGTACATTAGATCTAGCATTATGTTCTTCTTGTTCACAATCTCTCTTATTTTATAGGTCAGGGTTCTTACATAGCACACAGATTGATACTAAATAATTAGTTGTTGAGGGAATAGTTTACCAGTCTCAAGTGAGCAATAACTGCAGATTAGTTTACAATCCTAAATTCTAACACCCAAAGAATAAAAAGCCTCCTACTTCATAATTTGTGTTTCTGTAAAACTGCAGTCAAATCAGAATGAAAGTAGAATTCTTCTGAATTTATGTACAAGAACAATGAACAAAAAACAAAGGGTATTAAATTATATAAAAGGGTATAAAATTATATGAAAAGCTATGAAATGATAGGAACACTTTTACATCTGTTATAGTAATTAAAATTACTGTAGAATCATTGTGGTCTGCTAGAATGAAGACAAGGTAACCCAGCTGCAGAATGAGGAAAATACTTTAGAAATACAATTTCCATTAATCACTTAGGGTCCAATTTGGCAGATGTAATCCATGAAAACATAGCTCCAGAGAAGCCATTAATATAAAACAGGATATTTTTATTAGTCTGATATTAAAACAAAAATGTAGTAAAAGGAAGTAGTGAATAAAAACTCCCATCATCATACAACAGTCCAAGTTTCTGTTTCCCATCCTTTAATATTTCCATTACAATAAAATAGTTTGATCAGACTTTCATTATTAAATGAAGGTTAAAAAATACTGGCTTTTTTTGTTGTCGTTTTGTTTAAAAGTTTATTTTACTTTGCTTATAATGTTTAAGTACTTTTGCGAGACCAGATGCTAGAGGCAGAATTATAATTTACTCTGAAAAAGTAAAACCCATTCTTAAATTAAGTAAAAATACTCAATTAAACATCTTGAATTACAGATAGTCAGTTACTAGACCATTCTGATATTTTCAGGGTACCTTCAAGTAGGCAGATTTAGGTAATTTAAAATAAGAATGCCAAATTGGAAGAAAACAGGTGAAGAAAAGCCAAGTCTGAAATAGGCATCTTCCTGGGGTTATCAAAACAAGATAATTTCACAATTATTTGGTTACACTATCTTTATATTCAAACATCAGGTAACAGCAAATATTAAGAAATTGCTACTAAAATTAACTATATATGTAAGGGATCAAATAAATGGAAATCATACCTATTAAACTCTAAATATATTAAGAGTTTAAAAATATAACATTCCTGACTTCACGTGGTTCTTGGAAAGTCCCAAAAATGTTTGAGGCATATCCACAATTTTGTTTATAATATGCATTAAAAAACATGAAATAAGTGAAGAAATGAAGAACGTTCTCAAATTTCTAAATATACAGTACTTAGCCAGCAGTATTTTTGCCCTAAGTATTTTTGCATCTAAAATGGTTAAAAAAAAAATCCGAATCAACAAGAGCCTCAAGGGCCTATATGGGATACTCCAAAACAGTCTTGCAACCAATAGGAAAACTTTCCCTAAATCTGGATTAGCATTTCATCTCTTTTATCACAAAACAGAGCACAAACCAGAATTGTTAACGGTTACCCAAAAGGCAAGACATGCAGTTAGAGAATCTGTACTTGGAACCCAAGGGCTTAAAAAGGGGTGAAGGATCAGACAGTTTAGGGAAGAAAACCGAGATTCATTTCTCCAAGTTGTATTTGTAACACGTCTTTGTAGGGAGTTAAAAATGTGAACCAGCTCAGCTAAAATGAACGCAGGGTGAAAATGGGAATTCGGTTGGAGACGGAAGGGTGAGGGGTGCAGGAGGGTGCGGGGCTTTTCGTGAGGGGCGGCGTACGGGTGGTGGTTTGGATGGAGCGATGGATAATAAAAGCTAATGGCTGGCGTTGGATCCGAGATGTCGGATGATGCCTCACCCCACGAGCGCGCGAGGGTCTGAGCCGCAGGAGCACGGCTCTGGGTCCGTTTCCATCGGGAGCGCCCGAGCTCGCCTCCATGTTCGGCGGCTGTGGCCCGGGGCGGGCGGGAGTGGACTGGTGCCCTAGGCCGCGGGGCCGGGGACGCCGGCCTCACCTCGCCCGAGATCCCGGCGGGGCGGCTCTGCCCGCGGGGAGGATGCTCTCGGCTTTTCCCTAGGCCCCACCCGAGAGCCCCGGGAGCCCAGTGACTCGACCTACAAAAGTCCGACCCGCCTGGGCCTGGAGATCACCCGGAGCCGCCGCTCCAGCCCCGGCCGCTCCGCCCGGCGCTGGGGCGCGGCCTCTCGGCCCGCGGCCCTCCCCTCGCTAGATTCCCTCAGGGCCACGCTCGCCGCTGTAGCCCCCTTTCACCCCCTTCCGGAGGGACAAACCTGAGGACCGCTACTCGGCATGGCCGACCCCGCGAGGAAACGTCCAGCGGACCGCGGGGCCCGCAGCAACCGCGGCCACCTTGGCCCTCCCCGCGCGGTGCCGCGCCCACCCGCGCGCCCTCCCCCCGGGCCGCGGCCCCGGCGCCCCCTCCCCGGGGTTGCACAACTCACACCCAACACGCGCGCGCACACGGGCTCAACCGTGTTGCTCAACCTACTTGCAGTCTCTTCTCAGCAGCCATCACAACATGACCTGGAAACCGGGGCAGCGCCGGGGCCCGCCGGCGCCCGGCCGCCTCTCGCCTCAGCCCTGGGCCGCCGCTAGGGCGCGGGGCGAGCGGGAGGCTCCCCCATGCCGCCCGCTCGCCCGCCGGCCCGGCCGCACGCCGGGGCTCCGGCTCAGGCGCGCCGCGGCTCTGCCGGCGAGGGCGAACCAGGCTGTCCCGCCTGCCTGCTCGCTCCTCGACCGCCCGCCCGCAGCCGCCGCCGCCGCGCCGCTTCCTCCTCCCCTTCCCTCTTTTCCGTCTCCTCCTTCGCCTCCTCTGGAGCCGAGGTTAGCAAACCAGCACCTGCTTCTGGAGGTCGCCGAGAACTGAAACAGGAAACCCCGAGCCAAGGGGAAAACCCGGGAGGCGTGGAGAAGGGTGAGGGGAGCTGCTGGAACCTGTCGGTCTCGACCCAGCCGCTGGGGCTGCCGGGGGTTCCCGCGCCTCCTTCCCTGGCACCCAATCCCCTTCCTCCGCCCAGCCTGGGGGTCCCGACCTCCCCTCGCCGCTCCCCCAGCCCTATCCCGGAGGGTACCTCTCCGCTCGGTGACACCTTTTCCCCCCAGCAACAACACGGATCATTCCCTGGGCAGTCAAGGAAATCGAGCAAGTTTCCCGAGGTTGTTTCATTATCAATATACCGTAATGAGGAAAAACCACAGCCGGTAATAGCAAAACCAATAAGGGAACTTAAACAAATGAAGCTGTTGGGATTTCACCCAGGGGATGGACTTCTTTCAGCAAAGAAACTGGCCTTGTTGGAAATGGCAGTATGTCAAAATCGTGGTTAAACTTAGGATAAATCCAGATCTCTTTCGGGAGGTTGGAAGGAGACAGCCCTCTACACTGAGGTGGGCTCCTGAGTCGCGAGTGTAAAAAGCACTGGAAGCTCCCGGCACATCTAGGTCAACATTTCAGAAAGGTTCAAATAATCATATTTCACCGGCCAGTGGAATTGTCACCAGGTGCCTCACTCTTAGCCTTGGGCAGGATGCATCTGCTTTTGGAGTGAGAGGGAAGGGAACTTGTGTTGCAGATAATGCTTTAAAGCATTATCTCATTTAAGATTCACTACAGCCAGGTGAGCTAGATGTTATGGTCCCCTTTATCAGTCATAAAATTGAGGTTAGAAAAATTTCCCCAAATTACAGCTTGAATATGAAGGATTCAGATGTTGTCGTTCAAAGCACTTATTTGTTTCACTGGACCAGGGTTCATGCCTTTGATAACACTTTTTCACTTTTAATAAAATTATTTCTTCCCTCTCTGAGTTGTTTTCAGTATGGTTTAAGTCTGCATCTGTTGAATTTGCCTTGTTTAGTTAATAGTAGTGATAGCCATGATGCTTACTGTGGCTCAAACTTTATATTTTCCAGGTTAATGTTCTCTTTGTAAAAATAAAATACATAATCTGCTTTTATGGCTTAGTTGAGCAACACAGATGTCCCCACCTCTTTGGCCAGCATCTATGGATTTGCTCTTTAGCTATTGATGATGGGGTCCCAGCTGAGAGCATTCACCTGGCCAGTGTGCCTACTGGCATCCGAACACTGCCTGGAAGATGAAAGGGGACTGTCTTACTGAGTCTGCTTTCTACTTTGGTAGGCCCGTCTTGGGGTATATTAAATAAAATAGCTGGCTGGTAGGCTTCTTTTGGGCATATGAAAGCCCTCTGGTCCACATTTTTAGTACTACCTTTAAGACCCTTAGAAAGTCTGGCAACTTGCTATCTGCAGCCAGGTCAGTTTTGATTGGCAGGAAGGGAAGCATGCCCTGGGAAAACATTCCCTGTTCACTGAGCCAAACCCTCAGAAGTCTATTGAGCAGTATTAGGGAGGAGACGATATAGAAATAGGCTGGCTGGCTGACAACAGTAATGACAGCATCTATGGCATAACTTTAGTGATGCCAGGAATTTCCCCTACTTCACACAATCTACCTTACTTCCCTCAATTGACTCAACTGAATTCCATTCAATATTGAGTAAGCATGATTATAGGCCAAGGCACCGTATTAGGTCCTCTGGAGGTAAGAAACATGAATAATTACTATAATTGCTAATATTTAGTGAATGCCTACCATGTTCCAGGCACTATTTCAAGCACTTTGCATGTGTTCTGTCATATAACACCCTCAAAAACCCCTGTTCAAAAGTAACTATCACTATTTCCATTTTACAGATGGGAAAACTAAAACCAGTCAGGAAATAACAGTGCAAGGATTAAAATGCAAGCAGTCTGACTCTAGAATTAGAACCCATTATGTGAATAAGATACTACCCTTAATTACCTTACTATATAGTTGAGGAGATAAAAACGTGAAAGTTAGAAGAAAACTAAGAAGACAAGAGAATTTATAAATGTTAAATGTGTGTCATGGGTAATAAATGCAATGAAGGTTCACAGGACAGAGGAAACTTTAGGTTGGCATGGTTGGGAAGACCAGATAGAAGATGATTTTGGGTTTCAAAAAGGGGAGATTTAAGCTGGATAATGATGATGAATGGTATTTTGATAAGCAGAGAGGAAAAGGAAGGGCATATAAGTGCAACAACATAAAGATAGAATGCCAGGGAAATTTTGAAAAGAAGGATTAAAAAAAAGCTGGAGAGGACCAGAGAGAGAGGGAAAAGGGAGGGAGAGAGGGAGGTAAGGAGATAGATAGTTTGAGCTCAGTGTAGCCTATATACAGTGAGGAATCTGTGAAGGGTTTTTAACAGAAAGTGATATGGAGAACATCCTATTTTAGAAAAACCAATATTGTGATGGTTATTGGAAGGTTTGGAAATGGGAGGGATTGAATCAGGAAAACAAGTTGGATGTCCTATATGGGAGCATTGAGATGAAATAATGAAGTAAATGGTGAGAGAGGAAAGGAAAGGACAGGTTAGTGAGATACTGTGACTTAAAAATCTCCAAGGCTTTGTGAATGATTGGATACACTTGATGGAAATGGAATTAAGAAAACAGAGAAGTCTAAAATGATTTAGTGGGCGTGAATGTGAAGCCTATAGTAGTATCACTGACTGGAAAAAAGGGCAACTTTAGGGGTAGAGGAACTACTTTTTTAAGCAAATGTTAGAATAATTTGGTTGTAGGCATTTATTTGTGGTAATAGTGGGATATGCATGTGGAAGTATCTTATAGTATCTAGAAAAGGCAAATCCTTGGGTAAATGAGGCTTTTATCTGCTATTGAGAGAGTAAGTATGAAAATTTTAAGTGGTCACTATTAGAGTTGAAAGAAAATTTCTAATAAAAATAAAATGCCTCTCTATGGTTGAGATAAATGAATATTAGGGAATTCCTCTTTTCTTTATTCTGAGTTATATTTACTTAAAAGGAAAAGAGAATATATAAGAAAGAAATTTCATGGTCTCAGAGAATGTAAAATGGGTGAAAGAAAAGTTAGAAATCATTTAATCTGACCCTACTTTTTATTTTGCAAATGGTAAAATTGAGGATCAAATTTTCATTGTCTGATAGTAAAACTTCAGGCAATGCCACATTTACGTCATGCTATTGCCAATTCTGGATAGCCAATTCATATTTGAGTTATAAAATCAAGCCTAGACTTTAAATTGTGATTGAATCGCACATAAAGAATTTGAGGGGCTGTCGTGCCGTAATAGGCAAAGCCTTGAGCAGCCTCACTAACTAAAAGCAAATGCTTTGGAAAGAACAAGATGGGGAAAAGGGGTAGGAGGAGAATGGTTGTAAGGGCAGCACTTCTTTCTAAAATATAGCTAGCTCCAAAGTAGACTACCACAAACCTAGATTCACATAATGAATCTTAAAAGACAGAACTTCAGATCCCACCACATCCCACCTGGTTGCCTCAACCTGGAATTTCCAATTGCCTGCCCACCTTGTCTAAGACCTCCAGGGGCCGTAGCTCACCCTCAGGTTCAAAACTGGCACACACCCCTGGCAACTACTTCTAGTTCTATGCAGGGCTCTCCTAGTAGTGTGCTTAGAAGTTTTCTGATTGAAAATGTGTGAACCCAGTGGCAACACGTGGGGATGCAAGAGAATTATTTCTGTTGCTCTCATGTCTCCTGCCTCTACCATTTCTGCCAAAACACTTACCTTAGTTGAAACAATGTCAATAGTCCCTTCGAAGCACTTTCATCTCCAGCTTTTTGGCCAGCACTTGATTTCCTCCAGTTGAAGAGCTTCACCCACAAAGTCCGGTGACTACTGTGATTTTTCATTCACAATTTCTTTTGTCTTTCAGAGAAGTTCTGGTTAATTCCAAAAACCTATGAAATGTAATGCTTCTTTAATATCATTACCCCAAGCAACCATTTCCTAAACACATGATTTATGTAAGATAGACACATATGGATAAAACTCATTCTGGCCCATGTGCTTAGTGACTGGCGAGAGTTGCTTTTTAATACTGACTTCCTAGGGAAAGGAAACTACAGAACACGAGTTACGTGCTGTTGACCAATCCCAGGACTTCTTTCTTTTGATGAGTTACCACAAGATTCTGTACCAGCAGCATGACTTTTTTTCAGTATTTGTGGGAGGCCACCAAGAACAGCAAGGTTTTCAATATGCTTATGTTGTACAGTCATGTGCTTGTTTTCTCCCTGAAACAGACAGCATGGCTGTCTTACTTTCATCACATTTAGCCAACACGGGACTTTTGGAAACAATAAATACTTAATATAGAATTATTTTAAATACTCCTAAGGTGGCACTTTGCCATCTTGACAAGGACCACACCTGTCATTGCAGTTCATCCTGCACAGAAATTTAAAAATCTTTGTTTCAACATGGAATTTCAAGTGTACCAAAACTATCCTCGTCACCTCTGCAAGCATCTGTTGTTTTAAAAAGAAATTGGTATATAGAATTACAAATATACAAAATTGAGATAGTTGGAAACAGATTTATAGAATTTTCAGGTTAGAGTACATCTTATGTTAAAAAGCCATGTAACAAGAATATTAAATGCAGCATTATTTGCAAAAGCAAAAAATAACAACCAACCTAAAAGTCCATTAAAACTATTTAAATGGATTGTAGTGTCTTCATACATTAGAATGCCATTTACTTATTAAAAAGAAAAAAGTGGCTTTATGTGTCTGGAATACACTTCAAGATCCATTGTTTATTGAAAAAGTAAGGTGAAGACCAGTGTATATAGTAAGCTACCATTTGTGTGAAAGAAAAAGAGTATCTCTGCCTTTGCTTGTAACTTCATATAATATCTCTGGAAGGACACACAAGAAACTAATAACGGTGTTTGTCCTGGGCTGAGGAACTGGATGACTAGAAAGAAAAAGTGGAAGAGAGATTCACTTTTTACTCTATACCCTTTTATAGCTTTTGAATTTTAAATTGGTTACTTGACTTAGCTATCCAAAAAAATATATATTTTTTGAAGTTTACTTTTATTGGTGATGTGTGCTATTATCCATGCCTTTCTATTTGATTCTATAAATAAACAGATGCTTTTTTTTCAATTAGTACCACAGCTATAAGGCAGAGGAAGTAAGGGAGTCCTGTGAGTTGCACGTGTAGAGTCTGGGGCTTCCCAAAGGAAAGAGTCCTATGGTCATGTGGAAGGGGAGATCCCATAGTTGCTAAAGGATTCCCAGCCGATGTTAGTGGGATTAGTCACTGAATTTACAACTTAATTGTCAAAAGCTACAAATACAGATTCTAGAAGATTTTTGCTTTAACTAAGGGGAATATTTAGGGAAGTTCTCATTAGCAAATAGGAGAGAAGTTCATCTAAACTGCAGGCATCACAGAGTGTCAGCAGTCGGCACAGGGCAGAAGCATCATTTTTTTTTTCATAATACTCATGACTTAGAATTTTATTTGCTTATTCGTTTTATTGTGTTTCCCCACGTCAGAATGTAAGCTCCATGAAGGCAGGAGCTCTGTCTGTCTTCCTCTCTGCAGCACCCCCAGTTCTCCTGTGCCTGGCTCATGGAAGGCACTTGGTTGGTTTCACTACTGGAACTGGGTGCCATAAAACCCAGCTTGTGGCTGCTTATTTAGGCATTCAGTGTCAGAAGGTAGGAGCGGCATGGCCGTGGGAACCAGGATTCAGGGCTCCAGTCCCTGAAATAGTGGGCAAAGAGGAATTCAAATCTCAAAGGAACTAAGGAGTTGGAAAAATACTTAAGCATTAAGGGGGACAAGGCAAGGAACCAACTACTGAACTAGCAGAACAAGATAGGGGCTTGGCTTAAAAAAAACACCCAAAAAAAACCCCCCAGCAAACAAATTAGAACAATTCTTTCAAACAAATAACAAACATTACAGCAATAAAATAAACACATAGCCCCATAATTATGGCTGCAGTTTACAGGAAGAGCAGGATTATCAGCAGAGTAGGTGTGCTGCTGAGTCACTGTACCCCTGGAAAGGTGGGTGGTTGGGATGGGCAAGTCACTAACTTAGGGTCTAGGTTGGCTTTTGAGTCTAGAATAGGACACAGGTAAGTGAGCCTAACTGCTAAGGTCAGAGGGAATTAGGGGAAACAGTTGACCTAGACGGTTTCAAGCCCTCACTTCCAACCTTAGAGGGAAGTCAATGGGAAATTCACACTGTCAGCTATTTTTGTTGGAAGGTGGACATTCCGGGGAATATTCAGCCAAAGAGCACCCAGGAATCAGAAATAAAGAATCCAGCCATGGGATGTGAGGGTGATCTGGTTGCGACAACTGTCACCCCATTGATCGCCAGGGTTCATTTGGCTGGTCTGGCTGGCTAGGCGGGCGTCTCCTTCCTCTCTCACCGATCCATGTGCGTCCCTCCCGAAGCTTTGAGCTTGGTCAAAGAGCACGACCTTCCCCGATAGAGGAGAGGACCGTCTTCTCGGTCAAGGGTATACGAGTAGCTGCGCTCCCCTGCTAGAACCTCCAAACAAGCTCTCAAGGTCCATTTGTAGGAGAACTAGGGTAGTCAAGCTTCCAACACTCCAGACACATCCAAACGAGGCGCTGCACGTGGCAGTCTGCCTTTCTTATGGCTTTTCTACTCTCTGGCCAGTCCAGAGCACACAGATTTTACCTTTTAGGCAGAGGTAGAATTAGGCTACTCCTTGGGATGCCGTAGAGCCATTCATCTATTCCAATGTCTCATGGTCCTTTAATGTTGTCAAAGCATTTACCTTATTTGAAACAATGTCAGTAGTCCCTGAAATGTTCTTTAGTAATCTGTGACTTGCTCTAGTTTTTGAGTTTTATACACAGAACCCTGGCTTATTGAGAAGGTCTAAGCCATCTGGGTCATTTTTACAAACGTCTACTGTGAAAAATGAGCATTATCTGCCTTTGGTAGTCCTTTCATTTTTAACTGAGATGTTGCAGGAGAAATTCAGAAATTTGTCGTTTTATTTTGAATAACTATAAGAGACAATTAAATGTCCAGTAAGTTTTGGCAAGGACAACTTATTTACTAGACGATACCATCCTTATGAAATGTATTATCACCACTTTCTGTAATTCACTTTGCTAAAATATATGTTTGCAAGAACATTTTAGAGTGTCATAGGACTGGGTCTATACAATTACTTGTAACGTCTTGGGCGTCAAGTATTTATGTACAAAAATAGAATCCAGCATTTTCTAAGACTCTGTTATGTATGTAGCCAATCAATAGTGAAATTGAGGCTCAAATACTTCAGCTGTATGGATCCTGAACAAGGGTTAATGGAGGTGGATTTCACTGGCTTTAGTATCTAGTTCCTTTTAGTATTCTAATATATTACTCTAAATTATAAAAGAATACATGCTCATTGTAGAAAATTTTAAGGCACAATAACACGTAAGGTTTCAAAAATACAACTTATCTCTCCATCTCATCAGAGATAACCAACCACCCTTACAATTTTTTTTTCATTTTTTCCATTCTGCATCTATATTGTACTACCTTTCTTGTTTTAATTAAATCAACCGTGTGTATGTTGAGTTCCACCACTGGACTTGGAATCGTAAAATAAAAGACACGGTCCACATCTTAAATAAATCAAACATTTTATCAGAATGCTAAGACATATATTTGAAAAAAAAATCTGAGAAAACCCTAAATTAACTATAGTCAAGTGTCAAACTTGCCTGAGTTAGGGGCTCACACAGTCAGCTGCGATCCTTAGAATGCAGATTTCAAAATAATTCTCTGTCTTACTTTAGGAATTAATTAATTCAACAAAAGTTTATTGAGCACTTACCGTGTGCCTGACATTGTTAGGGTATACCACTACTTCCTAAGGCAGACTTGGAGAATTCCTAAGCTGAAGGAAGTTACTGCTCCCTCAGTTTATCTTATACACTGCAATCTCCTTATCTTCTACCATTCATTCTCCATGAGTCACACTGGCCTTCTTGTTCTTGCTATTCCCTCTTTCTGGAACACTTTTCCCCAAATACCCACAAGCCTTGCCTCCTAATGTCCTTCAAATTTCTGCTCACATTTCATCTTCTTAGAGAAGCCATCCCGCAATACCTTATCTAGCATATCACACATATCCTCCCTTCATATACATTCTGGTCACTATCTATCTCCTAACCTGATTTTTTCCAGCATTGACAAGAATATTATACACAAGGTTGGACAATTAAGTTGGCGAACTTATTGCAACAACGTTGCTAACCTTTTCTGATATCAGAGGGTTTACTATTTGGAAGTGCTGAAAAGGCTCTGTGAAAAAGTGAGGCAACCTGAACTTTTCACCAACAATTCATGGTTCTTACCTCATGACAATGTACCAGCTCACTTGGCATTGCCTGGGAGGGAGTTTTTAGTCAGTCAACAAATAACTGTATTGGAACACCCTCCCTACTCACCTGACCTGGCCCTGAGTGACTTCTTTCTTTACCCAAAGATAAAGGAAGTATTGAAAGGAAGACATTTTGATGACTTTCAGGACATCAAGGGTAATACGATGACAGCTCTGATGGCCATTCCAGAAAAAGAGTTCCAAAATTGCTTTGAAGGGTGGACTACATGCTGGCATCAGTGCATAACTTCCCAAGGAGAGTACTTTGAAAGTGACCATAGTGATATTCAGCAATGAGGTATGTAGCACTTTTTCTAGGATGAGTTCGCGAACTTAATTATCTGACTTTGTATATCCAGATAGGATGTATCTATAAGTGGGAATTTATTTATCTGAAGATGAAAATGCAGGAAAGTTTATTTCAGTTAGGTGAAAGAAGTACAGATATGACATCAGTATTGGGTGATGTCATAAGAAACCCAGACAGACAGTAGGTATGTAGGGGAGGCTTTGTTCAGAAGTTCCCCAATGGCATAACAATGAGATAAAGTAGTGACAGAAATCTTAGCTGTCCAGGTATCTGCTGTATGTCATAATTAGCCTGAGCAGGTTATCTAAAGAAGTGGTGATTTCCATCATGGACTCTGTTTCCCTCTGCCTTCCATGTTACCACGTCTCTCCTGGTTCCCTCCTTACCTATTCTAATCAGTCTCTTCTGGACTTATTCCTACAAAGAATTCCCCTCTGTCCATTAGCTTTGGGCTTTGCACACATGTCCTGGGTTTTCTCACCCATTCCTGTGACATTAACTACTACCTATTCTGATGTTTGCCAAATCGATGTCCACAGCACCTAGCAGCTGGCACTGAGTAGGTACACAATAAAAGCACCTTTTATTTATTCAAAATCAATAAATGGCTTTTTTTTTGGGGGGGGAGGCTTCTACTACGTGTCAGCCATTGAAGGTGCTGGAAAAGTTTTCTGCTCCAATAGAGCTTATATTATATATACCTAGTATGCAATTAAACAAACATATGAAATCCATGAACAAATAAAATAATTTTACACAATACCAAATGCTCTGAAGACCTAAATTAGAATGGAGTGCTAGCAGCTTTGGGGCTGGCTTGTGGGTAGTGATCACACATAGAAGCCCTCTTTTAAATGGCATTTGAGCTGAAATGATGCAAAGGAGCCAGCCATACAAAACACATTCCAGATAGATGAAATAGCAAGTAAACGTGCCTTGAGGCTGTATAAGCAGAGGTTCAAGGAAGAGAATGGAGAGCAGTGTAGTGGAGGTTGGTGAGAGGGGAGGAGATTGGTGGGGAGTGGAGGCTGGAGACTTCAGATGGGTCCTGTGCTCTCCTGTTTGACCCAGACTTCAGGTCTTCCCTTTATCTTACTGCTGGCCAGTCTTTCTTATTTACTTTACTGGCCTGATTTTTGTAAGTATTTGAGTTGGTGACTCCTCTTTGTTCTTGGTAAACTGCACTGGCAGTTATAAAAAGGTTCGATGCTTTTGTTTACTTCCGGGCTTCCACACAGGCTGCTCTCTGCCTGTAACTCCTTTCCTTTAATACTTTGTGAACAAAGATTCAGCTCACCAATCACTCCATTCTAGAAAGACTTCTTTGCTCTCATCTTGGGTTAGATGTCCCTCCTCTGCTCCAGAGTCCTACTATGTGAAAACCAAGGCTCAGAAAAGCTGAATAATTTTCCCCAAATCCTGTGATGGAGTCAGGATTTGAACCCAGGCACTTCAGCCCACACTCTTAACCCCTGTGCTCTAGTCCCTGTCTCATAAGGCTGTTGGTTGAACTGCACGCAAAGCGCTTAACAAATATTCAGTAAATGTTAGCTCTCATCACAGACAAAATCTTGGTCGCTGAGAAGCTTATGGTCAAGTGAGGGAGTTAAAAGTCCAGTAAAGTGAGGAAGTTAAAAGTCCAGTAAATATATGTATAAGGTAGAGAAAACAATTTGAATACCTAGAAAGGTTTTTTTTTTTTTTTGTTTTTTTTTTTTTTAGTTAAAGTTTATTGGGGGTAACAATGGTTAGTAAAGTTACATAGGTTTCAGGTGTACAATTCTGTAATATATCATCTATATATCACATTGTGTGCTCACCACCCAGTCAGTTCTCCTTCCATCACCATATATTTGATCCCTTTTATCTTCATCTATCACCCCCCTCCCCCAACCCCTCCGGTAACCACTAAACTATTGTCTGTGTCTATGAGTTTTTGTTTCTTCATCTATTTGTCTTGTTCCTTTGTTGCTTTCAGTTTAACATCCCACATATCAGTGAAATCATATGGTTCTCTATGTTTTCTGACTTATTTTGCTTAGCATAATAATCTAAGGATCTTTAATATAGTTTTAACTGCTTCACTCATTTGCGTCCCTCTCTGTAAAGTACCTGCCAGTTAATAACAGTGATGATAATATTCTTTGAAAAAGGTCCGCTGCTTGCCCCACGAGGTGAGATTGGTGGAAAGAAAAGCAGGTTTTATGCCAAAATGCCAGCATTAAGGGAAGACAGTGGACTCCCTGTCACAAAGACTGCCTTCCTCTCTCAATTTTGCCAAAAGGAATCTAACGGTGACCATATATTTTCTATTTTTGAAATTTAGACCTCTGATATAATTAGATTTGACAGTAATTTGGCTTAGGACTTTTTGAGTTTTTTCTTTCCTTTCTTTGCTTCCCTCTTCTTCCCCCAAACACTGATGATTCTGTTTACTGTTCATTTACTATGCATGCCAGTTCCAATGGTTCTATTTACTTAGGATCAGTGTGCACACCTGGCCCAGTAACTTGGGAGGGGTTTTTTGCATCTGTATGGAGTTCATTTCTGACCCTGGGGAAGAATAACCTCTAGGAAGTGCCTTTTCCTGAAGTTGCCTAGCCAACTTCGCCTTCCTTTGCTCTGCCCTCTCCTTCCATGTCTCTAAAACCTTTTGGCAATATTGAGAGAGGAAGGCAGT
Source organism: Rhinolophus ferrumequinum (assembly GCF_004115265.2). NCBI lineage: Eukaryota > Metazoa > Chordata > Mammalia > Chiroptera > Rhinolophidae > Rhinolophus > Rhinolophus ferrumequinum. Next base: position 78,589,833 of record NC_046294.1, on the reverse strand, counting down.
CTTTGTGACAGGGAGTCCACTGTCTTCCCTTAATGCGGGCATTTTGGAATGGAATAAAACCTGCTTTTCTTTCCACCAATCTCACTTCGTGTGGCAAGCAGTGGACCTTTTTCAGGGTAACAGGAGGAGCAGTCTTATGGGGAAAATGATAAATCTGTTTTACATGTTGAACTTGTCTTTTGGAGGTGCTTCTGGAACATCCAATTAGAGATTACCAATAGGCTAGACAAAATTCACTGCTACCGTGTTTCCTCGAAAATAAGACCTAGCGAGACAATCATCTCTAATGCGTCTTTTGGAGCAAAAATTGATATAAGACCCGGACTTATATTGTATTATATAAGACCCGGTATTATATTATATTATTATATTATATTATATTATATTATATTATATTATATTATATTAGGCCCGGTGTTATGTTATATTATATTATACTATATTATATTATACCCGGTCTTATAGATAAGACCGGGTCTTATGTTAATTTTTGCTCCAAAAGACTCATTACAGCTGATTGTCCGGCTAGGTCTTATTTTCGGGGAAACACGGTACTTAAGTATCATCCTTGATTCTTCCTTTCCCTTACTTCTACATTTAATCTGGCAACAAGGCCTTGTTGGTTCTACTTTCAAAACATATCTGTAATCTGCCCTCTTTTCTCTGCCACCAGCCTGACCCAAACCATCACCATTTCTGTGTGCCTCATCTTCTTCTGTAAATGGAGACACTAAAGTATTTACCTTATTGGGCTGTTGTGAGCCTTAAATAAGATAATTCAGGTAAAGCAGAATGCCACCTAGTATGTAGAGGAAGGAGGGACCAAAAAGTAGAGAGAAGACCAAGGTAGTATGGGGCCATGGAATTCACAGGATGAATGTTTCTAGAAGAAAAGCAGTTATCAGAGGTTAAGAAGATTGGGAATTTCCAAACATGTGATATCTTGTTCTGTTAGGACATGTTTACATAAAAGTGGTGAAATAGAAAGTTGAACAAGGTTGTTTCACACAATCACTTTATCTGAGTAGCATATACAACTGTCTACAGAAAGGTTGAGTCAATTAGGGTCTCTTAGTTAGAAGAAATGAGACTGAGCTAGAATCTAGTTGACTCAGGTCACCTCTACTGAGTCAAAACTTTTTGTGTCAGGCTACCTCATAGATTGCTGACCAGTCTGTGGATTGATTTCTTTTGGAGTCAGCTACCCACCCCTTTTCAATCAGTGGAGACCAGAGAGGGGTGTGAACAAGCCACCATGGCTGGCCAGAGCTGCCCTGTCAGCGTGGGCTCAAGATGGAGCAGTTTCCCTCTAATTGAAAGTGTCTGTGTGCTCTGGGTGTGGCAAACACCACAACCAACTCTTACAGTTGAGAGATACAGTTACGTCGAAGAAAGGAATGAGGTTTGAAGTCTAATGCCTGGTTTTGAGTCCCAGTAATCCAGTTCCACTTTGAACCAGCTCTATGCTTTGAGCAAGTTAGTAAATTTCTCTAATGCCTAGGTTCTCCTTTATTAAGTGAATATGTTCATAATTTCCGAAGTGCTTGCTTTGGAAAACTCTGTGTAAACTAAGCACCTTGAATCATCCAGGTCCTAAATAACCTTTATGCTTAGTGGGAGAGATTGTTTTAATTGAATTGTTAAGTTAGTTGCTGAAACTTTTGTTAAGATACTGCTTTAAGAGGCATTAATCAGTGAATAGGACAAAGATATAATTCCAGCAAAAGATTTTCTCTTTCTTTATAGGTACAAGAAGAAGAAATTCCTAAATGCTAATGAGAGATAATATGGCCAACTTCATCAAGAACAGTCTACTCATGCACAACTTACTGCTATGAATTTATCCCCTAAGAAGTAGGGTGAAATGGGATAGAAGAGCTCGTCAAGGCTCCTCTTCAAAGAAACAGAACATTGTACTAAGGACCTCTGACAAGAAAGTGGAAAGAAAAGGAATATAATGAGGGAAAGTCCCATGGAACAAGAAGGTTGACCTAGGATTTCAAAGCTCTTCTCAGGAGATGGTAATTACTGCATTAAGCACCCCAAGTGGCCAGTCAGGATGGAGGAAGAACAGACTGGAAGCCATAGTATTGTGTGACGACTCTAGGACAGGTAAGAGGGAACAGTTAAATGCTGATGCACATCACATGTCAATACATAGTTATTGCCCCTTGGAAATATAATACATTCTTGAATTCAAAGTGAGAATGTCCAAATCTGACAGCAAATGTTTTTGAGATGACTGCAAACTGCCTTGCGGTGCTTAAGTTTCTATATTTTCTTCTCTCTTAACCTAGAAGAAACTACCCTCCTTCTCAAGCTACAATATATAGCTGGAGTAATGTGTCTAACATTTTAAAAAGTAAATACAATGAAATAGTCAGGATTCTGGTCTCATACAATAGAATTTTTAAAAAAATATTGAGTATCTAGCATAAGCTCTAGAAAGGCTTGAAAACCAGGGTGGGAGGCTACAGAGTCAGGCAACATGTCCAATGTCACACCACAGAAGTAACCATGTCAATGTCACACCACAGAAGTAACCCAGGAAGATATGTAGGTATAGACACCACAACTTGTCCAACCTACAGCCGATGCTGGCACTAGAGATGCTGGTCACCAACCCTACAGCCGATGCTGGTCACCAGAAACCACTGTGCCTGGTGCCTCTGGAAAATGAATGTATCTTCTGTCCCTTCTATTATTATTGCCAAAATGGACTCTCTGAGGTTCTTCCTTTTTCATCACTGGCTCCTGGATCAAAATCTGAGGTGAATACAGGTGAATCAGAGGTCTGGGCCATGTGCCTGCTGGGCAAGCTAGTCAGTATCTGCTAAGCTCAGGTTCTGTAGTGGGAGGTGGGCCCTGCTTCATAAGGTTTCTCACACAGAGCAAAGATGTTTAGATGATGGGGAGCCAAAAACATTAAAATTTATATAAGTTTTGTCTTCTAAGAATGCTCCATTTGGTCAATAAACCCTTGGTTTAGTTCATACAAGACGTTTTAGCATACAACTCTCAATCTTCTACACATTTCCTTTTAGCTCTCAGTTCTTGACAATTCCTGAGAAGTCCTCAAGAAAATGAAGACATTACTGATTCATTAGACTCTTTAACTTAAGTAGTTTTTTTTCCCTGTGAAATATTATGTATGAGCAAATAGGTTTTTAGTTCAGAATTTGACATTTACTAGCATTAAAAATCAAGATATGTCTTTTGTTGCGCAAAGACAATTTTGATATATTGAATAAATGATCACCCATAAAAAAATAAGTTAAAAGAAAAGCTTACATATTATAAGATACTTTTGTGCTTAATATTTGCCAAGATTAGGTAGCATTACATATAATATTAATACTACTAATAATAAAAACAAGGAAGGAGGTAACACTAATATTTCATTTATTCTTAGATTTTTATTATTTTTTTTTTTTTTAGATTTCTGCCTAGACCTCTGATAGTACATATATGCAGAAAGAAGCTTCAATCTCTTTTTGTCACCAGTGGAATATTTTTGTGGTCCAATATTTAGGCTGTAAATAACAAGCTGTCTTATTAAAGCTATCTAATAGTCATTTCACAATTGATTATCAATGCCAGTTGTGACACAGATGCATGCCACATGTAAAAGTTTCTAATACCCATGGCCCTTGTATGTCCTACCTTAACTCCTAGTACAGCTCATTTAGAAGTTCGGAAATTATTAACCAGATGGGAATTAGACGATCGTCTAAAGCCTGGAAGATTTTTGTCCATATGTTTGTGGTTGCCCTTTAGTGAGCCCATATTTTCCCAAGTGATGCGAATAAAGGGATGAGTGGCCTTTCGTTGGTGCTTACTCAGTCTCTGCCTTTCCTGTGAGTCATTATTGTTTTCCAGGCAGATGCTGTGGCCAGCCTCGCTTTCAAAGTGTCATGTTCATTCATTTGGAAACTGAAGAGCTATGCTTTGCACCATGTCCTTAATGTCATCAAACCCAGCTCTGTTGGATTAAAATGCAGAGATGTATTTGCAGCTAGTGCAGAGTGCTGCAGGCTGCCTATCTGAGCCGAGCAGCCACACTGAGCTTGAAGGCCCCATCAGAGGGGTTTGAGGCTGAATGCTTGGGGCTAACACTTCAAGACCAGCCAAGGCAAGAAAGCTACCTTTATTTTGTGACTGAGAGGTAGAGAGTGTGGCATGTGGGGAGGCGTGGGCTGGTAGAACTCTTTGGAATATGGTGACATGATATTTATCCCTAAATCCTTTATGGGATGGGCACCTTATCAGGGATAAATGAGTTAATACATATAAAGTACTTAATGTTTAGTTAAACTTTTAAATTATGCTATCTCATTGAATCTTTACAACTCTATTCTAATCTTTACAACTCTGTTAAGTAACTTACCCAAAACTATACAGCTAGTTAATCGCTTGGAGCCAGAAATCAAACCCAGTTCTGCCTAACATCTAGAACACTTAACCTTTATCAATTAACTCAGATTCAACACCTTTACATTTTGTTGGTAACCGGAGTGGAAACAACCAATATAGGAGGCTGACAGAGCCTGGAATTTTTGATAGAGTAATTGTGGGTTTGTAAACAAGCTGAAGATAATCTAGCATGAGTTGAATCCAAGCTTAAATTGTAAGCTCCATGATGTTTCTGTCTTATCACAATCTCCAATACATAACACAATAACTTGGCACACAGTAGGCTTTCGTACATCTCATACATTTTGTTGAATGTATGAATGAAAGAATAAGACAGAGAATTTATCATTAGGAAAGGCTGAAGCCTAAAGAAAATAGAGGAAAAGTAAGAAGAGATGGAAAAGGGGCTTATAAACTCACGAGATAGCACTTGAGGGCAGGAGTGACCATCTTACCTAATACTGACTGAACAGAGATTTTACTGTGAACAGGCTCAGAGGAACCAGAGAAGTCAGCAACTGGACTACAATTTTGACTTATCTTATTAGAAAGGAGGAAGCATACATAATTTTTCTCAGAGTAGCCAAGGACTTTCGAGCTCTGTTTTATTTTAATTTTATTTTTTAAAAAGAAATGTTACACGTGAAACTTTCTGTTAGGGATGGTCATTAACGATCCCAGTGATTTTTTCAAATAGGAAATCAGAGATTTAATGACTGTATCTTGCAGGCTTTGTTGATAAACATCTCATTGACAGTTTGATTTGATTCAAGGCTATACATAATACTAGAAGAACAGAGAGGATGCATATCATAAAAGATACTTTCTAAATAATACTACTGTGAATGAGGCTCTTGATAGGAGCTGGGTAGGAGGTAGATAATGCCAAGGTTACCTTCTCTGTCCAGGGCCTGATGTGTCAGTGGTCTCTGTGGCTGGTTGAGATTGATATGTGCTTTGAAAAAAATAGCAATCAGATTGTCATCCTATTATTAATATATAAGTACACTCAGTACACTCTTGGATGATCATTTCTACCTCTACATGAAAATGGATCAGAGAATCGTAAGTGTAGCGTCTATGAAACATGGAGGGTGGGGGGGAACTTGTTCTTTTCAGAATTAAAAAAATTAAAGATTTGATAGAACCCACAAAAGCACATATAATCAGCTATGGAAGTTGTAAAATAAATTTCAGCATTCTATTTATTCTCTGATGTCACAAGAAATCTTATTTTCCCTTCATTAAGAAAGAAAACAATAACAATAAAATTATGAACACCTTGGTATAACTCTACTAATAATGGCAATACTGTGGTGTCATCTTTTCCTAGCTGATGTCCCGCTTGCGTACCAGCATGATGTTTTCTTATGGCATCACTCACACAGCCATATCACTGGGTTTAAATTTTCCTTCTCTCCTAACTTATACAATATTTGTTGGTTATGGTTTCTTTCATAGTAGCTCATATATTTGAAAATGTTGTCAAAGCAAAAGTTTGATTTATTTATTTTTTACCTGGCAAAGACATCAGCTACTACCTTTCTGAATTTCTTTCTTTTCAGCCTCTTGTTTCCCATCATAACCTCTTCTATTTCAGAATTCCTGGAGAAAGGGCAGGAATCAACAGGGTCTCAGAGAAACTCTCTCAACATTGGGTTCAAACTATAGAACACATACTTCTCCTTCTCTTTCACCATGAAAAAAATCAAGTGACATTACCCAACTCTGGTAGAGTTACACATCTAAGAGTACATTAAAAATTTCCCCTGAATGTATTTTGGATCCACTTAAACATTCACTAATTCACTTGCTTCCTTCATTCAATAATTACTGAGCCAGATACTAGGGATTCAAAGATTAACGAAAGACAGCCCTTTGCCTTAGTGGTTTAGTGGGAAGACAAACATTAAAAACAAATGATTACAGTGATATACAGTTGACCTTTGAACATGGGTTTGAATTACAGGGTCCACTTATATTGGGATTTTTTTCATTAACTATACGGTCTGCCCTCTGTATCCCCAGGTTTCGTATCTGCAGATTCATCCAACTGCGGATTGTATTCTGGATCCACAGTTGGGAATCTGTGGTTGGGAATCTGCCTTTGGGAATCCGTGTATGTGGAAGACCAACTTAAGTTATGTGCAGATTTTCAACTCTGTGGGGTCGGTGCCCCTACTTCCTGCCTTATTCAAGGATCAACCATATGATAAGGTCAGTGAAATCCAGTGTAGGACCATCAAGATGACATGGTAAGTTCTGCTTGGAGAAGTCAAAGAAAGTTTTCTGGAGGAGAAAGCATTTATATTTAAAGAGTTAAAGTTCACGTGTTAAACAAGGCAGGAAAGCACATTCTAGAAGGGGGGATACCAGAGGTAGGAAATCATGGCATATTGGGGGAAATGCAAGTATATCCTAATGGCTAAGATGAAAGGAATTGTGAATGAGGAGGCTGGAAAGGGTAGTTACCGTTTTTCCCTGAAAATAAGACCTAACTGGAAAAGAAGCCCTAGCATGATTTTTCAGGAGGACATCCACTGAACATAAGCCCTAATGCGTCTTTTGGAGCAAACCTTAATGTAAGACCCGGTCTTATTTTCGGGGAAACACGTAGAACAACATCATGAAGGACTTTGTCTGAAGTGTTTCCCATAGAGAGTTTGGATCTTATCTTGAAGGCCACAGGGAACCATTGAAAAATTTTAAGCAGGAGAGAGATATTGTAAGAACTCATTTTAGAGAAATAAATCTGGCTTTAGTTTAGAGGATAGATTATAATGAAGATAAGACTGGAAACTTTTCCAATTTCCCTTGGCAGAGGTGCTAAAGAACTGCTGTGGGGAGCTTCGAAGTATTCTTGCCTACATGCCAGGTAGAAAGTGCTAGAAGTGAATATTAAGATTATGTCTGAGAGAGGTGCTGAGGTGAGTTGGAGTAGAATGTCCAAACGGGAACCATCAAAGCTGTGGTTAGAGACCCAGAAGAGAAAAAGCAGAGTACTAGATTGAAATACGTGGAACAGGTGGCCTGAGTAAATTCCAAGGATGCAGCCAGCACCTTCAGTGAGACTGTTATGTGGTGGGACTTCTATATTTTCACACATTGTGTGGGCAGAATCGTTTTGTTGAATTGTTCATAGCCAGGATGAGACAGACCGGAAGCATGGAAACTTGTTAGAACTCTGTTGTAGTTGTCCAGTCAGTAAACATTCAAGACCAAGACAGTTGCAGAGTTGATAATGAGGGAGAGATGGATTTTAGAGCTTTTCAGTTGCTTTCCTGGGATGTTTTCCTGTATAAATTAATAGCAAAATATACCTTTAGATAACAAATCAAATTAATTTGTGGTTGTTTTATGTTAAACTTTAGAGTCTAATTTAGAGACTATCAAAGACAGTGCTTTTAGCCTTCACATAATTAATACTTAGCCTCTCTTTCTGGCAATATATTCAATGACTGGTTGTTGACGAATCCATCCCCTGGTTCATAAGAAAACCTTATTATAACATGTAGGAAGATATATGTCTTATTATTATATGTGGGAGGGGGACCTCCTGTAGGTCATCTAAAGTAATTTCAAATTATGAATGTATAGATTAAAAAACAGTGGGGCCAGAACACATACCACTGGAGGTTATATCTGACTTGTCAGAGGACCACTTGTGCCTACTCTTTGTGTGAACATAAATAACCAGAGCCTACACTGAGCTCATGCATCTTGACCCAGAGCCTCTTCCTGCCCACAGAAAGAGGGGGGTAATGACAGGGCATTGAAAAATTGTAAGATGTAGTGATGGAGGTGCCTGCTCTACTTTCTCCTGTTGGTGTTGCTCCAGTGAACCATTGTCTGTTTCTAAAATCCAGGTGTCAGAGCTTCTCGTTCCCTTTCCTACTACCCTTCCCTTCCCTTCCCTTCCCCAGATAGGTTTCCACTGTCATGGACTGAGGCATGGGGTTGGTTGCCTGAATATGACCAATGTCTTGGTGTGTGTGGACTCAAAGCACTAGAGGGGGCAGTGAGCCCTTTCCTGCAATGTCCTGGCAATGGCTGGCTGGGGTATAGTAAATTCCCCTTTTACAGGGAACAGCCTGCTGTATCTTCAGAGTACAAAGCATGGTGCCCCACACAGTATTTCTTCTCCTTGTGCTAGCTCAGATTGAATTAGAAGCCTCTTGGAATAAGGCCTCAGGAATCCAATCCTGGACTCAATGGTCCTTCTCCTAGTCCCATTGACCTCACCTCTTGGCCCTCTCACCCTCTTTTTAGAAATGAGACTCTGCCCTCCCTTCTAAAGGGTAGCCACTCTAACTACCTATGTTCCCCTTGGAAGGGTAGCTACCCTAAATCCTTACATTCTCCTTTCAAGACTTGCTTAACTTTAATCCTTGCATTCTCCCCTGGTCTAATGGTAGCTGCACTAAAATCTATATTCAACCTCTTTCTAAGGGATGTCTTCAGGGAGAAGAAGAGGAAAGCAATACAAATTTATCTCAAGCAAATATTCAGTCCAGAGTGTTAAAATTTTTCTTTCCTGATTGCTTTATGAGATGACTGTAACAAAGTCAGTGGTGAGTAGGACTAAATTGACTCTGTGACAAAGGATAGTCACTCCAAACTTCAGTATAACAGTGTGTACGAATATTCAGAGGAATTACAAGGCCAGTGACCAGGTCCAGTCTGAGAGAGTCTTACAGCATGAAACGTGAGGAACTTGAGACATACAAAATCATTTTAAATTGTATAGCTGGAAGAAATAGGCCTTTCAGACATTAATGTTAATCTGTGCTTCCAATACCTTTTCCTGAAAACTGTACAGTAGAAAACTGTCAATAGATAGATACATCTTTATAAAAACCAAGCCTAGTACCTTCTATCTTGATTTATTACATTTATTTTCTGAAATATTTTCCAGAAATTTAAATATTTATTTCTTGAGTAAGCACGTGTGTTCATTAGAGTCTTTCAGGTTGCAAAAGAAAGACACATTCCAGCGACCTTAATTTTAAGGAGCCCGCAGCAGCTCTGCGGTGGTGCTTGACTCACTTATTTGTTAACCCCAACCTCCTCCCATCTTGGGTGTTTCTCACCTTTAACTTCCCCAAGGTGCCGTGTTCAATCTTAGTTGCAGGGGGCGGAGCCCACCATTCCTTGCAGGAGTCGAGGAATTGAACAGGCAACCTTGTGGTTGAGAGCCCACTGGCCCATGTGGGAATCGAACTGGCAGCCTTCAGCATTAGGAGCATGGAGCTCCAACTGCCTGAGCCACTGGGTCAGTCCCCACAGACTCCTATTTTTAATAGTGGAATGATATGTACAAATAGGTGTGGGAACCACTACCATATTAACGGTAAGGGCTAAGAAAAGGACTTTTTTTGCTTTACACCATTTATAGGCCTATTTTATTTTTTTGTTGTCCTTTTCACAGTTCAATAGTTTTATTTTTATATAAAATGTAAATTGGCTACTTACATAAAAGATAAATTATATAATATAAAATATATTTGTCAAAATGTATAAATATATTTATCTATAAATATAATAAAATATGAGAGACTGACTATACAAACAGACAATGGCCAAACCATATATTAAAAGTAGAAGTTTGACTCACAACCTACAGCAATCTGCCAAGGAAACCAACTCCTTTATCTATAATAATCAGCCCAGGAAGCCAGCCTGCTGTAAGTCAGGAGGAGGCCTGATTGCTATCTCTAGTAACAATGCAGGAAGCTAAACAATAACTTCTGTAACAATTGCTCCAAAATGGCCAGAACTTGATTAATAACTAACAGCTTCCCTGATGTTTGTCCCTGCTTCCTACTTAGGACCAACCAGAGAAATCTAAATGTGCATCCTAACCAATCACATAGGATACCCTTTCTGGTTAGCCTGCCCTCAGTTTCCCCATGCCAACAGCCTCTAATCAGGGCACACCTGAAGCCTTTCCTTGTTTTCTCCACTATAACGTTTTCCACTTCTCTGCCTGCCTTTGAGTCTCTGCCAAAATACAAGTGTGAGTTGCTGACTCCTTTGCTATAGCAAGCTTGGAATAAATAGTCTTTGCTTTTCTCATTTAGTTGGTCTTTGTTTATTTCTGCAGATATACTACATACATACTACATAAGTAAATTTATATAAAATAAAGTAACACATGTTCTTCTTAAAGAATTAAAAACAAGAAAAGAAAGTCAAGTTCATCTAAAATCCCATTACCTTGAGATAACCATCATTAACCTTTGGTGATCATTGTTTTCATGTACCTTTTTGGAATATTATATATATATATAATATAATATATGATTTTACATGAATAAATCATATCATCTATTCCGTTTTTATCATTGACACTTATCATCCCATCCTGTCTAGGCTTTGCTGTCCTATTTCTGATCCTTGACCATTCCAAGTGACCCATGTGAATACCTAGTGAATATCTTTTTTGTATTTTTATCAACATTTATATAATACTATATAGGTCTGTTATATCTATCTGTCTATGTATTTAACATATACAGACTTTTGGTAATTAAAAAAAATGGAAACAAATTATCTACTCCCCCCCCATTTCTGTCTTTTTTTTCTTTAATGGTAGCTTATGGGGTCCCTCCAGATCATCTTGTATTGCTCTAGTTTATTGTTTTTAATGGCTGTGTGGGTATCCCATGGGCAAACTACAATTTATTCTACCTTCCTCCTTCATTGATGGACTTAAACTATGTTTTCAGTTCTTGGCTCTTACACACATCCTTCTATATTGGCACTTTTATTTCCAAAGGGTAATTCTTAGGAATGAGATTGACGGGTTGGAGAGTATACATAATTTTAATTTTATGGATATCACCGTATTGCTTTCCAAAAAGCTGTAAACACTTCAAATTTCACATGCCATATATTTTGGTAATTTTCCCTTCCACCTCCCCAATGAAGAGAATTGAAAAATAAATGAATTATACTAGACTACCATTCAGTAATATGGTGAAATTTATAGATTTGATAGGGGATTTTCATTTAGGTTAAAATAACTCTCTGTAAAGAAGTGGCCCATGCCACATGGAAACAAATATTTTGGTCCAAACCATTTTCAGTAAATACTTGGGCAAATCTGGTGCCAATCTTGACATTGCAGTCTTCAGAGATGATTATCACATCTACTAGAGGCCAGACTCCTGAAAAAATCAGTATGTGTTCTGGCAAGAGAACAAACTAAGGCATATCATGCTTATCTCATTGAAAAGCAGGATCAGATAGGGATACATCTGTTGTTAATACATGATCCTGGAGGTGAGTGACAGTCCTTTAACATGACTTTAAATGAGGTAGACTAACTCTCTTTTCTCTGTCATTTTCTTCTCTAAGAAAATTAAAAAGGCTTCAGGTCTTGGAAATGAGAGAATTTGTTTCGCAGAATTTGGATTGGTTGGTGGCATAATATATTAAAACACACAAAGGCATCCTGTCATACTCTAGGAGAAAAATCTTTGTCATTTGTAGAATACTCTTGGGGACCTCCTGAGCTTGTGAGGAGATGACCGTGAGCCTGATGAAAGCTCACGGCTGAATGGATCCTTCATTGTCGGCTGAGAATGGGAATCAGAAGTGGCTAGATTCATGCATCTCTGCTGAGGTATTATACATAAGGCAGAGCATGACCGAACACTTCATTGAGGTGAAGAGGGCAGGGACCAGTGGAAGCTCAGCAGGCACACAGGGGTCCCTTATGGCCTGAGCTGGTCAGCTGAGAAGAATCTGTGCAACCATACCGGTAGAGAAGATGGGAGTTACATGTTGGTAAGGAAAGGCTGAGGCTAAAGCCCAAACAGAAGTTCTGCAAGAAAAGGAAATACCAATGGTAATACTAATGGATGAATGGATAATTCAGAGAGAGTAAGGGGGGGGGGGGCGGGAGAGAAGTGTAGATTCTTTTTAATTTATTGGGGTGACAATTGTTAGTAAAAATACATAGATTTCAGGTGTACAATTCTGTATTACATCATCTATAAATCCCATTGTGTGTTCACCACCCAGAGTCAGGTCTCCTTTCCATCACCATATATTTGATCCCTTTTACCTTTATCTCCTACCCCGCCTCCCCCCTTACCCTCTGGTAACCACTAAACTATTGTGTCTATGAGTTTTTGTTTCTCATTTGTTTGTCTTATTCTTTGTTTTAGATTCTTGTTTAAACACATTCTTCAGGCAATGCAAGCAGAATAAATTAGCTGGTAACATTTCCTTTAGTTTAGGGAATTGTAGACATGGGCTAGGCCTTGATAATTTATCAAGTTGTTTTTAGAAATGCAAGTCTAACAAAATGGCATCCAGCTTTCTTTTAGGAAACTGAGCAGAGGTGCGTAGGCATCTTGCCTCAGCACCTCCTTTGTGGAAGAATGACCCATTTTTAGTCAAGGAGCACAACAGTTTACACATTCTTATGAGGCTTTGGGGTTCACAGTAACCCCCAGTCTGCTTAACCAAATTTGGTCTTCAAGTGATCCAGATTCAAAACAAAAGAGCAGCTGTACCTAATATATGTATATTTTTTTTCATAGACCTATGAAATAAACTAAACTAAAACAAAACTTATGTCCTTTTTTGGGATTATTCCTACTAGGCTCATTTCTCCTTGAAACTTCAAAGAAGGGAGGTAAGAGACCTAATCAAGAACATGATTTTTTATATTGAGTTTTGAAAACAGATTCATTATATTTGTTATAGCAAGTTAAGAAGTTTATATTTGAAAGTTTTGTTGGTCTTTATGTGGCTCTTTCTTAGAAAAGTTATGTTTCAAGGCCACCCCTTGTTAAAATAAGCTTGAGTACAGTATGTTGTGGTCCCTTTCTGAAAGAAACCTGGTACCCTTCCTCCCCCTCCTGTTGAGTAGTGATCCTCCACAGGTCTGGTTCCCATCCTTTGATTTGTACAGTAGAGACCATGGATTCTAGAAGGACATTACAAAAGGACATCACAGAGTACAGTGTGAGAAACAGATACCATTTCAAATGTGCAAGTATGTCCAGCTAGAATAGGAAATTTATTGTCCAAGGAAGGAATTGTGGCTCTTGGATCTCCTGAATTGTCTGGGTTAAAGCTTTTAGCTGGGAATTTGGGAGTATGGAGACGGGGTGGTGAGTGGCTGTTAAAACTGGAAGAAATATGGGAGCCACTAGGGCAATGCTAAGTAATCAGAAGCAATGCTGCAACTAGTTAAAGAAAGAAAGAAAGAAAGAAAGAAAGAAAGAAAGAAAGAAAGAAAGAAAGAAAGAAAGAAAGAAGAAAGAAAGACCAAACAGAAAGAAATATATAGCTACTATAAAAAGTAATACGAGAATTTAAAGTGACTAGAAAACTAGATAAAATATAGGCTTTTGAATATTGTTAAAATATTAAAATGTAAAAATTAAGTAGTTAAAGAGGACAAAATAGACTAAATATAATTAAGATTATATAAAGAAAACCATTATATGCAAAGAAGATATTTAAAAAATAAATACAGGGGGATCACTTTGTAAATGTCTAGCCACTATGCTGTTTACCTGAAACTAATATATTAATAAAATAATATTGAATGTTCAACTGTAAGTGAAAAATAAAAATAATAAAAAATAAAATTAAAAAAGAAACCTAACCCAAAGTAAATAAATAAATAAATAAATAAATAAATATAATAACATAATATGTTAAAATAATGCCATTAAGCCAAAGATTGCAAAATGCAAAAATTAAAATCCACTGAATATAATAAAAATAAAAATAAAAATGGATAACACATAAAAATTCTAGTACTGGCATCTCTTCATGGGGACAAATCTCCAAACCTTTGAAGATGAGGCCACTTACTTCCAAGGTAAGTCCCCCAGATAGCTGAAGGCCAAAGCAAGGACCTACAGCTTCCTGCCTGCCCTTCACTGCTGGTTCCTGCACATACACACTTGTCCACTTGGTTGAATGCTCTCTGTGCTGTGGGACAGCTGTGCCTCCCTACCACACACAGCCCAGCCTGGCGTACCAACAGCCTTGGATGCTGGACAGTGTTATCAAAGGTCGGGCTGGACGATAGGCTCCCAAGATACCAAGGAAGTGCATAATGCCTTAAAATGTCTAAGGTTTAAAAATATTTTAATAGATGAATTTGGGTGTTTTGTTTACCTTAACTATTTGCATTTTGCACATGAAATGGTCTTACCTTTTTGTTAAAATCTAGTAGTGACATTGAGTATACTCTAGGCATGTTTTGTCTGTAGTGGAACTGTGGGCTGAACTAATGCCAGAGAAGAGGGTTAAAAAAAATCCTGGGAATTCCAGGTTCCCAACCTCTGGAGGAGGTACAACACAGAACTGGGTTAGAAAGGCAGTGGTAGCTGGAATTCACTGGGGAGGGGTGGGGGAAGGAGTGGGGAGTGGCGGGGGTGGCACATGAGGAGGATCTTACACTCATACTCCTTAACCAGTGTTTCTCACTTGCTCAACTCTGGACACGTATTTTACACTACAATATTTAACTCCTAATGTAATGACCTAAATTTAAATGACTTCCAGTAATAAAGAGATGTTTGCCTGATTCAAAACGCAATTGAATTCAGAGAATTGACTTACAGTTTCATTGCTTCATGGAAATGTGCCAAATCATGTCACTTCATTTGTACATGTTGTTGTACTCAGATGGCTTTACATATGCTGTATGTGTAAAAATATTTCTAGTCTTTTTTTTTTTCTGGAACCACATCTATAGCCAAAATTTTAGTACTATGTGTATTGTTTTATGAGTGTTTCAAGGGAATATTTAAAGATGCATTTATATAGAGATATTTTTTCTCCTCAAATATGTATTACGTGCTGCTCTATCTTCATTCTCAGTTAATGGTTTTGCTACCCCACTTTACTGAAAAATTGGGCAAATGTGAGAGAAATAACACAAGCTCCCACATTTAAAAAAAGCTACCACATTTAACCAATTACGTTCATCTGTGCCAATAAACTCTGCCTTCCTCTCATGACTAGACCTCTGTGTTCCTCGCTCCTCCACTTGGCAATTAGAGCCATTCCCCTCTTGTCTATTCGAGGACACTTCTCCAGCAATTATCCCTTCTTTTCCTTGGAGCATCATTTTTTAGTCTTTCACTAAGCATATCCATCAGCAGACAAAACCCCACAGCTACCCACACCATTCGCTGCTATCCTACAGCTTGTTCTTAGTTCAGCAACCGGAGTGATCCTGTTAAAACCTGTCACATCGTGTTATTCCTCTGATAGAAATCATCTGATGGCTTCCTATCTCAGTCAGAGAAAAGGGCAAAAGCTTTAAAATGGCCAACAAGGCCGAATCTAATTCCCTCTTCCCCCACCTCATCTCTTTTCTCCTTGCTGTAGTTGCCATATTTGCCATATTGGGCTCCTTGCTGTTTCTGAACACACCAAATATTCCCAACTCAGGGTCTTTACATTTATTTTCTTCTTCCTGGACCGCTATTCCCTAGACATCCTGCTCCCTCACCTCCTACTGGACTTTGTTCCAATATCACTTTCTCAGTAAATTCTACCTTATTTAACATTGCATGTACTATTCATACTCCCTATCCCCTTATTGGTTCAGTACACTTCCCACTTCCTACCAACCTCCCTCCCAGGATTTATCGTCTTCCAATATACAATGGAAATTTATCTCTCTCTCTCTCTCTCTCTCTCTCTCTCCTCTCTCTCTCTCTCTCTCTTTTCCTCCACTAGTATGTAAACATCGTGGAGGCAGGAATGTGTATCCACTGCTCCCTAAAGGGCCTAGTACACAGTATCCCCTCAGTTTGTATTTGTCATTTGAATGAATAAAGAGGTAAATTCCATAAGAGCAAGGCCCTTTTTGGCTTTGTCCATTGCTCTCCCCCCAGGGACTAGGACACTGTTTGGCTCACAATAATTTTTCAGTAACTAGTTGTTAAATAAATAGATAAATGAATCAAAATAGAAATTAAGAAAAACTGTGCAGTACCATGTCATGGCACTGAGCCACACCCATTTACCCCTCAACACCTCTGAGTTGGCTGTCCAAGTTCTTTGCTTTTACCTTCATTTGGCTCTGAATGATCCCAGGTGAAATCATCGCAGATGATTAATTTATGAGCTTCAATCTTAACTGATCCCTCAGATGCATTCCAAAGGATGGGGTGAGCCTGGGGAGGGGAGAGGTTGTGGACTGGAGAGGGCAATAGGGAAAGGTTGGGATTACAACTGCAAGGCCACTAATTTTGCCCTAATTTTATCTACTGGGTTGAATTTATTGATTCATTCAAGAAATATTCATAAAATTTCATCTATGTGCTGGACACTGGACATACAATTCATTCATTCATCCTTTCATTCTACAATGCTGAATGTTGCCCTTGTTCCTGCAGCTCGAAGATGTCTTTTCATAGTGATAATAAGTGTCCAAATGCAGAGAGTGGAGACTTGTCCTCAGGGAATGGCGAGCAAACTAACTACAACCTTCTCCTGGAGGGAAGAGGTAACTGGGAGGGGCTCATTCAGCTTGAGATTAGGGTCCACTGGAAGTCCTACCTGATCCATAGGATACATTGAGCCCAAAGAAACAATCAATGCCCCAAACTGTCCTGGGTTTTAGGCTTTCTTAAATGGGGATGCTACTTGACTCTCTTTTGATGATAAAAGAATTAGAGCTTAGATTCACCTGGCAAAAGTCTTTTCCTTATCCTTGGTTGTCAGTATCTTACCTGATCTTAAAAACTGAAAGATTGACATTGTTCTGTCCTACTACTTTAAGAATCTTTAGCATTTATTTTGTTTCTGGTGGTGAGATTTGTAATTTACAACCAGAAATAGATTATGAACAAGATTCTTTTCTTTTTTTAAACTTTTATTTATTTTAAGTGTGTTTTCCAGGACCCATCAGCTCCAAGTCAAGTAGTTGTTTCAATCTAGTTGTGGAGGCCGCAGCTCCCAGTGGCGCATGTGGGGATCGAACCGGCAACCTTGCTGTTAAGAGCACCGTGTTCTAATTAACTGAGCTAACCGGCTGCCCCAAGAATCTTAAACATCCAAGAATCTTAAACATAGGGTAGCTAAATCTAACAGAGTGCTTTGTACATAGGTATCCAGGAGCTATTTATTTCATTCATTGTGGTTTTGCATACTGGGGGAAAGTCTGTTTTTCTTCCTGCAGGAACCATCCTTATCTTTTCTTATTCAATTTTCCTGTTTACTAAGACGCTTACACAAAAAAATTGGCGAAAATCAATCATATCGTAGGATGGAGATTCTCTACACTGGTGTGAGTGGAAGTGTGTGTTGCGATGTGGGTTATTCTTTGCAAACGGCTCATAGTGAAAGGAAGACAAGAGGGTGGAAGCGCGAGGATATTGAGTTAAGTAAGGGTGGACTCCTAAATACGATGGGAATAATTGCCATGTATATATGGCCTGAGGGGAGCCAGTTGAGAGGAAGAGATTCAGAATATATAGAAAAGAAAGGAAATAATTAACAATGAACAGGGGAATGAATTAATGTGCTGGGGGAAGTGGG
Organism: Rhinolophus ferrumequinum; assembly: GCF_004115265.2. Taxonomy (NCBI): domain Eukaryota; kingdom Metazoa; phylum Chordata; class Mammalia; order Chiroptera; family Rhinolophidae; genus Rhinolophus; species Rhinolophus ferrumequinum. The sequence goes on along the minus strand of NC_046294.1, from coordinate 78,571,890 downwards.
CTTGAAGAGAGTACTGACGGCTTAGAACAGCCCCGAAAACCAGTAGATCAGGGCTGAGCAGAGGCACAGGGGAGCACAGCTGAACTCCTGGCCGAGGCCCTTCCTTGCTCGAGAGCATGAATAATGTCATTTCACACAGCTTTCAATTAGAAACAGTCCTTGTAAAAAATGCCTGCCCTAATGTCTGGCACAAGAGGCTCTTAGGGGCAGTAGGAATTATTATTATTGAATCCATGGGTCACTTTGGGAATGTTGATGTAAGAATGTCCAAACCTGTAGAGAATTTGCATAAAAATTTCTTTGAGTCAAACAGAGAATATGCCCGGAAGCAAGTTCTTGACAGACTGAGATAAACGCCTCAAAGAAATGACAGTTTGAAGCTTCTTTATGCATTTGAAATTAAGGAGGGAACATAAGGAAGATTATATGAAGCTGAGGATTGGATTACAAAATAGTTAAGATTATGTGCTGTCTTGAGGGTGATCAAGCTTTAGGAGGGGTCTGAAAAGAGGTTTGTTAACCCAGATGCACAGAAACTATGGGCAGGCCTTGCTTAAAGCAAAGATAATTCTTTAGTAACTTGTTTTAGTAAAGAAGTTATATGCCGGGGGGTGACTACATACCATGACCTGCCCAGTACTTTCTACAGAACCTCTTTTTCATTTACAGGAGAAAATATACATTTAACAAAATTATTTTTATTCTAAAATAGTTTCAGACTAAAAGTTGCAAAGCAGTGCAAAAATTCCTGTTTACCTTTCAACCATTGTTACCAGTTGTCAACATTATACTATAGTTGCTTCATCATTCATTTTATAGTTCTCTCTTTCTATGTATGTGCATATAATTGTTTTTCTGGTATGTTTTAGAGTAAGTTGAGGTATAATGACCCTTTACTTCTAAATACTTCAGTATTTCCTTAAAAAAAAAATCATGCTCTTACATAACTACAGAGTAATGATTAAAATCAGGAAATTAACATCAATCCAAGACAGTTATATAACCCTCAGGTCTTATTCAAATTCACCTTGGTAAAATTTTTAAAAGTGAATTATTGTACCTGTCATCTTTGAATAGACTACAGATTCTTTTTTAAACTAAGATAATATATTCTCATTAAATCAGTGCAAAGATCATAAAAAAGCATGTTTTGTTTTAATGAAACTTTTAACAACTATATATTAGATTTTTAAAAAGTGGATTGATTTAAAACTGTTTGCAGTGGTTACAGGAAAAGGCTCAGTTTATTCAAATAAGATTGCTAATGGGGTTTTTGGTAATGGCAACAGAAAAAAAAAAGAAGCCTGGGTCATTGTTTTTACAGTAATTTGCTATGTAACTGAGAATTATTTGAGAAAATTACTAATGGAGATGTAGAAATAGTGACTATCACATTCTCAATGCTTCTTGTAAAATGTGGAATTTTTATTTCTCTCATGCAAAAATGTCAAGATGTGTCCAAAGAGGAATACATTGCTCTAAGACCTCTGTCACATTTAATAGCCAGGGTCTCAGGGTCAGGGAGAAGGCAAAGGGCCTGTCTCTCTGAGGCTAAGAAGGTTATAAAACTCCTGGACAAACAGCAGAAAGGACAACGTGATGAATGGGCAGCCATTTTAAATGAGAAATGCCTGAGTGCTGCCCTCTTTTCAGACAGCCTCTCATAAGTCCTGAGAGAGTCCTGGCTAACCCTGCCCATTTAATCCTGCTCAGTGTCAATGGAGTGTGTATATATAGATATAATGAAGAATATATATATAAGAATATAATATAATATATATATATACATATATATTCTGTTTTTCTCTTTTTTTATCTGTTTATTTAAATTACAAGGCAATTTCTTACTCTATTAAACGGAATCTTATGATGTTTCAATTTTTATAGGTCAAATGGTCGAATAACAGCAATATCAAATAGCCCAATCTGATAAAAGAGGTGTAACCTAATAAAAGATTCAAACAATAGAAAATATACAGAACAAATGTGAAAAGGTGTCACTCCTTTCTCATTTCCATTACCCTTCCCAGAAGTAACCTCTATTAAATTTTTAAGTGTATCCTTCCATTCTTTTCTAAACATTTTCTAAACACAACACATTGTGTAAATGTTTAGAAAAAGAATGGAAAGATATATATTTAAAATATGTAAGTAGCTTCATTCTATAAGTATGCTTTACAAACTGTACTATTCATGTGAGAGTTTTGCATATCAGAAAATTTGGTCTTCCTCATTCTGGTAACAGTTGCCTAAGTATACCATATTATTATTATTATTTTTTTTTAAAGATTTTTTTTATTTTATTGGGGAAGGGGAACAGGACTTTATTGGGGAACAGTGTGTACTTCCAGGACTTTTTTCCAAGTCAAGTTGATGTCCTTTCAATCTTAGTTGTGGAGGGTGCTGTTCAGCTTCAAGTTGTTGTCCTTTCAATCTTAGTTGTGGAGGGTGCAGCTCAGCTCCAGGTCCAGTTGCTGTTGCTAATTGCAGGGAGCACAGCCCACCATCCCTTGTGGGAGTCGAACCGGCAACCTTGTGGTTGAGAGGACGCGTTCCAACAAACTGAGCCATCGGGGAGGCAGCTAAGCTCAAGGTGCCGTGTTCAATCTTAGTTGCAGGGGGAGTCGAGGAGTTGAACCGGCATCCTTGTGGTTGAGAGCCCACTGGCCCATGTGGGAATCGAACCGGCAGCCTTCGGTGTTAGGAGTTCGGAGCTCCAACTGCCTGGTCAGGCTGGCCCTACCATATTATTTTCTCATGGTTAATTTAACCATTTGCTTATTAATCCCCTTATTAATATGTAGCTCAATTTTTAAAATGTTTTAGACAGTACTAAATGAAGATCATAATGCATATTTTTTGTACATATGGAATAAAATATCTGTAAACTAAATTCCTAAAAATGGAATAGCTTGGCCAGAGGTACATACATTTACAATTTTATTAAGTACTGCCAAATTCCCTTTCAAAAAAAGTGTACCAATTTATTCACTAACAGTTTCTATTTTCCTGCCTCCTTGCTTACACTAGGTATTACAAACCTTTTAAATACTATTAAACCGATGGGAGAAATATAATATTATGTTAATATGTATTTCCTTGATTACTAATGAGGTCAGACAACTTTTGATAGGTTTTTATTGGTCACTTGCTTCTGCCAATTGCCTTTTTTAACATTTAATTTGTATGTCTATTGAATATTAATTCTCTATTTGTTTTGTGTTCTATTATTTTCTACCAATATTGTCTTTTAACCTTATTAATCGTAAATTTCATCATTCAAAATTTTTAGTTTTTTAATTAAATCAATCAATCTTCCCACTTTGAATATTGGAGTTTCATAATTTAGGAAGGCCTTCTCAATGTTAAGATTATAAAACTGTTTTGTGTGTGTACTTTATTCTAATTTTAAAATCTATTTTTTCACCTTCAGTTCTCTATTACATTTGTCATTTTTGTGTATAATTTGAAGTAAACGTCTGGTTTTATTATTTTTTTTCCAAATAGATATTTATTTTAATACTCTGTTGACTGAATATATCCTTCCCTAACTGATTATAAATGCCACCTTTATGGAATATACCAAAGTCCCATTTTGATATGGGTCTGTTTCTGGACTTTGTGTTATTTTATTTACCTATATATTTTCACATTCATATCCCATTAATGTAATTACTACTGTTTCAAAGTATTTTAAAAAATATCTGGAAGAGCTATTCCTCTTACAATTCTCCCTTTCTTTCTTTCCTTCTCTCTTTCTTTCTTTTCTTCTTCTTTCTTTCTTCTTTCTTTCTTTCTTTCTTTCTTTCTTTCTTTCTTTCTTTCTTCCTTCCTTCCTTCCTTCCTTCCTTCCTTCCTTCCTTCCTTCCTTCCTTCCTTCCTTTTTTTCCTTTTATTAAAACTTTGGACTGGGAAGGTGGAATGTTAATTCAAGATATATTAATAAAATAAACTGGTGGTACTTTGAATTTTATGCAGCCTCCCTTTGCAAAAATCTGCAACTGCTCACGTATGTCATTTGATCATCAGCATCTTCTTTTACAGAAAGATTTTCTAGGCTTTTTTAAAAAAATATTCTCAGAAAAAGAAATACAAAAAACAATTCCTTTTGCAATTGCAGCAAAAAGAATAAAATACCTAGGAATAAACTTAACCAAGGATGTGAAAGACTTATATGCTGAAAACTACAAGACATTTTTAAAAGAAATTGAAGAAGACACAAAGAAATGGAAAGACATTCCGTGCTGGTGGATTGGAAGAGTAAACATAGTTAAAATGGCCATATTACCCAAAGCAATATACAGATTCAATGCAATCCCCATCAAAATCCCAATGGCATTTTTTAAAGAAGTAGAACAAAAAATCATCAGATTTGTTTGGAACCACAAAAGACCCCGAATAGCCAAAGCAATCTTAAGAAAAAAGAACAATACTGGAGGTATCACACTTCCTGACTTAGCTTGTACTACAGGGCTACAATAATCAAAACAGGATGGTATTGGCAGAAAAACGGACACATAGACCAAGGGAACAGAATTGAGAACGCAGAAATAAAACCACATAAATATGGACAGATAATTTTTGACAAAGAAGCAAAAACATACAATGGAGAAAAGACAGCCCCTTCAATAAATGGTGCTGGCAGAATTGGAGAGCCACGTGCAAAAGAATGAAACTGGACTGCTGTCACCATGTACCAAAATTAATTCAAGATGGATCAAAGACTTAAGCATAAGACCTGAAACAATAAACTGCATAGAAGAAAACATAGGTACTAAACTTATGGACCTTGGGTTCAAAGAGCATTTTATGAATTTGACTCCAAAGGCAATCGAAGTAAAAGCTAAAATAAATGAATGGGACTATATGAAACTTAAAAGCTTCTGCACAGCAAAAGAAACCATCGACAAAATAAAGAGGCAACCAACTGAATGGGGGAAGATTTTTGCAAATAGTGCCTCTGATAAAGGGCTAATATCCAAAGTATACAAGGAACTCATGCAACTCAACAACAAAAAACCAAACAACCCAATTGAAAAATGGGCAGAGGACCTGAAGAGACATTTCTCCAAAGAGGACATACAAATGGCAAATAAACATATGAAAAAATGCTCAACATCACTAATCATCAGAGAAATGCAAATAAAAACCACAATGAAATATCACCTCACCCCAGTCAGAATGGCTACCATCAACAAGACAAATAGTAACAAGTGTTGGAGAGGCTGTGGAGAAAAAGGAACCTTCTTCATACACTCTTGGTGGGAATGCAGACTGGTGCAGCTGCTATGGAAGGCAGTGTGGAGGTTCCTCAAAAAATTACAAATGTAATTACAGTACAACCCAGAAATCCCTCTCCAGGGTATCTACCCAAAAAATCTGAAAACATTTATCCATAAAGACATGTGTGCTCCAGTGTTGACTGCAGCTTTATTTATGGTGGCCAAGACATGGAAAACTACCAAAATGTCCTTCGATAGATGAATGGATAAAGAAGTTGTGGTATATATACACAATGGAATACTATTCAGCGGTAAGAAAAGATGAAAGGGGACCATTTGTAACAACATGGATGGATCTTGAGAGAATAATGCTAAGCGAAATAAGTCAGATAGAAAAAGCTGAGAACCATATGATTTCACTGGTATGTGGTATATAAACCAAAAATAAGAAAAGAACAAGACAAACAATGAGAAACAATAGACACAGACAATAGTTTAGTGGTTACAGAGGGTAAGGGGGAAGGGGTGGGAGATGAGGGTAAGGGGGATCAAATATATGGTGATGGAAGGATAACTGACTCTGGGTGGTGAGCACACAATGGGATTTATGGATGATGTATACAGAGTTGTACACCTGAAATCTATGTAATTTTACTAACAATTGTCACCCCCAATAAACTTAAAAAAAAAGAAAATAAGTAATAAATTGAACTTCATTAAAAAAATCTTAGCCTATTACCTGGTATTTTCTTTATCATATGAAATTTAGCATCAGATTAAGATTCATAAAATTCTTGTTGAAATTTTATCTAGTATTACAACTGAATTTATGAATTAATTGGGAAACATTTGATATTTTTTATAATTTGAGTTTTTTCCATCCAGAAGCTTACAATATTAGTATTTAGTTTGGTCTTTAAAAACAGTCCTTATTTCCCATAATTGCTTTCTTTATTGTTTTCTTTACTCTTCTTGACAGGTTTACTCATAGCTCTTTGTAGTTTTGATTCTATTGTGAATAGAATAATTTTTCTTCACGCTTTGTAATTATTAAGGAAATAGAAATGAAATTGGTTTTGTATATTGATTTTATGTCTAAAATTCCTGTTAGTTCTAATAGGTTTCCAGTTGACTCTAATTTTTTTTAATAGACAGTTATTGGCAAATAGGAACTTTGTATTTTCCAATATTTATATATCTCTCTCTTTTTTTTGTAGTATTATTTAACAAGCATTTCCAGGATGATGTTGAATAGCAATGGTGTTAAGAATCTTTGTTTTATGTCTGAATTTAATGGTAATGCTTCTGTTTTCCTATTAAGTATGATGTTTGTTAAGTGTTTCAGGATGATACTCTTTATCAGTCAAGGAAGTTTCCTTCCAGTTTTATCCTAGCTTTCTACTTTTTAAAAGTCATATTTTAAAAGTTGCTGTATGATGTACATGAATTAACATACACAAATCTTAAGTGTTTAGTTCAATGAGTTTTGACAGTTGTGTTTACCCATTTAGGCCACCACCCAAAACAAGATATAGAATATTATCATGACCTTGGAAAATTCCCTCATATCCCTTTCCAGTAAATTTCTCTCCTTCCCAGAGGCAACTGCTTTCCGACTTTTATCCCATTGATTAGTTTTGCCTGTTCTTGGACTTCACTTAAATGGGAACACATGTTATATACATATTCTGTTGTGTCTGGTTTCTTTCCCTTAACATAATGTTTGTGAGATTTATACGTGTTGTTGCTTGTGTCAGTAGTTGCTCTTTTATATTTCTGAGTAATATTCACTGTATAAATATACCACAATTTGTTTATCCATTCTCCTGTTGATGGACATTTGGGATTGTTCCCAGTATTTGGCTATTATAATAAGGTTTCCTTAGGTATTCTTATAAAAGGAATTGTTTTTTTTTTTTTTTTTTTTTTTAGTGAACATATGTTCCACTTCTCTCCGGTAAATACCTAGGAGTTGAATTACTGGTTTGTAGGTAAAATATGTTTGCCTTTAAGTTACTGCCAAAGAGTTCTCCAAAGTGGTTATACCTTTTTACATACCCACCAGCAATGTATGAGTGTTCTAGTTGCTTCTCATCTTCACTGATATTTTGTGTAGCCATCTTCAAGTAAGCCATTCTAGTGTGCGTGAAATTCTGTCTCGTGGTTTTAATTAGCATTTCCCGGGTGACAATGGGCACTTTTTCATGAGCTCATTGGCCACTCATGTATCTTCTTTCATAAGTGACTGTTTAAATCTTTTGCCTATTTTTTTAGTTGGTTGTCTTTTTATTATTGATTTCTAGGGGATATTTTTATATTATGGATACAAATATAATTTTGTCATATATTGATACTGGTGAATATATTTTGTTTCCTCATCTGTGGCTTACCTGTTTGTTTGTTTTGTGTTTTTTTTTTAATGGTGACTTTTGAAGAGTAGAAATTTAAGTTTTGATGATATCAAATTTATAATATTTTATTTTATGCTTTTCTTCCCTTTCAAGAAATGTTGGCTTACTCCTAAGGTCACAAAGACATTTTTCCATTGTTTTCTTCAGAAGTGTTAAAGTTCTGGCTTTAATAGGTAGGTGTATGATTCATTTATAAATTAATTTTTGTGTATAGAGTAAGATGAGATCAAGATTCATTTTTTCTCATAAAAAATATCTTTTTGTTCCAGAAAACATTATTAAGGCTTCTTAACCCATTGAATTGATTTGGTGTCTTGGTCAAAAATCAGTTGCGCATACATGTAAGGCTCTATTTCTGAGCTCTCTATTTTGTTCCACTGATTTACTTGTCTATTCTTATGTCCATGCTAATCAATAATTAGTCTTGATTATTGTAGTTTTACAATAAATTTTTAAATCAGAAAGTAATTTCTCAAGATTATTTTGGCTATTTTAGTTTCTTCACATTTCTATATAAATTTTAGAATGACCTTATCAATTCCTCCAAAAAAAAATGGCTGAAATTTTATAAAGATGGTATTGAATCTATAAATTAATTTTGAAGTAATGAATCCCTTAATAATATTGCCTTTGAATCCATAAACATTTATTTAGAATTCCCTTAATTTTTTTTTAGGCAATGTTTTGTAGTTTTCAGTTAGCAAGCTTATTTATTGGTTGTTAGATGTATTTCTAGGGATTGATGTTTTTTGATGCTATTTTTAAAAACTTTATTTTCAATTGTTTGCTGGTGGGAGATAGGATAACAATTTGACTTTTTATATGGTCCAATCCTGCTAATTTCACTTATTAATTCTAGTGTTTTTGTTTTGTTTTTGTTGAGTCAATGGGGTTTTCTATGTACAAAATTACGCTGTCTGTAAATACACAGCTTTGTTTTTCCTTTCCAGTACTAATGCTTTCATCTTCTCTTCTTCCTTTATCACATTTCTAGGACTTTCCCTCCTTATATTTTTAATAACTTTGCTTTAGATATTTTAATTTATGTCATGAGATTAATAAAAACTCCATCTCCAGAGCTTTTCATCACGCCAAACAGAAATCTCTGTACCCATTAAACCCTAACTACTCATGCCTACTCCCTACCCAGTTCTTGACAACCACCATTCTACTTTCTGTCTCTGAATTTGAATACTCTAGGTACCTATATAAGTGAAATCGTACAATATTCGTCCTTTTGTGACAGGCTTATTGCATTTAGCATAATGCCCTCAAAGTTCATCCATGTCGTAGCATGTGTCAGAATTACATTTCTTTTTAAGGCTGATTAATATACCATTGACTGTATATGCCAAATTTTGCTTGTTCATTTATTTGTCAATGAACACTTGGATTGTTTCTTCTACCTTTTAGTTATTCTAAGTAATACTGCTATGAATATGGGTGTAAAAATATTCTTAAAATCTCTGTTTTCCTGTTTTTTGGAGGTATATATTCAGAAGAGGAACTGCTGGATTGTATGGTAATTCTACATTTAATTTTTTGAGAAACCTCCATACTGTTTTCCACAGCAGCTACACCATTGTATATTCCCAATGGCAGTGTATAGGGTTCCAATTTCTCCACATCCTTACCAATATTTATTTTCTGTTTTGTTTTTTATACTAACTAGCCTAATAGGTATGAAGCAATAATTAATTGTGGCTTTGATTTACATTTCCCTAATGACTAGTAATGTGGAATATCTTTTCATGTGTTTATTGTCATTTGTGTAACTTTTCTGGAGGAATGTCTGTTCAGGTCTTTCACCTGTTTTAAAATCAGCTTGTATGCTTTCTTGTTGTTTAGCAGTAGGAGTTCTTTTTATATTTCGATACTAATTCTTTGTCGATAGGATATGCAAATATTTTCTCCCATTCCATGAGTTGCCTTCTCACTCTGTTGGTAGTGTCGTTTAACGCACAAAAGTTTTAAATTTTGATAAAGTGAAGTTTGTCTATTTTTCCTTTTGTTGCCTTGCTTTTGATGGCATATTCAAGAAAGCATTGCCAACTTTAATATCATGAAGGTTTTCTAAGAGTTTGTTTTATTCTAAGAGTTTGTAGTTTAGATTATATCATTTATCAGTATGAAATGTAATCATATTCTGTTCAGTGTGCTTTGTCTTGGATTTTGCTTTGTCTGCTCCCTTCCTAGTGCAGAAAGACTGAGTGGGCTAAGTATAGTATGGAAATTGTGGCAGCTGAAAAGGAGCTGGCTGGCAGGACACTTTGGCCAGAGTGAAGATGCTAGGAAAGTAAAGGGAGAGAGGATAGGCTGCAGTCAGGAAGAATTATCAAGATTTCTTTTGAAAGCAACACCAACTCCCTCTTAGACTCTGAAATTCTGCATTGTCACTAATATCTTGAAACTTCCTGGTGAATTAGGCCATAGTCTGAACTTTTTTGAGAGCAAAGGCTTTATTGACTAAGGCCATGCCTTTTGTCTTCTATTGCTCAAGAGTCTTTTTTTTTTTTAAATGATAGTAATATATATACATATATATTATTTTTTAAAATTTATTTTTCAATGATAGTTTACAATGTTATATTTAAATATTGGATAAATATCCAAGGCAAAATGTCCTCTTAGGCAGGAAATGAAATAAGACTCGAGAGGCAAAACCTCCAAGGTCAACCTTTAGTAAGAAAAGAAGCACCGAGTATAAGCTGAGCATTTCAATTACTTCACAAATTACTAAACACATTCATTATTTCAATCAATGAATTAATTTCAATTATATGTCTTTTTTATGTTCTATGTATCAATTTTATGTTCTTTCAACAAATATTGATATCAACTATTTTCTACTATGTTTACTGTTGTTTACTATGTGAAAATCTGTAAAAATAGTCCCTTCCTTTTTCTCTATTTCTGACTTTAGATTCCCAACCACGAGACGAAACTGACATTTGTGTCCTAGAATTAGGTAACTTGGCAGAGTCCATAAGACACGATATGGGTTAGAATCCAAGACAGAGAGCCACCTGGGACAAGAAGGTAAAATCCAGGACAGCTCAGGTCAATACAAGAAACGGTTATCTTATAAACAAGTGACATTTTAAAAAGATGGAGAATTTAATTTTAAAGCAAATGCTATTTTCAGTATAACTCATTTCCCCCTCTTTTTTTCTGGGTATCTTTAGGAGACCAGTATTCTTTGTAGAATATTATTCAGTTTATTAGAACTAAATTTTTGACGTGGTAAATAAAAAGACAGACTATTTCTCTTATAATATCCACTCTCCCTCTTAAGACTTTATTTTTTTAGAGCAGGCTTAGGTTCACAGCAAAATTGAGCAGAAAGTGCAGAGATTTCCCATATATCCCCGACCCGACACACCTACAACCTTCTACTTTAGCAGCATTGCCCACAAGAGTGGTACATTTTTTACAACTGATGAAACGACACTGACACATCATTATCACCCAAAGTTTGTAGTTTACATTAGAGTTCATTCCTGGTGTTGTACATTCTATAAGTTTGGACAAATATATGACATACTGTCCACCATTATGGTATCATACAGATAGATACCCAGAATCAGACCCTGTGTATGCTCCCATCTCCTCTGCTACTACTCCCTCCTTGCTCACTCTGCTCTGTGCACATACCAGGCTCTCTCCTGCTGGAGCACTTTGTTCTTCCTCTGAGGAATGCACTTCCTCCAAAGGACATTGTGGCCAGCTATCCCACTGCCTTCAAGTCTTTGCTGAATTCTCACATTTCAATGAGACTTACCCTGACTCACCTAATTAGTCTAATATTGCAAATTCCCCTTTGCTTAAGTAGATGTTTCTTTCCTTTAGTAAAAATGCATAAATGGACCTGTTTGACATGGAAGCTGATGCTCACAGGATATGGGCCTGAAAGAAAGCACAGAACCAAAGAGATCTGAGACAGTGAGAAGAATTTAAAGTTTGTATAGGTAGCTCCCCAGTAAAGTGGTGAGAGCTCTGGGAGCAACAGGGCTCCCAACTCTATCCAGGAACATTTAAGAACAAAGGTTTCTCACACTCACGGGTGAAATGTGTTTTGGACATTGCAGCAATGCAGCTATATTGCTTGGGAGTGCACTTAATGTTTGACTCAGGCAGAATGAGAATGCAGTGGGAACAGCCCACCGAGATGAAAGATATCAATGAGAACCATTGGAGAGGATGTTGGCCTTCTCACAGCTTATGGAAAGATGGACAAAGCTGCTGAAATAAGCTGTTTAAAGAGAAGTGTGGAGACTTTAGGGACTTCTGGGTATAGTGATGCATAAGGATGCAGGATTCCTCCCAAAGTCTATCCCTGATTTGGTCCAAATGAATACCTATTACGTAAGAGAAAGAGAAAGAGAAACAGAGGTTACTATTCAAAAAACTCCATCTGAAACTGCCAGATGTGTTTTGGGAATAAAGAGGGTCCTAGAGTGAGTTGGGGAATTCTTCTCAAATTGGGAGGATAGGTAGTGTGCTGGGCAGATTTTAGAACCACGAGAACAAATATGATACACTTTCATATATCATGCATTTAAATATCATTATATATTAAAACAGAGACACTATGGAATAGACTGCAGCATTGGCTCTAATTTTTAAGTAAATCTAAAGCAGAGGAATTTTGCACTTAAAGTAACATACTTTAGATTGTGCCTTCGGACCCTGGGAGTTGTTTCTTACCCTTTGCTACTGAATCACTATATTCCAAGCATTCGATAAACACTGAAAGATGGCAAAAACACCGACATACATGTCCTTCCTCATCACTGCTGTTGACTTTGGGCAAATTACCAAACTCATCAGATTTCTCACTTATGAAATAAGCAGGTTGACTAAATGATTTTAATTGGGCTGCTTTTGCCTTTTAGAAATACCCTCAGGCTCTTCTCTATTTCCTTCTCTCTCAAGATCTCTCTTTCCGTAGGTCTGTTCTATTCTCCCCTCTCTACCATTTGCTTTCCTTTGAGTCCTCTGAGTTTCCGTTTTCTAGAACTTGGACCTGGTTCATTATGATGGCCCCACCTCTCTCTACTTTTTCACAGTTCTGAATTTTTAATTTCTGCCTCTGCTGTCAATTACTCAGTCTGTCAGTTTTCGTTTAATTCCTGAAAGGAATTTGACTGACGCAGCTTATCTTTTTGAAATAGTTCACTCAGTCAAAGACTGTTGACCAGCCGATAGATGAGCTATCCTAAGATCAGCTCCCATTCTGGTATAATCAGTTATAGTCAGTGAGCGATAAGGTTAGAACACATGGCTGCTATCCCTTAGTGGGACTGCAGGGAAGTCATTTCCCTTAGAAGTGAATGTAATTAGCAGGAATCACTAAAACTTGTTCTGACTCATATCAATGCTATGATAAGTAAGACACCGTGTCTCATACCCAGGTTCACTATAATGATTTTTTGACATTTATGACCTATTTCCTATATGTTAATGTGGCTTATAATGTTTGCCTCTGTAAAGAAATCCCCCAAATGAACACATTACTAAAAGTTTTTGATTGTTGAATATTTTAGGCTCAGTAAAGACACAAGTTAATTTTCTACCCATTTCTTTTTATTCAACAGACATTTATTGAATGCTATTTCTGGACTGGGTACTGTTGTAAGTAATGGGGATACAGTGGGGAACAAAATGGACCAAATCCTTGCCCACACTGAGCTCACATTCTAGAGAAATCGAAGTTAAATTTTGTTTGCTTGTTTCTTCTTTTTAAAAGCATTTTAACTTAGAAAATTATATACAAAAATTAATATATCTGCTACCCTGTCAGTCAGATCTCAATATTTTGCCACACTTCCTTTGTTTTTTTTTTTTTTTTAAAGTAAATTGCATTGCCTATAGACTTGAAACTCTCCATGTAGCCTCCAGACCCATTCCCTTTTCCCTCTCTGCTTCCCAGAATGCTATGGACTAAATTGTATCTCACAAAGTTCATATATTGAAGCCCAAAGTCCCAACGTGACTGTATTTGGAGATGGAACCTCTAACGAGGTAATGAGGTTAATGAAGTTATAAGAATGGGGCTTTGACTTGATAGGGCTGGTGCCTTTAAAAAAGAGGAAGAAACACCAAAACTCTCTGCAATGCGAGGACAGCGAGGAGGTAGCAGTCTGCAAGCCATGAAAACGTCCTCAACTGGCCAGAACCTTAATTTTGGACTTCTCACTCTGAGAAGAAAAATTTCTGTTGTTTAAGCCACCCAGTTTATGGTATTTTGTTTATAGCACCCCAAGTAGACTAAGACACAGAGGTAAGCTCTATTCTAAATGTGGTGTTTATCAATCCCAAGCAGGATTTATACTTTTACTACACTTATGTAGATCCATGAACAAGAACTATGCAGTTTTCTTCTTTTGCAGTTTTAAAAACATTATATAAATAATATCATTCTCTACATACATTGCATATAGCTCATTACATCTCCTTTGAAAATTTGATGAAAATTACGGCCAATTTTCTCTTGGCAAAATGTGCACTATCTTATATAGAGTTTCAGATGGTTCATAAACAATGAAACTCAATCATGAACCTGAGATTAAGAACCTTTGCTCTAGTTACAAGTAGTCTTCTTCGGAAAAATTTGTCCCACAATCTTGTAAGTTTCCTAATCATGTAGAAATAGAGTAAATCATGACCACTATTCCATGCTTACTGAGACGGGAAAATGGATTCACATTTTAGAAAGATATTTAATAATAAAGGTTGGCAATCAAATTTTTTTTTGAATCACCAGAAGATTAAATTATTTACATAGTCAATTTTTCAAGTTTTATAAATAATTGAGGTCCAGCAGCAGACAATCACACAGTAGCGATATTGGCTTGATAAAGAGTTAATGAAAATTTGGCTTCATTTGACCTGTCAGGGAGAGTGTTATCTGTTATAAGTGAAAAGAACTAAAAGAAAAAAAAGTTCCTGTATTTAGTACCTTGATTGCTACAGTTAAATATCAAGCCCCATCTTGTTTCCCCTGTAAATGTGAAGACACACGTCTACCTCCCTGGGAAATTGGAAAGCAAGGGTTTTTAGAAAACCTAGTGTGAAGTTTCTTGGAAAGGATGCCAGGCATAAGGGTGTAATTGTTTTTTGGCATGCTGGTAAATGCCTCTGTACTGCACTTTGCTTTCCTCTGATAGTAGCAGAATACTGTGAAAGATGTTCAAGGCCAAATGAACATTTACAGATGAATTACCACCTGCCATGAGCACAGAAAGAAATACTGATGTTAAATAGAGTCATTTGAGAACTTAAGTCGGGGAAAAGAGTGTGGAACCAACTGAGATCTGATGAGCCCTGCCAAGTTTCAGAAAGCAGGGTTAAACCATCCCGCAGAAAATGGCACAGGTCTAGAATGATGTGGGAATCACATTCTTGTGTCTGTTGAAATCTAGCATCACCTATCTTTATGAAGGAGTGCTGGAAGCTATGAGGGTGACACATTCTGAGATTAACTCTGGAGCAAATATTTCCCAGACAGAAAGGAAAAGGAACAGGCTTAACCATCATAAAAATGAGAAATAGAAAACAGAAGATAAAATATATAAAGTCAAAGGGAGACATAAATCTGTGGATAGGAAGAATCAGTGGGAACAAAGATAATTTTTAGGTGTTTTGGAACATAAAGAGAAGCAAAGTGACAGAGAGATAGAGGCTGATGAAAGTGAGTTCCTAATACCTGCAGGGAGATGGGCATTCTGAATGTTATTCTAAAAGGTGATTGCTGGATGGACAGAACAGAACTAGGACCCATATGCACCTTTTTTTTTTTTTTTTTTTAAAGATTTTATTGGGGAAGGGGAACAGGACTTTATTGGGGAACAGTGTGTACTTCCAGGAATTTTTACCAAGTAAGTTGTTGTCCTTTCAGTCTTAGTTGTGGAGGGCGCAGCTCAGCTCCAGATCCAGTTGCAGTTGCTAGTTTGCGGGGGGCACAAGCCACCATCCCTTGCGGGAGTGGAAACCGGCAACCTTGTGGTTGAGAGGACGCGCTCCAACTAACTGAGCCATCAGGGAGCTCAGCAGCAGCTCAGCTCAAGGTGCCGGTTTTCAATCTTAGTTGCAGGGGGCGCTGCCCACAATCCCCTGTGAGAGTTGAGGAATCGAACTGGCAACCTTGTGGTTGAGAGCCCACTGGCCCATGTGGGAATCGAACTGGCAGCCTTCGGAGTTAGGAGCACAGAGCTCCAACCGCCTGAGCCACTGGGCCGCCCCCCCCATATGCACTTTTGAGATATATATATATATATCTCAATACTCAATGTGCTAAAAAATGTATGCACATTTTAGAAAGGAAACAACTGTATTAAAATTGTAATACTCAATGTACTTATATACCGATAACAAAAGATGAATACTCGTACAAGTCGCAATTACAAGAGGTGCTCAAAGTGGTTACCATCAGAGTAATTTTAATAGTTTTTTTTTCTTAAAATGAGTATACATTTTTTTGGCACCCTCTGTATATATGAAGAGAGGGAGAGAGAGATGGATATCTCTAGTAGGATATAGGAGAAGATAATATTAATAAAATCTAGGAGGAGGCAGAGAAAGAATAAAGAATAGAATAATCACGCCTTGACTGACTCCTTATGTGATCCATCTTCTGAGACTGGTAGGTTGAAAAATGGTGGTCCCTTAACAGATATCCACCTCCTAATCCCTGGAACCTGTGAATGTTACCTTACATGCCCCGCCCCCCAAGTCTTTGCGGATATGATTCAGTATCTTGAGATGAGGAACTTATTCTAAATTATCCTGGATTTGTCCTAAATGAAAACACATACATCCTTTTAAGAGGGAGGCAGAGGGAGATTTGATACACAGAAGAGAAAGAGGCAATGTGACCACAGAAGCAGAGATTAAAATAATGCGGCCACAAGCCAAGAAACACCAGCAGTCAGGAGAAACTGGAAGAAGCCAGGAACGGATCCTCCCCTAGCGCCTGGAGGAAGCTTGGCCCTGCTGACACCTTGATTTCGACTCATTGAAACTGATTTTGGACTTCTTTCCTCCAGAACTGTGAGAAAATAAATTTTTGTTGTTTTCTACCACCCAATTTATATTAATTTTTTACAGTGACAGTAGGAAATTAATACAGAGACCAAACAGAAAATCAGTGGTAGAGAATCATACAACAGGGATATCAACAATTACAAATAAGATGATCCTTTGAATGACGGCTCAAGAGTACAGAACCGAATAGCCTCCCCTCACATTTGCCTCTTTGACATCAGAATAATGTAACCATGTGAGTTTCCCAAAGTAAGAAAGTATATGAGAAAAAGAATTAAACCTTTTCTTTTTTTTTTTAAAACTTATTTATTTTATTATTATTTAAAAAAAAATTTTTATTGGGGCATATTGGGGAACAGTGTGTTTCTCCGGAATCCATCAGCTCTAAGTCGTTGTCCTTCAATCTAGTTGTGGAGGGCGCAGCTCAGCTCCAAGTCCAGTTGCTGTTTTCAGTCTTTAGTTGCAGGGGGCACAGCCCACCATCCCATGCGGTAATTGAACCAACAGCATTGTTCTTGAGAGCTCGTGCTCTAACCAACTGAACCATCCGGCCGCCCCTATTTATTTTTTTTAAGTGTGTTTTTCCAGGACCCATCAGCTCCAAGTCAAGTAGTTGTTTCAATCTAGTTGTGGAGGGCACAGCTCACAGTGACCCCTGTGGGGATCAAACTGGCAACTTTGTTGTTAAGAGTGCCATGCTCTAACCAATTGAGCTAACCAGCCACCCCAAATTAAGTCTTTTCAATAGAATTGATTTTCAGGAAAACCAAGTAAACTCATTGATGAGGGAAAGCTCTTTTTTAATACAGGGAGAAGGAATTATAGAATCAGAAAACCACCAATTTTCTACCCGTAGTAAAAAAATTGAGGCAGAATCATCAATGGTCCACAAGGTCAGCTACTCCCTGGAATCATTGAGGGGCTTTGAAAACTATTGACTCCAACCACTAGAGATTCTTATGGAATTGGCCTGGAATGGGTTCTGGGCATCAAGATACTTAGAATCTCCCAAATGATTACTAATGAGCAGCCCAGGTCACAAATCACTGCTGTCAGATTTTAAAATTTTATATTTTCGAATCACGCAAGGAGAAATGTACCTTACAGTGGAGACATCTGGCTGTCACTACCTCAACTCAGTGATCAAATTTAGCATCCTTGTGCTTAGAACTACCAGACGTATTATGTACTGTTTGATGTGATGTAACATACTCAATGATGACTATAAAATAGAAAATGTCGTCAGCTGTGTAAAATTCCACGTGAAACTTCAAATTATAACTGTGCGAAGTGCTATAAAGGAAAGATACATGATGACAGGAGAGGATCTAATGGGGCCAGACCTGGATGAGGAGTAAGGACCTCGGTGGCACATGCAATAATGAAATCGATACAATAATTCCTCGATTCACCCCCTCTAACTGTATCTTTCAAATTTCATTTCTGCCACATCTTCTGTCTAGTGCAAGGTGGGTTCACAGAGGAGGGCGAAAATCATTTTATAGACCTCATATGAGTGCCGCGCAGCCTCCTCTTCCTTCACTGATTCCTGCCAAGGTCACAGAGCTCCAAAGGAGAGCTGCCTGATCCTTTCAAAGTGCCCCCTGTCCTCTGGAGGGCACTGTGACCAGCATGCTTTCTACTGACCCTCTGCAACTTGCCAGACAGCTCTTGAGTCATCACTGGGGCTGTTTCCTCCTATGGGAAGTGTGGCAGGTGGGGAGGAACACTGGCTTTAGCATCAAGCAGTCCTGTGTTTGAGTTCTTTCTCTGACACTTAGCAGCTCTGTGACCTTAGGTATCATACAAGCTCTCTGAGCCTCGATTTTTCTCATCTGTAAAATGGGAACAATAACAACTACTTTACAGTGTAATTGTGAGGACCGAATAAGATAACGAGTGCAAAATGTTTAGGAAAAGACCTGCTTTAGGTTCTAACTATCTTTCTGTCAAACTGGTGGAAAGAATGACCTGCCAATGTGGTAGTCTGCCTTATGCCCTCAGTACGTATAAAAAGGCTAGTGGTATGCATTTTTATTTGAAACCTTCTCTGTGAGGGCTTCTCCAAGGCCCCAAATCCAAATTGCTCGGACAAGAAGACAGTATCAATGTCTATGCGCAGGATGCATCCTGTGATCTCCACCTCCTCCCTGAGTTCTGTCCCCATGCCAACCAAGCTTGTGAGCCCTCATTCAGATTGAATTTCTACCCACCCTTATATGGCCTCATTGCACATCAAACAGTCATCTGCTGAACACTCACTAGCACTAGAGAAAGTGTAATGGACACAGTGCTTGTACTCACAGAACTTGCATCCATTGGAGGCAACAGATAATTAACTCAAAAGAAATAAATATATAGTCTAATTCCAGATAAGTCCTATGAAGAAAATGAAACAGCAATTAGATAGAGAGAGGGGAAGAGCAGGAAGGGTTCTTTTTTTTTTAGCTAGAATAGTCAGGGAAATTTTTTTGGTTGAGGTGACATTTCAACTGAAGAGTCTAAACAGAGAAGGGAGTCACACAAAGATTGGGGGAGAGAGTCTTCCAGATGGAGGCAACAGCTGGTGAAAAGGCCAAGGTTAGACCCAGTCTGAGAGATCTGAAGGATTGAAAGGCCAGTGTGAATGGAGCCTAATGGTGAGAAATGAGGTCAGAGAAGGAGGCCAGGGTCAGATCACGCAGGGCCATCGTAAGGAGTTGGATTTTATTCTACTGCAATGGAGAGCCATTGGAGGATTTTCAGCCAGAGAACAAATGCCCTGATTCTCACCTTAGAAAGATCACTCTGACTGCTGTGTGAATAATGAACCTGTGGACAATGGTAGAAGCAGGCCGACCAGGAGACAGTTATCAAATAGCCTAGGAGAGATGATGGTGGCTTGGATTGGGGCTATAGCAACAGACATGGTAGGGACTGGTAGTATATGCGATGTGCTTTAGAGTTGAACGTCAGCACTTACTAACAGAAAGTGGGTATAAGGGAAGAAAAATCAAGAATGAACCCCCAGGGTCTCAGCCTTAGCCACTGGTGGCTGGAGGTGCCATTTAATTAGATAGGAAAGACTTTGGGGGAGAGTGGATTTTGGAAAAGAAAAAGGGAATTCTGTTTTGGTCATATGAAGTTGGAAATGTTTATTAGACAACCAATTGGAAATATCAAGTGAATAATAAAAGCACAAGTCTGGAATAGGGAGATCCTGGCTTGAGTCATTAATTTGAGACTCGTTAACCTACTAGATTGGGTAGTATTAACGCCACAGGGGAAGTATACAGATGGAGAGGAGAAAAGGGCCCAAGACAGATACCTGCTGGGGGCACCGCAGCACGTAGTGTGATAAGAGTCACAATTGTGGCCTAGAATCCTCCTGAGCTTCTGGGCTCCTTATCTAACACTACCCCTTCCTGGCCCAGTGCAAAGCCAGAGAATCTTCCTGTGTTTTTCAAATATCCCTGATTTTGCCTTTATTGCAACCCCAGCTGCTCTTACAATCTGTCTCCCTCACTTAATCATATGTGCTCTTGCTTTGTTACTTTATCTCTTTGGTCTTGTTGCCTCACTTAAATTGCTGCCTCCCGGAGGGCAGTGAACACGACTAATAAATCCCTGTATCATCTTTAAAATCTGACAGAGAACTATGAAGTGTTCAGAAATCCATGTTGATTGATAGGATAAGGCTGCTTGGGAAATGCCCCATGAGGCTGTGTTGGCACTGCTGTATTTGTGACCCCCATGTCTCCTGGCACACTCCCTTCAGTGTGCTACCACCAGGCAGGGAGAAACCATTGTCTCCACATTACGGAAGGTTAAATATGCACCAGAAAACCTCCCAGTAAGGCAGGTGGATGAAGCAAAGCACAAAGAAGTAAAATTGCTTTCTCGGTAAACAAATACATACAACATGAACTAAACCCAACTCCATTAGAAGAGAAAAGGTTGTCAGCACCCACTCCAGGAGCTTGACTATAAGAAGATACATTAACTGAATGTGGCAGGCCAATTTGAACTCTAAGTAGAGTTAGTCCCTATTACATTTCTAGAACACTAACATTACTGGAAGGGTGGTGGCAGAGAGTTTTCTCTGTGCTTCTCTTTCCTGCTTGAAAGTTGCAAGTTGCCTGCAGCTTAAAGAGCCTTTGGATCATTAGCTGTGGCCAGAATGCTGACTCCTCATGGCCTTCTCAGAGTCTGTGCAATGTCTGATCAGCAGCACAAAAGACAAAGACGCTCCAAGGAAAGGAGGACAGTGAGGGAGGGAGGAAATGGAAGCGAAGCTGTGCATTGAACCAGGGAACACAAAAGAAACCCTCGGCAGCAGATGTTAGTGAGAAAGAATACGAAAATACTGATGAATGAGAGGGAGTTGAATCCGTCAGAAACAATAAAAAGATAAGATTATTGGAAAAGGACAGAGAAGTACAACACGGATTAGAGAAGAGAGAATGAATTGTAAAAGCAGAAAAAACAGGTGAAGTGTGTATTTGTGGGAAAAGTATATATTAAAACTGAAAAATAATAACTCTTTTTAGGGTATACTTTGGAATACTTTAGAGCCTTTGAAATACTTGGCCAAGAATGATGAATAACAATAGCTTTAATGAAATTAGAGTTAAGACATTATTAATTAACTTTAGTGGTACAGCACTTGGTTGAATTTATTTGGAAAATCAGAAAAATTAAACAATGCATAATTCATATAATTCACAAAAGTCACAGGATGGAATTGTTTTCAGTAACTATAAGTAATATATACTTACTAACATGTATGCTCTTAGGGCAATTGGTTTTCACTGGTATTTCTATTACTAATGAGGCTGAACTACGGACCATGTAGTACCAAAACTAATGTGAGTAACAAAATGCAGAAAGGAAAGAAGAGGTTCATTTCTAAGGTGTTCTGCACTGTAGGAAGACTTTTCTTTCTTTAACTTATCAGTCATATTCACAAAATTCTAGGATATAAAGTTGGAATGCATCCTATGAGCACAATTTGTCCATTCCCTTTGGCTCTAAATGCAAATACTAAGACCTAAAAACGTTGGCAACATTTGACCATGGTCAAAATAGATTTATAAAAGTTAACATGCTTTACTACTATTACTAAGAACTCAGCCAATTTTTAGTGACAGATGAACATCCATGTAGCCATTCTGCCTAGAGTCATCAATCCAGAAGGTAGAAGGGTTTCATGGACCATCCACCCTTGCTCTACCCATCAATCATCTGGGATGGCGGGAGTGGCTAATCCTTTTGATGTTTGTTGGGTGAATCACATCAAGAAGGGTGGGAGAAGATAGGGTCACTGATCACAATCAATTCATTATTTTCTTTCGTTCAAGTATTACTTTAAGTCCTCGCTAGCACAGTGAAATTAAGAAAGGCATCATAAAATACATTATATCTGAAATAATCTGATTAAAAAATGGGCTAAGGGTTTGCATAGACATTTCTCCAGAAAAGACATACAGATAGCCAACAGGTATATGAGAATGGTTCAAGTCCATCAGGGAAATGCAAGTAAAACCTCACATCTGTCTGGATGGCTATTACCAAAAAATGAAAGACAACAAGTGTTGGCAAAGATGTGAAGAAATTAGAACTCTTGCATACTATTGGCAGGAATGCAAAATGGTGCAGCTGCTATGGAAAATAGTATGGAATTGTCTCAAAAAATTAAAATATAACTACCATACGATCCAGCAATCCACATCTGGGCATTTATCCACAAGAACTGAAACCAGGCTTTTGAAGGGATAATAGCACTCCCATGTTCATTGCAGCCTAGTCACAACAGCCAAGATCTGGAAAAAAACCTAAATGTCCATCAACAGATAAACGAATAAAGAAAATGTGGTATACACATACAATGGACTATTATTCAGCCTTAAAAAGCTGGAAATTTTGCAATACAAAACAAAATGGGTCAACTTTGAGGACATTATGTTAAGTGAAATAAACCAGTCACAGAAAGACAAATACTGCATGATCCCAATTATATGAGGTCCCTAAAACAGTCAAATTCACAGAATCGAAGAGTGGCATAGTGGTTGCCAGGGGCTGAAGAGAGAGGGAAATGCGAAATTCCTATTCGATAGTCTGATAGAGGGACCCTTATTGCTAGAGTTATGGAATCCAGAAGTCTTGTTAACTTCTGTACTAATTTACTACCCAAGTACGAACATTGCTTAGAGTCGTCACTAACGAGCAACCAAACTTAAGTTTCTTTGTCCTGTCAAAGCTTTGCAAATTTATTGTTTCTTTTTCTAAAAAGTATAAAAAGCTGGCTGGTTTGTCATTTCTCTGAGCATAATTTATGATCTCCTGTGTGTTTTTTTCTCCTGTTAACCTGGTCTTGTGTCAATTTTATTATTGGTCCAGCCACGAAAGCTCAAAACCCCGACAACCTATAGTCAACAATATTGTACTGTACACTTGAAAATTAGTTTAGAGGGTATCTTATGTTAAGTATTCTTACCACAATAAAATACAAAAAAAAAAGAGCAAAGATTAGTGTATTGCTACAAACTTTAAAATTAATTCTACTTTTAAAAAAAATCAAGAGGTCCAAATATATTTTATAAATAAAGAGAAAGCTTATTTAAGAACTGCAAAAAAAATATTAGATCTGACATTTAGCATGGTTAGCTACAAAGTATCTGCCCATCCTCTGACATGAATAAGCTAAGTGACTTGTTCAGTGGTCACTTTTAGACCCCATGGTACACCGATCTATTCACTGGTTTCTAGGCCCCTGGGAACTCTTTTTAGGTGTTAGTGTCAGGTCAAGTGTAGACTCTGGTAAGGTCACCCTAAAACACGGAGAAAATTGGCCATGACTTTGGACTTATTTAGGAAGCCCTGAGTCCCTGGGGAGGAAGTTGGTAATGGGTCTCGTGAGTGACTCATAATCTCTGGAACCAAGTGGCTCCCTCAGTAGTTCTGGGCTGGGTTTTGGCTGAGAGCCATGAAACACCCTAGAGGGGTACTACATACAGCAAATGTGGGGTTTCTGAGAAACTCCTCAACAATGTTTCCCATTACCATGGCAATTTGCTAGGGGAAATATTTTTGGTAGGAAAACTTACATATTCCCTTCTCAGAATATGGGAAGCAGAGTATCTGTGATAGAGAAAATAATATGAGTAAATGCAAGATCCAATAGAATAGACCCAATAGAAGGTCTGTTGCATCTCTCCATCTTTTAGTCAGAGATGGACACAATGACACTACAAAAAGGTTAAGGGATTTGCTCAAGGTTGCCACCAATTAGAGATAAGGCATCACAAAACTGCATTCTTTATGTCCAACCAGAAATATTTCATGTCCTCACAGGACCAAAATGGACCAATAAGATGATGACCCTAAACTCAACCTTTGACCCTTGGCAGGTGGCCACTCTATATTGCACTTTACTTACAACTTATCTTTTCACTTTTGGCTTCTGCTCCTGCTCCCAGGGCAGTAGGCAGTGAATGAGCTGCTCCCTGTAGAGAATGACCAGCAAACCTTTTCATCAGAGCACAGGGAAGCTGTGTTTGAAATGACTCTACACTTGTCTTAATAGGCGTGACCCTTACTCCTGGGACACATTTTTCACTGTCATGTCTGCCTTGTAGCCTGAATCAAGACAGTGATTCATTTGACTTTTTCACATTCTCTCTTTCATTACTAGAAGAACCCTGAGGTCATTTATAGTTTGGACCTTGCCCCTCTCATCCTTTATTTATAAAAAGCATGAACACTCTCCCTGTTCATAGGGAGGCCTGGTTCTCTTTCACCCCATTTCCTTTTGTTCACAATGTCAGTATTTTTGTTTTCTCTTCTCACATAGATTATTTTTACATATCTGATGAAAAGGAAGCTTAAAGAAGACCTTTAAGGGCTCTTGTCACTCTATAGCTTGTTAAATCCCGTGTAACCTTGTCCTTTGCCTACCTACCTCTCAAGTGTTTTTCTCTGGTGAGTACAATTACAGGGAGTGGGTTTTGGCTTAGTATAAAGACAGCCAGTGGCAGTTATAGGTGCCTATAAATAAATGAGCTGTGTCCAGAAGCAGTGAGCTTCCTGGTCTTTGAGGTATATAGTCTATGCATTAGTCAATGGCCATGTGTCAGAGGATTCATGCATCAGATTAGGAGTGGATCATTGCGGCAAACATTTGAGTTTTCTTTTCGTTTTTCTTTTTTTTTAATGCTAGGAGTAAGGAAAGTAGAGACAAGTAAGACAGTCTAACAGGGTTAGATTAGAAGAATCCTCAGGTTCCTTTGAACCTTATACTCTATCTAGATGTATATACTGGGACCTCTAAGAAAAGCCTTAGTTGCAGCTTGTTTCTTAGAGTTATTGACCTGAAGTGATCTTTAAAGATCATTTTTGTTGAGCCTACTTTTTCTGATAGAAGCCTAAAATTAGGCTCCAAAAGGCAAAGTCCCCCCCGCTCCCCCAAGATCCCTGTGAAAGGAAAAGAAATTTGGGTTTCTTCTCAGCTGGAATCTCTTTGTGCTATTTTAGGTACAAAAGACTCTCAATTACTTTCTCCTACATTGGGACTTTTCCAGTTTAGCACATGACCTCTTCTTAATTGTGGTGTGATCATACATTTGTCATTCAAACCGAGGCATTTTCCAGCTCCAGCCTGTGCCCTAGGCCTCGCCACAGTTCCTCTTTGTGTCATGTGTTCAACAACGGAAAGAAAATCTTAAACCTTACCTTCCTCTAGAACAGGGAGGGATGGGAAGGGTGCTCTCACGAGCGTGTAGTTTAAGATGCGTGTGGTGTTAAAGACCTTAGTCCAGTTGCTATGCGATAGAGCTTTAGAATAGAAGAAAAACATCTGGTGGTGTCGGTTTTACCTTTCCATTAAAAAATTATTTGTTTTGAAATGATTTCATAGTTAAACGGAAAACTTGCAAGTCAAGTACAAAGAACTCTAAGATCCCCCTGACCCAGATTCCTCAGCTGTTAATATTTCACTGCCCTGGCCCCATCTCTTTTGTCGCTTTGTGTCTCCCTCAGTTGTGTGATTTGGAAAGAGGAGAGGAAAGTCCGTTCTTCTTATTAAAACCATGTACCGGCAGGAAAACTTGGGAAAGGACCAAATAAGAAAGGCAAGAAATTGGAGAACAGAAGTATTTTTGTAGGCAACCTCCATATTCTGGGCACTGTGCTACCTGCATTGTGAACATGCTCTCTTTAAATCTTTGGAAGAATCCACTGAAGTGGGTAGTATTCCACCTCACAGATGAGGAAATGGGTTCAGAAATTATAAGCAACATGGCCAAGGTCACATGGCAAGGACATTGGCTGTGCCTCAGTGTCTCATTTTAAAGCTTCTCTTTCCATCATAGCACACCTTGTCACTGAAGGCGTATTCAAGGGGGAATAAAAAGACCCAGCTCTGCCCCTAAAGCTGTGTGATCTTGGGCAAACCACTTCACTTCATAGGAATTCAGCTTTCTCAACTATAAAATAAGGGAAGTTAGACTAAATTAATCTGAAGATTCCTTCCAGCTCTAAACTCTGGATAATTTAATAAATGTATTATTTCTCTGGCTCGCTGACAAAAGTTAGTTGAACATGTTATTGTTCAGTATAGGAATAGAAGAAATTGGACAGAACATATTTAATTTAGTAGCAAATAGTTATTTCCTCCTATCTGTTGGGTTGTCTGTTTGGTAGCCCTTTAAAAGTTTCTATGGGTCCTTTTTCTCCTATGCTAGTCATTGTGATTGGAGCTTCCGGTATTGGGATAATTCTGAAGGATAGTGTTTGAGAGTGCCTCTGCGGGATAAATTGAATGACTCTACTTTTGTTCATGGGCTTGGTTTTGAACTCGCCTTTGGTGGCCCAGAAGTCACCCTGTTCATGTACAAGTTTCCTTAGATAGTCCATTCCATCTTTAGATATTTATAAATATTTAAAAAAAAAAAAAACCTTCCTAAATATTTGACTGCCCTTCAGAAACTGGAGTGTGAGTACCAACAGAATTATGCAATGGTGCTCCAAGAGGCCCACAAACAAGCCATAATATAAATACAGGATAGCTCCCAATGTTTCAAATTAGGTTGTTAGTAAATAAAAAATATTGTTTTTTAAAATCTTAAACACTGATGTCTTATGCAGCAGAATGAAAAGTCCCATAAAGTTTTAATGTAAAACTTGAGACCCCACAACAATCTTACCATTGCTATGGATCCTTCTGTCTTGCTCCATGGAATTTGGAGTAAGCATTCTCTTTGTTCTGTCAGTAAGGGTACTAGGACATGAAAATCTGAGATGCAGGCATATTTAAGGAGTATAACATAGTGCCTCGTATGTGGTATTTGCTCAAAAATATAGCTATTATTGTTACTATTGTTATATCAAGCTCAATTCTCTTTTTATATAATTTCCTAACCCAGCTTTAACTTTTTCCTTGTTATTTTGTTTCTCTACAATAGGAATTCTTTCAACATTTGACCCCCAGTGAAGGCAGACCAAAGCACCTGTCATTTATTCTGAATTTATCTCTTGGTTCTGAACCCCATTGGTTTCAAGTCTAACTCTTGGGAAGACAGTGACTCTAAAGTAATCAACATGAGACAAATATGTGATGGCGGCTAACTGATTGCTCCTGAGGCCTTTTACTCCTGACTAAATGTTGCTACTTCCTTTAACATGTTTTTGTATGATTTTTATCATGTGGTTTTTATCAGGATTGTTCTCACACCATCTTGGTCCTCCCTCAAAAGATACTCTGATTTATCTATATTTCTCTCAAAGAACTGATCCAATAGCACTTCTCCTTGTTCATTTGTGTGCCCTCCACTGAAAGCTGATTAGCGTCAAGAAGGGCTTATAGAAGTCATGTCCGTCCTACTGAATTTGGTCACTAGTACTAATTGAGAAGTGTGACATGAGCTATCAAACAGTGAAAGTCATTTCGCTGTTCAGTGTTCATTTCCTCCTTCTCTTTCTCCCTCCCTCTCTCCCTCCCTCCCTTCATCATTTCTTTTTAAAGAAACCTGATTTTTTTTTTTGGAATGATCTCTTCCCCAGTGGATATTGTCTGTTGGGATTGTAATCAGGGGTTCTGTTTATTCCTCCCCAAAGACTGGGTAATGATGCAAGCTAGACCAATCTGCTGTTTTTTTACCTGACATTTGAATCTCGAACAGAAGGACAATGATGCTGAAAGCAGTGGGATTTCCATCCTACCCTAGCAAGCCTCCTTGATCGTACTGTTCTCAGTATGTAGTCTCACTGTTGCAGTTCCTGCTTTCTTCCCTTCCATTCTTTCTGTGAATCTCACATCTTCCTACTACATACCTTTGGCTTAAGTTATCTAGAGTTGCTATCTACTGCTTACAATGAAAGAACCCTAACTAATACTACTATTGTCCATGGTGGTATGCCTATCTAGTATATAAATACTTTCCCTAAAGGTTTCTTTAATACTTATTCAACAATTTAGAAAGTATAAATAATCTCCTGCCTCTTAATTTTTACCATAAAAATTATCTGTTTATCTCCATTTTCAGGAAGCTGACTATGTGGCAGAGAAACCTGAATGTGTCCCCATTCTCCCTCTCCTTCCTACAATATGATTCTATAATTTTTATCAGAAAGTTAATTAATAAAGCATCTAGTTTTGACCAAACATAAAAGATTAGTGGTCTTTTGAAAAGGCAAAATGTCTGCCCTTTCCACGGGAAGAAGTCAGCTCAGTTGTGTGGGGCACAAAGCATTGTATTCTCTTCCAGGTAAAACTGGGGGAGTAGGAAACAGCTGCCAAAATGTCAGTACTCTGCAATTAGCTCAGATTTTATCCACTTACTGGTGTTGAAATAACAAAAGAAAAGTAGGCATCCAGCCTCAGGTGAAAATCAGTTCTTGAATGAAGATGAAAGAAAGATGAAAGTTTTGTCAACAAGGCAGCATGGCAACATGAGGCCAGTGCTTCAGCGCTGCAGTGAGGCGGTGAGGCAGATCAGCGTCCCACTTGTACTTGACACACATCTAGCCAGACAACTTTGACTACTAAAGTTTCATACTCCTTCTTTACTGGTGAGATCTCAGTCAGATATTTGCCTGGGGAGACCAGATATTTCCTCTGGGAAGCAGATGCTGAGAGGGAGTTAGTAGTGCAAGAAGTTTATTGGGGATAACATCTGTGAAAGCAGAAAGGGAAAGGAAGCAGGATTAAGCAGGGAGAGCCTCAGGCCACTGTGCAGATGTGACGGTTTCCTCCAACCTAACAGGGAGCTCCAGGGCAAAGACTGCCTAGGAGAGGAGTCCTCCTGCTTTGGGCAGGAGCATCAGGCCCTAGTACCCTCATCATGTGGTTGTTGGCGGAACCCTGCCTAGGAAGAGCATGGCTTTGGGTCAAAATCTGTGGATCCAGAAATAGTTGTAACCTGCAGTTACAACTGAATGGAGATCTGAGAGGCATATTTCTGTGACTGTCACACTGTCCCTCTAAATTGAGTCCCAGGTTCATTCAGTGGTGCACGGAGTCTGGAGCCAGACAGTCTAGGTTTGAATCCCAGTGACAACTCTTGCTCCCGTGTGACCTTACAAAAAACTTTTAAAGCTCTCTTTGCCTCATACTCCTCATCTTTAAATTGGAGATAAAATCAGTAATAACCTTATGGGATTATTGTAAAGCACTTAGAAAAATGCTGGGCACAGTAAATATTGTATATAATTATGTAAGTGTAAAATGCTTCCACAGTGTATATTTGCTATGATTTAGTTATTCATTGAATGTCAACAATATGCCAATCCTTATTGACCTATCTTGTAGAAGCATTCAAATTACCTCTTCTGAATTAGCTCAGTTGTCTGTGAAGCAATGCTTACAACTTACCTTTTATGGAAGTCCATCTGAGAGACTCGGGAGACACTACCTAATGCCCTGATTACTAATCAGTGGCAGTGCTGTGACCAAGGACTTAGCATATGTCCTATATGCAGACTTCATTGTTTCTGGTTTTCACTTTTTTTTTGAAGATTGTTTGATTTTATTTCAATTTTATTTGTTTTTCCTTAAAAGGCAAACTGCAGTGCAACAGTATTTCAGCTTTAAACGTCAAGCTTCCATTTCTGTGTGTTGTGGTGGAACACGGCACACACTTTCCAAACTGTCACACCAGTTTGAGTAAACAGGACCACAGGCTACACTTTTGGAAACTATAGAGAAAGAACTTCCTTAAATAAAAGTTCCCTAAGTACTGTCAGGGAGATCATTTTATTTTTTAATCAAACTATGATATAGTAGTTAGAGGGCCCAGTGACACAAAGTGCTTTAAAGTATCAATTAATTTAATCCTTGAAACTATGATGTAAGTACTTGATTTAAGTATTACCAATACTCCTATTTTATAGCTTTGACAACTGAGGTCCCGTGAAGTCAAATGACTTGCCCAAGGAGAGAGGCTAATGAGAGGCAGAGTTCAACTTTGAACACAGGTAGAGTTTATGTTTCCAGGGTTTGTTTCCAGGGTTCTTCTTGAAAGAATCCCCAGATATCCTGCCCCCCAGTAAGTGCTCATCTTAAAATCTATTATTTGCTTCTGGCACCTGATTGTGAGGACTCTTTGGAGCATAAATCTCTGAAAGGAAGGTCCTAATTTACTTTAAAGCTGATCACTTATCTATCTTGCTTTCGAGGAGAGCTCCAAAATTGTTTGGTTTTGAGTTTATATTACTTTGGGACTTTTAATTTGGAACCCACCTCCATTGGAGCCCACCTGAACTGTTAGTGGATCCTTGGATCCCATTTACCAGTCTCCTGGCAAAACTCTTTGGACCACTTCCCAAGCCTAGAGGGCAGTGAAGATGATGCCAGCTGACGAGGCTGACCTATCTTCCAAAACCTTTGGAAGGTTTTGGACTTAGAAACATAACTTTGCCTTGGTTTTATTATTACTTTCAATTGTGTGTTTATAACAACATTTTTTTCTAGCTATAACTCCTAATTTTTGGTGTGTGCATTTGTGTATGTGTATGTGTTTTTTTTTTTTTTGTGTGTGTGTGTTTCACCTCTCATAACCAAATGGAATAATCTGGCACATGGCAATATAGCAGAAAAGTATTAGATTTTCAAGTCAGGCTATCACGATTTATAGCAGATTTTTAGAAAGCAAGACCCTCTTCTTGAAAGAAGGAAGATGTGTAGAAATCCCTACAAAGAGAGAAGACCTGAGAGTTAGATAATCTGAATTCTAACCCTAACTTTTCCATAAATTTATTGTAGGAGCTTGGGCAAGAAAATGTTTAGTTTCTCTGGGTCTTAGCTCGTTCATCAGTGACTTCTATGATAATTTCAACCTCAGTAATCTGTAGAATTTTGAGGAAAGGGTAATGGTATAGTATTCTGGAAGTGAAAAAATAAAACAGTATTTTGTTGATTCATTTTCCCCCTACTGATTGTAAAGCTGTATTTGTGCTATTGTCTAATCAGTGTGAGAGAAATTATCCTGTCACACCACTTGCAGTGAGAAATAAAGTAGATGGTAAATCACTGAATAAATTTTATAGAAACGATTGTAATAATATTATTTGCAATAACCTTCTTAATTCCGTTCTGGAGCTAGTTTAGACAGCTGAAGTCGGGCCAGGAGTGTATTATGTTGATCTAAGCATCTGTATTTGATAATCTTTTATAACAGAGATCTGGTAGCCATGGTGAGAGTGGCTTATTTTATTCATCAAACTTTTCTCTTTCTTCCCATGTCTTCTCTTCTCCCACTGTTTTTTGTGTTACTCACCAACAGAGTAGATCTATCCATAAACAAAGTTTTCTGTTTCTCATTTTAAAAATAAATGAAGGCAGGGCAAAATGAAAAAGAATATTATTGTGAATTTTATAAACACCATCGCAGAGAGCAATTAAGGGCTTACTTTAATGGCATAACATTTAATTAATTAAATAATTCTTGCAGGCAACCGATATTTCTTGGGCACCTACTATACGAGTACGCCGAGACACTACGGCAGGGACCAGGGAGACAGTGGTGAGTGAAAATACATCTTACATGGGGAGTCAAACAGTAAGAAAATAATTTCACAAGGATTTACACTGTGGCACATATTATAAAGGAAGAGCACAGGCAGTTCTGAGAATGTGTGCCTTCATCTGGGCAAGAGGTCAGGAACATTTTTCTGAGGAACTGACTTTAAGCTCAAAGATTAAACAAAAGTACAGTCTATTCTGCCACTGTGACACATAGTATTTCCGTAAGTCAAATTGGCTCATGCTTGTTTGTAAATTGGAGAACAGTGTTAGTATAAAGTGAAAGTCATATTCCTTGATGGTGTAGCTTTTCCCCAGCATATTAACTACAACCAAGTATTGCAGTTAAAGGCAAAATTCGCTCACAGGGCCGAACACAGAAAAAGGGAGGGAGAAGACAGGACCGTGCACGTCACCGATTCACCTTGTTATTCCTCCCCCAGTTTGAAGCTAAGCTTTATCTTAGAAGTACTTATAGTGTGGGTCGTTTTATCTTTCAGCATTTGCCCTTCTCTCTCTATAAATTGGAAACCCCAATTCCTCTTCAACTTGTTTCATCATAAAAACTTCACCTTTTGGGGAGATTCCCATATTTATGATAGCATTTCTTTATTGATTAGGAATATAATGCCTTTTTAATGGGACTAGTATTTTCCTTTGGGATTATTATGTTTTTGTTGCTCAGATCAGAACATTGTATAGATTTTGAGTTGTTTTTCCCAAATTTAATTTTCCTTTAAGGCTTTATAAGAGAATTTTCAGGTACTGTAAGGGCAGAAACACCTTTATTTGAAAGCAAACTCTCAATTGAAAAGTATATGCAACAACTATAACTTTTTAAATGAAACTCTTTTTCAAAGAGTTTCAAAGTGTAGGTGTGTTAAATCTCAGCTTTAGTTTAGTCAACACTTAAGAAGTATATAGCTTTTATTTTACCTTTCTAAGTAATTTAGACATAGGGAAGTTATTTGACTTATTTAAGGTGACAAACTAATTTCAATTGAATACTCTTCTCATGATGGCATATTGCCTTTGATTTGTAAATTGTTTTTACTTACCACTCACACATTCTCTCAGACACCTAATAGTCAACTGATAAGGCTAAAGTATTTTAAAAATAAATTTTATTGAAGTATACTTTGCATGCAATATGAGACACATAAGTTTATAGTAGGATGACCTTTGACAAATGCAGTCACCATCTCAAAAGGTTCCCTCATGCTTCTTTCCCACCCCACCCCACCCCACAGTGCTCCCCACCCCACTCTCAAGGAACCATTGACCTACTCTTTGTTTGTTTGTTTGTTTTTCATCTCAGTTTTTATTCTAGCTGACACAGTTGATTTTTTTTTATTAGTTTCAGGTGTACAAAACAATGTACTAGTTAGACATTTACACCCCTCATAAAGTGATAACTGCTCTCCCCCAATCTACTGCCCCTCTGACGTCATATATAGCTGTTACAATTCCATTGACTATTCCCTATGCTGTACTCCACATCTTATGAAAATATATATATGTATATATATATATACACATAAAATTATAGTTGACATTCATTATTATTCAGCTTCAGTTGTACAGCTGTACAGCGCAGTGGTCAGGCATCTACACCGTCCCTGAAGTGGTCTCCCTAGTATGACAAGTGCTCATTTGATACCTTACAAAATCTTGACAACATTATTAATTATATTCCCCAAACTCTCTTTCACCTCCTTTTGATTACTATAGATTAGACTTGTCTTCTCTAGAGTTTCGTGTTAAGCAGTTCTTAAGCAATAGCATTTGCTGCAGGGCTAGTCTAGATGACTAGTCCTCCCTAGACTTGGTCAGTAAGGAGACATGAACCCAAATGGATTTGGACTCGCAGCACAGTAGGTAGCATGAGCTTTGTGTTTGCCCTGATTCTCCTTGGCCCCAAGACCTATGGTGTGATGTGGTGGAAGGCCCAGGTGAACACTTCTCTATGCAGTGGATCTGTATCACCAGCAAGGAACGTAAAGCCCAGGAACCCCCAAATATTATAAAGGGATTGCTAACAAACCTGTTCATCCTCCCTTGTGGAGACAGACATTATCCTTAGTCTCCTGGTCAGGAAACAAATCTGCTTACTGACTGGAAGGTTATTTTTATAACTCTAGGATATCTCTAGGGAGAAGAGAAAACTTTAATTTTATTACCCTAGAATGTAAGCAAATCTAATCCTTGCGATGGAGCAGCATTACAAACATCCTTAAACAAAGCTGTCAATGACCTCTGCTCAGAAAATGTGCAGAAATGCCAGAATTATCTCCCAATATCATATAAAGGTAATCACATAGTATGTGTTTTTCTGAGTATAATCTATTTAGCTTTACATAATGTTTTCAAAATTCATCATTCTGGTGCTGACTAGATTTCCATTGTACGGTTAGGCCACAATTTATTTATCTATTTACCTGGTAATGGACACTTGGATTATCTGCATTGTGGCTATTAAAGATAAAGCCACTATGAACATTCACATGTAGATCTTCATATGGACATATGCTTTCATTTCTCTGAGGGCATCTAGAAGTGACAAGTGTATGTTTACCAAGGAATGGTAAGTATATGGTAGATACACATTTAAATTTTTAAGAAACTGTCAAGCTCTTTTCCAAAATAGCTGTGCCTTATTACATTCTCACTAGCAGTGTGTGACAGTTCCAGCTGCTTCACATCCTCACCAACATTTTGTATAGTTAGTCTTTTTTAACTTAAGACATTAGAGATTTGTCTAGTTCTCCTTTAAATTCTGTAGATTTTTACTTCATTTTTTTTATTGGGGAAGGGGAACAGGACTTTTATTAGGGAATAGTGTGAACTTCCAGGACTTTTTTCCAACTCAAGTTGCTGTCCTTTCGATCTTAGTTGTGGAGGGTGCCGTTCAGCTTCAAGTTGTTGTCCTTTCAGTCTTAGTTGTGGAGGGCGCAGCTCAGCTCAGGTCCAGTTGCCATTGCTAGTTGCAGGGGGCACAGCCCACCATCCCTTGTGGGACTCAAGGAATCGAACTGGCAACCTTGTGGTTGAGAGGACGTGCTCCAACCAACTGAGCCATCTGGGAGGCAGCTCAGCTCAATGTGCCATTTTCAATCTTAGTTGCAGGGGGCAGAGCCCACCATCCCTTGCGGGAGTCAAACCAGCAACCTTGTGGTTGAGAGCCCACTGGCCCATGTGGGAATCGAACCGGCAGCCTTCGGAGTTAGGAGCACAGAGCTCCAACTGCCTGAGCCACCGGGACAGCCCTACTTCATCTGTTTTGTCAATTATCTTTTATATAAATTTAAAATCGACAAAAAATATATTCTACATTTACCTACATATTTATAATTTCCAGCACTCTTCATTGCTTTGGGTAGACTCAAGTTCTCATTTGGTATAATTTTCCTTAAGGCAGAAGCACTTATTTTAATATTTCCTGTAGTTCAGTTTCACTGGTAGCACTTCTCTCAGTTTTTTTTGATGAATTCTTTATTTTGTCTTTATCTTTGAAAGATTTTATATATATATATATACACACACACACACACATATGTGTGTATTATATATATATATATATATATATATATATTTATTTCTTTTTTTTAATTGAAGTTGATTGGGGTGACAATAGTTAGTAAAGTTACATAGGTTTCAGGTGTACAATTCTGTAATACATCATCTATGTATCACATTGTGTGCTCATCCCCCAGAGTCAGTTCTCCTTCCATCACCATATATTTGACCCCATTTACCCTCATCTCCCCCCACTCCCCTTCCCTTCTGGTAACCACTAAACTATTGTTTATGTCTATGAGTTTTTGTTTCTTTTATGAGTTTGTTGTTTTCAATTTTATATTCCACATGTCAGTGAATTTGCGACAACATGGATGGATCTTGAGATTATTATGCTAAGCAAAATAAGTCAGACAGAAAAAGTCGAGAAACATGATTTCACTGATATGTGAAAGATATTTTTGCCACATAGATACCAGGTTGACAGTTTGGGGAATATAATCAACAATGTTGTAAAGATTTTGTAAGGTATCCGATGGACACTTGTCTTATTAGGGAGACCACTTCATGGACGGTGTAGATGCTTGACTACTGCAGTGTACCCCTAGAGCTGAAGCCGAATAATAATAAATGTCAACTATAATTATATATATATATATACTTATGTATATATATATACATATATATTATATGGTCACAGGATGTGGAGTACAGCATAGGGAATAGTCAGTGGAATTGTAACAGCTATATATGATATCAGAGGGGTATTAGATTGGGTTACCACTTTGTGAGGGGTATAAATGTCTAGCTATTACATTGTTTTGTACACCTGAAACTAATAAAAAAATACCACATTGACAGTTTTTTCCCCAAGCACTTAAAAAATGATGTTCTATTCTCATGGCAGCCAGCCTCCAAGATGGCCATCAATGATCCTCACCTCCTGGTATTCGTATGTCTGTGTAGTCTTGTCCTACACTGAATCAGTACTAACCCATATGATCAATAGAATATGATTGAAGTTACATTATGTTACTTCTAAGACTGTTATGTAGTCATTGCATCTTGTCCCTTGGTCTCTTGGAACCATCCCCCCCCCCCCCCCCCCCCCCCCCCCCCCCCCTCAAAACTTGTGGAACACTCACCATGCCATGAGGATACTCAAGCAGTCTCACAAGTGCTCCACTTGGAGAGAAACAAACTTGTCAGCATCAACTTATCAGAAATGAGAGTGATACACCTTGATTTTCATGAGACACCTAATTGGAGCTGCCTAAATGAGCTAATCTCAAATTTCTGACACACAAAATTGTGAGAAATAAAAGTTATTATTGGACTTTAAAGTTACTAGTTTTGGGGTGATTTATATACTGCAGTAGATAGCAACTGCAATTTTCTCTTGGCTTGCATGGTTTTTGATGAAAAGGGTGCAGCCATTCTTAACTTTGTTCCACTCTATGTAATGTGCCTCTTCTTCTCCTCCTCCTTCTTTTTCTCCTTCTCCTTCTTCTTTTTTGTTAGTTTCAGGTGTATAAAACAACATAATAGTTAGACATTTACACCCCTCACAAAGTGATAGCTCCCCTAATCTACTACCTCTCTGACATCGTATATAGCTGTTACAATTGCGTTGACTATATACCCTGTGCTGTACTCCATATCCTGTCACTATATATACACAGTCTGTGAAGTGATCCCCCTCATAAGTCCAGTACTCATATGGCACCCTACATAATCTTTACAACATTGTTGATTATATTCCCCATACTGTATTTCAGATCCTCATGCCTATAATGTGACCACCAATTTGTACTTTCTAATCCCTTTACTTTCTCCCCCATTCCCTAACCCCCCTCCCATCTAGCAACCATCAGTTTTTTCTCTATATCTCTGAGTCTATTTCTGTTTTGTTTGCTCGTATTGTTCTGTTCTTTAGATTCCGCATATAAGTGAGATCATATGGTATTTGTCTTTCTCCGTCTGATTTATTTCACTTATCATAATATTCTCTAGGTCCATGTCACGCGGTGCTGGCATGCGGGTTCTCTGGTCCCGCTCCCCACATAAGAACGCAGGACATGGTGAGGCCAAAAAGGAATACCCACGGAGCCATAGATAGGGGAGTCATACTACCATATTTTCACTGGTTGCTGGGTTGGAGACACAGGAAGCAGGAGCCACTATCCACAACCTGCCGTCCACTTCTCTCTGCCAACCCACCTTACTTGCTAGCTGCAATCCGCTGTGCTAACTGCAATCCACTCTTGCTAGCTCAGCCACCATCTTCTTGCTAGCCTCCATTTTCTGCTAACTTAGCCACAGCAGTTATATTAGTGGCCAATGGCTCACTGGTTACAGCTGATGGCCAACTAGCCACAGCTGATGGCCTTTTACTACCTGAGACAGCACCTTTCCACGTGAGGCTGAGAGCCTGGAAACTGCACTCCTGGTTTTGTCCCCACAGTCCATCCACGTTGTTGCAGATGGTTAAGATTTCATTTTTTTTTTTTTTTAATGACTGAATGTGCCTGTTGTTCTTTGGATGCCTTTAGGATTTTCTTTTTGTAATTGGTTTTTAGTAATTTGATTATGTTGTGCCTCAGTATTTTCTGTGTGTGTGTGTGTGTGTGTGTGTGTGTGTGTGTGTGTGTGTATTGATCCTTCTTGGCACTTGTTGAAATTCTTGGATATACATTTATAATTTTCAAAAAATTTGGAAAATATTTGCCCACTATTTCTTCAAACATATATGTTAGACCATTTGATATTTTCCCTCAGGTCACGCAAGGTCTGTCCTCCCACCCCCTAGTCTTTTTTCTTTGTTTAATTTCACTTTGGATAAATTTTTGCTACATCATCAAGTTTACTAATTTTTCCTTCAGCAACGTCTAATCTGATGTTAATCCTATCCAACAGAATTTTCATTTTAAGTATTTTATTTTTTAATCTCTAGAAGTTCCATTTCATTTTTCCTTTTCATATCATTCATTTCTCTCCTCTTATGTTCATCTTTTCCTATAGATCCTTAAGCATATTGAAAATGTTTATACTATTTCAGTATTCTTGCATGCTAATTCCATCATCTCTGTTATTTCTGAGTATGTTTATAATATTAACTTATTTTCTCTTCATTGAGAATCACATTTTTCTGCTCCTTATGGTTATTCTAGTAATTTTTTGGATGATGAACATAGTGAATTTTATATTGTTGAGTGCTGGATGTCACTGTACTTTTTAAAAGAGTGTTGTATTTTGTTCTTGCATGCAATTAAGTTATATGTAGGTTGGATCAAAGCTTGTTTTTAAACTCTTTAATGGTAAACATCTAGAGTAGCTTTTTTTCCGTGGTTAGTTTTGTCCCACTACAGTGTGAAGTCTCTCGGATCTTGATTGAATGCCCTGTGTATTCATAAGCCATATCTTTACTTTGGTTGTCGGGAACTTGAAAGATCCCCACTTCTCTGTAAACTCTGGACTTGTCCTGTTTTATAGCTGCCTGGTAATTACTGTTTCCCCAGAAGTTAATTTTCTCCTGGCCTTGTGCAGTTTCATCCTATACACATGTAGATTGGTACTCAGTTCACAATTCAGGCAGACCCCTAAGCAGATTTCTAGGCTCTTTCTCTGTGTATCTCCCTCTTCTCTTGCACTCTGCCCTAGAAACTCCAGCTATCTCAAATCCCCAAACTCCAATATATCTCCTCAATCCAACAATACTTCTCGGCCCTGCTTGGACTCCCCCTCCCTGTGCTGTCATTTAGAAATCGTCTCTAGGCTAAAAGCTGAGGTAACTGTAGGGCTCATCTCATTTTTTTTCTCTTCTCTAAGAGACCATAGTGCTGTGCTACCTCTTGTTCAATATCTGAAACTATTGTCATTTTTGTGTCCACTTTTCTAGTTGTTTATGGTGGGAATAGAGCCTGTTACTATCTCATGACCCGAAGTGTAAGTTCCAACCAAAATCTTCTTATTAAGGAAAGCTTAAGAACACAACATCATTTTTTTCTTCATAGTATTTGTACCCTCCCATGCCAACACGTAAATTTCATCATTTCAATTATTACATTTGCAAGTTTTCTGGAAAAGCCTATTTATCATGGACCCCTCAAAGACATCACTTTTCTGATGTAGAATAAGACCAACCAGACAAAACTGAAACTGATGAGCACTGCCTGTTTTATGGTCAGGCCGCCCACCATACTTGTAGGCTTTGAGTCTTATTTCTAGAGTTCATCTCAGAAGACAGGAAGGCCAGACTCTCTAGTTTGTGACAAAGTTTTTGGTTTTAGAGTATACTCTCAGGTTCTACTCATACATTGATTCCAGCGTTACTATCTATCTTCTTAAGAAAAGTTCCCATACTTTTATGTTTACTGTACTCACATGCTGTTTCAGTTTGCTTTTGCCCCAGCAGAGTGACAATGTTGTGTATTCCTCAGTGTTTTTACACTAGGAAAAGAAAAGCCTTGGCAGTAACCTGGAGATAGTTTCTAGTTTCGATGCAATCCTTTTGAGAGTGGAAAGGACTGTTTTCCTAATAATAATAGGAATAGTAATTAATGATACCCAGGAATGTAACATAAGATATAACTTAGTAGGAACACGAATAATAAATAGAAATTATAATCAAAGATGTCCACTGAATGAATGTACTTACTAACCAATAAATCTTATTATTGATATTCAATGGAGTATAAAGGATGATAAAATGATCGTTGCTACAAGATGTGCCTCTTTTCTGTCTCTAAATCTCCCTTCATGAGCCTAGGAGGGTACCTTCTTGTTGCATCCACTCTACTGTCTAACAAGATGTGTTAGTGGTTGGCTTGTTGAGCACCTCAATGTGTGCATTTCCAACTTGTTTTAGGATCATTCCTCCCTCATTTCTAGCTGGTAAAAAATTAAAGCATGGTAGCTTTTCCCAAACATAATAAGGGATAACGCAATTGAATAAACCTGTCAATTTTGATTTGTTATTTCTTCATTAGCTTAGGATTTTCCCCCCTTTCTTTTTGTAGTTTTACACTACATAGTTTCAGAGGAAAAAAAAATCCCAGAAGATTAAATCACTCATAAAGCTGAAAAACTATTTTCCTTTAAGCATTATTCAAAAGAAACTAATTATCTTTAGAGTGCTTGAAGAATTTGCAGTGACCTCTCAGGATGAATTTGTAGAAGCTTCCTAGGAATATTTTTCATTGCTAAGATATACTCATCGAATTTTTTATTTTAATAATTTTCTGTAAAATATTAAAACAAGATTCATTTCAAAACATCATTGGAGCTGCTCCTTAGTTAGTCAGCCGCGATTGTGTATCAGAGCGAGACGCTACCTTTAACGTTCATTGGCTCTATTTAGTTTGGTGCCCTATTAATGTAAAGTTAAAAGGAAAAGTTCTCCTACTTTGACATGTGTGAAGACTCTAATTGATTCTTTTATCACAAATGGAAGAAATATCATTGCACATCAACGGGAATGGAGCCACCAGATTTTCCAAGTTTAAAGAAGGCAGTTTTAGTAAGTTTGGTTCTTTCTAATAGATTTAGATGACAGGAGTTAATAGCAGATCTGGGATGGTTCTCTTAGGGACACATGATAGATATATTAGAAAAACAGAGGGCACACAAGTTCTGGAATGATAAAAGGCCATCTGATTACCTGATATGTTTATCTGGGTGACTGGATTAGAAAATGACCGCTCATGCTTATAAACTGGAAGTGAGGAAGGCAGAGAATAAAATCTTTAAATAATAAATTAGTTCAACACTTGAAAGGAAGCTAACATAGGGGCAGTGTATTGTATTATTCATTGTTAGGAGGATTAAATGAATTAATACATGAAAAGTACTTAGAACAATGCCTGGTATGTAGGTAAAGCTCTATGAATGTTATTACATATTATTACATTGAAATAATCCCTGGCTGTCTCCAAAGTCAGTCATTTATTAGGAAATGGGGAGTTTGTATATACACTGAGACTTGTTCTGGGTATTCTGTTATCAGAGCTGTAACTACTTGGACCATAAAACTTCATCTTATGTCATCACTAACCTGGAGGCCCATGAAGAAGCCTTCTGCAATGACCGACACCATCAATTCCTTCCATAACTAAAAAAGTTCCACCTGTAATTTGAATCTCACTTTAGCTACATCTTTTTCTTTATCTTTTCTCGGCATATTTCTTCAAAAAGAAAAAAGACAGCAAGACATTCAAGATGAATAAAGAAAGAAAAATGATGAGAAGGGACCTGATAACTAAAGACAGCAAGTAAGATTATATATTTTTTTTTCTGAGAATGGACTTCGACTTATATCTCCTAAGTTTTCATATATAATGTTCCACTATAATTAATATCCAAATAGTCTACAATTGTAGTTTTTATTTTGTCTTTGACACAAGAATTCCTTAAACAAGTGTTCATTCTTCCCCCCCCCTCCTTCCTTCCTTTCTGTTTTTCTTTTTAAAAATTTCAACTAATTGGGAAGTCTTTGTGTTTTTTAAATGATTATTTCTAGTTTTGTTTTTTGCATTGTGATCAGACATGGTCTGTACCATGACAACTGTTTGAAATTGAGACTTATGTTGCTACCTAATACATAGCTAGATTTTACAAATATTCCATGGAAACTTGCAAAGGAGGTGTACTGTCTGTTATTTTGGCATTTATAAAGATATTAAAATGTTTTTACTATTTATTATGGTTTATTTTTATCTACCTATTTTTTTTAATTTATTGGGGTGACAATTTTTAGTAAAATTACATAGGTTTCAGGTGTACAATTCTGTATCACATCATCTATAAATCCCATTGTGTGTTCACCACCAGAGGCAGTTCTCCTTCCATCACCATATATTGATCCCCCTTACCCTCATCTCCCACCCCCACCCCCCTTACCCCATGGTAACCACTAAACTATTGTCTGTGTCTATGAGTTTTTTGTTTGTTTGTTTCTTTTACTTAGACGTTTATCATTTATATCCCTCACACTGTGGACCCCCGCCCCCCATCCGCTATCTCTGACATCGCACCGAGCCATTCCATTTCCACTATCTCCACTCCCCATGCTGTACTCTGCCTCTTGTAAATTCTACCTAATTTTTTTGGGAATGCAATAATTATGTGAATTTATTCACATCTATAGTATTAATAATTTATTTTTAAACTTTTAAATTATTTAATGGCATGTTATTTGACATAACATTTATGATAATATTTTCACTTAACAAAGCGACATTATTTATTTATATATTTTATTTATTTATTTATTTTTATTTATTTTTTAATTTAATAGACTATTATTCCATTATTTTTAATGATTTTTTTTGTTTTTTATTTTGATGTTTGTAACCCATGTTTTTTTGTTCTTTGTATTTTTTTTTAAAGTGAATGTTAGCAGAACATATCTTTATTCCATCTTTTATCTTAACTTTTCTGTGTCGCTTTAGTTTGAGTATATCACTATAAACAATGTAGAGTTGGATTTTCTTTTTTTGACCCAATTAAGAATCTTTCCTTTCAATAGATGAAATTATTCCCTTTACATTTATTTTTATAACTGTTATTTACTTTCTAAAAATCTCCTTTCATGTTTCTGCCTTTTTCTCATTTATTCTCTATCTTGACACCTTACATAGTATCAAAACCTGTGTTTTTTCTTCTTTAAATTTCTTTCAGTAATCTTGTATATTAAAGACATATTTAGTTTCACTAATGATTTCCTTTAAATCTTTAGGTACAAACTTGCTCGTTATAATATGAAATGGTATTAAATGACTGCCACCTATTAAGATGATTAATTTGTCAGGTATATTTCTTTCCATTTCCTATGTTTTTGTTGGTATACTCTGGGAGTTTTTCCTAGTTAATTACTGGATTATTAATTATATTTTCTTCCAAGAATTACATTTGCATCTTGTTCTATAACCATATTTGCCAAGTTATTTAGATTTGGTTATATGTTTTAATTTATGTATCTGGGCCTTTCATATCACTAACTGCATCGCCATCTGTGACTTCTTTGTTTGCACCTCCTTTTTGCCACTGGTACATATCCTCAAGTCATCTTTTTTTTTTTAATTAAAGTTTATTGGGGTGACAATGATTAGTAAAGTTACATAGGTTTCAAGTGTATAATTCTGTAATATATCATCTATATATCACACTGTGTGTTCACCACCCAGAGTCAGTTCTCCTTCCATCACCATATATTTGATCCTGTTTACCCTCATCTAACACCCCTCACCCCCTTACCTGTGTCTTTGAATTTTTGTATCTTCATTTGTTTGTCTTGTTCCTTTTTGCTTTCAGTTTTATATCCCACATATTAATGAAATCATATGATTCTCAACGTTTTCTGTCT
Organism: Rhinolophus ferrumequinum; assembly: GCF_004115265.2. Lineage (NCBI taxonomy): Eukaryota > Metazoa > Chordata > Mammalia > Chiroptera > Rhinolophidae > Rhinolophus > Rhinolophus ferrumequinum. The sequence continues at coordinate 78,528,339 of NC_046294.1, read as the reverse complement.
GACTTATTTTGCTTAGACTAATAATCTCAATATCCATCCATGTTGTCACAAATGGCACTTTCATCTTTTCTTATGGCAGGATAGTATTCCATTGTGTATATATACCACATCTTTTTAATCCAATCATCTATTGAAGGACACTTTGGTTGTTTCCATGTCTTGGCCACTGAAAATAAAGCTGCAATGAACATTGGAGCACATATATCTTTACGGATAATGTTTTCAGATTTTTTTGGTAGACACTCAGGGAGAGGGCTTGCTGAGTATTATGGTAATTCTATTCTTAATTTTTTGAGGAACCCCCACACTGCCTTCCATAGGGGCTCCACCAATCTGCATTCCCACCAACAATGTATGAGGGTTAATTTTTCTCCACAGCCTCTCCAACACTTTTTATTATTTGTCGATGATAGCCATTTCAACTGGGGTGAGGTGATATCTCATTGTGGTTTTTATATGCATTTCTCTGATGATTAATGTGATGTTGAGCATTTTTTCATATGTCTATTGGCTATCTGTATGTCCTGTTTGGAGAAATGTCTATTCAGGTCCTCTGCCCATTTTTAAATTGGATTGTTTGTGTTTCTGTTGTTGAGTTGTATGAGTTCCTTATATATATTTGGATATTAGCCCCTTATCAGAGACGTTGTTTGGAAATATCTTCTCCCATTTGGTTGGTTGCCTCTTTATTTTGTCGATGGTTTCTTTTGCTGGGCAGAAGCTTTTTAGTGTGACATATTCGCATTCATTTATTTTAGCTTTTACTTCCCTTGCCTTTGGAGTCAAATTCATAAAGTGCTCTTTGAACCCAAGGTCCATAAATTTAGTACCTATGTTTTCTTCTATACAGTTTATTGTTTCAGGTGTTATGTTTAGATCTTTGATCCATTTTGATTTAATTTTGGTACGGTGACAGATAGCAGTCTAGTTTCATTCTTTTGTATGTGGCTTTCCACTTCTCCCAGCACCATTTATTGAAGAGGCTGTCAAGTCATCTTTCTAAGTAAAGTATACAGTTTGTATACTTACTGAAGATTTGCATATTTTCATATCTCCGTATAAAAAGGACACTTTACTGATTTATAGAACTCATGAGTCATGACTATTTCCCTTAAAAAATAATGGGATTCCCTTTTCTTTTGGCATTTAAATGTTGCAGAGAAGAAGTCTGACTGCAGTCTGTTTTTAAAACTTTATTTTCTCATAGGGAACCTGAAGTGTTGGATGTTGTTGGATAATATTAGCAGTTTGACTGTTCAGCAGCTTGAATGGGGTAAGAGAACTGGGGTCACATGTTAGTCAGGAAGGCTGCTTTACTTACTTCCTGCAGCACTGAAAGCACCACTTCCAGGGTGGGAAACCTGAGTTGGTTCTTCGTGAGATCTTTTGATCCTGTTTCCCCTTTACTTTATAGATCAGATAATCTTCCATTTGTTGACAACCTGCCTTACTTTCAGCACCTAGGAAATGTTTCCAGTATTTCACTTTTACCATTTTGTCTGTTTCTGGGAGGAGGATTTGAAACTAGTTGTTCAATTGTTATCTTCCCTGGAATATAAAGGATTACAGAGAATTTTTCATAAATTGCAGTTCATCTCCCTTGTAAGAATCAGAAAAATTACTCTGTAAATTTTTTCTTTGGGTCACTCTCAGCATGTGGCTTAGCTTATTTGTTTTGCAATTAATTCATATTCACTTTCTCTGGACTTGTCCTTCAAATATGGGGGTGCTCCTTTTTTATTGAATAGTAATTGTTTTACTGGTAGTATGTGATTTCAGTTGCAATACTAAATTCACTTGAACAGGAGACAGTAATCAAGTCAAAAGAATAAATGCTTGCTAATCACCTGAAAATCTGTGGCCGTTAGGGCTGTCATGTAGAAATCCAATATCACTCAGAGGCCAAATCTCAAGGAAGATACATCCTCTTGTTAGTCCATATGGAATAGGTCCCTATCTGTAGAATTCTGTAGATTATTACCTTCTAACTGAACATGACCTGTTGGTACATAAGTCTGGCTTTTAAAGAAATCTGATGGACTATTGGTAAGGATTTTGTCTCCTTCTAAGGCAATTATTCTTTTATAAATAATTGATTTTTGGATCACTTGGTCTTTCTTTTTGCAATGACAATGTCACCTCTTTGGATGCCATAAAAATGTCAACTAAGATTTCCTGGAAAGACAATATCTAAATTTTGAATTGTAGGCTCTTGATGGTCCAGAACACATGACAACATCACTAACATAGCCAAAAGCACAATGAGCTATATAGCCATACTAACTAGTATAGCCAATACATTGAAAGGTTTTTCCCAGAACAGCATGAAGCAGAATTCTGTGTAGACTCTGCCACCATTGGCCACAGATGTGTTCTACAGTATATTCAATTTTTAGGGTAGCTGTAGGGCTTCCAGTAAAAAGCATCTAAAACATGTCTGGGGCTGGCCCAGTGGCTCACGTGGTTGGAGCGCCATGCTCCTAACGCCGAGGACACTGATTTCATTTCCACATGGGCCAGTAAGCCGCTCTCTACAGCTAAGATTGTGAACAACGGCTCTCCCTGGAGCTGGCTGCTGTGAGCAGCCGGAGGGCAGCGTGAGCTTCCGTGGACTGCTGTGTGCTGCCGTGAAAGAGGTCTGTTATCCACAATGCTCTAACCAAAATAACTCTAAAAGGGTGAGGTACGTGCCTGAGGGAAAGGAGAGTGATTGCATTGAGTATATGTGTTTGCAGCCCTGCTTACCCTGGCTACTGTTATGGTGGTTGATGGGCTGCAGAGTGATCAAGTACTGTGACTGGCCTCACTCCATGCTCTCAGTGTTCCAGGCCTCACCTCCTACTCACTTACAGACACAATTTATTTTGTAGAATTTCTCCAGAAAATTTTTATCTCCCCGGCTTCCCTGTGCCCTTGAGGGTGTTATTGGGTATCTTCTCCCATCCATCAGGTAATGAATACCAAAAAAGGCAAATAAATCTTATAGTTGGGAAGATAAATCTATTGCAAATAATAATAGGTTATAATACAAAAGCAAATATAAAAGATTTTTGGATTATCTTTGCTGCTGTACCTTATTGTTAGCATAGATGATGAGTTGACTCTAACAATGTTGACTTGTGCATTAGATCAATAATTCCTCTCCCCCTATTCCTTAACTAAATCCCTTACTGAAATTTCATGTACTAGCAGTCACATTTCTGCTGTTTTCAACTTGGCACCTCAGCTGTTTTTGGAGTGTTATCTTTTAACCATTTCTACCAAACAAAATTTAGATTTTGAATACTATATATTTACATGATATTTTTAAAGCATTTAAAAATTTTTAATTAAATTTATTGGGGTGACATTGGTTAAAATAACATTATATAAGTTTCAGGTGTACAATCTATAATACATCACCTGTATATTGTATGGTGTGCTCACTACCCAACGTCTAGTCTTCTTCTGTCACCATACATTTGACTCCCTTTACCCTCGTCTTCCTTCCCCTACCTGCATCTTTTTTCTATAAAACTGTGTGCATTCTAACTTGTCTTTAAGGAATTAAGAGTGGTGTCCTAGTTTAGAACATTTTGGTTCCTTCTGACATTTAGTACGCTGTTAGAAAAAAACAGATGAGTGTAGCTTACTGTCTTCAAGTTACATCAGTTCTTTAGTGAATTGAATGAGAATACATTAAGCTTAATTTTAGAATGTTCCTCTTATAAATGTATTATGTACGTCATAGAGACTTAGCAGACCCACTAGTGTGGGAAGTGAACTTGTCACATATTACTCCCTTTGCAGGGTCAGGTCTAATCGAAACTTGGAGAGGGAAATAGGGACCACGAAGAAAAACTCCAAGTGATTCAAGTAGTGATATTTATAAACCTCTGAGTCAGTAATGATTCAGCACTGAAGCACAGTGCTAAGGACCCCATTTGGTTAAAGTGACAGTAGTGTGAAATGAAAGCTGAGACCACTTGTGGTTCTTATCTGTGGATATTTGGCATTATGAGTGGGCAAAATATTTAGCACAAGACCCCTTTCACTCCAGGTTCATATGTGTAGTTCTTCACAAACTTGAGAGGCAAATTTAAACTCTTCCTCCCAATTGTTCTTTTTTAAATAATACAAACAGAAAAAAAGGTATCTTGTATAAGTTCATTAGAAATGAAAATCTGAAGTTTAATTGGATTTTTAAAAAATAGGACTAGCGTGTTTTGAACACTTAGTATCAGATGCATTACAACTATATGCTGTTGGTCTTATAACACTTACTTTACAAGTGAAAATGACGTTTAGAGAGGTTAAAAGCTTGTTGAAAGTAACACAGCTATGATGTGCCATGTCAAATGAGCCAAAATTCCAAAATCAACTTGGGTTTAAAGCAAACTGCCTAAAATTTTAATCACTAAATGATGAAGATAACATCAGAAATCATTTTCAAATTTTGAAGGATAGAAGCATAATGTAAATGAAGACAATACTTGTCTATCGTTGGTTTGATGTCGGTAAAATTATAACCTCCAATTTTCATTCTTTTCTTTTTTGAATTTTGAAGACAGATTCAGGGCAACTTTGTCATATTTGATGTACATGAATCCGAGAATTTTTGGTTTAGAATGACACTGGCTTATGATGAGTTTCCCCAGTAGAATACGTAGGGGACCAAGTATTCAGGCTTATGATACCAGTTGGCAATGTGGGGACAGACTCCATCAGGGATTTTTAAAAGGTTAGGAATCATCAGGCTCAGCAACGCTTCGCAAGGCAGCACGTTCCTTCAGCCTCCCAGGGCATGACTCTGTCATGCAGCCCTTTCCCTCCAAAGCAAATCTGGCTCCCTGAATGACTGGACCAATTCCACTGCTGGTCAAGACGCATTTACAAAGAATGGGAGGTGACTGCAGAAATGTTAGCATGGATAGTCTTTGGAGCTACAGAAAGAAAACCATACAGAATGAGGTTCCCCACATATTTGAATTAATAGAGTATTACATGATGTATCCATGCATACATCAATTTATTTGGGAGTCATGGGTTGTCAAACTTTAATTTCTCAAGGCATTAAAAACAACAACAACAACAACAACAAAAACCCTGACACTGACTATCATTTCCAAAAGAAAGGCCACTTTCAAACTAAAATGAGAAAGAACATAATATCAGGATGAAGAACAACCTTAGAGGTGAAACAGATTTAGCCTCTCAGAAAACTCACTCTGTTGCACTTATCTCAAATTTTTACCTCAGCCTGATGGAAAGTAAACCATGGGTCAGCACTGTCTGTAGACTATTGCCAGACAATCCCTAAATGTGAAGCATTTAGGAGCCAAACTTGAGTCCTAGAATTTTGGTTCACTCACCAGACCTGAGGGAAATCTTAAAAAAAAAAAAAAGTCCCCCAAAAGACTAGAACAGAGTCTTGTATGTATTGTGTGCTCAAAAAATGTTTGTTGTTTAAACTGACGAGAGATGAATATTTGCCAAGTACCAGGATTAAATCTAAGGCGTGGCCAGCAGAGGGAACAGAGGAACTCTAGGTCTCCCTTCAGGACACCCATCCCTCATTGCCTAGTGTTAAGTGTTGGGTAAGGGGCGGCTGCAGTATAAGAGTCAAAAGCCCTTTGCTCAGTAACCAGAGTCTACTGGAGGTCCATGTTGGGATGACCAGCCTGAGGCCACGCGGCATTAGCAGTGACTAAACATTTCTTCAGAGAGGTCCCCAGGTACCCTCCATGCCACTGTCTGCCTCAGTTGGCCCTGGGATCATTTTGCTGGGTTCACCTTGGCCCAAGGGAGGTGGCGCAGTGTGGTGAGACATCCAACCTTCAAGACAGGCAAACCCGATTGGAATGTTTATAATAAAACTTAGTATCTACAGGTGCCTTTCTCCTAAGATTGATTGCATCTGAGGGTCTCTACTGAAACCTAAATGTGGCCAACGACACTGAACACAGCATAAATAAACACATAAAAGTTATATAATAAAGTCAATTATTAAAATAACCCAGTATAAAATCAAGGTTTATATCTTATCTTTTCTTTTAAAATTATAATGACATTTGCTTCACATATTTAGCTTTTTAGATATTGGATACATACAAATTTATGATTATTATATCCTTTTCACGAATGGTGCCTTTATGTTTTATAATTTTCCTCGTGATTAATGCTCTTAATCTTAGATGCTATTTTGCTAATTATAATTGTATTGCTGTTGTTCCTCTTTTCCTTTCTTTCCATTTAAAAAAAATTATTTTCCTCATATCTATTTGCCTATTTCTTTCTTTTCAGTATTAAAAAAAAATCATTGTTTTAAGTGTGTTTTGAAAATAAGATACGTCTGCTTTTTAAAGTCCAATCTGACAATGTTTGTCTTTGAAAGATGAATCCAGTCCACTCATATTTAATTGACCACCAGATATTTCACTTCTTTGATCTTACTTCATGAATATCATTTACATTATTTTGTTTTTTCCTTTCCTCCTTTAATTTTGGTGGGTTGATCAAAGTACTATTAATTCTCTTCATTTTCCATATTAAATTTAGAGGTTCTATCACACTTTCTCACTCTTCTAGGCATTATTCTCCTGTAGCTGAGCCCCTGGTGATTTTAATGCCCCCAATATTTTTGGCAGCTAGAATTAATTTAATTCTTAATTAGAATATAGGTATAGGCTTTAACTTAATGTTTCAACTGCTTTGGTTGTCATGTAGCTTATAGTCAAAGGTTAAGAAAGTATGTTAGTCATGTTCTGCAGGGCTGCCTGTAAAGCAAGTTCCAGGAGAAATGTTTAAAGTACACTTTGCTTGAGATATAGAAAAATATAGCTAGTTAAGCACAAAACAACGATAGCTTAAATAATGGCAATAGTTACAAGATGTTTAGTTTCTGCCTTTTACTTTAAAAATAATGTCAGTGACGCACAATTATGAGGTATTTTGAAGAATCTTGGTTCTTCAACCCAACACCCCTTGTTCTCACAATATAATTTTGCGTTGCTGATATACTGTTTTTTTGTCCAGCAGGAGGACATAACTTCAGGGTCTCTGGGGGGAATCTATGAGTTTGTTTTGCAGAAGCAAAGAATGTCTTCAAGGTAGTTGCATCCTGCTGCTGATGTCCAGGAGTCTGATACAAAAAAGCATCATCTATGACTAAACAAACACAGACTTCTCTTTCAGTTCCCTGGAACTCCCCCTTCCCCATTCCCCAGCTGCATAAAAACTCCCTACTTTTGCTTTTGGAGAGAGATGGGTTTGAGGGATCTTGCTCTCCTGTTCTCTCACTTTGGACAAACTGAATAAACCTTTCTCCATCTCCAAGCACCCGTGTTTCAATGTTTTGGCTTACTAGTGTGCATCGACCCCAGCAACCTGAAATTTAGGAGGTGATTCTGCAACACTCCCATTCCGTTTACTTCTATTGAATCACTTCTTCCTCTGCTATTATTATGAAAACAAGGGACCAACTATCTCCCTCCATCAAAGTATTTTACTTTCTCTGTTTTCTTTCACCTTTTAATGCTTTCATTTCCCTACTCTTATCTTAGATGAAACCTTAAAAAACACTTGTGCTTCCCCTTTCCAAGGGTTTATGAAATAGTTTAGTTCAGGACTTTCAAATTTTTGGTTTTCCCCGTAGGATGTTTCTTTCATTTGTACGATCATTATTTAGCACTTATATAACAAATTCCAAGGCATTTAATCATTTTCAATTTAGACTTAAATATATGTATGTCTAAGTGGAAAATCACACACATACACAACTACTAACACAGACAAATATGTAGAGAAACAGACTTATATTTATGCTGTTTCCTCACCACTACCGGGGACTCTGTTGGGATTCATTCACATTTTGTTGTCTTAAAGTCCTTCCTGAAGTATTTCCTTAGATGGACTATGTGGGTAAGCCTTGGATCCTTGCCTCTTTGCTGACACCTTTCTCTCACCCCAACAGGTGGCTCTCTGGGCAGGGGGCAGGATTTGGGGATGGAATCCTCTTCCCTCAGCCCTCAGTGTCCCATGGGTGCAATTCTTCATCTTCTGTCTGGTACATCAGTCCAATTTGTGTTGGCACTTTCCTTTGTACGTAACATAGCTTTTATGTCTGACAACCTATAAATTTTTTTATGCTTGAATTTAGGAATGCTGCCAGGTATGCCTTAGTGGAGTTTTTTTGTTTGTTTACTTTTTATTTTTCCCCCATCAATTCTGCCTGGAACTCAATGAGCTCTCTAAATTTGAAGACTTGAGTCTTTCTTCAAACCAGGGGAAATTTCTTCTATTATTTTCTTAATAAATGCATTCCTGCATCTGTTCCTTTTCCCTCCCTTGTTATTCTTTTCTAAAAGATTTTTATTAAAAATGTAGCTAACATACAATATTGTATTATTTCCAGATATACATCATAGTCATATGTCTAAAGAAGTGATCACCATGGTAAGTCCAGTAACCATCTGACACCGTACCAGGCTATTACAATATTACTGACTATATTCCCCATGCTGTGCATTACATCCCCGTCACTTATTTGTTTTACATCTGGAAATTTGGACCTCTTATTTCCTTTCATCCTTTCCCCTGTTTCAAAAATTTTCAATTATAGTTGATATTCAATATTATTTTATATTAATTTCAGGTGTACAGCATAGTGGTTAGACATTTGTATAATTTAAGAAGTGATCCCTCTGACTAGTCTAATACCCACTTAGCACTATACATAGTTATTATCATATCATTGACTATATTCCCTATGCTTTACTTTATATCCCATGACTCTTTTGTAACTACCAATTTGTACTTGTTAATCCCTTCACCTTTTTTCACCCTGCCTCTCAACCCCCATCTATCACCCTAACAAATCTAGTACCCATCTGACACCATACAAAGTTATTAAAATATTATTGACAATATTCCTTATGCTATACCCTATATCCCCATAACTACTTTGTAACAACCAATTTGTGCTTCTTAATCCCTTCCCCTTTTTTCACCCATACCCTGAATCCCCCTCCCATCTGGCAACCATCAAAATTTTCTTTGTATCTATGAGTTTGTTTCTGTTTTGTTTGTTTATTTTGTGCTTAGATTCCACATATAAGTGAAATAACATTGCATCTGTCTTTCTTTGTCTGACATACGCCACTCAGCACAACACCCTCCAGGTCCATTTTTGTCACTGCAGATGGCAAGAACTCATTCCTTCCATGGCCAAGCAATATTCCATTGTATATATGCACCTCCTCTTCTTTATCCATTCATCCACTGATGGACACCCAGGCCGCCTTCACATCTTACCATTGTAAACAGTGCTGCAATGAACATATGAATGCACATGTCCCCTCGAAGTAGCTTTTTGGGTTTCTTTGGATAAATACTCTGAAGTGGGATTACTGCGTCCTTCACTGTCTCATAGTCTTTGTTTTAAAGTCTATTTTGTGTGGTAAAAGTATTGCTACTCCAGCTTTTTTGTTTGTTTGTTTGTTTCCATTTTTATGAAATGTATTTTTTCATCCCTTTACTTTCTGTCTGTGTGTGTCTTTCAACCTGAAGTGAGTCTCTTGTAGGCAGCATACAATACAAGGGTTTTATTTTCTTATTCATTCAGCCACCATATGTCTTTTGATTGGAGCATTTAATTCATTTACATTGAATGTAGTTGTTGATATTCTAGATATGTAGCTATTGCCATTTTATTATTCATAATATAGATTTTTTTTTTTTTCTGTCTTAAAGAAGTCCCTCTAACATTCCTTGTAACATTGGTTTGGGGGCGATCAACTGCTTTAGTTTTTTCTGGTCTGGGAAGCTCTTTATCTGTCCTTTGATTTTAAATGATAGCCTTCCTGGGTAGAGTAGTTTTGATTGTAGGTCTTTGCTTTTTATCACGTTAAATATTTTGTGCCAATTCCTTCTGGCCTACAAAATTTCTGTTGAGAAATCAGCCAACAGTCTTATGAGAGCTCCTTTATAAGTTACTAGTTGCCTTTCTTGTACTACTTTTAGGATTCTCTCCTTGTCTTTAACCTTTGCCATTTTATTTTATTTTATTTATTTATTTTTTGCCATTTTAATTATAATATGTCTATGTGTGGGCCTGTTTGGGTTCATTCTGTTTGGGACTCTCTGTGCTTCCTGGTCTTGTATGTCTATTTCCTTCACCAGTTTAGGAAGTTTTCAGTCATTAAGTTTCTTCAAATAGTTTCTCAATCCCTTGCTTTCTCTCTTTTCCTTCTGGTCCCTTATGATATGAATGTTGTTACACTTGATGTCCCAGAGATCTCCTAAACCCTCCTTTTTATTTTGGATTTTATTTTCTTTTTGCTGTTCTGATTGGGTATTTTCTGCTACCTTCTCTTCCAAATTGCTGATTCGGTCCTCTGCTTCATTTAGTCTGCTGGTGATTCCTTCTAGTGCATTCTTCATTTCAGTTACTGTATTTTTTCACTTCTGACTGGTTCTTTTTTATGGTTTCTATGTCATTTTCTTATGCTTGCTATCTCCTTGTTGAAGTTCTCACTAAGCTCCTTAAGCAACCTTATAACCATTGTTTTGAACTCTGTCTCTGGTAGGTTGCTTGTCTCCATTTTGTTTAGTTCTTTTTCTGGAGTTTTCTCCTTTTCTTTCATTTGGGATGTATTTCTTTGTTTCCTTATTTTGGCTGTTTCTCTGTATTTCTTTCTATTAGGTATATCTGCTATGTCTCCCAGTCTTGGCCAGGGGGCCTTATGTAGTAAGGTGTCCAGTGGGACCCAGTGGCACAGTCTCCCTGGTCACCTGTTCCAGGTGCTCCAGGAGTGTTCCTTGTGTGTGCTCTTCTGTTATACTTGAACCTTGATTGCTATTGGCACGTCGGTGGGTGGGATTGAACCTTAGGCTGACTGGCTGTGGGGTTTGGCCATGTCCACAGCTTATAGGCTGCTGTGCAGGGAGCTTACCCCACTGAGTGGGATTCGTTCCAGCAGGCTCTGGTGTCTGTTGAGACCACCCTTTGTGTGTGCTGCTTGTGGAACTAATTGGGCAGTGTTCTGTTGTGGTCTGAAGCCAACCTCCAAGTATGTTGGTTCTGGGGCCTCTTGGGTGGGGCTCCGGTGCAAGCCCAGGTCACCCACTGCATGTGACTTTTTGAGAACTACCTGGTAGGAGCTACAAAGCAATCTGTGGTTGTTTGTTGTCTGTGCTAAATCTGGAGGTACATGGGAGAGGTCAAGCTATGAACCGAGGAGGTCTGCCACCACCACTGGGCCTGGGGTAGCTCCACAAAAAGCCCACACACCCGAGGCCTGCTACCTCCAGCCAGATTCCTTTAGGTTCAGCCACTGATAGAGCCTCATGTGGTATGCACGTTGGGTAAGGCAGGGTCAGGGAATCACTAGAGTGGGAAGAGTTGTCATCAGGGTAATGTAGACTATGGTTGGGTGCCAGTGCTGAGCCTGGAGGTACTCAAAAGTCTCAGAGCACACTGAGGTCAGTTGCTGCCCATCTGGAGCCCTCAGACTCCAATAGTTTTCCAAGAAAGAGTCCAATGCAAGGGGGCTGGCTGCTCATGGGGAAGCTGGGTGTGGCGGGGCCTCAGTGAATCAGCAGGGTGGAGTGGCAGAGCTCACCAGGCCAATCAGGTTTCAGATTTGGCCAGAGTGGGCAGGCTCAACAAAGGAGAGATGGTGCCTGCCTGCCGGCTGCATGGGAGGAGGACCTCACACAGGGAAAATGCAAACCGTCCTCCAGTCCTCCACCTCAGTCTACATACCTACACACCTCAGTCTGCCCCCCCGCATCATATGTTTCTGATGCCTCCCAAGTCACCGCCCTCTGCTGGAGCCCAAGGTGAGTGCCTGAGAGCGAATTAGTCTGTGTGGGAGGTTTAAGAAGATGCCTGGGTTTGCTGCAGCCTTTCGTCCCACCCAGATGGTCGGAATCCCTACTGTTTCTCACAGCCAGGTGTTGTGGGCTCCTCTTCCTGTCACCAGTTCTCCAGGCTTGGTAGCCTGGTGTGAGGCTGGGATCCCTCGCTTCTCTGGGGGAAACTCCACGGCCAAGATATCCCTCCTGATCCTCAACCACCACATGAAAGTTTGGGGCCTATTCCACATCTCTGCCTCCAGTACCAGTCTTGATGTAACTTCTTCTTTATATTTTTAGTCATAGGACTTCTGTTTGGCTAAGTTTCAGATGGTTCTCCAGGTTGACTGTTCTATAATTCAATTGTAATTTTAATGTGTTCACTGAAGGATGCAGGCACAGAGTTTATGTACTCTGCCACCTTGTGTTTCCCTGCCTTATTATTCTTATTACTTGTATTATTCACATGTTAGGTCTCTGCATCTGTTCTCCATGCCCTTTTCAAAAATTTCTCTCATAGTTTCTATCTCTTTTGTGTTTTTACTTTCTGTGTTGAGATATATTTTGCTTAATGATACAAACCCAAACTCAATCCCCAACACAGAATAAAGCTCCTTCAATTCATCTGTGGGATTTGTAAAGTTAAAAAAGAATAGAAAAGAAAAAACTCTGAATTTTAGAGTCATTCTTTTTTTCATATCAGGACTGAATTTCTTTGAGTACTATTGTATTATTATTATTATTATTATTATTATTATTACATTATTTTAGCTCATTGAAAAATTATAGCTGTCATTTTTCTTCTCCAGCAGTTATAGTTGACAAGGAGCTGCCGGTTTGAGGCTTTCTACTTGTTTTTCTCTCCTTGGTTGCTGGGTCCTGTAGGCACTATTGTTATTTTCTTTTTCTTATGCATGGCTCTATTCACACTTGGGATATTATGTGAGCAGTTGAGTAGGCCCTTGAGTGGTAGCAAAGCCAGGTGGTAGAAAGTGGTAGAAGGCAATAATCTGCGCTCCTTTGAATTACTGATATAGTTCCTGGTAAGCAGTCAGTCCTTGCTCATGGAATGTTCAACGCATATGTTACTGGTCAGGAAGTTCTCTTAGACAAAACTGCTCCAAGCAATGACTCAGGGATCTAGGTTCCTTCCATCTTCTGGATTTTTAATCCTTTGAGACTTTTTCATAATCTTCTGTGAGATCTAGTAAATCTAGTAAATTGTACACATTTTAGAAGGTGACTAGTGCTATTAAAATAGAGCAGGATAAAATGTACATATGCATGTATTGAGAGTATGTATGGGGGCATGATTGTGGTTTAAATAGGAATGGTCAGAGTGGGCTTTATTTGGAAGACGATGTCTGAGAAAAACATCAAAGAGTGTCTCTGGGGCAAGAGCATCCTAGGTAGAAGGAACAGCCAGTGTAAAGGCACTGAGATGAGAGCAAGTCTGGAGTATTTGAGGAGTATCAAGAAGCTGGTATGGCTGGGGTGGAGTGGAGCGAATATGGAGGAGAGTATTAAAAGATGTTAGAGAAATATGGAGGGCCTGATCAGTTAACAGGTTACTATAATAACCCAGGCAAGAGGTAGTGGTGGCTGGCTCCATGCTGGTGTGTATAAAATCTTCAAATTTTAGATAAGATTTGAAGGTAAAGCCCAAGAGATTTCCTGACTGATTTGAGAGACAGTGTGAGATAAAAGGATTAAAGATTTTATTTATTTAAGCAACATTTATGCCACACTTACTATGCATAGGTACTGTTCTAAGCATTTCACAATACTAACTCATTTAATCCTCATATCACCCTTAAAGGATATTATTATCTAATTTTTAATATTAGGAAACTGAAGCACAGAGAACTGAAGAAATTTGTCCAAGTTCACATAATCAGTGTCATATATATGATTTGAACTAAAGCAAGATAGCTCCAGACTCTATGATCTTAATCATCATTCTGCCCTTTGTATGGGGATTCTCTTAAACTTGAAGGCACTATGGAAATAATCACAGGATGGGTCTGTGGACTCACTGGGCTCATGAAAGACTTAGGTCAAAATTACATAGATCCCCATTTGGTCTGGTAGAGTACAGTAGCATTTTGGGTTCTCAGGAATGAGTGTAATCTCAGGGCCAGTCTTCAGTAATCCCAGACAATTTAAGGTATTTCCATTTCCATAGTGCACTGTCACCTAGTAAAGGACAACATTTCCTTTGGAGAAGGCGGGAAGGAAGATATATGGTACTTGTAGTAGCACGGGGTCCTTCCTTAAAGGGATATATGACAGTTACTAGAATACCCTTGAGAAAAGAAAAGAAAAGAAAACAAACAAAACTCTGACTTTGAGGAAATACCATGTTTCCCCGAAAATAAGACCTAGCCAGACAATCAGCTCTAATGCGTCTTTTGGAGCAAAAATTAATATAAGCCTCAGTATTATATTATATTATATTATATTATATTATATCATATTATATTATATCATATCATATTATATTATATTATGTTATATTATATTATATAGACCCAGTCTTATTTTACTATAAGTCTTATTTTACTTATTTTACTATAAGTACTTATTTTACTATAAATACTTTATTACTTATAGTAAAATAAGTAAAATAAGACTGGGTCTTATATTAATTTTTGCTCCAAAAGGAGCATTAGAGCTGATTGTCCAGCTAGGTCTTATTTTCTGAGATTTTTAGCTTGAACAAGTGGAAAGATGGATGGTATTGACTGCGATGGGAAAGATTATGTGTGATCTAAATTTGAGGGTATCAGGAAGTTCAGGAGTTCAGTTATGGGCATATTAATTTTGAGAAACTCTAGATATCCAAGTGGAGTTGCTGAGTAGATTGGGTGGATTAGTCAAGATTTCAGGGAAGCGGTCCATTGTGGAAGTATAATCTGGCATTTGTGAACACATAGATGGTATTTAAAGCCATGAGATCCCAGAGAGAGGGTGGAGAAATAGGAGAGGTCCAAGAACAAAGCGCTGGGTGGAGAAGAGGGTAAACCAGTAAAGGAGGCAGCCAGTGTGTAGCTCTGAATTCTAAGAGAAGAAAGTGTTTTCAAGAACTTGCCAGTGGATCAGCTGTATCAAATGTTGCTGATACATCAAGTGGGATGAGGACTGAACATTGACTATTTAATTCAGCAACGTGGACATCATTAATGACCTTTAAAAAGCAGTTTTGGAAAGTGGTGGTGGTTTGCCTAGTTAGAATGTGGTGACAAAGAATTGGAGGAGAAAATAGTAAATAGTGAATAGTCAAATCTTTCAAGAAGTTCTACTCAAAGGAAAACAGAGAAATAGGCAGTAGCTGAAGGGGAAAGTGGAGTCCAGAGAGGACATTTTTATAAGGTGATAAAGATAAAGTTATGTTTGTATGTGCTGGAAATGACCCAACAAATAGACGAGGAGAAATTGATGGTGTGGGACCGACACAAGAATATTCCTGTAATGATGTCTTTGAATAGGTGAAGAGCTGCTTAATTACAAATGTGGATCGAACCATAAGCTCTAAACCAGAGATTTACTCCAATTCTTTACTCTTTCTTTTCTTGCTGCTTTTATACCTACTTGGTCATCATTGCCAAATCTTTGTATGAGTAATGTGTCCTTATGAAGCCCTGTGGAGAGGACTGTCCACATAATCTTATGTTTACATCCGTGCAGACCCACTTTGTACTGGGACTTCTTCACAGAATGCACTCTGAGAATGCCATTTACAAGGGCTCCAGACAGGAAGAGGTGGCTAGAAGCCATCATTGAATTTTAAGACCCAGAAACTATTTGGTTCCCTTTCTCATGGCACATGGACAGCATTGCCCACCTCCATATGCATTTACCTTGTCCCCTGATGTGCACATAGTTTTTCTTTAGGAGAGACCACTCTTTCTATCTTCCATTCAACGCATCACTCTAGAGCCTTCAGCCTGCTGTCCCTATTCTTCACTGTAGTCATTTACCTTGTAGTACCCTTGATTGATTACTCATTTTCTGATTTTTCCGACAGATTATTAATTTACTTTAACTGTTATGTTGTTACAATTATTTAATTCTCTAGTTATTACACTTAAAAATCAAGACTCTGCCAGGTAAATTTTAGTGTAAAAAAATTAAAGAGTGGAAACCTTTAAACACTTATAATTACAAGGTTTAATTCTCTTTTTGCTTTTATTTTTTTCAAAGCAAATATACTTTCCCCCAGAATTATCTGTAATATAATGCAAAGGAAGATTTCCAGTGAACATACAGTTGAAATATTACAATTGTTGTACAACAAGGCCCCACAGTACAGTTGTCTGAGGCGTAATGAAAGAGAAAAGATATTAGATTCTGAGAAATCATCTCCCAGTGGCTCCTGTCTTCTGTCATTCTGATTACTCAATCTCCTTGTGAGTCTAATTTTTAATTTAGTAGCTTCTAAATTTGAACCACGGTGCATATTGTGTGTTGTACCAAAGTAACTGCTGGAGGCAACACCCTTGTGGCCAGCTGAGAAGCATTAGTTGGACGAGGATACAGTCATACGCTGCCCCTGTGCTTGCAGCATACACTATAGGGTACTGGCACTCCATGTTGAGATGTCAGTCTCCTCCAGATGATGCCCTTGGTGAGGGAGGCTTCAGAGCTTCTTCCCCTCTGTGGGGACAGAGCCCCAAAAAGCAGTTTCCAGGCTCTCGGCCTCACATAGAAAGGTGCTGGCTCAGGTAGTAAATGGCCGTCGACTGTGATCAAATGGCCATCAGCTGTGGCTAGTTGGCCGTCAGCTGTAACCAGTGAGCCATTGGCCACGAATATAACTGCCGTTGCTACGCTAAAAGAAAAAGGGGGAGCTAGCAAGAAGATGGTGGCTGAGTCTGCAAGCGGCACAGTGAGGGTTGAGAATTGTGCTGCTCCAGCTTCCTGTGTCTCCAACCCAGCTGCCAATGAGAGTATAGTGGTATGACTCCCCTACCTATGGCTCCGTGGGTGTACCTTTTTGGCCTAGCCATATCCTGCGTTCTTGTGTGGGGAGTGGGACCAGAAACCCCGCCTGACACCCCGCACGACACCCTCCTTCTCTGCAGTGCCCAGGACAGTGTCTGCCACATAGAGGCACCCAAGAAATATTTATCAAATGAATGAATCCATTAAGAAATGAATAAACCACATCAATTTCTTCCTGAAAGTAGTTTGCAGTTTAGAAGAGAGAGTTCATGTATTTAGTTTTCAGCTTCACTGTAAATGAACTCAATGGATCATCCACTCCAATCCCACCCTGAACGCTTTTACCAGGATTATGTTTTTTTGTATATTTAGTGTTTTGGGCCTTTTTTCTCTCTATGATTCAATTTGAGTTAGGTTGCAAAAGTGTAAGATCTAATTTGGTGTATCCATCTGTAGCACAAAAAACTTTTAGCAGAGACTCTAATCATTTTCTACTCTCCACCAGGCTCTACTTTATGTGCATATGGACTGCTGTCCCTCAGTTTAAAGCCCTTGTAAACACCTGCCTGTGACAAACTCCTGGGCAGGGGGACTGAGAGTATTAGTATAGGAAGCTATTGTTGGAATCAGAAGTTTTGATATAACGAGAAGTTTTGGTAGGTAGTTTTGATTCCTACTATTTCTTGTCCAACATTAGGTGAAATTCCCAACTACCCGGATTCATTTATTTCCTTTGTAAAATGTGGGTAAAGCTGATCTTGATGGACTGTTGTGAGGATGTAATGAGATAATATATAAACATGGCACAGTAACGGTAGCTGCAATCACTACCATCATTATCCTCCTCCTCCTCTTCATCCTTCAACCATCAGTTCATATATGGTGTGCTCTGTGAAGCCTTCCTAGCCTCTGGGCAGCATTAGATATTCCTTTACGTGCATCTCTGCAGCATTTTATACACTCAGCACTCATGGCATTTTATGGTCTGTGTTTCATTTCATGTGTTCTCTCTACAGGGCTGAGCCCGTTGATGGCAGTCATCTTGTCTTATCAATCATTAGGTCTCTAGTATCCAGCATATAACACTGGACCTGGCACCTAAGATTGGCTCATTAAGTATGTTTTTGAATGAACACAGGAATATAATCAAATTTTACTTAGGTATAAAGCTGGCATTCACCATGTATTTGAAAAAGTAACATGAAAATGTTACTCCAAATCTGGGAGATTGAATAAAAGTGTAACAATAATAAATTTGGAGATTCAGTGGGATTACATTATTTGTGAGCTCTACATGCAATGATAATAAATTGGGACTGTTTTAAACATCAATATGCAAAGTAAATTTATTCTCATTTATAGCACTTAGAATGTTATTTTATGGTTTTAAGTAATCACAAATTTGTTAGTTGTATTTTTGTTTTTTTGACATATGGTTGGATATGTCTTCATTTTTTTCTTTTTGAGAGTGGCGTTTTGATCAAGAATACAATCCCTAATCAAAATATTGTCTGAGAGACAGCAACTGCTTTAGACTTCTTTTGTTTTATTATAAGGTCTTAAGGCATTCATTTTTTTGAGAAAAAATGGAGTCTGCCTGACTTCCATTATGATTAGAGTTACTATTCAGTAGTGGACAGCTCTGCAAAACTTAAGGACAAGAAGACCAATATGAGCGATGGCATTTTGGATCTCTGTCTCCTTATAGCACTCCCTGGTCACGCACAACAATGTCTTCATTTCCTTCCCACCTCTGAAAGGCCAAAAGCTGATTCCAGAAGTCAGAAGCTGGGGGATGGTCTCTCAGCTGCTGTTTTGGTAACTGCTGTTTGCTTTTATGGGAATTATAGAGGTTCTGAACACTTCGAAATTCATTCGAAGGTTTGATGCTCTTTCCTGCATCCATTATGGAAACCCAGATCTCTAGGATGCCTGGGCTCAGTTTGCTTGGCTTGCATTTCAGAATTAGACAGAGGTCTTCTTGGGCTTTGGAGGACAAAGTACACGGCCACTTGGGAGGCCTTAGCTAGAAGAAAGAACATGGGCTCTGGAATCAAGTAGGCCTGCAGACTTAAACTCAGTTCTGCCACTGCAGTGAATTCATTTTTCTAAGATTTCATTTCTTTATCTTGTATCTAGGTAGTATAACATCTACTTGTAAGGGGGTGTGGTGATGAATACGTAGAATAATATCCATTAAGTGTCTAGCATAGTTCCCAGCCCATTGTTTAATTTCAATATGAAAGGAAGAAGGTGGACAGAAAAAAAAGAAAGCTGAAAAAGGAATCTATAGGTTGAAAGAGACTTACAGAACATCAACCAATTGCAATACATGGAGATTACTGGAATCATTCAAACTACTGGAAAATAGTTTGGGAGGTTTAAATGCCGAATGGACGTATGATGATATTAAAGAATTATTACTTTTTTAGGTGTGATGATATTGCTGTGTTTACAAAAATGAGTTCCTAGCTCTTAGAAATACATAACGAACTATGTATGAATAAAACAAAACAAAAATTGCTTGCAAACATTTCCTTGATAAAAAAGGAAAAGTTTTAGCTACACACTGCTCTTTTTAAAATTCAAGCCTCTATATATAGATACACATAAAATTTGACAAGCAAATAAAATATCACCACACATGTTCACTGAGATAAATTAAATGCCAGGCAAGTTTCAGGCACATCTGCTCTGTTCCTATTCTTAACGGCATTAATAATCAGGTAGTAACATTGTGCCATATTTCACTGTAGGTATTTTTGGTGTTTTTTGTGTAGCATGAGTGTTTCTTTTCTGACATTATAAAAATGAATGCAAGCAACTCTTAGATATCGTAAGTGATTCACGTTGAAATAAAAATTACTACTATTCCTCTTTTATGCCTCTAGATTTGTTTAATTTAAGACTATCCTGAGGTGAGCTGTCCACAAATAAACAAATTTTCAAAACTCTTGTCTGTGAAAATCATGATCTTAGTGATACTGTACAACCAGAACAAAGGAAATAATTTGGATCGTGTGTGTGTGTGTGTGTGTGTGTGTGTGTTACATGTCCCTGAGAAGGCTCTGACTCCTGGTGACCCTATGAGTGAGGTGTCCACTATATCCTGTCCTCACAGCCCTGCTCAGTTCCTGTAGACTCAAGCCTACGGCTTTTACCGAGTCAATCATCTCGTATTGCTCTTCCTCTTTTCCTGCTGTCGCCTGTTTTCCCCAGCATTATTGTCTTTTCCAAAAAACCCAGTCTTCTCATGATGTGCCTAAAATAGGACAGCTTCAGTTTTGTCATTTTTGCCTCCAGTGATGTTTCAGGCTTAATTTGCTCAGGACCCACTGTCATCTTCCAGGGTATCCATAGAACTCTCCCCCAACACCATATTTCAAATGAATCAACTTTTTCTCCTATTGACCTTCGTCACTGGTCAACTTTCATGTTCATACATAGTGATGGGGAATATGAGGGTGTGGATGATCTTAGCCTTGGTCCCAATGAGTGGATGCTGAGCTGGATGTGAGCTTGAATATTCTTAAATACGAGATTTTACATTTATGTGTAAAATGAGACTCGTTATTCTCATTGACTGACTATAATAACATGTTACACATTTGGGGAAAAAATGTTTAGCAGGAGAGGAGAGGGCACAAATAAGGTTTGTTTCCTCTGTGAAATGATCTCCCTAAGCTGTCTTTCTTAAACTTCATAGGTAACTGAAATTCTCCTGCTTGCCCTCCTGTTCTCACTGATGGCCTCACTGTACACATTATAGACAAAAGTGAGGTTAATGTACACTCTTCCCTATGTTTTCTGCACCGATATCTGCAAACTTATCCTCATCAACATCTGCTTCATTTCCTTTTCTTCAGCTTCAGAACAAGTCGATCTCTTCATCAATTTCTTGATTGTTTTGCCTTTGCTGTTCACCTGCATTAAAACTTTTTTTAATTGTGGTAAAATACACATAAGATTTATCATCTTAACCATTTTTGGGTGTACAGCTTAGTAGTGTTAAGTACATTCACATTATTATGCAACCAGTCTCCAGAACTCTTTTCATGTAGCAAAACTGAAATTCTAAACTCAAACAGTAATTCCCCTTTTGCTGAAAGAATCGTCCAAACTTTCCTCACTTTCTTACCCCTTCTTCACCCACTACAACCAAGATTCTCTTTGTTTACCCTACTGTTCTCCAGAGGTCTGCTGAGGAACTCTTTCTCTGTAGCATTTCACACTGCCCCCCCCCTCCCCAATAATGTTCTCCTGGCTCCACTCCTGCCTCTCTGAGTGTTCAGTCTCTGATTCCATTGCTAAATGTTGCTAAACGTTCCTTTGCTGAACATTCTCTAAATATTATTTGTTGGGTTTTGTTTGCCCTTGGCTTTTATACCATTCCACACTGATCTTGAGTAATCTCACTCACCCATTTGCATGACTTCAATTTTGAAGTTTCCCACATCTATATAAATAAACCTCCAACCCAGATCTCTTGCCTGAGCTTTAGGCTCAGCAAGATTTATTTTATTACTACTCTGTGTCAGACACCATGGTAGCACTGGGTTTCAGAGACAAATGAAACATGGATAAGCCAGGTTGCTGCAAAAGAAGCTGTATTATAATGGTATCTTACTTTTTACTTATAATCATATTGCAAGGCCATTCTTTCCTTTTCTGGCTTCTAAAATACCACAGTATCTCTTTTTAACCAGATTTACAACTCCTCAGCATCCAGAGTTCATTCATGGGTACCTCCTTCTCCTCCAGTTACACAAGTTCCCGGGTGTCCCACCGAGTTCCAGGCCTTTAGAAACACTATACGGGGGTGACTTCCAAATCTTTATCTGCAGCTCTGACCTCTCCCTGAAACTCCAGATGTGGACACCATTTGCCAACTTGTCATCTCTATTTGGATGCCATAGTTACCTTAAATTTAACCTGGCCCAACAGAAATTCCCATTTTCTGCCCTCAAATTTATTCCTTTCTCAGTAAACACTACCACCATCCACCTACCATACATGCCAAATTTTCAGCAGTGTTCTTTGATTCCACTTTTTCTCTTGTTTCCTATGTCTAATCCACCACTAAGCCCTTTTTAAACTCCACATACAAACATATCCCAGTTCCATCTGCTTCTCTCCATCTTCTCTGCCATCGTCCTTGTCCACTCTGATCTCACCCATGGACTGCTGAAATAGCTTTCTGGCTTCTTTCTACTTCTACTCCTCTCCACCTCCCATATAACAGTCAGTGAGCATTTAAATACGAGTTCTGACAGTTAAGTTCATGAAATTGTTGCAATGATGTTGCCAACCTTTTTTTTTTTTAAAAGATTTTATTGGGGAAGGGGAACAGGACTTTTATTGGGGAACAGTGTGTATTTCCAGGACTTTTTTCCAAGTCAAGTTGTCCTTTCAATCTTAGTTGGGGAGAGTGCCGTTCAGCTTCAAGTTGTTGTCCTTTCAGTCTTAGTTGTGGAGGGCGCAGCTCAGCTCCAGGTCCAGTTGCCATTGCTAGTTGGGGGGGGCGCAGCCCACCATCCCTTGTGGGACTCGAGGAATTGAACTGGCAACCTTGTGGTTGAGAGGATGCGCTCCAACCAACTGAGCCATCTGGGAGGCAGCTCAGCTCAATGTGCCATTTTCAATCTTAGTTGCAGGGGGCAGAGCCCACCATCCCTTGCGGGAGTCGAACCAGCAACCTTGTGGTTGAGAGCCCACTGGCCCATGTGGGAATCGAACCGGCAGCCTTCGGAGTTAGGAGCATGGAGCTCTAACCGCCTGAGCCACCGGGCCAGCCCCGCTAACCTTTTTTTGATATCAGAGGGATTATTTATTATGCATTTGCACCAATTGGACAAACAGTTAACTAAGTTTACTATTTGGAAGTGCTGAAAAGGCTGCATGAAAAAGTTAGATGAAAATGACCTGAAATTTTCACCAACAATTCATGGCTCTTGCATCATGACAATGCATCAGCTCACACGGCACTGTCTATGAGGGAGTTTTTAGCCAGTAAACAAATTACTGTATTGGAACACCCTCCCTACTCACCTGATCTGGCCCCCAATGACTTCTTTCTTTACCCAAAGATAAAGGAAATTCCAAAGGAAGACATTTTGATGACATTCGGGGTATCAAGGATAATACAATGATAGCTCTGATGGCCATTCCAGAAAAAGAGTTCCAAAATTGCTCTGAAGGTTGGACTAGGTGCTGGTGTCAGTGCATAGCTTCCCAAGGGGAGTAGTTTGAAGGTGACCATAGAGATATTCAGCAATGAGGTAGGTAGCACTTTTTCTAAGATGAGTTCATGAACTTAATTGTCAGACCTACGTATATACACTTGCTTACCTAAAACCATGGAGTGATTTCATAGCCCTTAAAATAAAACCCAAACATGTTGCCCCAAGTGACACAGCCTTTGAATGCTAGTCTGGGTCTACCTATTAAAACTAATCATTTACCCCTCACTTCCTTGCTGCTATTCACTTGGCACACTGGCCTTCTTTCCATTTCTTGAGCTGACTAAGCTTTTTCCATCTTAGCACCAGTTGTTCCCTTTGCCTAGAACACTCTAACCCCAAGCACAGAGTAATTAATTGCTCCTGTGATTCTGATTCTGCTCAGAGAGGTCTTTCTTAGGCATGCAATTGAAAGTAGCCATTGGACACTCTTATGTCAGCCTATTTTCATTTTTGCACAGTTCTTAACACTACCTTCTATTTTTCTTGTTTGACTATTCACTTGTCTGGTTATTATCTATCTGCCTCTGCCAAAATGCTCTGTGAGAGCAGAGATCTTGTCTCCTTGGCTCATTGCTGTTTTCCTGGAGTTTAGGACAGTATCTGGCACTTAAAAAATACTTAAAGAATATTTGAAAAAATAAATAAAATGTCTCTAGGCCCCAAACTTTCTAATTTAATCTCTAAAGAACGGCCAGAGTGAACTCTTAAAAACATTTATCTCACCAAGTCACTCCCTACTTAAAACACTCCAGAGATTCCACATTTTCAAGAGAATCTAATCCAAACTTCTCAGCTCAGCACACAAGAGACTCTCTACTTGCCTCTCTCACCTCATTTTTCACTGAGGCCTCGCCCCCCTCCCTCCCCTTCATGCCTAATAACCTGCAAGACACCTAGTGACTGGTAGGTTCCAGGCGCCATGCTGTTTCATGCCTCTGAGTCTTTGATTCATTTCCTCATCATGTCTGGACTGCCCTTTCTTTCCATTCCTCCTCTCACTCCATCCTTCCTTATTTACTCAGTTTATAAGATACAACTCAAGTCAAGAAGATGTTCTCACCCTTATCATCCCAAATTCCAACCTTTTCCTCTATAAATTATACTTGCCTCTGTCATAGATGCTGTAACTCTTTACTGCTCTTATTTGCTTCATGTCTGTCTCTCCACTTGGAGTGTAAACTCGATGAGGGCAGGTGTAGTGTTGTTATACAGAGGGTGTCAAAAAATGTATACACATTTTAAGAAAGGAAAAAACTGTATTAAAATTGTAATACTCAATATATACCAATAACAAAAGATGACTACAAGTCACATTTGACTTCTGCAATTACAAGAGGTGCTCAAAATGGTTACCATCAGCATAATTTTAATACAGTTTTTCCTTTCTTAAAATGTATATACATTTTTTTTGGCATCCTATGTATATTGTGTCCTATTATATATCATAGTGTTATCTATTATCATAGTGTTATATATCATTTTATTCCTGGATGTGACTCACGGTTGATACTTGCACAAGTGTTGGCTGAGTGACTCACTGAATGTATGGATTGATTTATTGTACTAGTCATGATAATGCAAGGAACTTGAGAATGCTTGACATCAATTGCCATCAAGGTTGACAGATGCTACTCATTATACTGTGTTTACTGTGGCTTGAGCCCCACTGCATGATAACTCAGATGAATGTAGATGAATATTTTCAAACTCTTAAGAAAAAAATGTGCTCTGGGAGAACAAGGTCAATCTATCAATTCAAAAGCAATTCTTAGATCATAACGGGAGAAATGAATGGGCCTGATAAGAATATGAAATGCTTAAGGGAAAGTTGATTAAAGAAGGCTTCATGAATGATTGATTATAAAAGTTAGTACCTTTGGGAGAGAGTTTTACTGGCATTTAAATAAATGTCAACAAAACATGCGGCAATTAAACATTTGCCATAGCCAATAAAGCATCATCAAGGTTCTGAATCACAATTATATAAATATGGTATGCACAACTCTGAAATAAATGTTCATGTTAGGTGTGACTCATTGATTGGAATCTTGCATTTTGGACACTTCTGTTTTTACCATGATAACTGCAAGTCCCGCTACATAACGGTAAATGTACTATGACTCTTTTACATGGGCTCCCAGCCCGTCTTCGGTCTACTGCTTTCTGGTTTCCAGCTATCTCTGCTTTAACTTACACCTTTCCATAATGTCTCCAGTGACCTTCTCATGAACATATCCAATGACCCCAGCTTGCTTGACTCTTTGGGAGTATTGAATTCATTGATTCAGTTGGCATTTATTTATCATATACTATGTGTTAACATTAGGCACTGGTTTGGTGCATTTAATAAAAAACAAACAAACAAAAAATACAAAAATGGAAATACAGATCCTTCAAACCAAAACAGAACCAACAAAACCCCCAAGCAAACACCAAACTAAACTAAACAACAGAAAACAGACTTGATTCCTGACCTCAAATATCCTATCATCTAGTAGGAAAATAGACATTAAATAAATAAGCACAGAGACAGACATTTAATTAAATTGTGATGAGTGCCATGAAAGAAAAGCACATGGTGTTCTGAGAAATAATAACAGGGAACCCGATTTAAATTAGGGATCAAGGCAGCATCTCTAAGAAGGAGACCTGAGGAGGAGAAGGAAGGAAAAATCCAAATGGAGAGAGAAAAATGATAGCTTGGAAGATATGTTTGATTGGACAACAAATGAAGGGTATGAATTCTGTTTGGCAGATCATTTCCCCAAGGAGCAGATGAAGAAGAGGAATTGTCAGCCATCACAAAGGAACCCAACATTCATGGTGGCAAACATGTCACAGTCAAAGAGAAAGTGTTTGTGGAACCATATTTTAAAGAAGATAAAGGAGGCACTGGCTTGCAACATTTTCTTCATTTTGAGGTGGCTCAGAAAAAACAAGAGAGAACCAAGATGCTTGAGCATACATATAAGGAATATGAAATGTATTATATAGACATTTCAGCACGAGAAAGAGAAAAGAAGTTGGCTTCCTGTCAAGACACCGATTCTGTTACATTCCTTCCAACACACCAGAGAATTTCTGAGAAGTTTGCTTTCCTTCTGACATATAGCAGGCATTCCCTTAATCTTTGATGGTACATATATGTAGGGGACACCCACAGCCTCAGGAAGGGGGAAGATGAAATCATTGGCTGGAATTGTTTTATGTGTCTAGGATTTCAAACAATACGTATGAAAGAGAAACTGATAGTTTTTGCAGAAATGAAACTTCCTTTGTGTGGTTAGCACATGTGATTAAAACAAAAACTTCAAAGTGTACCTTCCACACTATTTGGACTTTTCTGGATCTTATGTACTTTATTCCTTATATAGAAATAGGGAAAAAGTCTTTTTCTCTAAAAAAAAAAAAAACCTAAGGGTGTAGTTCTCAACTTTGTATACACATCAAAATGACCTGGGGGTACTTTGAGAACTCCATGTACCTTGGAAGTGCTCCTTGTTCAGTGAGTCTGGGATGGACTTAGGGATCAGGAGTGTAAGAACTTAGCTTTCCAAGTTCTAAGGTACGGCATAGGGAATATAGTCGATGGTATTGTAACAACTACGTACAGTGGTAGATGGGTAATAGACTTATTGGGGCACTCACTTTGTGAGGCACATAAATGTCTAATCACTAGGTTGTTTTGTATACCTGAAACTAATGAAAATCCAAAAGAAAGCTCCCCCAGTGGTTCTGATGTGCTGCCAAATTTGAGAACTACCGTGTTTCCCCGAAAAGAAGATCTAGCCGGACAATCAGCTCTAATGTGTCTTTTGGAGCAAAAATTAATATAAGACTCAGTCTTATTTTACTATAATATAAGACTCTGTCTTATAATATAATATAATATAATATAATATAATATAATATAATATAATATGATATAATATAATACTGGGTCTTATATTAATTTTTGCTCCAAAAGACGCATTAGAGCTGATTGTCCGGCTAGGTCTTATTTTCAGGGAAGCAGGGTACTTTAGTAAGTCTTTACCTCCTGTCTCTGTTTTCTTTTTAAAATCATCTTTTTTCCCCCTGAAAATTAAATGAATATTGCAAGGAAAAAAAAACAACCCCAAATTATCATATTTCTTAAAATGAAAAGAGGAAGCTTGGAAAACTTCCACTAGAAGGTTTGTGATCTTATTGTCATGCCCTCATCAGCCTGCGTTGTGGGTGGTGAGTGGTTGGGCCACAGCTCCAGTAGGCATTTCTGGCTGTGGCTGGAGGACTTAGCAGGGTTTCCCAAATACTCTCACTTCCCACAACTTCTACATGACTGCACATGTGTACAACACAGTTGTGTAGCTAGTATTCTCTCCCTTTGACAGACCGCATGTTCTGATTAGGCCTTTTGAAAATAGGGACCCTGGAGCTATACTAGTTTCACCCATTTGCATTACTTCCCTTCACTTTGCTTTCACTTTCCTCTCACAGATGCCAGTGTACGTGTGTGTAAATACACGACCCTTTATCTGAAATCCTTGGGGCCAGATGCGTTTTGGAATTCAGAATGCCTTAGACTTTGGACAGGTAGATTCTGCGTTCCATATTTTGTACCTCCCTCGCTATGTCAGGAGGAGCACCCTGTAATCAAACATTTTCATGTTTCTACAGGAAACACATGACCACTCCCATGAAATGGGATAAATAAAGACTGCCAGTGGCCTCACATTTCTGCAGTTCAGGTTTGGCCACCTAATGACATTGCCAGAACTTTGTGAATAAAAACCTTTAGAATTTCAGAGCTTTTTGGATTTGGGAGTGGTAAA
The DNA here is from genome assembly GCF_004115265.2 of Rhinolophus ferrumequinum. Taxonomy (NCBI): domain Eukaryota; kingdom Metazoa; phylum Chordata; class Mammalia; order Chiroptera; family Rhinolophidae; genus Rhinolophus; species Rhinolophus ferrumequinum. The sequence continues at coordinate 78,500,504 of NC_046294.1, read as the reverse complement.
TAAGGGAATGCAGGACCTGTGGTAGCAGCATTATTTAAATTTGTTTTGCCAAACTGCCTTTCCACTGACTTGATTAGTTTTTCTCATTGCTTAGAATAGAAACAGGATTTCCATCATCAGTTATTTTCTGAGTGTTAATACTTTCCATTTGGTCAGAAATGGAAATCCCAGAAAACACTATTAAGGATGGGGCTGGGGGGTCGGGAGGGAAGAGAGAACTAAAATAGATTAAACAAATACAGACATTTAGAAGCTGTTACCATTGAACCCTGGTGACTCAAGCTCAGAAACCTAAACAGCTGACTTAAATCTCAGGTGGGCCTTTTTTCGCCTGTAATTACTCTAGTAACTCTCTTTAGCCTTTAGACATCTTTTCCTCCTCTATTTGTAAGTTACGTAGTTTTCGTAGTTGTATTGGCTGAATTTCTGTTATACTTGCCTTCCTCATATCTGTCAGGACATGAGACCAGGGGCTCCTGAGGACAGGGAGCATGTTGGAGAGACTGAACTATTAAATATCATGCTATCACATTGTTTTCACAAGCTGGCAAGGCCCAAGAGGAATTTGAGTTATGTGCATTTATTTCCCTATTAGATTAGCTACTCTTTAAGAGCAGATTTTCTTTCTGTGTACTCCTTAGAACACACAGCATAGTTGTGGGTGGTTAAAAAAAAAAAAATTCCTATTGTTTTCTTAATAGTGAATAGTGAATAGTAGAAATTCCTTTGGGAATAGTTGGTCCTAAGAAAAGAAAGTACCTTGGAGCATTTGGGTATGAAAAAATAGGCTCACCACAGGATTCAGAAGTCTGGGGGCAGAATAAATGGAAGGTAAAATTACTTTGCATTAAGAACAATTGGTGGTGGTGGGAGGGGACAGAAAAGAGAGAATAGCAGAACAACATGGGAAATCAGCCAAAAGACTTCATAGAACAGGATGACTATTATCCAACTCTAATTGCTATGGGTCAGCAGTACAAACCTCATCTATTTCTTAATTTTTATCAACTTTCTGTAAAATCTGCTACACAAAGGTTTTGTGTGCATAAAATTTTTTGTGGGTCTGTGTGTAAAACTAAGGAAGGTAGTTCAAGAATCCAGGTGGCAATAAAGAAAAGGTTGCAAGACGCTAAGTGGAGAACAAAAAGCCAGCTGCAGTAAGAGGTGGCCACAGGAATATTAGCCCCAGAGGAATACACAGAAATCATGGAGAGGGAATTGGACTTTCAAACAAGAGGCGTGTTAGAGACCGGCGGGAGTAGTTGTGCGTAGGTTTTAAGAGGCAGGATGACCCTGGATGTCATTTAAATTAAGTAGTAAAAGCTCAGCTAGGCTACAAATGACATTAAAAAATGATACACCCTAGATTTAGTAGAACGTTTCAGTCATCCACATCATGGAAAGAGTCCTAGAGAGGGATTTAGAAGTTCTGTGTTAGAATTCTTGTTTTTGCCCCATGAATTTCCAGTATCTTTATTTTCCCCCTAGAATCTAGACATAATCAAGTCTATCAGGGAAGTCCTCAATACTATGTACGCTCACACTTTAGGTTCTTTAAACTACTTCAATATTTGCAAATGTGAGAATGCACATTCCAATAACTGGGAAACTACAATTTGAGATTATACCAACAAATGGATTCCATATTGAGGTAAATACACAAACTTATACATGCAGCACGTGGACTTTAATATTACAGAATTTGGCCTTTTTATAAGGAGCTTACCTATAAACAAAGGTACTCTTTGCTTGTCGTTCCTAACCTATGAAGTGATGCAGCCAACAGACCTCCTCCCATAGTTTTTCATTATGTCCTAAAAATCAGAGATGATTCTTCCTCTTAAACAAGGTGAAAATAAGCCAAAATCCCCACCCAGAAAATAATGTTAATCCACAATTATCAAATTTTGAAGTTTCAGCAGATGGAATGCCAGAAATAGATTATGAGCAAGTCTTAAGTCTTTAAGATAAGTAGGACTACAAAAATTCAGGGTTAACCCAAAGAAGACACAAGTTTCTTATTAAACTTTGCTTCAATGGGTCTCGAAATTCTGTGACAGATTGTTGGTCATTTCCATTAAAAATATTAATTTTAAAAACTAATAATTTAAAACTGCCACACACAAAACAAAAGGTCCAGAAAACATTTTCCTTTCCTTCTGGAGGTTTTACAGTACATTATCAGTAACCACTTTTTAATTGTTTTACTATTAAACTTAAGTGACCAATAGTGACAAGCAGTTCTGAGACCGTTCTTCCAATGCTGATTAAGACTAGGGTGGCATGTATTGGGGATAATATTCATTTAGCCTTCTGAGATTTCTGGGCAGACTTGGTGACTTTGCCCTCTCCAGCTCTCTTCTTGTTCACTGCTTTGATGATACCCACAGCAGCCGTCTGTCTCATGTCACAAACAGCAAAAAGGCCCAGAGGAAGAAGAAGCTCTCAACACACATGGGCTTGCCAGGAACCATGTCAACAACGGCAGCATCAACAAATTGCAAGAATTTGGTGTGATCTTCCTGCTTCTTCCCAGAATGACAATCAATCTTCTTCAGCTCAGCAAACTTGCAAGCAACATGAGCTGTGTGACAATCCAGCACAGGTGCATAGCCAGGACTGATTTGGCCGGATGGTTCAGGATAATCACCTGAGCTGTGAAGCCAGCTGCTTGATGGGTCATTTTGGCTGTCACTAGCCATGGTCCTTGGTGAATATCTTTGAGAGACATATTCTTGACATTGAAGCCCACGTTGTCCCTAGGAAGAGCTTTACTCAAGTTGTATGATTCATTTCAACAGACTTTACTTCCATTGTAACATTGACCAGAGCAAAGATAACCATTATGCTGGGTTTGGGAACACCAGTCTCCATAGGGACACAGGGACAATACCAATACCACCAATTCTGTAGACATCCTGGAGGGGCAGATGCAAGGGCTTGTCAGTTGGATGAGTTAGTGGCAGCATGCAATCTAAAGCTTCAAGCAAGTAGCATGGTTTCCCTGGCATTGCTATCTTGACTTTCCATCCCATGAACCAAAGCCTGTTTTGTGCTTGGTTCCAGCATGTTATCACCATTCCAACCAGAAACGGACACAAATGCTGCTGTGTTGGGGTTGTAGCCAATTTTCTTAATGTGGATTCTGACTTCCTTAATGATTTCTGCATATCTCTTCTGGCTATAGGGTGGCTCAGTGAAATCCATTTTGTTAACACCAACAATTGGTTGTTTCACATCCATGCTCACAGGTCTGTCCATTTTTGGAGATACTTGCTTCAAATTCACCAACCCCAGCAGCAACAATCAGGACAGCACAGTCAGCCTGAGATATGCTTGTAATCATGTTTTTGATAAAGTCTCTGTGTCCCAGGGCAACAATTATGGTCACATACTGCTTGCGGGTTTCAAACTTCTGCAGGGAGGTATCAGTGGTGACAACCGGTTCATGTTCAGCTTTCAGTATATCCCAAATCCAGGCGTACTTGCGGAAGCCGTTTCCTATCTCAGCAGCCTCCTTCTCGAATTTTTCTATGGCTCTGTTGTTGATCTCACACTTGTAGATCAGATGGCCAGTGGGGGTAGACTTGTCCTAATCCAAATGTCCAGTGATGGTGATATTGAGTTTTCTTCTTTCCTATTTTGGCTTAAATTTAGGGGTTGTCTTTATGACAACCTGTGTTCTGGTGGCAAATCCATTGTGAAAAAGTAGGTTTGAATTCTGAGGCATTAAATAATTATTTGACTTTGGGAAGATACTTAACTATTCTGAGCTGAAGTTTTTTTTTTTTTTTTTTTTTTTTTTTTTTTTTTTTTAATCTGTCAAGGGAGAGAAGAAACAAAGTATCGGTTCTCTTACCTGTAAAATGGCTCAGATGTTAACTAAGATGGCCTAGGAAGGAGAACAGAATTTGGAATCAGAAATATCCACGTAAAATACACCTATGATTGCGTCCTGCTTCTGCCGCTCACTGGCTGTGTGACCTTCAGTTAGCTACTTAAACTCCTAAGCCTCCGTTTCTTCATCTACAAAGTAATAATAATAACACCTATGCCTCAGATGGCTTTGAGACGTTTAAATATTTTAGCCTAGGTAGAGATGCTTGATATTAGGTAAATATTAGACCCGTCTCTTTCAGATTTAAAATCAATTTCTTTGCTCAGTTTCCTTCACCATGCCCTTGCAAGAGAAAAAATTCTGGTTCTGTTTTATAGGGTAGTCCAACGTCATGCAAATTACCTTTGTTGAGCAGAAAAAGAAATAACATGAAGCAACATTAATTCAAATTTGCATTTTGCCAATTATATGAAATTTAATAGCAATATTTGAATCCACGCACTACTATGGTTACTGGTTATAAGGCACTAAGTGTTAACCAAGAAAGCTCTATTTAAGAAAGGGTATCCAGAGAGGTGATATTTTGTCTACAGATTCTTTCATTACCATGTAGTTTCTGTATCTAACATAAAGATAATACTTTCCCAGCATCAATTCTAAATCCCTAGTCTGTTTACTTTAATAATAGTGGAAAATACAGTAGGAGTGGATCTCACTGCAGCTGTCATCCACTCCTAACCACACTAAGCCAGGGATAGCTCCATTCAGGTTTAAAGCAAAAAGCAGCCCACACACAAAGAAAGTATGAAATCCTAAATTCTCTAATGAAAATGGGAAATCCCTCTCTTCTTCTGGATCATGTTCCAACATTTCTTCTCATTAAATAGCCAGCCATCATGAGTGTGCCTTGGGCAGGACTTCATCTCACCAAGTACTGCCTCTGCAGTATCGCTGAAGAACAGCTACAGTGAAGGGACAGGTCTATCTGCCTTCTTTCTGCCCATATTTCTTGGGTGCCTGCACTTTCTGTCTCCCTAGGGTCCTAGTGTCTTGAGAGGGGAGAGGGAGATCTCTGTACCTAAGAAGTGTTGATCGGCCAGTTTTTCTGTCCTAAATCTTCTATTTACTATGGGCCTCATGCTGTCTCTATTTCACTCCGGTGTATATCTGAGCCTCACATACGAAAGACAGCTAGGATAAGGGGAATAGGTCTGAGAAAGGGAGACAAGCACGTGTAATTATACAGGACCATACAGATATATTTTTCTTAATTTTGGTCCATATTTTCATCTGTTAACTTAATGGGATAAGTATATATTGTATTGACTGAGCTCCTTTATAGTTGCCCCTAGGTTGAAAAATAGTTCTTAGCTGATAAAGAATTTTCAAATGATTCTTTGTATTTCAAAAGATGCTCCTCTGGGCATTGTGTTAATATGTGCTGCCTGTATTTCTGACCTAATAGTTCCTTCTACTTGTATGCGCCATACTATTTCTTTGGTAAATATTTATGATGTTGAATTCTCAATTCCTAAAGAAATGAGCCTACATGGAACATTGGAAGTGGGCAGTCCGAGCAGGCTAGAGCATAAATCTGCAGGCTGTTTCCAGTTGGCCCTTGGCGCCAGGGCCTTCTGATTTATTGAAATCTGACCAGCAACCATAAAGCCATATCAGATCAACTCCTTGAATTCTGATTAAATCTGTGTCATTCTCTTTATCATGACCCCAACACCACATCCCACCCAGCTTCCTGGAATAACTTTCTAATCAATCTGCTCTACCTCTACTCTTTCTCACTGAGTCTCCACAATACAACCAAACGGATCTTTTAAAAACTCACTGTTTAGAGAATCATGGCTATATTTGAATCTGTCAACAATTTCCTATTGTCTTTATAATAAGGCCCCAGATCCTTAACGAGGTCTACATGGCCCTCCACATTTGGGCTTTCTCCATTCCAACCTCACATTGGGTGATTCTTCACACCAGTCTTACTTTCATTTCTCAAATGTGCCAACCTTTCCATGTTGGGGCTTTTATTCATGATGCTCCTTTTTTTCTGAAAAACTTTCCCTTAAATTCTTTGCCTGATCTGGGGGCAGTATCTTTGCTTTGGTTGGTTCTCGGAGGTACTTAATCCACGATTAAAGCTCAGAATCATACTACACTGGATAGAGGCCTTTCCCAGGCTGATTAAAATGTAAAACTGGATTTCTGATCTGAAAGTCTTCAGTATATCCCACACACACACCATTATTAAAACAAAAAAACCAAGTTTTATAATATACATTAATTCATATTAATAATATATGTAAATGTTTATGGGCTGCCATTTAGTCCTTAGAACTAATGTTTTATTTCATAATAGTTTATATTATAGTTCACATATGAATTATACCTTGATAATTCCTAGCAGGGTAAAGAAATTTTGATCAAAATCTTTAAGCTCCTTTCAATACTATTGTTAAGGTGGGGGTAATGACAAGTGGGGAAAAGAAGGAGGAGGAGGACACTAGAGAAGAGCTAATTGATTTATCTATTTAATATCTAATCAATTTATTTAGCAATATGCAATAGCAAAAGACAAAGGCACTTAAAAGAATGTGCTAATGACAGAAAGTAAAGGTGGTTAAGACTAAACTATATACATTGATACCAATGTCATGTCAGAAGAGTACACATACATATAAGGTTAAGAGATCTCAACATATGTTTACTATTGATCAAAAATAGCTTGGCTGAATACACAAATTATATCAATAAGGAGTATCCAAAAGCAGTAATAAACTCTATAGGATAGTAACTATTACAGTAGATGTCAAAAGCTCACCAAACCGTAGGAAAAAACACTGGAACAGTCAGGAATCAAAACCTTGTCAGGCCTGCAGCTGAAAGAAACTCAGCCGTCTCCCACTGCGGCTTGCTATTTCCCAAGAATGCTGTTGCTGTTGCCCTTGCTGTTGTGGTTGTTGTTGTTGTAAGTTGGGAGTCTCCTGATGCTGCAAGCTGCAAGCTGCACACAAGTTTTCAACATGCTAACCAGTTCTCAAGAAGGCTAACCGTGGGGAACAACACTGGAGAGTTAGGGAACCAGCCTCACCAGGTTGGCAGCTGGAAGTCAGGGCATCTCTAGGTGTTGTAAGCTGCATGCTGTATATGAGTCTTCAAAATGTTAGAATGATGAAGAATCACCAATGACAAATGACAAAATTACGAAATTACACTGCCAACTGAGGTCTGTCTGATATATTTTCTCAGATGTACCTTAGAGCCAAGTTTCTTGTTCCTGCCTCCTCCTCAGGGAACGGCCAGTTCCGGGAGGGTCCTGCAGTTACTGTGATAAGAATATTGCTTATGCGACCGAAGGGCCAGTTCATTCATTCAGACAAACAACACCTGCTGTTCTTGCCTGGGATCATCGGCCCAAGGCCTTCCAAAGCCTGGCAACATGCCTGTCACGTCATTCTGATATAACTTAGTTACTTCTCCACCTCATCTGCTGATGCCGGCAAAACAGACAGAAAGCAACACCCTCCTATATCACTCCTGCTGGGATCAAGGCGAGGGAGAAATTTTCTTAAACCTAAGTTAACCAATACCTTACTTGCAGTCTCTCATGTGAGGGAACAAAAACTAACCTTAATCTGACCAACCACCTCACATGGGGGAGACTAACATTGCCCACATGAGGGAAACAGAAAAACAGACGAAAAAGCTAACATCAGCCAATAAAGGCGAATTTTCTTAACATCTTTCCTACAGTGGGCAGATCACTTTCCCCATGTGGTTACATGAAAAAAAGGTCTTAATTCATTTGGCTGGTTAATTGAGATTTCAATAAGTAGTTATTAATAAAATAACACTAATGTTCAATATAACTGTGCCCCGCACAAGAACGCAGGATATGGTGAGGCCAAAACGGAACAACAACGGAGCGATAGATAGGGGACTCATACCACTATATTCTCGAGACACAAAAGCAGACATCTGCCAGTACCCCAACGAGGGGTCTTCCTGCACGCCAGTCTCGCTGGCGGCTGGTGGAGACACAGGAAGTAGGATCAAAAAGATCCGCACCATCCGTGCCCTCCGCAACCCACTTGCTAACCACTCTTGCTAGCTACAATCCACGCTTGCTAGCGTAGCCACGGCAGTTATATTAGTGGCTAATGGCTCACTGGTTACAGCTGATGGACAACTAGTTACAGCTGATGGCCATCTGATCACAGCTGATAGCCATCTACTCTCCGAGCCAGCACCTTTCCACGTGAGGTCCAGAGCTTGGAAACTGCTCTCTGGGACTCTGTCCCTACACTAACTCAGATTCTATTAAGAGGTCATTAACTGGTGATCTGTAGGTCAAAACCAGCCTATAAACATGTTTTGTTTAGCCTATGCAGTATACAAAAAACGATTTGAGGCAGTTTTTAGAATTTGGAAGAATGAACATAATTGAGATTTCTAGCTTCTGTAAACCTAGAAGGTTCTGATGACCTGGGATTCATATTCCCCTCCTGGCAACAAACAGCTGGAGTGGGGGGGGGGCAGGTGTTCCTTTTAGGGAGAGCAGTGGTGCTCAGAGTGCCCATCAGAATCACCTGGAAGCCTTGTTAAACAATTGCAGGCCCCACCTGGGAGTGTCTGATTTAATAGGTGGGCATCTGAAACTTTGCACTTCTAATCAGCTCCCGGGGGATGGTGATGTTGTAGATCGGAGTCCACACTTTGAGAACCACTGAGGTAGGTAGGAAATATGTTTTCCAGTGAACCATGGTCCTCCTACATCCTGTTTATTCTCTTAACTTGGGTATCCATAGCCATTGATCATCAAGCTCCCTTTGTTATCTTTGGTATATTTATAGAGCTATTTTTCCATATGTATATCTCCTGAAAGTGGGAAAATTAAGGAAAAAAAGGAGAACTGTATGTCTTTGTGGAGGCAAAGAATATTCCAACAGATTTATCATTCAAACACTTGCCTCTTTTCACTTGTATGCATTTCCTGCTTGGCTTCAGGAACCTTTTGAGTTTGCGATGAGCTCAGTTCCATGGCAACTTTCACATACAAAAATAATTTGCCAATAAACTGGGGTAGTAGGACTTTGGCTTTCAGTCGTTCAGACCTGGGTTTGAGCTCCTGGCTCTGCTGTTTAGCAGCTCTGTGATCTTAGAAAGCTTCTGAATCTTATTAAGCGTCATTTCCTCATGCATAATAGAAGGACTTTGATGATACCTACTCCACTGGGTTATTGTGAAATTAAAAGATTGAATGGGAGGCACATAATACACAATAAATACTCAATACATGCTATATTCCAATGTTACTGTTGACATTTTAATACAGATTTTAAAATAGTATAATCATAAGCTGGAAGGAGAGGGAAGAAACTAAGCAGAAATGGAGAGTGTCAGTAACCTGGAAAAGCTGGATGAGGAAGATCAAAACCTAGAATGAGCAGAGATTTACAAAAAGTACAAAGGACAAAAAATTAAACAAACAAACAAACAAATAAATAAATAAAAATTAAAAAAATTGAACCTCAGTCATTTTTAGAGAAAGAAAAATAAGGAAGGAATAACTACAGCTTAAGGAAAATTGTATAATGTTAACAGACCACAGAAAGAAACTAGAACTATTGAACTAGTGTTTTAATTTTGGTCAAAAAGAAGTATTTTTGGTCAGAAAGGGAAGAATAAACGTTGGCAAAGGAATAAAATTCTTAGAGACAGAGAGCTATCTGAATTATTTCATATTAATCATTTCATAGACAACTGGAAAAACAGGCAGGTAAGATTGTGGAACCACAAATGGTAGTCATGAGGAAACAGAGCATGAGCACGTGTCTGGACAATGATACAGAGATAGATGTTATCCAGATTTCCAAGTGGGAGAAGAGGAAGAGTCTATTCATTCTCATAATTTCATTAGTTATAAACCAATAAGCTTGAGGTATACCCCAAGCGAAATATTTAATGGATTGTTTGTGAGCATTTAAGAAAGGAAAAGAATGATCATAAAGAGTTGGCACTGGATCTTAAACACAAGTTTTGTTAGTGTATTTATTATCTTTTCTGATAAGATTATTAGCTAGTAGATCAAGGAAATGAGTCACTCATTCAGCAAATATTTATTAAATCCTAACTAGGTGCAGGCATATTGTCTGTCACATATTTTCTGGAGAAATATGCAATAAGTTCATTTATTACTAGACATGGGATAGAATCAAGCATTCTAGGAAGAAGTAGGACAGAGATTTGGCCAGGAATACAAAAAAGAACAGTGATAGTCTTTACCAAAATTGGAATACAGGAGTTGCTGAGTGGGATAACAGGAAACAAGTTTATTTTTGGACTTGTGTTTATAATGCAGGTGGAAATGTCTGTTAATGTAAAGCTATGAAGCTCAGAGGCTCTGGACTAGAGACACAGATCTGGGAGTCATTAGCTTGTATGGTTATTAAAGTTTTTCCAGTGGCTGAGATTTCTCAGAGGCTATGTTGAGTGAGAAGAGGGCTAAGGATAGAATGAAGGTAGAACTGATATTTAAGGAAAGAAGAAAAAGGGCTTACAAAAAGGACTGAGAAACAAAGATCAGGGCAGTGGGAGGAGAACCAGAAGAGAGTGGTGTTACCCTGGCCGAGGAAGGAGAGAAACTCCTGCGTAGTGCTGTGGACTCATGGATTTGAAACACATGTTTTGGTGGTGACACCAGTCAGCAGTGATGTGTGAGTTTTGTCCAGTAGTCCTCAGCTGTAGGAGGTCTCAGGGTGTAGGAGAGGAAAAGGGAAAGGGCTGAATAGGCTAAGAACGTCACGTTTGCAGGGATGGTAAAATGGAAGGAAAGAAGCTGTGGAAGAAATAGATTCATATGGTGATTAAATTTAAGATCATATGATATTGGGTGGGCAGTCGAAATGTCGTTTCACATAACTGAGACTCAAAAGTACAATAGTTGAAACAAACGGTCAAATCTAGCAGTGTGAAAAATCTAAATAGGGATGTGTATAAATTCCTCCACTTCTCTAAGGAGCTGACACAGTGCTGAATGAAACAGACCAGACCAATTCCTGTGGAATGAAGACATATATTGACCCTCTCTCTCTTTTTTCTTTCCTCTTAAGTGACAATGAATATTTAATAAACATTTTTCTGTTTTCAGGAATGGCTTTTAAAAGAGCAATGAACTGAATCAAACATTTTTCCATCTGGACATAAGAACCATGTGGAGGTCAACTGACAGTTATACAAGTGAAAAATACATTTCTGTTTTTGTAGTTGACTTTGAATTCACTAATAATAATAATATTATTAATAACATAGATAACATTTTGAGGATTTATTATGTGTTAGGTAGTTATGGATGTTTTATATATATAGTAGATATATGAACCTCAGTCCACAGACTCACTTAACCTAGAAAAATAATTTAAACATTTTTTTGTAACTCACTTTAATTGTATGTTTAACCCTCCTACTGCCTGGCTAAAAGTAACATCTCAGGTAATTTTTGGTTTCTCCCTTCTTCTGTGGGTTGGAGACAAAGGCCCTGGAGGGACTTACTCTGTGCCTTGGCCAGTAAATTGTGGGAGTGAGTAGTCTTATGGTTCCTGAGTCATCTGTTCATGTTGAATTACCCTGAGACAGCACTTGGCTTGCAGCGTGGCTCACAGAGTGGTGTTGCTCCATCAGTTATGGGCAGGGAAACTTTTCAGAGGTCATAGACCATTTGTGTCTAGACTCTGCATGGAGCCATTTCCTCTTTGGGGTATTGCCACCTCCCTAGGGGTTCAGCCTACATAATATTAACTTGGCTCCTGGACCCTCCATTCTGTCTGTTCTCATCGCCTCCTCTTCACTCTCCCTCCCTCAGCCCAGGGAAAATCCTATTTTAGGCAAAAAAGTGGAAGAAATTATGGCCCTCTGACTTCTGATTCTCCCACACATCAGTCTATACATCATCCCCAAAACACAAAGTTCCCGCCTTTAAGACCCAGAGACAAAAAATGTCCACTGGCTGTTTCTACTTTCTGACCACCTATATCCTTTCTCGGAGGCAATGACCTCAGGATTGCCCATAGCTTGGAAAAGGGGAAATAGCAGGAGAAAATTGTGCCAAAATAATTATACCACCACAGCAACAAAATTAGAAAATTAGTTAAGGTCTTAGACATTTGCATGAAAAGGCCCTTCCAAATCTAAGACTCTATAATTCACATAATGTTATATGAAGCCTGTTGGTTTATGCTGCCAGAAAGGACCGGAAAAGCCAGGGGCAGTTTTGAGGCAGACAGCGGCAGCAGTGGGTCAGACTCTGAGAGGAAGGGCTCTGGCCTTTTAGATTTGAGAGTGCTTTGTCAGATTCTTAAGAAATAATAGTGACCAAAACTGAAAACTTTTATCTGATGTCTAATTGTGGACTCGGCCTCCTCTCTTGAAACCTCCAGCCATTACATCGCAGTTTTCACTTCCCTCTGCCAAGCTAGGCCTGGCTATTCCTCAACTACAATTTCTCCTCCGACTGTCTTGACAGGATGTTAGTCCTTGGTGACCCTCACTCTCTTGCCTTGGAGTCAGGACTGTCATGCATCATGGCGGCCTCTCAAATTTTACAGAACCTCATAATCAATCAACATTTATTGATGTCGGTTGTTCAGAGCCTCAAGATAAGGTTGCACATATTGTAAATCTCAAGGGGTTTACAATCACTGTGGAAAGATGGGGTATATCACCACCCTGCATAGCATGTCCTAAACAGCCTCCAGGTTATTGTTCCAAGAGTTTGGAGAAGGAGAAGAGCATGAAGCACAGTTCTCAGCTGATGAGTCAAAAAGGCATGCACTTGTGTCACTTGAATTGCAGTTGCTTTTTGGAACCCCACCAAAAAATAGTGCAAGCTCAAGCTGCAGAAATTCTGATCTGTATGGATAGGCCCAAGTTCAAGAAAGATGAGTTATTTTCAGACCTTTATAAGCAACTGAGAAGGAAGTCTCTACCTTAGCAATATCAGCAATTAAGACTAGTAATATCACTCTCTCAGGCATAGGCTTTGAAGATTAAACACAAATATATAAATAAAATAACACCATTTAATAATACCATTTACTGGTATTGTTCGTTATTATTATATATTCAAGAGGTACAGCAGGTGCTTTAACATTTTGGTCTGATTACTAAACCCAGAGTGAAGTCTTTCCCTCCAAATCGATCACTCTGGTGTTTAAATCAGATTCTGAAACCCTCAGAATACCAAACGCCCATTTTAAAGTTGCTATTAAGAAGGATGTTCTACCTTTTATGTTGCATTTTAAAACTGATTCAGTCAGAGAAGTACTTTGATGTTGTAAATACCTACACATCATCTCGTGTACTTTTAAATTAATCAAAATATTTAGGCATCTTCACAGAAATTTCTCATATTCATAAAACACGGCAATAGTTATTTACTTCCTAGTACTATAATATGTTTTAGGAAATCTATGTGACTTGTATAGAAGGAATAAAAGCTAGTTTCATTGGAACTCCATTGTCAGCATATGAATGCTTTAAAAACACATTGATTTCAAAGCTAGGGCCCCCCCTTCTCCTTTCTCCCTGGGGCTATGGAGAGTGTGTCTAAGTGGGTCTTAGAAGGAAGGAAACTTCCTTTTCCACACTTCCTGTACTGTCTTTGGAGCTGTGCTTCTAGTCAGTGCAAGGAGAGACTAACTCAACTGTTAAAAGGTTAACAGCCAACATGGTGTTCTCAGCATCTCCCAAAGTCACTTATGAAACTAGTTGCAGGGGGCTGAGTAGCAACCAGAGAGCACCCCAGAGACTACACTTGAGCATATTATTCCACACGATTGCACATTCAAATTCGCTTGAACTCCCTGGGTACCCATGGGAATCTCAGGAGAGGTGGAAAAGAAGCATGCTGGGTAGGGGCAGGAGCGGTGGAGGAAGCTGCTATGGCATTAAAAATATATTATAGATATTTCCCTAAGGTGAAAAAGCCCCACAATCATAGAAATTCAGGCAACCAAGTAAGAGCTGTGAATCTGAAAAATGAGATTGAATTTGCAAGTGACATGATCATTCCTTTCAATACATTAAGAATTATTCGTTGCAAGAACTTCTTTTTCTTGAATCCTTCATAAATGGTTTCTTAAAATTCTTCTATCATAGCCAGGTAGTTTAACAAATACTCACCCTGCCCTGTATACTGAAAATCCCCAGGAATTGTGAGTAAATGTCTGACATTTTGGTTAACTAGAGTTGGTGTTGGGGAAACTTTTGAGCGTTAGTGGCTACAGGCATAACCTTTGGTTTTCTTCACTAATGTGGTTTGAGAGAATTCAGCGTTGTGTTGCAAAGTGTGGGTAGAGGCAGGGGAATTTGGAAAACATGAAATTGTTTATGAGCCTTGTATGTTTGTGACCTTTCAGTGGCAAAATATAAAGAGAATTTTGCAAAGTCATGTGTTTCAATGACAGAAATAGAATAAATAAAATGTGAACATATAGATAATAGAGAATGCAATCTGTTTAACACACATTGTAGCATTGAAAGCCCTTATCAATTTGCCATTTCACCTAGGGAATGTGTAAGAGATCCTAATTGAGCAGTGGGGTCAGACATGGGAGGATTAACCCCAGGAGGTGGAAATTGAATTAGGAGGAGGTGCGACTTGGGGAATAAGATGGAGCAGAGACTTGGAGGTAAGAAATGTAGACTCAGCTCAGGAGCATCTAGAAGGTATGACAACAGACCACAGGGGATGGACTATGCAATAGGCAGCATCAAGAGAACCCAATGTAAGAGTGAGGGCATTGAGTGTTCTGAACACATAGCATTTCAAAGCGAGCAAAATTCAGAGGTCTAACCAGTGCCACTCAATTGAAATACGTAACTGAACATTTTCTAGCAGCTACATTTAAAAAAGTAAAGAGAAATAGGTAAAATAAATTATAGTAATATATTTTATTGAACCTAGTATATTCAGAATTATCCTATCGACACGTGGCACTGTACTTCAAGTACTCAGTAGCCACATGGGACTATGGACAGCACAGAAATCAGGCATCCTTTCCATACAAGGGAAGCCTATCAGGCCAGAGGAAAACCAGCCTCATGAAGACTGACAGAAACTGGTATGATGACTGATAAATCCCCAGAAGAGAAAACATAAATGGTTAGAAAATTCATTTAAAAATTTCCACCTCATTTTGTCATCAAAGCTATATAAATTAAAATACCAGTGAGATACTATTTCTTACCTGTCATAATAGCCAAGGTTAAAAAAAAAATTGCAGTTGTTTGAAGGTGTGCTAAAACTCATATGCTGCTATTAGCTGTGTAATTAGTCTAACTCTTTTGGAAAACAGTTTACATTTCATGTCAAGAGCTTTGAATTTTTTTCCCCAACTTCTAAGGCTCTACAACAAAAAGCAAAAACAATCATTGTTGAGTGTTTATGATATAACAGATAGTATGCTTAGCACTTCATACATTTTTAAGTCTTAATCCTCACAACAACCCTATCAATTAGTTATTATCCAGTTTTAACCCTATGAAAATAAACCAAATTATGAAAAAATTATACATCGATATGTTAGAGCATTATTAAAAGAAGCAAAAAAGAGAAGCTAAGAAAAACTGGGAAAAACCCTCAGTGTCTCATAATCAGGGAATTGTTACTTGAGTGAATGTACTTACTGGAATTGATGTATTTACTGAAGCGTTCTTAAAGAATAGGTAATGTCATGGAAAAATGCATGGCTTAGTCTGCTATTGTCTTAATAAAATTGCATAACAAACAAGCACTAAATTTGGGTGACATACAGCAATAAACATATATTTCTCATGTATATGTTTGCAGGTTAGCTGGGGCATGGCTCTACTTTTGGTTTCAAGTAAGCTGGCTTTGGTTGCAGGCTCAGGTATGACACACTGTATTCATTTTGGAGCCTCGGTTGAGGGGAAGTTCTTCTCATTAACCGCACAGCACATTTTAAGCATCTGCTTGCTTCATGTTTGCTAACTTCTCATTGGCCAAAGCAAGTAACATGGCCGAGCCTAAAGCTGAGGGGTGGGGAAGTATCCTCTGCCTGCCATGAGAATGTGGCTAGAAAGTGTGTGTGTAATTCTATTACAGGGGAATAAAGAATTGGTACCAATAATTCAGTCAACCACAGTCTGGTCTTCATCACTATTATTCAGATCCTTCCCACATACACTCACCCCTATCCCAACATATCCCAAATCTCATTCCATGATGGCATCCGGCTAGAAAGATAGCATCACTGGATCTACGTCATTTCCAGATGTGATTCCTCTTGGTCTAGAGACCTTCGAATTAAAAGGCAAGTTATCTCCCCCCCTCCCACACCAACATACAAAAGTGGAACAGGAACAAGATGACCACAATAAACACCCCCATTCTAATAGGGAAATAGTGAGAAGCATAGAGCAGTCGTGAGTTTATAGCAATTATGAAATGTTGCCAGGTTCCTCTGCTTTGGGGGAAGGGAATATTCTTGGATTAGACCCCTGCTCCCTGGGAGTAGCTCCCCAGAACCAGTCTGATATTTTCCCCAGGCCCTTGATTCCACTTTTTGGGAGTTCCTTCTTTGCCCCAAATCCCCGCTTAGCCAAGTCTAAAGACGCATTGGAGAAAATATGCCCAATTTGGAGGCTGAGCAGTCTTCTCTGCCTGCTTCCCGCCTGAGGAAAGTTGGGGGAAGAGGAGTCCAGAGGTATTTTTATCTCAAAGAATCACGATCATTTTTAGTTCATACTGATGGAAATTTTCTCAATACAATTTTTTATCCCTGCAAATCCTAAGATTTCTGGGGTCTGTTTGTTGACTCAATTCTGTTTGGAAACCAGCCAGGTGTTTTTCTCTGAACCTATCTCTTACAGTACATTTTCAAATGCAATTAGCAACAACACACTTGCTCATAAACATTGTGCCTTGAAACTTGCTTGCTCCCTATTCCAACTTTATCAGGTTCATTTTCTATCTTTTAATTTACTGCAAGTAACAGTTAGAACAATGTTTCACTGCTATATAACATGGATCAACATTGTTTCCATACTTTTATAGCAATTTCCTGTTGCCTGCTCCCTGGTCCCAGATTCCATGCATGACACACGTTATGGCAGCACCCCATTTCGAGCTTAATTTCGAGCTTATTCTGCTATTGCTACAATAATGCTATGTAACAAACAAGTACAAAATCTCAGGGGCATGCAGCAATAAACATTTGTTTCTCACTTATGTGGTTGACTGGGATTTGGCTTGGTTTCCAGCTGAACCCCAGCTGGCTCAGCTCCTGGCCTTGAGTTGTGTTCAGTTCTGCTCTACTCCTGGTAGTTCTGCAGCTGTGGCTGTGGGGGTTCTTCTCATTACGGACAACCACATTGCAAAAGAATTAGCCCAACCACATCAGCACATTCCAAGCCTTAGCTTGCATCATGTTGTATTAATCATGCCTTTTTATTCTGTATTTGTGATGCTTTGACATCTTGGAGCCTTGCTGACTCTGGAGGGACTGCCACTCCCAGGGCTAGCTAATTCCTAGAGATAGCAAAGGCTTTGAGGAGTGTACCTTTCATATACAAACCAATTCAGAGGCCATAACCCCAACCATCTCCTTTATCAAGTTCTTACATGCCAGGCCAATATTCCCCTGACCCCATCACCCCAGGGCCAGTCCCAGACAACTAGGGACAGCCCCTACATCACAGAGCCCACTGACATTATTCAAACTAGCAATCCTGTTCATCATGTGTCACCTGTTCCTTTCCACAGAAACCACAGTGAAGCTCTTGCCCACATTTCCCCCCACTCCTCTGCCTCCTGACCAACCCTGGTGCTTCCCTGTGTGGCCTGTGGTATGGCACGCCCCTTGTCTTGAGATCTGTAAGTATAACAAACTTTCTTTTCAATGGCCCTTATTTCCTGAACTCTTGGCCTTGCCATACCTAAATAATAAAACCCACATTGACAAACACCTGTCCACTAATATCCCTTTGACCAACTTAAGTCACTTGGCCAAGTCCAAAGTTAAGGTGTGGGGAAGTACTCTCTGCCCACCAGCTTGGCAAGCATGAAAGCATATTTCTATTAGAAGGGAGCAAAGGACTGGACACTGTTTATCAGAATGGCAAGAGTGTGGATGTATAATTGTACTACTGTGGAATATAGTTACATTAGAAGAGAGTGAAGAATTGGGACCAATAATTTGATGTTAGATAAAAGAATGAGATATGCAACATGATTCAAATATGGAAAACAGAATCTATTCAGAGAAAGAAGTCCTGAAAGAAAGACATTAAAATGTTAATAGAATATATCTTTGGATGTTAGGGCTGTGGATGATTACAATTATTCTTTTTTTCTCTGTTTTACTAATTATCCTTCCTGAGAGTATATTCATTTTATGATTTAACATGTACTATATTAACTAGAAGCTGAATCTTAAATATTAAACTAAAGTTGCTGGAATATCTTCTGCTTAAAATCAGTAATGGTCCTAAAAGCATGGACAAGGAGGATTTGATTCCAGTTCTGCCTGTGAGGACATAAAGGTTTCAGGGCAGGGATCCATGCGGGATCTGACGTGGGCCATCCGCTTTTTCTTTGCTAATAAAAGTGTGGTGCACACATCACCACCAGTGGCATCACCCGGGCACTTGTTAGAAGTACGTAGTCCCAGGCTTCACACCAGAAATTACTGGATCAGATCTGTATTTGAAGGGCATTCTCCAGGTGGTTTGTATGCACATTAAAATTTGAGATGCACTAATGTATTCCACACTGTTTATTATAACATCATTTAATGTAACCACATTTTTACTTCATGATTCAAAATAGTTGGTAGGAATTATTATTTTAAAATGAGAAATAGGCCGATAGTGGAGTAGATAGGCAAATAGATTGGCTGGCCCAATGACCAAGTACCAATAATTTTCACAAAATAAAAATAAATTATTTGGTCTGTAACAGTTATAGATTGTCAGTTTGATGTGGGCCCCTGTTCCAGATAGAATAGCATTTGCCCCCAAATTATAACACAGAACTGTAATTCTGGGAGGTGTTAGTAGGATGCTAATAGGTATCCCATTGTGTTAGTTTCCTAGGGCTGCTGTAATACACAACCACGAACTTGGTGTCTCACTACAACGCAAATTTACTATCTTACTGTTCTGGTAGTGAAAAGTCTCAAATAGGTCTCATGGGCTAAAACAAAGGTGTCAACAGGATTGCATTCCTTCTGGAGGCTCTAGGGGAGAATCCATTTCTTTCCCTTTCCAGCATCTCCAGGCTGCCTGAATTCCTTTGCCTCCCTCCATTTTCAAAGCCAGCCATGGCCAGGAGTGTTTCTCATGCTGCATCACTCTTAAATTAACTCTGTCCTGCCTCCCAATTCCATTTTTAAGGACCTTTGTGATTACAGTGGGTCCACCCAGATAATCCAAGGTAACCTCGCTATTTTAAGGTCAGCTGATTAGCAACCTTAATTCCATCTGCAAACTTAATTCCCCTTTGCCATGTAAAATTCCAGAATAAGGGCATGGATGTCTTTGGGAGCCATTATTCTACCCACCACACCCGTGAAATAGAGATTTGGTGGTCACATAAATCTGGAAATACTATTTCCTTCTTGGAGTTTTGTAATGTACACCAGCATAATAAAGGCTCTGAGAATTCTTGAAGAAGCCTATTTAACTTTGCCCAACCCAGGAACCCTTCTTTTACTTGCACATTTCATGAAGCTGAGCCAGAGAAATATGGAGAAATTCAGAGTAAATGAAAGAACTAAAGGAGTTGAAAAAAGTTTTTTGTTTTTTTAAATCATGGATTGCAAATTAATCTCGACTTCATTAGAGGTGAGGGAACACAGGGCAGAAGAGTGAGAGAGAACATCTGTAGAAACCAGAAGCCCTCTTTCCCAGGCTCTGTTCCATTATCAGACAACATCAAGTATAGCAGGAGTTGTGGGAGTATATGTCTATTCCATTTTTACCAGTGACATATTGTGGTATTATGAATAATTTAAAAAAAATCTGTCCAAGTCACTTTCCTAATCTCTCTAACTCTGTTTCTCATTTGTAAAATTGGGTTAACGGTATCCCTTTCATCCAAAACCATTGTGGGTTTTTAATTAATAGTAAAATGCTTTTTGGCATCTACATGCAGAAAGAGTTATTAAATTTCAGTGCCAAATATTATGATGGTAAGGAGGACTGGCTTACCAATATTTCATTACATGTGCAACTTTTTCCATTAATTTACTGCATAAAACATCAATGGCTACATACAGTATTATCCCTATAGCCAGAACAGCCAGCTTCTTTCATCTTTTAGATATCTCATGTTGAAACCAAGAAATATGAACTAGAGAAAATTGTGTCTCGTGGAAAAAAAAAATTCCCAGAAGGCATTTGTTTTATGTGGTGAGCATAATGATAGCTTACAATAAAAAAGCCTTGAAAGGTCTCACTTGTTCTAAGATTATTCATGTAGCAATTATGCTATTGATGAC
Source organism: Rhinolophus ferrumequinum (assembly GCF_004115265.2). NCBI lineage: Eukaryota > Metazoa > Chordata > Mammalia > Chiroptera > Rhinolophidae > Rhinolophus > Rhinolophus ferrumequinum. The sequence goes on along the minus strand of NC_046294.1, from coordinate 78,480,134 downwards.
AATCTGTTTTTATGATAATATAAGTTGTTCTGAACCCACTCAACAAAGCATAGTATAATGCTTGCAAGTTTCCTCAGGAGCTCTTTTGCTAAGATACCTATTCACTTCCTTGATTAGAAAAAGCTAAAGAATGTAGACATTTTAGAAAAGAGATAAAGTACAAATCAGTTGTTATCTACAATGAATTGGAATTTGTAATTTTAAAGTGAAGAATCACAAAAGAGAGAGACTGTGGGGTACTCTGACTTCCATTCTCAATAACCTTATTTATCTTAGTACAAATGCTGTCCATGTGAGCCCCTAGATTGTGTGTATGACAAAAAAGGAAGGGGACCTACTTATTTTACAATTTGAAAAGAGTAAAAGGGCTTTCCCAACTCTGATCTTAAATTTGGCTTTGGATTGCTATATGTTTTCAAGCAACCACAATTGACACTTGAGGTTTTAATTGCACAGGTCCACTTGTAGGCAGATTTTAAAAAATAAATACTGTTGGCCTTTTATATTCTCTGGTTTTGCGTCTGTGGCTTCAACCAACCACATATCGGAAACAGTATTTTAGAATTCCTAACTGTAGTTTTTCAACCATAGATTCCCAGCTTCAGATTGAAAATACTGTTTTCAATCTGCAGTTGGTTGAATCCGCAGATGTGAAGGGCTGATTGTAGAGTAAAAAGTTGTTCCTGGATTTTCTACTGCACTGGGTCAGAAACACTAACCCTCGTGTTGTTCAAGAGTCAACTGTGTTCATATTTCAAGTGAATATTATTATTTAGTTTCTTTAAGGTTCTTGTTTTTGTAGAGTATGTAACACATGAACATATTTCACTTTAAAAATAGTTATGAAGGTTGTATCACCAGGGTGAATTCACGTGAAAAGAAAGTCGAAATACATATTAAAAGAAGATGTGTGCTCTGATCTTAAAGAAGTTAAATCTCACTCTTGTTTCACTGAAGTTTTGTTACAACTTTTTTTTTTTTTTTTTAGTGTCAGGTGTACAAAACAGTAAAGTGATTAGACATTTATATGCCTCACAAAGTGATAACCCCAATAAGTCTGTTACCTACCTGACACTGTACATAGTTATTGCAATATTATTGACTATATTCCCCTGTGACTCTTTATATCCCTGTGACTCTTCGGTAACTACCAATTTGTACTTCTTAATCTCTTCACCCTTCTCACCCAGCCCCTCAACCACCTCATCTAATAACCATCAGTTTGTTCTCTGTATCTATGAGTTTGTTTCTGTTTTATTTGTTAATTCTTTTTGCTCTTTAGATTCTACATATAAGTGAGATCATGTGGTATTTGGCTTTCTCAGTCTGACTTATTTTGCTTAGCATAATACCCTCTACATCCATTCATGTTGTCTCAAATGGTAAGATTTCATTCTTTTTTATGGCAGAGTAATATTCCATTTTATATATGTACCACATCTTCTTTATCCAATGTCTATTGATGGGCATTTTGGTTGTTTCCATATCTTGGCTATTGTGAATAGTCCTGCAGGGAATATAGGGATGCATATATCTTTCCGAATTAGTATTTTGGATTTCTTTGGATAAATACCCCAGAGTGGAATTGCTAGGCCATAATGTAGCTCTATTTTTAATTTTTTGAGGAACCTCCATTACTGTTTTCCATAGTGGCTGCATCAATTTGTATTCCCATCAACAATGCACAATGGTTCCCTTTTTTTTTTATCGTTTGTTGATTTATTGATGTATTACAACTTTAAGTTGAGTTTATATACACATGGACAGAGTGAAAAATGTCCCACTGAAACATTTATTTCATGTTGTCATCCATTTACATAGTCTGTAAAATTTACTACTTATATGAAAGATGATTTTTATCCACAATAGAAGGATTCCCCCCCGCCCCCCCATTTGCTTTCCCTCCACTTCATTTTGCCTGTGGATATAATTTGGGTAAATAATTTAAAGATGGTGAATAAAAGTTTGACTGAACTTGATGAGAACAAGCAAATAAATTGATTAATATTTTGGTCTCCTTTATAAGCTGGGTTACGAAAATAATTATGTAAAATAAAATTTAAAAATAGATGTAGAAGTCAGGGTAAAGAAATATGGAAAGAGAAAAGTAAAATGAAACCAAGGGTCAGGTCACACTTAAAATGCACCCTAAGCTTGTAATACCCAAAACACTCATTCAGGCTAACTAGTATATACACATTTGGTTCTATATTTTTTAGCAGCCCTTGAAATGAGGGAAAATAAGCTCTGATGAGAATCTCTTGAAGATAAAGGGAAGTCAGTTATTTAGTTGTAGCTATTTCCAACAATGAGACAAGAGGAGAAAATAAAACTCTCTCTGTTTCTGTCTCTCTGTATCTGTCTGTCTCTCTGTTTTTCCGTCTCTGTTTCCCTCTCATCCTGGGATTGAAGGTAATGGCTGAGTCCACAGTTGCATTCTCTGAAGCTAAGGGTGCTTATGCTACAACTCTATTGTTCTTTGAATTGGGCTGTTCAAAGAACAGAATTTTAAAATGTACTTACCTCTGTTATTTTTCAGAAAGGAGAGGAGTGGTATAGCTGATCATCTGAAAATATCAGATGATACAACATAATTTTATTTTTAGCTCTGAAATGCAGCCATGGGACTTTAAAACAAAATCCAACACATTTTGTTAGAGATGCTAAACCAGTCACGACCAGCTGGCACTGCAGAAAACTGAAAGTCACCAACGAAAGGAATTATCAGTGAGAGCAAAGAGCTGAGGGAAAGTCCTCCTGCAGTCATTGAAGGCTGACTGGCTTGCCCCAAAGGTAGAGGAGTTGTGTGTGTGTGTGGTTATCAACCTGAGACAGCAACATCTAGTGAGTGCAGTGATTTCCACCATCAATTATTATGGGTGAAAGTGGCTCTTGATTTTGAATGCTCACATATCAGGGTGCCTTGGAGATATGGAATCTTGTCCTGGTTCTGTTATTAACTACTCTGTGATCCTAAACCTCCTGTGTATAAACATGTAATTCATTTTTACCTCTCTATAGCCAAACGGAATTGCTCATAGCCCATATTTTAATGTTGGGGGCGGGGGTGTGTGTGTGTGTGGAGAGACTGACTGACTAAACAAATCAAGCAAACAACAAACAATTTTAACTTTGCCACTTCAAGTTATCTTATTTTCTTCTGGTTTAAAATTTAGTCCCTTGGTATAATTGCTCAGAATTTAAATTTGGTTGATTCACAATTCAAGTTCTCTGTGAGGGTTGTCTTTTCCTTTCAAGGGTTCTACCCTGTCTTCTTAGTGGTCCTTGCTGTTGTCTGCCTTGATGTTCTCCTCCTCGGCTTTGTACTACTTCTTTTCCTTATGAGAACTTCTGGGTACCAGGGGAAGCCTATGTAGTAGCATGGTGGAAGAAGTGGTGTTTCTGGCCTTGGCTGGCCTCTACCTGAGTGTCTCATCCCGCCAGCCCCTGCTCCCTCTCTGCACTGCCAGACTCTGTTTCGCCTTCTGACATACACCAGCATCTACGGTTGGTGCCCTTTGTTGTAACCATGCTATCTGATTGTCAGGCCTACGTACTTTGTGCTCTCTTTATCCTGTCCCTCTTCCTTCTCAGCTTTCTAGCCCCTGTGCAGCACGTAGGAACTGTTGGCTAGGAGCCAACCGTGAGGAGTCAGGTATTCTAGGGCTCTCTACCTACATATGCTATGCCTCCATTTCTACTCCCCTGAATCTAAACTACGATGGCTTAGGGCATACAGCATGATCTTTTTTCTCTTCTTCCTCTTCTTCCTCCTTATTCTCCTCCTCCTTCTTCTGTGGTATAAATATGTAAGCATATTAACAGGCTAAAGAAGAAAAATCACATGATATATCAATGATGCAGAAAAATCATGTGATAATATCCAACTTTTATTAATGATAAAAAATTCTTTGAAAAATAGGAATATAGAGGGAATTTTCTCAACTCAATGAAGAACATCTATAAAAAACCAACAGCTAACATTATACTTAATGGTGAAAGACTGAACGTTTTCCCCTTAAGATCAGGGACAAAGCAAAGATGTCCACTTTCACCATTCTTATTTAACAGGTGAGATAGAAACTCTTTCATTATCTGCAGATATTTTAAAGTCTCTTACCTTCTCCGTAATATTGACTAATTCTTTTAAGTTTGTGGACAAACCTTTGAAGGACTGTTTGAATCAGAATAAGCTTGAGAACACAAACAAACTTCTCACAAAAGCCAACTGGAAATTTCTCATTATTTCAAAAAAGTTGTATTCAATTTTACTCTTTCTTATTCACTGGGGATACGAGTTTCGTAAATTTCTTCCTACCTTTGCACATATGTGATATCTGGGTCTTAGTGGGCGTAGAACACAAGCAGTCATTTGACTGGACTGTAAATTAGTGGGTCAATGTCCTCCCCAGTTTTCTGTTTGAGGAAATCTAGCATCCAGTGAGATTTTGGAAATGAATATTTTGGGGTGAGTGGAAGAGAGGATTATACTTTTGACCTGCTTAATGATGGAATTACCTGTGAGAACTCCCTCTGATTACCCCTCACCCTAAGTAGGAGAACAGTCGTGTTGCCCTGGAGACAGTCACCAGATAGGCTCCGGAAAGGAACCCAGGTCTCTGAGAACTCATTCTGCTAAGCAGGTGTGTTTCCATCCTTACAACAACGGCCAAGAGAGTATATTTCACAAGTCGCAAAGGAGAGATGATCAGATTGTTGATCGATGTATGCTACTGAAGGAATTGGTATAAAATAATATCCTATGGTCACAGTGGCAAGAATGTGGGCCCTGTAGTCAATTTATATGATACAACTGATGGAGCAGTTCCCTCTAGTGGTCAGAGCCTGTGTTGCTGAATGAAGGAAAAGGAGAGTCTTGTGATTCAGAAATTAAGGCTAAGGAAAATAGAGCCTTTTCTTAGTTTGGGCCATTAGCAACATCTGATGTTCAATAATGTGGTTTGTAATATTGTACTATAGTTTTGCAAGATGTTACCACTGCGGGAAATCTAGATATAGGTTTCATGGGAACTCTGTATTATTTCTTATAACTGACTATGAATCTATAATTATTTCAAAAGAAAGCATTTAATTTTAAAAAAGTAAAAAGAAAAGTAACAATGATCCTATATTCAGTACCTGTGCTTCATACACACTTTCTAGTACCCGGAACAGTTTCTGGCGCATAGAAGGCACTTAATTTTGTGGAATGAATGAATAAGACATGAATTTGAAACATGGGAATGATTTATAAGTTATTTGATCCTTATTTATTCCCTGTTTTACACACAGGCAAATGGAGTCATAGAGATTATGTAAAGTGCCTAGGAGGTAGTCTTGGATTTGAATAAGGAGACCTGTTACACTCCTGATTGTATGATTTAGGGGAAGTCCCTGGAGCACCTCTGAGATTTCCTTACCTACGAAATGGGGATAATAATTCCTGCTCTGTCTACTGCAGTAGGTTGCCATGAGTCTATTCATTTATTCCCAAATATTTATTGAGTGCTAACCATATGTCTACTGAAAACAAAACTGTGATGACAGGTAAGTTCTTGCCCTCATGCACTTTATATTCTAATGAGGGAGACAGAAAACAAATGAATAAAAAAATAAATAAGTCATTATAAATTGTGCTAAAGGCTTTGAAAGCAATGATGCAGGGCTTAAGAAAGGGAACCAAAGTTTGGGGCAGCGGAGGGTATCTAGTTGTGTACTGTAGCTGCTTTAGATAGGGGAACAAGGTAATTAGCAAGAGATCAGAGAAGGCGATATGTTAGTTGAGACCTGAAGATCCACTGAGAGCTGGCCACTGGGAAACATTGGAGAAGATGGGAGAATAATTTGTTCTAGATGGAATGGTACAAGCAAAAGCCATGTGGTGAAAAGGAGCTAGCTATATTTGCAGAAACTGAGAGAAGACCATTGATGATGCCATCAATGGAGTTACTGCACATGTAGGCATGGATCAAAATCAGGAAGTTAAATTCTCTGAAACAAAAACACCGATTCATGCATTTGTTGCACGTTGGCTAGCTAAAATCAAAGATTTAATGAGAAAAATGCTTTAAGTGGTCCAAATGGTCCTTTCCTTTCTCCGTGCTCATACATGCATAACGACATCTCTACTCCTGCCCATTTCTTAGTGCAGCAGGAAAGTTTATTGAAACATTTGCATTTTCTTTCTGTGATTTCTTCTTTCCTGTTCTGCACTCAATGTTCCACTTTTTTTTTTTTTTAATCTCAGGGATGTTTCACAGTTTTTTTTCAGTCCTTTTGTTAAAACCATAGACCATTGAAGGAATAAGGGTGGATGCCATTTTCCTCTTTCCATTGGATCTCCATATCATTTATTTCTTTTAATTCTTATGCTTTTCTTTTTTATTTACCCAAGCAATACATAATATTATAAACATAGGTAAGCAAAATGAAATAAATTTAAATTACCTAAAACCTGCCATGCAGAGATAAGTGTTATCAACATTTTAATGTATAGCCTCTGTCTATAACCTACTTTTTTCCTGTTTTTCCCTTGCAATTCATATATCCTACACTAGGTTATGAAGGATTGTCATAACATTAGTAGGTTGATTATATTTTTCAACACGCTGTTATTTAGACTTTAAAAGTTACTAGCCAAGATCAGCTTTTTAAGAATCAAATGCCTAAGAGAAATGTATATGCTGTACTTAGTATTATTTAACTTCAAAGCTTAATTATACAATTAATTAATGTACTTTTACTCATTTAAAGTTTACTTTGATGTTAAAAACCTCTAGGAAACTGTACACGCTTTGAGGACTCAGTCATGCTAAGTGGTAAGACTTCTGTAGGCTCTGATATTAACTTAAGGAATTTTCTTTTTATTCTGATATCTAGTTTTCAAAGGTACCTTTCTTTACATCAGGAAGAAGATAGAAATATCTATAGTTTAAAATTTAAAAATCCCAACAACCTAGCAGAGTATTTAACACATGATAGGTATTCAATAAACACTCGCTTCCCTTATTTCCAGTCTCCTTTCTGAACCTAAGAACATAGAAGCTGCCCTAGTTTATTTTTCCCAAATTAAATGAAGATATTTTTCCTTTTTCCTCCCTTCCTTCTACTTCTGCCTCTCTTGCAAGAATTTCTACTCTCCTCCACCTTCTCTCTAGCTGGGTATAAATTAGAATCTAGTTAGATAAACTAATCTAGTTAGATAAACTAATCTAGTTAGTTATTGCTAATCAACCTTGGCTATTTATTACTTTTAGCAAGCCTTCAGTCAAGACCTATTTAGACCTAATGTGTGCCAGGAACTGTACTTACATCTATTGGAGAAAAGAATAGTAACAACAACAACAAAAAGATAAGAGACTAGATAGGAACTGCTTTGTTTTACAGTTCTTTAACTCTACAGTTCTTTAAGAATGCTAGCTCCCTTCCCCAAGTCCTGCATCTTCTTCACATAACATTATATTCTGAACAGAAATTAGAAAGGTTTTAATTGATTTCATCATAATGTCCCACTTCTTTCCTTTTTTTATATACTTGGCCTAAGAGAACTAAAGCAGGAATATGTATTTCTCACTTTTTCTGAAGCTGTTGGATGAAAAAAAAAAATCAACCCTGACATTTGGATTTCCAACTGTTACATTATAAATACACAAAAATGCACTGCAACTGGAAAGTCTTTGAACAAAAGGTTATTTGTTTGGGGCTTCTAATTTCAAATCATCCTTACATGTGTCATTAAAAAAAACTCATACAGTTTTTGGGAACATTTTATTTTTAAAATAAGCCTTTCAGAGATACTTTCTCAAATTTCTGTTTCTCTCTCTGTCTCTCTCTCTCTGTCTCTCTGTCTCTGTCTCTCTCTCACACACCTCTCACGCGTGCGTGTGTGCATGCACATACACAGTTTTAAAAAATTATTTAATTTCATCCCTTTGCATTTGGGACAAGTTTGGTAGCAAGCTTAGGAACAAAGTAGAAAATGGCCAATTAGCCTAAGAAACTAGATTGTAGCCTTCCTCTATGGAGAAACAATTGTATATAGATGAGAAAAGATTGAAGATTTCTGACAGTAATTTAATGTTACCAATTTAAAAGTCATCTGACAGTTTTAAATGTGGAAATTTTACTTTCTCATCCACATCAACAGATATTAAAATTTGTACAATTCCTTATGGCTATATCAGTCTGGATGTGCATAATGTCTTTTTAAAATAAGACTCAGCAGAAAAATCTCCATAATAATCTGGAGGTTTGGAAGAAACAAAATTACTTTTTTTTTTTTATGACAACTGAATAGCTTCTTAAATCATTAAAGTGTTTCTTCACTTTAGCCATGGGTTCCAGCTGAAAGATAAATCTGGAATATAAAAGTGCTTTCTAGCCTAAATATCGGAAGGATTGCCTGGTAGTTTGAGGCTGCAAGGAGCCTTGGAACCATGTTCTTCTTCCAGGTCCAGCTTCCATTTCTCAAGGGACTTTCTCTAAGTTCCGCAGCCAGCTGGGGTGGAGCTGGGCCTAGAAACCCTGACTGTGGCACTCGGTCCAATCTTTGTGCTAAGTTGTTCCACAGTCCTGGAGGGCTTCAGTCTTCCACAACTTTTCCTTTGAGATCCAGTCAATGATGGAAAAGACACATTTCTGTTGAAAGGCAGAGTACTTCAATATCAGAGCAGAAATGATGAACCCTACGCTAAGGTTCTTAGATACAGAACTATAGTTCTGAAACGTACACATAAACAAAGTATTAATGTAATAGTCCAGTTTTCAGTATAGTATATACTATGCTTTCTATAATAATAGTACTAACAGTAACAGGAAACTTGGAAGCAGGAACCAAACCATACAAAAGAATAGTGAGACTTAATATGAAAACAATAGAAATAATTTACATAAGACACTCATTAATTAAGGCTTTCAATTATCTTCTGTTTACTTAAAATTATTACATAAGTAAGACATCAAACTTCTATATTTTGCTCCTGATCCTTACCTTCTCCTAGAGAATTTTTGTATAACACGCTCCCTTCTTCCATTTTTTTTTCACAAGCAGCAACTCAACAATTTTCCTTGTATCTTATTTAGACATTGAGAATTCACATGCAGTATTAAACATTTCTCTTCTTTTTGAAATATAAATAACTTGACTTCCTCTGTTAACTTTTTCAATTCTCTAAAAATTGAGGAAACGGTGAGGAATTGGCTTCCTGAAACTTAATGCTAAGCAACAAAAGAGATTTAGGGTGGGATAAGATTTATGAAGTGATAAGTAAGTTGTTACATCTATATTTTATGTTTTGATTCAGGAAACAATAATCAGAAGTAGAGAAATATGATATTTATTATTCTTGGATACAAGCATGTCAAGGATCAACAGAAGGTGTTCTAAACGCACAAGTCTTGGCTTTCAAAGGGAGTGACTGAGGATTTGTTGAGATAAGAGAATGTCACCCTTTCACTCTCTCAGGCCAGAAACACAGGAAATTGGGGGGGGGGGGAGGGAGGGCTGGGAAGTGGTCTCAATTTGAAGATATTTCTAGAGAATAGTATTCTTGGAAGGAAAATTTAGGAGTACTTTTGTGAATAAACCTTCAGCTGGAACTCAGACCCTCTTTCAGAGAGGTTTCAAATGCAAACTGGTTTAACCAAACACATTGGGAGTGCCCCAAATGACATTCTTATTGGTATTTCCTTGAAGTAGTATCAAATATAATGATTTCAATGCTGTTGAATATTAAAAATGAAAGAAAGCTCATCTATTTATTCGCTTATTCTGACTCTACCAAGATACCATACTTATGGTTATTTCCACATTTCTTGCCATTCTCTGAAAGACAACACAAGTTAACAATTAAATGTTAACTGCATGCATTAAATAACTGGGATGGAGGTTCTGGCGGAGAAATAGATAACAGGCCCATCCTCTCACTTCATTTTCCCTTCTCTGACCTTGCTCCCTCTACGACCCTCCTTTTATTTGTTGCTTGTGAACTCTTACTTGTCCTATAAAACTTCAACTTGAATTTTGTCTCTCTGACATGTCGACCCAAATTCGGCCAGACTGACTTAACCCCTTTCCTCCTCTGTGTTTCCAAAGAATTGTGCTATTTTGCACATTATAACATTTCAAATGCTGTGTGGTTCTTGTTTCCATGTTTGATTAGGCTTAAGATCATGTCTGAGTCATCTCTGCAACTATCTCGAACATAAGGTCTCATTAAAAGTTTGATCATTGTCTTTGAGGAGCTTACTGACTCTGAGGGAACATATTTAAAACAACCAAAAATCATAGGAGGCAATAATTAATTCATTCAACAAATTTTTATTAATTGTCTATTTGTGCCTGGGTATAGAAGTAAAATAAGACAAACTTGGTACCTGACTTCATATAATTTAAAATTTGGGCCTAAAGGTAGATATTAAATAATAAATCATACAAATGATTTGTAATTATTGCAACAGTAATGAAGTGCAAGGTGCTAGCGTAGCAAAGAATAAACACAGGGAACAGCAAGTTCAAAGGCCCTGAGGTTATGAGAAGCTTGACCCTTTGGAGAAAATGAGAGAAGATTGGTGTCACCGATACTGGAATAGAAAGAAGAGTCTGGCAAAATATCAGTTTGGGGACCTGGGCAGAGGCCAGATTATGTAGGGTATTTTAGGTCACATTAAAATGTCTGGAATTTATTTTAATATCAAAAGAAAATCATTTCAAGAGTATCAAGCAGGACTGCAACATTATTACATTTATTTTTTAAAAAGATTATTCCAGCTGCCAGATGAATATTGGAAGTGGGGAGATTTCGTCAAGTGAGTGATGATTGTAACTTATGCTAATGTCATGTTAGGTGTAACAAAGAAGAATGAATGGATTTGAGATACTTTTAGAAGCTGGGATCCACAATATTTAGAGATTATTTGGATTTGCATGTATGCACGTGTGCACGCGATATACTTGTGTATCATGTTGGATGAGTGGTGGAAGCACAGGAGAGAAGAAAATGTCAAAGATGACTCCCAGGTTTTTTAATTGAACAACTTTGTGAATGACAGCATGTTTTTAAATGCTTATGTGGAAAATTTTAAGACATAAAAGGCTGCCAACCCCAATCTCCCTCATCAATCTTTTGAACCTGAAGGGTCTTTATAGAGTATTCAGTCTTCTATAAAAAGGAAAAGACCTCCGATGTTGGTAGTGATAGGTAACCTTTTAAAACATTTTAAAAAATTATTTTTCAATTACAGTTGACCTACAGTATTATATTACTTTCAGGTATACAACGTAGCAAAACATTTTTAGTAGAGATTTTTGGGACACTAACTTCTAGCAAGGAATGAGGCCTTGGGTGCATGTGACTTGTCTGGAGAGGGGCTCTTAGAGTAGGTGGTGAGATGGGGAAATGGAGGACTGGAAGAAAAAGAGAGGCAGGCCCTTTTTGTTAGCAAATGTAGTAATTTTGTGAAGAGGGGCGAGGTCCTAAAAAAAGATACATCATACTGTCTCCAGAGAAACTGAATCGACACATGTGTAATTGCAATTCAAATCTATTCTGCTTTGCTTTCAGCCAAGCTCTTCACATCATGACAATCTTCTTTCACAAGCTTAAAGAATCTACTTGAGTTTCACTCTCTCCATGTCTGATTTCCTGCAACTCCCCCTGAAATATCTAGCTCATAAGCCTATATAATACGTTGTCTGTGACTCAGCACCTCTTACTAATTAATGAAATACATTTTAAAAACTGTCACCAAAAGTTTTAGCTATTTGCCACCCCTGCCCTCCATTTCCCCCGCCTTCCCACACTGAACTAAAAATAAACCAGCTCATCTGACTAAACCGATGAATCCCTTTATGAAATGCACTAGATGGCAGTATAGGAACTTCTTTACTGCGGTTGAAAAGGCCTGCGCCAGGGGAATGTGTATGGAAAATGGTCAAGTTCCAACTTCCCACTGTTACCTGAATTAAAGGCAGAGAGAGTATAAAAGAGGAAAAGTGGCACAATGAGCTTAAATGCTGCTTCATCAATTCAATCTGCTTGGTATTCATGTCACACAGAGAAAAGGTTTTTCAAGTGCACTTGTCTCTTGTTTAATGAAGTAAATGCATTTCTGTTTTCTTTTTCGGCCGTAAAATTAATTTCCATTAAATAAACTCTATTTTTTTCCCCACTGGATTTCATTATTAAATTGGGGATAATGTCCTTTCAAAAAAAAAAAAACTATTCGTGAATATTACTAAATCATAGGAATGTAGCAAACCTTTTGAAATACCCCACTTAAAGGAAAGTAATAATCTGCCACAAACACTGACGATAGTTAAAATATTTACAAAATATCAGTAACCTGCTATATTCCAAATAAGTCTTACAATAGAAAACATTAAGAAAGAAACTATAATGCCAGGTTCTTTAGAAGTCAATGATCAATATTTCATGCTGTTCACTCCTTAAATCTCTAGTAGTTTGGTTCAATTTTTCCATTGCTTGAACTGCCTTAGCGTCTTTTGAACTGTGTATTAAATGTAATTCATTAAAAATTTTTTTTTTCTGTATGTGAAGTTGGGCTGTTTCCAGGTATTAGCTCATACTGACTCTTTACTGTCCAAAGCAATGTTGTATTTATTTACTTAATGGTTGATGTTTCTTATCAGGTGATATTAGTTACTAACACTTGCATAATATATTATTTACAGATGTTTTTCCATATTTAATCTTTAATCTTTACAACAATATGTTACGTAGGGATTATTACTTCTGTTTTACAGATAAGAAGCAAGGAGGTCATCAAGGCTAAGTAACTTGTTCAAGGTTACATACATTTTAAGTGAACTTTGCCATGAACCTAGGCCTTTTGACTCTAAATTATAGGTTCGTTCCTCTGTTACTCACTGACTCCCAAACAATTAGCATATTTGCAAAATTATGTTCACTTATATAAAAAGAAAAAAGACCCCACCCGAAACAAAACAAAATAGACGCATATAAAGAAGAAACAAAACAGTAGCCCCCATGGTGGATGGCCCATTGAAGACAGATAGGGGTCAGACTGTGAAGGGCCTTGTAACCATGGAATAGGGGCTTTAAGGGCAATGGAAAGTCACTGGCAGGTTTTAAACCAAGCAGGATATGATTTGCATTTTAGGAAAGACAACTCTGGTTATAGTGTGGAAAGCGATTTGGAGGCAGCAAGAGTGACTGAAGGGAAGTTGATCAGGTGGCTACATCAGCAGCTCAGGAGAAAGAGGTGGCTTTGGTTAGTGGCAATGGGCGTCATGAAAAATGGGCAGATTTGAGAGATACGAGTATTTAGGTGTTAGAATTAAGTAGGCTTTAAAGATTGACTATAGACTGGGGATAAAGGAAAAGGGAATGTCAAGAATAAATTTTCGGATTTACTGAAACAGAAAATATTTGAAGAACATTTGATTTTTCCTGGAATGTTTTTTGACTATCAACTAATTAATCAATAAAAGTCTTTGTTAACAGAATTTCTTTTATAGTTTTAAATTGCAGTTCAGAAAGGCTACACTCTTTTGCCTACAGTAGTCTTCCTCCTGTCTTTCCCCGTCCTACAAACCTAAGCCTAATCTGTGTCCTTTAAGAAATCCGTTTCACTTTTCCCAGCTGGAAATCTGTCCGTCCTCTGTTCTCCCATGGCACCATCTCTATACCTTTGGTTTAGCTATTGTCACACTCTGCTGTAACTTTGGTGTTTATATCTACTGCCTCAACAAGACTATAATTCTTTTGGATAAATATAGACTGAATAAATATTTGAATTAATATATTTGAACTGCCACGTTCCTCCCATTTTACAGCAAGTAAGATGGTCTTCCTATTTGAAAAGGGAAACTTCAACATCATAAACAAGAAACTTAAGCCAAAGATGGGGATAGAAAGGAATTAGGAGACACTTTGAACTTTTATCTAAAATAGTTTAAGTTCTAGTTCCAGACACATTACTTTATAGATAAGTGAAAATAGATGTGATCTCAGAACAATGAATAATAGTCTTTCTTAAATCATAGAAAGTGTCAGTAGTCTCAAATGAATGCAAATGGAAGAATGCCACTATTCTAATTAGAAAAGAACGGTAGATTCCAGAGACAATAAATCCCTAATTTTTATTTAAATCACAGAAATAATAAATTAATTGATTAATTATCCCATTTATTCATTCTATAAAAATACTGACTGCTGAGGATATAAAGATGAATAAGAAGGAAGCTACAGCCTCTTGAGGGGAGAGAGAGGCATGAAAAATTAAAGTTATAATAGAGATGTGTACATACTGCTATGTTAATACAAATGAGAGAGAAATTAATTGTATCAGAGCACATAGTCAGTGATAGTTATAGACAGGAAGTGACATTTAAGTTGCTCTTTAAGTAATGAATAAGAATTCCCCAGTTATCAAATAGGAAAGAGCATCACACACATGCAGACATGCATAATCAAGTGAGTAAAAATTTACAATGGCCATCTGAATAGGTGGAACTGAGGATATATGGGAGAAAAAGACATGGGATAAGCCCAGAAAGCTAGAACTGAGACAGAGAGGCCTAGGAGCCATAAGAGATTGGAGGTTGGTGGTGGAGAAAATTTTAGAGCTCCTTTTAAAAACACATTGTTTACAAATGTGCAAGAAAAAAAATGTAGTGGTGGATAAGAATATAGTGATGTGGGTGAGAACCCATAGTGTTTGGCACAGATGGGAACACTCAATAAGTATTGAGTGGATAAGATTACATTCATAAAGAAATTTTTCATTGACAAGATTTATAGTATTTATGGTATAAAATAAATATATATAAACCAATAGCTTTTCTATATACCAGAAGTGAGTAACTGGAAACTATAAAGGAAATAATGCCCTTCACAATAGCAACAAAATGTAATCTACATATCTGCAAGCTTATAAGAAGTGACTTAGAACCTAGAGGAGTACAACAACAAAATATTAATAAGTGATATGGAAGATGATTTGAGTATTTGGAAAAACTTGCCATGTCATTGGATGTGAACACTTAACATTTAAAAGATGTCAATCCTTGCAATATATTTAATATTTTAATATTGTTGTGATGAAAATCTCAATGACATTTTTTTTTCCTATGCAGGAAGAAAAAGAGTTTAAACTTCTGGAGGAGTTTTAAGATAAAAATATTCAAAGTCAATTTTGTAAAAAAAAAAAGACTAATGAGTGTTCTCTTAATATCAAAAGATATTACAAAGCTATAATAATTGAAATACTGTAGTACCAGAATGAAATTGAACACAAAGATGACTGGAATGTGATATAGAACTCAGAAATAACTTTAATGTGTAACTAAGAAGTCATGGAAAATTAATGTGAAAAACTGATTTTTCCATAAATGATACTGGCAAAGTTTGTTACCCCAATAGATCATTTACCCAAGCATCCAAGCACCAGAAGAATTAATATCATTGACATTTTCAGTGTGATTATTGATTTTAAAATATTGCCATTGTAATTATTGAAGAGAGACTTGGTATTGTGTATAACCTATGAATTATGGGGTTGAAAAAACTGGTTGGTGATTTTATGGAATGTACAATTTGTCAAGATTCTTATAGTTACATTTTAGCAGACACCGTCTTAATTTATTGAAATGCAATTACATAAATACTTACCTGCAGTATGCCAATTTAAAAAGTATGCATCCTTTTGATAAATATTATTAATCCAGAACAAGCCAGATTCCTGGCTTCATGAGTGCACCTTGTTCTACTCTATTTGGGGCTAATTAAATCTACACTGGACCTCAAAAAGACACTTGAATGAAAGGGCACAGAATGTCATATTGTGTAAAAAGGAAGACCCAAATTTATGCTGTCTAAAATAAGCATATTTTAAATATAAAAATGATTGTGTGAAAATAAAAGGATTGAAAAATACTTGTATATACTATACAAATACTTACAAAAAGAAACCAGGAGTAGCTATATTAATATCAGACAAAGTAGACTTCAGAAAAAGGAATATAGAGACGATAAAGCTAGACAATAGAGAAGATCAATAAAATTGATAAATCTGTAGCTAGTCTGGTCAAGAATAAAAGAAGAATGTCAAAAATCATCAATATAAGAAACAAAAATGGGCTGTCACTATAGCTCCTATAGACATTAAAACAAGAAAATATTCTGAGTAAAATTGTGACAAAAAATTTGACAACTTAGGTAAAATGGACAATTCTTTGAAAGAAGCAAGCAAGTTACTGGACTCAAGAAGTTAAAAACCTTAACAGCTTTTTAAAAAAAGATTTTTATTAAAATATAGCTAATATACAATATTATATTAGTTTCAGGGGTACACCATATTTATTCAACATTTATATACCTAAAGAAATGATCACCATGATAAGTCGAGCAACCATTTGACACTGTACCATACTATCATAATATTACTGGCTATATTCCCTATGTTGTACATTACATCCCCATGACTTATTTGTTTTATACCTGGAAATTTGAACTTACTCACCTTCACCTTTTCCATCCTTTTTAACATTTTCAATTACAGTTCACATTCAGTATTATTTTTTATGAATTTCAGGTGTATAGCATAGTGGTTAGACATTTATATAATTTAAGAAGTGATACCCACTGACGAGTATCCACCTGGCATTATTCATAGTTATGACCATATTACTGATTATATTCTCTATACTATATATACATTCCCATGCCTATTTTGTAACTACCAATTTGTACTTCTTAATCTCTTCACCCTTTTCACCCTGGCCCCAACCCCCATCTATCACCCATATAAATCTAGTACCCATTTGACATTATACATAATTATTACAATATTATTCACAATATCCCTTATGCTATACCCTATATCCCCATTACTATTTTGTAATAACCAATTTGTACTTCTTAATTCTTTCCCCTTTTTCAACCACCCCCAAACCCCCTCCCATGTGGCAACCATCAAAATGTTCTCTGTATCTATGACTTTGTTTCTATTTTATTTTTTAAATTTTGTTCTTTAGATTCCACAAATAATTAACATCACATTACATCTGTCTTTCTCTGTCTGACATACTCCACTCAGCACAATACTCCTGAGGTCCATCCATGCCAATGTAGATGGTAAGCCATTCCCTTCCATGGTCAAGCAATATTCCATTGTACGTACTATGTACCGCCTACTCTTTATTTATTCATCCATCGATGGACACCAAGGCTGCCTCCACATCTTGGCCATCGTAAACACTGCTGTAATGAACATATGGATGCACATGTTCCCTCAAAGAAGCATTTTGGGTTTCTTTGGATTAATACCCTGAAGAGGGATTACAGGGTCCTTCTTTGTCTCTTGTATAGCCTTTGTTTTAAAGTCTATTTTGTCCGGTATAAGTATTGCTACTCTAGATTTTTTGTTTGTTTGTTTGTTTGTTTCCATTTTTATGAAATATCTTTTCTCATCTCTTTACTTTCAGTCCATGTGTGTCTTTTGATCTGAAGTGAGTCTCTTGTAGGCAGCATATGTAAGATTCTTGTTTTCTTATCCATTTAGCAACTCCATCATGTGATTGGAGCATTAGTCCATGTACATTGAAAGTAATTGTTGATAGATATGTAGTTATTGCCATTTTATTATTCATATATTTTATCTTTTTTTTCATCTTAAAGAAATCCCTCTAAGATTCCTTGTAATTTTGGTTTAGTGATGATGAACTCCTTTAGCTTTTTCTTGTCTTGGAAGCTTTCTATCTGTCCTTTGATTCTAAATGATAGCTTTGCTGGGTTAATTGTAGGTCTTTGCTTTTCATCACTTTGAAAATTTCCTGCCAATCCCTTCTGGCCTGTAAAGTTTCTGTGCTTATCTCCATTTTGTTTAGTTCTTTTTCTGGAGCTTTGTTCTGTTCTTTTATTTGGAACATGTTTCTTTGTCTCCTTAGTTTGGCTGCCTCCCTGTGTTTGTTTCTATGTATTAGATAAGGTTGCTATGTCTCCCAGTGTTAGTGGGGTGGCCTTCTGTAGGTGTACTGTGGGGACAGTGGCACAGTTTTCCTGGTCATCTGAACTTGTCACTTGTATGGGTTATGTGTGCTCTTCTGTTGCAGTTGAGCCTTGATTGCTGTTTGCACATCAATAGGAGGGATTGATCATTGGGCTGATTGGTTGTGAACACTGGCTATGAATATAGTGGAGGAGCTGTTGTGTAAGTGCTGACCCTGAGGAGAAGGCTTTGCTTTAGCAAGACTCTGGTGCCTGCTCAGTCTGACCTCTGGTTGTGTTGTCCTCAAAGCCTGCATAGTGATGGTCAGACCAGGTTCAAAACTGGCTACTGGGAGTGTAAGTCCTGGGGCCTCCTGGGATGGGCTCATTGCAGGCCAACTTCAGCCCCAGCCTGTGCCCTTCCTGGGGCCACATGGCATGAGCCACAAAGCTATCCACAGCTGGTTGCCACTCATGCTGTGCTTGGAGGTGCTTTGAGAGGCCGAGCCTTGAACTGAGGCCAGCTGTCGTTAATGCTGGGCTTAGGGTTCCTCAGACAGAGGGACAGGACATGCCGAAGCCAGATGATGCTTGTTTGGGTTTTGTGAACCTTTGAGAGATTTTTAGGAAAATCTGTAGCATGAGTTAAGGCAGGTTGTTCATATGGCAAATGCATTGGAAACGGAATGGGTGGGCCTGAAATTTCGGTGAGGCAGTATCTTATGGAATCAGGGCATACGAATGAATGGTGTTAGCCAGATTGATGGAGACCCAGATATGGTGGCTGCCTATGTTTGCATGCCAGGAGTGGGGAGAGCTCAACAAGGAAACAATGGCTTCCACCAGCTCCTCCATCTGGGAGAAAGCTGCATTCCCCAGCCCTCGCTCTGAAGCCAGACAATTCATTTCCTCCCCCTATGTCCATGGCATCTTTCAAGCTGCTGCCTCAGTACTAGAGCTCAGAGTGATTGAGTCTATCAGCATTGGCCCTTTAACAGGAACACCTGGCACTCCAGCTGCCCTCCATTTTGCTCAGCCACAATCTCTGCTGGTTTTCACAGCCAGAAGTTGTGGGGACTTCTCTCCCCAGCCCTGGAACCCTGGGCTGGGGGTCCTGGGGGTGGGAGAGGACCTCTGCAGCTGATATATCCTTCCCAAGCTTTCATGGTCACATGTGGGTATGAGACTAGCTCCTTCTGCATCTCTGCTCCGCCTACTAGTCTCGAGGTGGCTTCTTCTGTATGTATGTAGTTGTAGGGCTTCAGTTCAGCTAGACTTCAGGTGCTTTTCAATGATAGTTGTTCTGTGGTTTAATTGTAATTTTGATATGATCATGAGGAGGTAAGCACAACATTTACCAGCTCTGCCATCTTGACTGGATCTCTTAACAGCTTTTATATCTACTTAAAAACTTGAGTTTATACTTAAATATCTTCCCACACACACAGAATACTGTCCAGCCAATATGGCTATCACTGGTAAATTTTATCAAATATTTAAGAAATGAAATATACCAATCTTACATGAATTCTTTCAGATGGAAAATAGTTAGAGATAGTTCATAACTCATTTTTATGAGGCCAGATTAGACAGCTGCCATGTTCATGGATTAGGAGGCTCAATATTTTTAAAATATAAAATTCTCCCAAATTATCCCGCAGATACAATTCATTCTCAATAAAAGTTGCAGCTGATATTTTTGTGGGTATGATAGAAATTGACAAATTGATTCCAAAATTTATATGGAAATGCTGAGAATCTAGAGTATTTAAAAAAATTTTAACAAAGAAGAGCAAGGTTGGAGGACTTCCAACGTACTGATGCTACAGTAACCAAAACTGTGTGGTTTTGTCTAAGTATCGACATAAAGGTCAATGGAACAGAATAGTGAATTTGGAAATACACTCACATATATATGGTTAGTTGATTTTCTATAAAAGTGCCATAGTAACTCCATGGGGGAAAACATAGCCTTATAAAAAAATATTGCTGGAACAACTGTTTATCTTCATAAAAAAGTGAACTTTCATTCTTATCTCATGCCATTCATATAAATTACTCAAAATGAGTCATAGTGCTAAATATAAAAACTAAAACTATAGAAATTCCAGAGAGAGAGAGAGAGAGAGAGAGAGAGAGAGAGAGAGAGAGAGAGAGAGAGAGAGAGAGAGAGAGAAAGTCTTCACAAACTTGGGGTAGATTTCTTCAAGAGGACACAATATATTTAAACCACTTGGGGTAGATTTCTTCAAGAGGACACAATATATTTAAACCATAAAAGGAAAAAAATGAAAAACTGGACTTTATAAAAATGAAAAACTTCTGTTATTTGAAAGACAACTTTCAGAAAATGAAAAGGCAAGCCACAGAGTGGGAAATATATTTGCAATATAGCTGATATAAGACATGCATATAGAATGCATAAAGAAGTCTTACATCTTAATAATAAGAAGAAAAAATCAATAAAAGGAAAAAAATTTGAACAGATACTTCATAGAAGAATGTACACAAATGGTTATTAAGCACATAAAAGGAATTCAACATTATTAATTATCAGGGAAATGCAAATTAAAATCACAATCTAATGCCACTACACTGTTAGAATGACTAAAATTAAAAACAAAAAAACTGACAATAACAAAGGTGAGTAAAAATGTGGAATAACTGGAAATTTCATACTTTGCTGATGGGAATGTAAAATGGTACAAGTATGGAAAAAAGTTTGGTAGTTACTTATAAAGGTAAATATATGCCTACCATGTGATTCACCATTTCATTTTCAGGTATTTATCCATTAGTAATGAAAACATATGGTAGCAGAAAGACTGTACACAAACTTTTATAACAGCTCTATTCGTAATAACCCCAAACTAAAACAAACAACTCTAATATCATCAAACAGGTAAATGGATAAATTTTGATATGTTTGCACAATGTGATGATACTACTCAGCAATGAAAACATAAGTGATGAACATATGCAATGACATGGATGAATCTCAAAAATATTATGCTGTGTACCAGAAATCAGACACAAAATAGTACATATTGTATACTTCCATATAATCAATAATAAAAGAAAACAGGTAAAATTTTTCTTGGGGATGGGGATGAATGGGAACTTTATAGCAAAGAGATGTGAAATAACTTTTTGGGTGATGTATATAGTCTTTTCATTGATTACACTGGTGTGTATATTTTTCAAAACTCATCAAATTATGCCCTCAAAATCAGTGCATTTTATTGAATGAAAATATACCTTAATAAAGTTTGTTTATGTAAAGGCACCTACATAAATGGGAAATGTCTTTGGTACAGCCTTGAGAAACAAAGGGTTATTCTGATTTTGTGTATAAAACCATATAAATAAATAAAAACTTTAAGACTCAATAGATAAATGGTGAAAGGTCATGTAGAAGAAAGGAAATCACAGAAGATGCAATCAATAAAATTAAAAAATATTGAAGTCATTCTCTTCAAGTTGTTTCATAATCAAATAAATGCAAATTAAAATAACTAAAATGTTTTTTCATTTTAATAGCAAAAAATTGAAAAATATACCATGTTTCCTCCAAAGTAAAACCTAGCCAGACAATCAACTCTAATGTGTCTTTTGGAGCAAAAATTAATAATATAAGACCCGGTATAATATAATAATATAATATAAGATAAATATAATACCGGGTCTTATATTAATTTTTGCTCCAAAAGACGTATTAGAGCTGATTGTCTGGCTATGTCTTATTTTCGGGGAAATAGGGTAATAGTGCTACCAAGTTTGGTGTTGGTCCACTGTTGGCAGGAGCATGAATTAGTATCACTGTGTGGAAAACAAATTGTAAATGTATATTATGAACCTTAAGATTTCCATACTTTCCTCCATTAATTCAAATTTTACGATTCTACATTAAGGGAATTCTCAGAAATGTAGACAAAGCTTTAAGTAAAATAAGGTGACTCCAGCATTATTTGTATTATCAAAAACCTAAAAATAGCCTCAATTTCAGATAATACAGAATGTTAAATTAGTGATTTTTCAAACTTTTGAGAAAATCAAATGTCTTTTTAGTCAAATAAAATCTTACTTAAAACTTCAAAAATTAAGACATAATTGTAGGTGTGTTCTGGGGATGGGAAAACCTGGACTGTGTCCACCTAACCCAACTCTTTTTGTCTCTTTGCAGTGGATTTTGCAGAGGCAGCTTTGAACCCTATGAGTTTGAGAGCACCATTTGAAAATCACTCCATTAAGCAAGTCGCTGTGATCTATGAAGTGGCATATGATGATATTTGCAGAGAATATTTAGAAGTATGAGAAAATCTTTACGATGAAATTTTAAACAAAATATAGAATATAAAGTTGTCAATTTGACTTCATGATCTCAGCGCTGTGAACTATAGCTGGAAAAAGGATGGAAAAGAAGTAATAAATAAATATGAATGTTTTCATAAAAAATGAAAACAACTATGATATCTGGGTAGCAAGATTCTGACTAATTTTAGTTTCACTTTTATACTTTTTTGAATTTCTCAAGCTTTTAACAAGAAGGGTGTATTGTTTTTATGTTGAGAAAAAAACGTGTGTTTGTATGTGTTTAAAACCTGTGTTGCCAAACAGATCTCATTTTGTTGTTTTAGTATGTTGAGTTAGTGGAAATGGTGTGGTTGTACCTACCAATCTTGTATCAGCTCAGTGATTGACAAAATTTCTCATATTTTATTACAAAAAATAATAGACTGGGCTGGGTAAAATACAGACAGCTAGGTAGAGTCACAGTTGGTTGGGCAGTTCACTCAGTTATAGACATTTATTGAGCACTCATGACTCTCTGAGGCCTGAGGATGTAAAATAAATAAGACGGGGTTCCTGCCTTCAAAGATCAGTTCAGGGAAGGACAAGCTTGAGTGCAAATAGTCATTGTTCCATAGTGACATACAAACACTGCAGGTGTGCCAGGAACGTTGAGAAATGACTGTCCTTGGGGCAATATCACAAAGTGGGGGGGGATCTCATGTGACCACTTACTTTATGGTAAGTACCATTCTAAGTGCTTTACTTTGTTGTCCCAGTCAGGAGTCATGGTTGCAAGCAACAGAGGCCAGCTATGGCTGGTTATGCAGAAAAGGAGTTTTATTAAAAAGATAGTACCATACCATTACAAGCTTGGAGAACCAGGCTTGAACCAGTTTCTAGGAACAATATCTATAACTTTGCTCCAGTGAATAGAGCAATCACCATGGCTGACCCTGCTGCATTAAAATTCAACTTTACTCCCACTGAGCCCCTGAAACTCCATGTCTCTGCAACCAGTATCATCAACAACATGATTGGCTCACAAAGCCTCCTTCTTCAAGCTACGTTCTTCAAGACTGAAGTCTTGGGTGGGTGAGTAAACATGGTTAGTGGAACCCGGGTCACATGCCTGTGCCCTGCCTGTAATGGGACGGGTTTTTGCCTCAAGTAGACAGGACTCATGAGACTGGACACTCTCCATATATAGCATGGGTTCAAAATATGCTAGGTAACCATAAAACCTGACAGTTATCTACCACACATGTGTTATATCATTTAATCCTTATGACAGCCTTGTGAGGTATTACATTTTCTCAGTGTTTAAGATGAGGGAACTGAAAATTAAAGAAATCAAAGAATTTGCTCAAGTCTCCAAAGCTAGGAAGTTATAGAGTAAGGAACTGAAGTCTGTTGGGCTCCAAAACTCATGCATTATCAACTAACTACAAAACATGCTACAACTCACAGAAGTAACCTCTGACAGAATCCTGAAAGGAAATGTTTTCAAGATCAGAGTGGTTGGAACAAACATTCATCTGTGAAGGAGCAGGAGATGGTACTGGAAAGGTGGTGAGGTTATCTAGACCATGAAAAAAGAAGCTGGTACAAATGACCAGAATCAGCCCAACCGTGTTTTATGTCAGAACAAATCCAGTGTAAAGATTTTCAATCAATGCCTTTCCTGGGATTCCCTTTCCCTGATTTTTTTTCTTTCCAACAGAATCCCAACTCCCTCTCAGTCGTTCTGGCCATAAATGTTTGGATTTTATTTTATAAGTCCTCGGTTCTTAACCTTTGAAAGCTGTGGGATTTTCTACGCACACAACATTTTGCATGTATATCTTCAAGATATACATAGATCTTATCCTGGAGCCCATCCATAGAAATTTCATAGGCTCAGGTGATGAGGAGAAAAAGGAGAATTTAACTGATACAATGACATAATGAGACTTTTACTTTAAAAAGAGACAACTTTGACAGTAGCGTGGATCACAGTTAGGAGACGGTTAGAACGAAAGAAGAGAAAATAATTAGGCGGTTGTCGTGAGCCTCCAAGCAAGAAATGATGAAGTCTTAGTTATATAAAAAGAGTTAATTGGCTCTATGAACATTTAGATGGACATCTCTACAGACAGCTGTAATGAAATTCAGCTGTACTATTACAAGGTAAGTGAGGTTCACCAGACCTGAAGCGGTACATATTTGGGACCCTGGCAGTCTGTGAATGTATACTAACAAACAAGCTAGCTGCTTTAACTCCAAAAGTCCTTTGCGGTTGAGTGAACAGAAGCAGGAAAGGAAACTCTGCTCTTCTCTGGTTCAGCCATAAATAGAGTACTGCTTGAACCCTCAGGTGCCATGTTTAAAAAACATGGAGCTAAAGTAAAAGGGCATTTCTGAGAAGGGTGAGAGGACAAGAAAATGCTACAGAAGGATTTCACATATGTAAGAGGAAGGATCAGAGAATGGTACTGATTGAGGTGAGTTAATAGAAGACAGAATTAAGTGGTGTAAATATTTGAAAGGCCAACATGTGAAAGAGTTGTTACATTTATTCTCTCATGCTCCAGGTGTCAGAAAAAAGACCATTAGGAAGGAGTTAGATTTGGGTTCGGCTTAAAAAAGAAGGGAGTAACAATTATAGCTGTCTAAAGAGGACTTGTCTGCCTCATAAGCCCATTCAGGGACATTCAGACAGAAGCTGGACAACCATCTGCTAGTAGTTCTCTGGAAGGGAATTCTGAATGGAAGCTACGAGACTGGGAACGGGAGCAGGTGACGGATGAGAGGGAGATGGCAGAGGAATGAGCCACTTGAACTCTGAGTTATCTTAAATTCTGAGTGCATGCAATACCACATAATTAGATACCACCAAATCTTAATTATTAAATATGAAATAAAATTATTGAAAAAGGTAATGGCCAAAGGATTCTTGAGGCCACAGCAACTTCTGGTAGATTGGAGGAGAGAAGGATGAGAAGGCCGTCTCCTCTGAAAGTCACGTTCAGACACTCTGTTTCTTTTGACATTTGAGTTTTCTTCTGTCAGCCTACTGGGCAATAGTGAAATTTCAGGGAAGAAACTTGCATTTTTAATGATCGAAAGGCAAAGAACAATGGAGAGCATACAATGTTTGACAAGATGCTAGAAGGGAAAGAAAGGAAAAAAGGGATAGAAATTCTCTTCCAGGAAGAGCAGGTAGTTGTGAAGACAACAATCATAATAAAATCACGAATACATTTTTTAAAATAATTACTGAACATTTATTATGTGCCAGATTCTGTGCAAAATGTTTTGCAAACATTGTTTCAGTTAACTCTCACAAAATCCTTAGGAGGTAGTATCAGTGTCATCCCTTACATTTTATAGATAAGAAAATAGAGTCTTTGAGTGATTTAGTAGCTTGCTAATAAGTAATGTTGGGATTATTCACCAGACCACTTAAATATCTAACTCAAAGTTCTTCAGTCTCCAAGATGTATCCACAGGTGTTTTTAAACCCAAGTTTCTATAATTGATAGCTATGTTATTATTTTAATATTAATTAGAATCTAAAGCTCAAACAGCTTTCTATCTCAATTTCTCTCTCTCCTCCCCTCCGTCTCTCTTGGATAAAGCAGTGTTGCAGCTGTATAGCAGATGGATTCAGGTTGGATTGACAGGGCTTCTCTCTGTGTGTAAAGAGCTGTTTTCTGTTTGTCTACCCGTCTGCTTGGTATCCATGCAACCATGAAATAGAACAGCTTTTGCATATTTATATTCTTCTTCTTCCTGCCATGCAGAAATGGGGAATTACATGGTCATTTAGAAGTTTGACTATCCATTTAGGAACATCTCATAACACCAAAAGGAATAAAATTATAGAAGGAGAACATTTTTCTTCTTTTTTTTTCAGAGATTATGTTCGTGTTGTAATTAACCAAATGGGTAAAATTCGAATTGACTAAGACTCTTACCTCAGCTCACAAATCAGTTCTCCAAATGATTTGGCTCAGCAAAATTGTAGTTGGTTCACAAATTCTCCCTGTTCGTGGTCACACCCCTATTTGTCCATTCTTAATGACCCTGTTGCCGTCTATTCAGTCTTTCATTGATAAGCCAAGGGACTATGAACATCTGTTCATAGCAAGTATTCTTAGAGTTTTAATAGAGAAAGACTACTCTAGAAATTAAGACACAATGTACATGGATACTACAGCACAGGGAGTGTAAAAAAATGCTTCTTTTCCATACCCTATAGTTGACATATTTCCACAGCCATCCAAGTCCAGGAACAACATTAAAGAATGTGGGTCTCTCTCCATTAACTTCTAATCTCTTAGCCTCATTGGTAGATTTGTAAACTCCCTTCTACCACACATGCAGCATTGCCAAGGTTGATCACTGCTAACTTTCACACATGTCCATCACACTGTGTGGCCCTATAGTAAATTATTATATTTACCCTAAATTTACCTTGACCTGAACAAGTGCAATGGGAGGCTGGAGACTAGACAGTGTGATGTCCTTCTAGGCAGGAACCTGACTCCAGCCAACAGACCTTGCCACACCTCTTGCTTTGTACTCTTGCTTTTCACTCTCCTACTTTCAAGTGGAAGAAATTAGTAGCTTATGTAACCTGACATGAGATCAAATTAATTCACAGGTTAAAGAAATGTTAGGACTGGGAGAGACATTACCTCATCAGATTAGAGCAATATTTTTCAAATTACAGGTTGTGACCTTTTAGTGAGTGGTGAAATCAGTCTAATGAATTGCAACTGATTAAATATGGCCACAAATTCTCTGATTCTGCTATTATTTAAAAAACGGAGTCTGTGTCTCCTCCTTTTGAATCTGGGTTGCCCCAATAACTTGTGTGACCAATAGAATACATCACAAGTGTCATTCTGGGATTTCAGTGTCCACATCATAAACAACCTTGCAGCTTCCACTCAGGTCTCTTGAAATGTTCATTCTTGGGACACTCTCTCTGGGAAACTGGATGCCAAGGTGTTAGAACCCAGATCACTTGGAGAAGCCAAGCACTGCTGCCTAGTTTATACCCAGAGCTGAGCTCCTAGCTGAGAGCGAGCAGCTACTGCCACCCATATAAATGAATACTTCAGGATATCCAACACAGCTGAACCATCAGAAGTCTGCAGCCCTGGCCCGAATTTGACTGCAACTGCACTAAAAACTACAAGCAAGAACCACACAATGGAACCCATTCAACCCACAGATCCACTTGAAATGATGCTAACATGTTGTTTTTAAGTCCTAAGTATTTGTGTTTTGTTATGCAGCTAAAGATAACCAGAATGTAGGTCAAAATAAATTTTCAGTAAAATAGAATAAAATAGAATTGAAAATAATAGAGGGATATAAAGGATAAGTGTTGTTTTGTAAAAAAAAATTATATTTGTGTGTTAGAGAAAGAGAAAGATATAGAGATAGAGATAAGAGAGACTATGTTATATAAAATTATTTTTTTAATATTTCAGAAAACAGGTTTATAGAGATATTACCCACATGCTATACAATAAACTCACAATGTACAATTCCGTATCTTTTAGCATATTTACCAAGTTGTGCAACCTTCACCATAATCAATTTTAGAACATTTCCTTCACCTCCAAAAAACAAAAACCCCTTAACCATTAACAATTGTTTTCCCATACTGTCCCCTGCCTAATCTACATTCTGTCTCCATAGATTTATTCTGAACATTTCATATAAATGGAGTCATACAACATGTGGTCTTTTGTGACTGGCTTCTTTTCATTTAGTGTGTTTTAAAGGTTCATCCATGTTATAGCATGTATCCATATTTCATTCTCTCTCTCTCTCTCTCTCTCTCTCTCTCTCTCTCTCTCTCTCTCTCTCTCTCTTTTTCCAAGTAATAATCCACTGATGGATATACCAAATTCATTTATCCATTCCACAGTTTATGGGACATTTGGGTTGTTTCCACCTTTGGGCTACTATGAGTAACATTGCTATGAATACCCATGTAAAAGTTTTATGTGGACATATGTTTTCATTTATCTTGGGCATGGTACATCTATGTACCAAGATATTTTGAGGAACTGCCAGACTACTTTCCAAAGGGGCTGCACAATTTTACGTTCTCACCAGCATGTATGAGTGTTCCAATTTTTCTCCCCATTCTCTTCAACGTATGTTATCGGCTGTCATTTTGATTACTATTGCCATTCTAGTGTGTATGAAGTCATGTCTCATTATGGTTTTGATTTGCATTTCCTAAATGGAGAATGATTTTGAGCATCTTTTTGTGTGATCATTGATCATTTCTATATCCTTTTTAGAAAAATGTCTATTCAATCCTTTGCTCTTTTTAAAAATTAGGTTGTTTGTCTTTTTACAATTGAGTTGTAAGAGTCTTCATGTATTCTGGATACAAGTCCCTTACCAGATATATGATTTGCAAGTATATTTTCCCATTCTATCGGTTGTTATTTCACTTTTTGGAAGTTCTTTTTGTAACAAAAATTTTTAATGTATGTAAAAGTCTAATAATTTATTTTTTTCTTTTGTTGATGTGCTCTTAGTGCTGTATTTAAGGCTTTGCCTAACTCAAGATTATGAATATTTATATTTGCTACTGTGTTTTTTAGTTTAAGCTTTTATATTTATGTCTATGCTCAGTTTTGAGTTCAATTTTGGTAGGGTGTGAGGAAGGAGTCCAACTTCATTCTCTTGCATGTAATATATTCAGTTGTCCTAAAAAGATTTGTTGAAAAGACTATCTTTTCCCTATTGAATTGTCTTGGCAACCATGGGGAAAATCAATTGATCTGGTGCATCTTACTAGATTAAAGTCTGGAAAAGTCTCGTATACATTAATGTTTTTTTTTTTTTTTAGAGGAAACCTTATAGATTATCTATCTAGTCCATCCCTCAAGGAAGGCTGACCATACTCCTACTTGCCCTGTGCTTTTGTGGCATGCCATACTCCTACTGAATGTTTATTGAATTGCCATTGCCTGTTTATTGTCTGCTTTCTTAACTAGACTCAAAGCTTCAAGGGCAGGAATTATGTTTACTTTGTTTGCCTAGTCCTGTGCTTGACATAGAGTGAATGCTCAGTAAGTATTTGTTATGTTGTTGAATTAAAGGTGAGTGAAACTTTGAAATGTATAAATGTGAATTGACCTATTCATGATCACATACTAAGTTAGAGTTAGAATCAGGACCATAATCTAGTCAAGAGAGTTCTCCTCCACTCTGTCATGTCATTGGTCCTAATCCTGTGTATTGTAGGTATCAGTAAATGAGAGGTTTAGGAGTAAACGTTTTGTTGGAATGCCAATTAAAAATATGCTGACCCATTTGGGAATGAGCCATTTAGATTTTAATAAAGAAAATAAGAGAAAAAAGTAGGACTTCTGGTTTCTGGTCTGACATCACTCCATCCTGACAAATAAAAAGCTGAACAACCTGAAAAATCAACAACTCTTCTTAGATCTGTCAAAGAAATGAGGTAACAAGGCAAACCTCTGTTCCCCAAATTGGAGCAGACAGGGGAATACAGAGAATCACAACTTACCGAGGAGAAAACTACAAACAAAAAAACCTCCATGGGAACCAGTACCAAGGTAGGAAACTCTGAACTGTAGTTGAAGAATTGCTGGAGGGCTTAGAGTGGACAAGTCTGAGAATTAAGTACTCTAGGGTGACCCAACTGTAGTGGGTTCCATACTTTTGTGAGTTTTATGCGAGGAATTGGACCAGGTGCACACTGTGAATATAGGTGGAAAAAAATCTCCTCATGTTTCCAGCAGGGGAAGGAAAAAAGGAATTATTGGGAAATATGTCAGAACAGTCTGTTCATAATAAGGCCTACCCTCTAGAGAAACTGTTTTACCAGAGACTAAATTATGTTGGTTTTAGCAGAGCCTAAATGGCTGGGGGAGAGGAAATTCCCAACTCTAGTTCTGTCTAGCCTTCTACATGGGAGAAAGGAAGTACCCAACTGCAGTTCCTTCTAGCCTTACAGAGAAATATCCAACTCTCGTCCCCTCTAGGCATCCTGTCCCACCTAAGGCAGGGGGCAGGGGATGGCTTGGAAGCACTTGTGAAGTTCACAGAGGCTCAGGATCAGAAAAAGACTGAGATCTACTCATAGGATTGTAGAGCTTCTCTTACACCTCTTCTCCTATACCTTACCACCATAGTACAGAAAGCTTATTTACCACAGTTCCTTTTATCCAGTACAACATGTCTGGCTACTAAGAATAAACTGTAAGGCATACTGAAAGGCAAAATACACAGTTTGAAGAGACAGAGCAAGCATCAGAATCAGACAAGGGTTTGAGAGGAATGTTGGAATTATCAGACCAGAAATTTAAAACAACTGTGATTAACATGCTAAGGACACTAATGGATGAATTAGACAGCAGGCAAGAACAGATGGACAATGTAAGCAGAAAAATGTAAATCTTAAGAAAGTATCAAAGAAATGCTGGATATCAAGTGCACTGTAACAGAAATGAAGAATGCCTTTAGTGTGCTTATTGGTAGACTGGACAGAGCTGAAGAAAGAAACTGAGATTGAGGTTATGTAAAGGAAACCTTCAAAACAGGAAAGTAAAAAGGAAAAAAAGACAGAAAAAAATGGAACAGAATATCTAAGAACTGTGGGACAGCTACAAAAGGTGTAACATATGCATAATGCGAATACCAGGAGAAGAAAGAGAGAAAGGAATGGAAGAAATATTTGAAAAGCAAGAATGACTGAGAAGTTCCCCACATTAGTGCCAGACATCAAATCATAGATCTAGGAAGCTCAGAAACACCAAGAAGGATAAATGTCAAACACACACACACACACACACACACACCCCAAAACCAAAAAAATATCATATACATACCAATATTAAAAAATACTTTGAACTAAGTGAAAATGAAAATTCTTAAAATTTATGGGATATAGTGAAAGCAGTGCTTAGAGGGAAATGTAAAGTAATGAATGCATATATTAGAAAAGAAGATAGATCTAAAATTAATTTGCTGAGCTTCCACTTTAGGAAACTAGAAAAAGAAGAGCAAATTAAATTTTTTATTAGTTTCAGGTGTACAAAACAATGTACTAGTTAGATATTTACACCCCTCCCAAAGTGATAACCCTCCTCTCCCAATCTACTACCCCTCTGATATCGTATATAGCTGTTACAATTCCATTGACTCTATTCCCTATGCTGTACTCCATATCCTGTGACTATATATATAAAATTATAGTTGACATTCAGTATTATTCAGCTTCAGCTTCAGGTGTATACTGCAATGGTCAGGCATCTACACCGTGAAGTGGTCTCCCTAACAAGATAAGTGCCCATCAGATACCCTACAAAATCTTTACAACATTATTGATTATATTCCCCAAACTGTCTTTCATATCCCTGTGAAAATATTGTGGCTACCAATTTGTGTTTTTTAATCCCCTCACCTTCTCCCTCATCCCCACCCCACCCCCATCATCTAGCAACCATTAGTTTTTTTCTCTCTGAGACTGTTTCTGATTAGTTTAAGAGAAAATTAAATCTAAAGTAAGCAGAAGAAAAGATATAATAAAAATTAGAGCAGAGATCAATGAAATTAAAACAGGAAATTAATGAGAAAATCAACAATTTTAAACAAAATTTTTGGTTCTTAGGAAAGATTAATGAAATTGATCAACTTCTAGCCAGGCTAACTAAGGAAAAAAAGAAAGAGAGAAGATACAAATTACTAATATCAGGAATTAAAGAAGAGACATCACTATAGATCCTATGGACATTAAAAGGATAATAAAGGAATATTATGAATAACCATATGCTCACAAATTTGATAAGCTAGAAGAAATGGACCAACTTCTTGAAAGACACAATCTGCCAAAATCACACAAGAAGAAAGACTATCTGAATAGATCTATGCTATAGACTGAATGCTTGTGTCCCCCTCAAAACTCATATGTTAAAATCCTGCCTCCCCACAACAGTATTAGAAAGTGGGACCTGAGAGAAAATTAGGTTCTGAGGGAAACGCCCTCATGAATGGGATTAGTACCCTTATAAAGGGACCCCAGAGAGCTCCCTCACCTCTTCTGTCATGTGAGGTTACAGTGAGAAAACGTCTGTGTACAAACCAGGAAGTCAGTTCTTGCCAGATACTGATTCTGCTGGCACCTTGACCTTGAATTTTCTAGCCTCTAAAATTGTGAGAAATAAATTTATGTTGTTTATAAGTCACCCAGTCTATGGTATTTTTGTTACAGAAGCCTGAATCGATGAAGATATGTTGCCTTACAGCTGCAAACTGTTCCCACACGCTCTTCCCAGGATTTCACAAGGGAGTGCTTCAGCAAACTGAGGCCCGATGGAAAGATATTGGAAAAGCTCCTTTGAGGGGAAGTCTCAGCAAACTGAGAACCGATGGAATTATATCGGTCCCTCCCCTTCAGTGGATTCCTTGGAGTTGTGCGTGTGTGAAGGCAACGTACAAGCGGGAACACAATGGGAACTTTCGGAAAGACAGCCAGCAGGCTATGTAACACACAGATCTTGAGATTAACAATCTTTTACCTCCTTAGAAGTTAACCAATACTCTGGGTGGTGAACACACAGTGTGATTTATGGATGATGTGATACAGAATTGCACAACTGAAATCTATGTAATTCTACTAACAATTGTCACCCCAATAAATTAAAAATAAATTAAAAAAAAAAAAGTAAAGATATATAACAAAAAAAAAAAAAAAAAAAAAAAAAAAAGCTATGCGTTGGCCTGATTCGGGGCTCAGTCCTTGAGGCTTGAGTCCTTTGGCTCCGCTTGCATTCTATTCTTGACTACTATCTTTTCTTAGCCCTGCGCCACCCTTCTCGCTTTCCACAGCTCGTGTCGTGTGGACGCGACAAAGACAGCCTGTATATATTAAAGAAATTGAATCAATAATTGATAATCTTCCCAAACAGAGAACACCAGGCCTAGATGGCTTCACTAGTGAATTCTCCCAAATGTTCAAGGATAAAATTATACCAATTCTCTAAAATCTTTTCCAGGATATAGAAGAGAAGGAATACTTCCTAACTCATTCTATGAGGCTGTCATTACCCTACCACCAAAATGAGACAAAGACATTACAAGAAAACTATAGATCAATATCTCTCACAAGTGTAGATATGAAAGTCCTCAACAAAATATAAACAAATAAAAAGAATTGTAGGGCCGGCCTGGCGGCTCAGGCAGTTAGAGCTCCAGTCTCCTAAATCAAAGGCTGCCAGTTCGATTCCCACATGGGCCAGTGGGCTCTCAACCACAAAGTTGCCAGTTCAATTCCTCGAGTCCCACAAGGGATGATGGGCAGCTCCTCTTGCAACTAAAATTGAACACGGCACCTTGAGCTGAGCTGCCGCTGAGCTCCCGGATCGCTCAGTTGGTTGGAGCATTCCCTCTCAACCACAAGGTTGCCTGTTCGACTCCTGCAAGGGATGGTGGGCTGCACCCCCTGCAACTAACAACGGCAACTGGACCTGGAGCTGAATTGCGCCTTCCACAACTACGATTGAAAGGACAACAACTTGACTTGGAAAAAATCCTGGAAGTACACACTGTTCCCCAATAAAATCCTGTTCCCCTTCCCCCCCAAAAAAAAAAACAACAAAAAAAAACAAACAAAAAAATGAGCCCTCCACAGCTCTAAAAAAAAATAATTGTATACTATGACCAAGTGGTATTTGTTCTAGGTATACAAGATTTGTTCAACATTCAAAAATCAATTAATATAATCCATAATATCAACAGGTTAAAAAAGAAAAATCACATGATTATATTGATAGATGCAGAAAAACCATTTGACAAAATCCAATACCCATTTATAAAAACTTTCAGACAACTAAGAATAGAGAGGAACTTCTTCAACTTGGTAAAGAATATCTACAAAAAAAATACAGCTAACATAATGCTTTATGGTGAGAAATAGAAGCACCTGAGGATTTTTGGGCAGTGAAACTATTCTGTATGATACTAAAATGTTGGATACATGTCATTATATATTTGTCAAAAAAACCTACCTGATGTATAACATCACGAGTGACACCTAATGTAAACTGGACTTTGGGTGACAGTGATGTGTTACTGTAGGTTTATTGATTGTAACCACTTTGGTGAGTTGGTGAGGGATGTTGATAGTGGAGGAGGCTGTGTATACGGAGGCAGGAGGTATATAAGAAATCTTTGTAGCTTCCACTCGATTGTGCTGTGAACCTAAAACTTAAAAAAAAAAAAATTCTATTAAAAAAAAAAAAGTCCAAGATCCAATTTAAAAAAAAAAAATCAAAAGAGCTCTTTTGCTTAGACTTTAGGAGGAAAGATTAGGTAAATTTGTCAGTCATATAAATGTAAACACACCAATAGTTCTTGCTGCTTAAATATACTCATCATTGACTTTGCCTATTAATACAAGATTACTGACAAAATGTGTTATCTGCATGATTAGTTTATATTTTCATTGTTCAACAAAAGGCAAGAGAAAAAAAATATCTCTGAGTTGCAACATGAAAGCAATTTACCACCTCATCACCCTTAAACAAAAGGTTCAAATCAAAGTGTGTTCAATCTTGACACATACCATATGCCTGAAAATGTTCACTGAATAGAAATCTGGATGTGAAAATAATAATGCATATGAATGGCAACTAATAAATATTTCAACGAAAGTTTTTATTCTGCACAGTTGGGTATTGGATAATTCACATGCTTGGTAGGGGAGGGGTCATCTAATCACATTTCTCATTTTGAGATGAGCATACCAGGATGAAAGACAGTGAAATGATTTAGCTAGAGACACAACAAGGACTAACATTCATTTATTTTGATTCCCAGTCACAAATACTTTTTTTTTGGCCTTAAGTCATAGATTGTCCTCATACTAACTAGTGGTAGGCACTCAATGAACACTTCCTGGAGAAATGTTGGATGAGTTGAAAGAGTGTGAATTCATTAATATATCTCTAGAATGGTCTAAGCAAGAGAAGCATTGATCAGGTGATAAATCAGAACATACTGGAGTTTGCTCATCATCACTTAAGTTCGTTTCTTCAGTGAGCCTCTAGTAGCCTCACCTTTAGGCCAGCAGACACTAGATCAGCCTGCCACGCACCCTCTGTTCTGGCTTTCACTATGTTTCACTTGGACTATTACAATATTGTTCTAAATCAACTGTCATCTTTGAGTCTCATCCCATTTTACTCCATCCTTTATGTTCCTCAGGAGTTGTTTTTAGAAAATACAAAACTTGTCATGTAACTTTCTTCCTACTGCTCACAGGCTAAAGTCCAAGTTCTTTAGCATAAAGTACAAGATTCTTCACAATTAATCATGCCTACCTTTTCAACCTTTACTTCCTCACCTTGCTTCCAAATGCTCTAATTTCCTGTCAACCTGTTGTGCACGCCCCAAATCTTGGAGCATCCTCAATTCTTTGATTTCTCTTATATTCCATATCTAATCCATCAGCACATCCTGATGGCTCTATCTTCAAAATATATGCAAAATCTAACCATGCTTAGCCACATACATTGATACCATCCTGGTCCAATTCACGTGGTTTATTGAAATACTTTGAACTGGTTTCCCTGTTGTCTGTGTATCACACGGTGAGATGGTGATTCTCTTAAAACCTAAGTCAGGTCACATCACTCTTGTGTTCAAAGTCCCCCATGATTTCCAACTCACTTAGAATAAAATCTAGAGTCCTTCTAATGGCCCTAGATCTTCTACTACTCTCCCTGTAGTTCACTATGCTTCAGCCAAATGGGGTGTCCTCCTGTGTCAAGACCTTGGCACGTGGTATTTCCTCCTCCTGCATATGCTTCACCCAGCTATCCACATGACTAACTTTCTCATTTACTTCTGCTTTCGCCTTGAATGTTATCTATGAGGCCTTCCCCATCCAATCTATACAAAATAATATCTCTCTCCTTATACATGAAAACTTTTATCCTGCTTAATTTTTCCCCATACTGTTCATCAACATCAGATATATTGATTTATATATTGATAGTCTCCCACATTAAAATATAAATTTCTTTAGAGAGGGTAGTGCTTTTGTCTGCTCTGCTTATTTCTACATCTGTAGTTTCTAGGAAAATGCCTGGAGCAGAGTAGGTGCTCAATAAAACACTTTTTTTTTTCATACAAGAAATAAAGGTGATTGAGGGTATGGAACAGTGTGGCTTATTTCTTAATGTTAAAGACTGAGTTAAGTTCAGTTTCTTTTGGATAATTATTTGATCAGTGTTTTGCTGTAAGTGATAGGATGTCTGCACTGAGATCCTACAGAGGTATCTGTATTTCTAATATTATGAATACCATATATATGACATTTATAGAATGCTATATTTTCTTTATAGTAACTTCACTTTTATTATTTTATTTGACCTTCATAATAACAGTATGGAAGATATATCATTATTATGTTATTTCTTTTTAAGCTAGGAAATCTGATACTTTGCCAAGAAAAGAAATGTCAGTGCTTTAAAGATAAGAAAATAGAAATCTCACAGAGAAGATGGATTCAATCAAGGCCCTAATTTAACCTGGAGAAAGGAAAGACTTAGGGAGAGAATATAAACTCTCTTGGTATTATAAGGGCAGTCCACAGAAGGATAGACTTAATTCCAATAAATAGAGCAAGAAATATGTTTTTCATAATTCAATCCATCCGAAAATGGAACAAGCCCCTTTGGGAGTGACTCATCAGTAGACATGGTGGAACAAAGTCTGGACTATTGGCCTCCAGCCAAACTTGTCACAGAAAGGATGCCATAAAGGAAACTCCAGGTATTCTTTAAAGCCAATAATTTATGAACCCATAAAATGCATTACATTTCCTGCTCCAAAGAATATTTTAATCCTTAAGTGATGAAAAGAGAGCCATTAGGAATAAGGGTGACATAAGTCACCGTGTCTTGCAAAGCTCCCTTCTGTATCTCAGGTAGACTGTAAGGAGAAACCCTGGTACAAGATTCAAGTAAAGAGCTTGAGGGCTTAACAATGAAACCAAAGAAAGAACATAAGCCAGGACAATGCAGGTTGCTATAGAAGCAGAAGAATAAGTACCACAATTTTTTTTTCAAAAATTGATGCACAGTCCAGTTCCATACTTAACCTCTGCACCAGCTGCCCAGAGGGATGTAGCAGCATCAGAACTAGAAGTGTCTGTTGTGGATAATGGAGGAAACTCTTAGGAGATGATGTTACACACCCTGGGGAATGAGCTGTTGTTTGTGAGTGGTTTTCACAGAAGTAGTTATTCCTTTCCTGGTTGTCCTGCGGCCAAGTGTGTGGGCCAGAAATTCCAAACAGATAAACAAAGGTCCCAACCTAAGGATTCTCCAGGAA
This sequence comes from Rhinolophus ferrumequinum, assembly GCF_004115265.2. Lineage (NCBI taxonomy): Eukaryota > Metazoa > Chordata > Mammalia > Chiroptera > Rhinolophidae > Rhinolophus > Rhinolophus ferrumequinum. The sequence goes on along the minus strand of NC_046294.1, from coordinate 78,442,491 downwards.
GCATGCTCACTCAGTGAAAGTCTTTTATCTGCAAGGTTTAAGATAAATAAAATATGGGAGTGTTGCTGACACTGAACTCATTTAATTTAAGTGATACTTTAAACAAGAGCTGGGGTAAGAGAGAGGGGTTGAAATAGAACACTTAACCACATGGCACATGCAAAGAGAAACTTTTCTTCTTGTTGAGTTTCTGTTACATTTAAAAATAATAATAATAATAATAATAATAATAATAATAATAATAAAAACATACAACTATAGTGTGGGGGGGTTCAAAACAAGTCATCCCAAGATATGCCTCTGTGGTAGGCAAATTGTTTTGAGCTAAAGACAACTTTAGCTGCAACTCCTCCCCCAACTACCTAGAAGAATTTGAATTCAAGGCCTTGCCCATAATAAGAGATTATCAGGGATAATGTCTTTTGACCTATCTATAGGACTGGGAAAGCTACTAATTATTAAACATATGCTCTCCCTGCAATAACTTTCTGAAGCCCCAAGATGCCTTCCCTCATCCCTAGCTCAGAACGTTATATACACTTTCAATTTCTGTCTCTGAACCTCTCATGCATGTGGGGTCTCTGAGTCTCTCATGTATGCCGGGTTCCCATACATATGTATGTAACTAATTTGGGTTATTTTCTCTTGTTATGTAATGTGTTTCATGTCTATTTGATTGTTAGACCAGCTGAAATAACCTTGAGGGTAAAGTTTATTCCTCCCCTACACTATATAAAAGAAATTGTAATACAAAAGCAGTTGTTGAGACATCATCAAAATGGCGGCGTGAGGTGAGCCTCTGTAAAGCTCTCCTGGAATTTACAACTAATCGAACAACAATAACTCCACAAAGGACTCCCTTCACAGCAGACAGGCAAGATGAAGAGGCCCACTACTGAATTCACCTAAAGGTGTGCGAATTGCGCGAGTGGGGGAGGAGGGAAGAGAGAAGTGCGGAGACGGAGCAGCGCAGGCGCAGGATGCAGACCTAGCTCAGTGCTCCGAGCTCGCTGCATCCAGAGCTACTGCAGCTGCGGGAGAGGGAAGAACTCGGACTGCTAGGGCTCCGTTTACGGCCCACAGGGCTGAGGGGACAGCATATAACACGGCTGAACCCAACACTCACGGCAGAGACCTCAGAGCAAAGACTGAGGGAAGAAGGCTGAAAACGGTGGTTTAAGCCCTCACTGCCGAGCAGAGAATGGAAGCCTTAGGCACTGAGACTAGCCGCCCCCTGCCTACCCCCCCAGAGCTCACCCCGCCCCCACTTGCCCGGTGCTAGAAGCGGAACAGTAGCATGTCAGATCAAAAGAACAGAATATTTGCTGTTCTGAGAACTGTGGACCACAGACACAGATCCGCAGCCCAACTAGTTCCAGCAAAGGGGAGGGAGCTGTGGAAGCAGGACTGGCTATGGTGTTGGTCACCGCCATTGCTCTGGGCCACCTCTCACAACTCAACCCGCCCCTGGCCCCACCTATCTGGGCGGATCCCTGCAGGAGTAAACAGAACTGCTGAAACGCACAGGCTCTAAATCTGGTGCAGGAAGAGCTTTGGAACTTCAAAAGCTCTCTGCATACCCACACAGACACTGCACCCTGTGACCCAGGGGAACTATTAACAGAGGAGAAGCCCGTCTCCCAGGGAATCCCCCCGTTGTGTGAGAAGCTGGAATAGTGCAGAGAAAACATAGCACTACCGTGTGAAAGAGAAAAAAAAAGGCTGCAGTCAGAGAGAAAATGAAACATTCCACCACCAAGTACTGGACAACAAAAGAAAGACCTCTTCCTATCAACCTGTTAAAGAAGCCACTCTTGTAGATGTCTAGGAAGAGAAATAATAAATCAGTAATTGCCATGAATAACCAAGGCAACAAGACAGCTCAGAAAGAAAGTGAAAAGTCTCCAGAAAAGGAAATATGTGACTTAAATGACAGAGAATTCAAGATTGCAGTTCTGAAAAACCTCAATGAGATGTAAGAAAACACAGAAAGGCAGTTTAATGAACTCAGAAACACAATCAAAGAACACCATGAGCATTTTACGAAAGAGATTGAAATTTAAAAAAAAGAACCAAATAGAATTTCTGGAGATTAAGAACTCAATAGAAGAAATTAAGAATGAAATAACCAGCTTAGGTAGTAGAGTTGACCAGATGGAGGAAAGAATCAGTGACATCGAAGATAGAAACCTGGAAATTACACAGATGGAAGAAGAAAGAGACTTGAGACTTAAAATAAATGAAAGAACTCTACAAGAACTTTCTGACTCCATCAGAAAGAACAATATATGAATAACGGGCATACCAGAAGGAGAAGAAAGAGAGAAGGGAACAGAGAATAATTCAAACAAATTGTTGATGAGAACTTCCCAAACTTGTGGACAGAACGGGATCCTCGAATCCAAGAAGCAAATAGAACACCTAATTACCTCAATCCCAACAGGCCTTCTCCAAGGCACATTGTATTGAAGCTGTCTAAAATCAACGACAAAGAAAGAATCCTCAAGGCAGCCAGGGAAAAGAAGATGGTAACCTACAAAGGAAAGCCCATTAGATTATCATCAGATTTTTCAGCAGAAACTCTACAAGCCAGGAAGGAGTGGAACCAAATATTCAAACTATTGAAAGAGAGAAATTATGAGCCAAGAATAGTATATCCAGCAAAGATATCCTTTAGATATGAAGGAGGAATAAGGACCTTTCCAGACATGCAGAAGCTGAGGGAATTTTCTAATACATGACCTGCATTACAAAAAATACTAAAGGAGGCTATTCGACCACCATCAACAGGGACAATTTGTGGCAACCAAAACAGAAAAAGGGGGAGAGTAAAGGCCTGAACTGGAATATAGGAATAGAGAAAGTAAGCGTGCTGAAGAAAATGGAATACTCTAAATATCAAACTTTCTTTTACATAAACTTAAGGGTAACCACTCAAATAAAATCCAGAACTGAAATATATACTGTAAGAAAAGAAGAAACAGAGGGAAACATCATAGAATACCACCACGCAGCAATAATAGACAACAACAAAAAGGCAAAGAAACAATGGAGACATAGCCTTACCAGAAAACTAAAGATAGAATGACAGGAAATCCTCACATATCAATAATCACCCTAAATGTAAATGGACTGAACTCACCAATAAAAAGGCACAGAGTAGCAGATTGGATAAAAAAACTAAACCCAACCATATGCTGTCTCCAAGAGACACATCTCAGCTACAACGACAAGCGTAGACTCAAAGTGAAAGGGTGGAAATTGACACTCCAAGCAAATGGTACCCAGAGAAAATCAGGGGTAGCCATAATGATATCAGATGAAACAGACTTCAGGGTGATAAAGATAACAAGAGACAAAGATGGACATTTCATAATGATAGAGGGGACTATACAACAAGAAGACATAACAGTCATCAATATTTATGCCCTCAATCAGGGAGCACCGAAATATACCAAGCAACTACTAACAGAACTAAAGGGAGAAATTGACCAAAACACAATTAAACTAGGGGACCTAAATACATCATTGACAGCTATCGATAGAACATCCAAACAGAAAATAATGAAATAGCAGCCCTAAATGACACATTAGATGAAATGGACATAATTGACATTTATAGAGCACTTCATCCTAAAACATCAGACTATACATTATTTTCTAGTTTACATGGAACATTCTGAAGGATAGACCATATATTGGGACATAAACTCAGCCTAAGCAAATTTAAGAAGATCGAAATCATACCAAGCATATTCTCTGATCACAAGGCTTTGAAATTGGATATCAACTGCAAAAAGAAAGCAGGAAAAACACAAATACAAATACATGGAGATTAAACAACATGCTTTTAAAGAATGACAGGGTCAAAGAAGAAATTAGAGGTGAGATCAAAAGATACATAGAAACAAATGACAATAAAAATACATCCTACCAAAATTTTTGAGATGCAGCGAAAGCAGTATCCCAAAAGGAAATTTATATCATTACAGGCCTATCTCTAGAAACAAGAAAAATCCCAAATAAATAACCTCATGTTACACCTTAAAGAACTAGAAAAAGAAGAACAAGTGAAACCCAAGGTCAGCAGAAGAAAGGAAATAACAAAAATCAGAGCAGAACTAAATGAAATAGAGAACAAAAAGACAATAGAAAAAATTAATGTGACAAAGATCTGGTTCTTTGAAAAGATTAACAAAATTGACAAACCCTTGGCTAGACTCACTAAGATAAAAAGAGAGAAGACACTAATTAACAAAATCAGAAATGAAAAAGGGGAAGTTATCGCGGACACCACAGAAATACAAAGGATCATCCAAGAATACTATGAAGGACTATATGCCACCAAATTCAATAACCTAGAAGAATTGGACAAGTTCTTAGAAACATATAGCCTTCCTAGGCCAAACCATGAAGAACTGGAAAATCTAAACAGACCTATCACCAGTAACGAAATTGAATCAGTCATCCAAAATCTTCCCAAAAGCAAAAGTCCGGGACCAGATGGCTTCACTAGTGAATTCTACCAAACCTTCAAAGAGGATTTAATACTTGTTCTACTCAAACTCTTCCAAAAAATTGAAGAAGAGACAGTACTCCCTAACTCATTTTATGTGGCCAACATTACCCTGATACCAAAACCTGGTAAGAACAACACACAAAAAGAAAACTACAGACCAATATCTCTGATGAATACAGATGCAAAACTCCTAAACAATATTCTAGCAAATCAAACACAACAATGCATTAAAAAGATTATTCATCACGACCAAGTGGGGCTCATCCCCAGGGCAAAAGGATGGTTCAACATCCACAAATCCATCAATGTGATAACATCACATAAACAAAATAAAGGACAAAAATCAATTGCTGCAGAAAAAGCATTTGACAAGATACAACATCCATTTATGATTAAAACACTTAATAAAATAGGTATAGAAGAAAAATACCTTAACATAATAAAGGCTATACATGATAAGCCCTCAGCTAATCTCATAATTAATGGTGAAAAACTGAAGCCCTTTGCTCTACGTTCAGGAACACAACAGGGCTGTCCCCTATCACCTCTGCTTTTCAACATAATGTTGGAAGTCTTTGCCAGAGCAATCAGGCAAGAGAAAGAAATAAAAGGCATCCAAATTGGGAATGAAGAAGTTAAATTATCACTCTTTGCAGATGACATGATGCTACATATAGAAAACCCTAAAGACTCCACCAAAAAGCTATTAGAAACAATCAACAAATACAAAAGTTGCTGGCTACAAAATCAACATACAAAAGTCCATTGCATTCCTATACACTAACAATGTAATCTCAGAAAAAGAAATACAAAAACAATTCCTTTTGCAATTGCAGCCAAAATAATAAAATACCTAGGAATAAACTTAACCAAGAATGTGAAGGACCTATATGCTGAAAACTATAAGACATTTTTGAAAGAAATTGAAGACACAAAGAAATGGAAAGACATTCCATGTTCATGGATTGGAAGAATCACCATAGTTAAAATGGCCATATTACCCAAAGCAATATACAGATTTAATGCAATCCCCATCAAAATCCCAATGGCATGTTTTAAAGAAATAGAACAAAAAATCATCAGATTTGTTTGGAACCACAAAAGACCCTGAAGAGTGAAAAGCAATCTTAAGAAAAAAGAAAAAAGAACAATACTAGAGGTATCACACTCCCTGACTTTAGCTTGTACCACAGGGCTACAATAATCAAAACAGCATGGTATTGACAGAAAAACAGACACATAGACCAATGGAATAGAATTGAGAACCCAGAAATAAAACCACATAAATATGGACAGATAATTTTTGACAAAGAAGCTAAAAACATACAATGGAGGAAAGACAGCCTGTTCAATAAATGGTGCTGGGAGAATTGGAAAGCCACGTGCAAACGAATGAAACTGGACTGCTACCTGTCACCATGTACCAAAATTAATTCAAAATGGATCAAAGACTTAAGCATAAGACCTGACACAATAAACTGCATAGAAGAAAACATAGGTACTAAACTTATGGACCTTGGGTTCAAAGAGCATTTTATGAATTTGACTCCAAAGGCAATGGAAGTAAAAGCTAAAATAAACGAATGGGACTATATGAAACTTAAAAGCTTCTGCACAGCAAAAGAAACCATCGACAAAATAAAGAGGCAAGCAACTGAATGGGAGAAGTTTTTTGCAAACAGTGCCTCTGATAAGGGGCTAATATCCAAAATATACAAGGAACTCATGAAACTCAACAACAAAAAACCAAACAACCCAATTGAAAAATGGGCAGAGGACCTGAAGAGACATTTCTCCAAAGAGGACATACAAATGGCAAATAGATATATGAAAAAAATGCTCAACATCACTAATCATCAGAGAAATGCAAATAAAAACCACAATGAGATATCACCTCACCCCAGTTACAATGGCTATCATCAACAAGACAAATAGTAACAATTGTTGGAGAGGCTGTGGAGAAAAAGGAACCCTCATACACTGTTGGTGGGAATGCAGACTGGTGCAGCCGTTATGGAAGGCAGTGTGGAGGTTCCTCAAAAAATTATGAATAGAATTACCATATGACCCAGCAATCCCTCTCCTGGGTATCTACCCCCAAAAATCTGAAAACATTTATCCATAAAGACACGTGTGCTCCAATGTTCATTGCAGCTTTGTTTACGGTGGCCAAGACATGGAAACAACCAAAATGTCCTTTGATTGATGAATACATAAAGAAGTTGTGGTGTATACACACAATGGAATACTATTCGGTGGTAAGAAAAGATGATATAGGAACATTTGTGACAACATGGATGAATCTTGAGAATATGATGCTAAGTGAAATAAGTCAGACAGAAAAAGCAGAGAACCATATGATTTCACTGATATGTGGTATATGAACCAAAAACAACAAAAGAACAAGACAAACAAATGAGAAACAAAAACTCATAGACACAGACAATAGTTTAGTGGTTACCAGAGGGTAAGGGGGAGGGGGTGGGAGATGAGGGTAAGGGGGATCCAATATATGGTGATGGAAGGAGAACTGACTCTGGGTGGTGAACACACAATGGGATTTATAGATGATGTAATACAGAACTGTACACCTGAAATCTATGTAACTTTACTAACAATTGTCACCCCAATAAATTAAAAAAAAAAAGCAGTTGTCATGAATATGCAAAGGGAAATCTTGATCTTCTTCTAGGGTCTTGTATGAGCGAACCTTAGAGTCAGTAAATTCCTGTGAGTATTAGTTGAGGAATAGCCCTGAATAAGAGACTTAAGGGACTTAAACTTTGGTTTGAAGAGCACACTGTTGTCTATTTTTGTTGTCAAACAACTCTAATTTCTTTTTGAAAGATCTCCCCACTTCCTGTCTGATTATGTTGTGCCCTTCCCTAAGGGCCTCTGTTGGCTTCCAGTTGTCTTTTGGAAAGAGCTCAGACTCTTGTATGGTCTAGAAAGCCCTTCACATGAGCTCCACTCTAGGCAGACTCTCAGTACCAGCATCTTCCCACTCTATGTGCCCACAGCAAAATTCTCACGGTTTCCTGAACACACCTCAGTTTCACGCTCATTTTCATTCTGCCTGGAATGCTTTCTCATCTTCTCCATCCAAGAAGCTTCTTTTTATCTCCAAACCTACGGGTGGTGGTGGTGGGGATTTAACCCTTTCTGAAGTCTTGCCCAAATCCCCAGATGGAATAATTGTTCTCTGTGTACCAATGACATTTGTCATATTTACTATGTTATGCTATTATAGTCTTGATGAATATATTTATGACTCACGTTGGATTATTGATTAAAACGAATATAAGCTTATCCATCTTTACACTTTTTTTTCTAATTGGGGAACAGTGTGTTTCTCCAGGTCCCATCAGCTCCAAGTCGTTGTCCTTCAATCTAGTTGTGGAGGGTGCAGCACAGCTCCAAGTCCAGTCGTCGTTTTCAATCTTAGCTGCAGGGGGCACAGCCCACCGTCCCATGTGGGAATTGAACTAGCAACCCTGATGTTCAGAGATCGCGCTCTAACCAACTGAGCCATCCAGCTGGCCCATCCTTACACTCTTTTTGATGATGCAGGTTAGTATAGTGGTTCTGGAGCCAGTTCACCTGTACTTTTCTGTAAACTGTGCCACTTAAAATTACATGAACTTGGCCAAATTACCTAAACTGCACAGAAAGTGTTTGGAATAAGGCCTGGTCCACGTACTCATTTTATTTTAGCTATTGTTATTATCTTCCTGTGCACAGAACCTGGCAAGATCCTGATATTTAATAATCATAACAGTGAAGGGTAGCAGAATATGCCACTCCAAAATATGCCTCTTTGGCATAAGGATTATTTTGAGAAATGGAAGACATAGCAGAATCTCTGAAAATAGAAGTTCTCTTTTGTAAGGGAAATTTACATTTATAAAATAAATCTCCATTTGTAAGTGCATCTCTTTCTCTATGTAGTAGGAAGAGAAGTTACCCTAAATCATAAGAGAATATTATCAATGGAGAAAGCATGGACTTTAATATGTATAACAAATCTCACCCTTGTTTACTGTGTTTTTCTTACTAAGCTTCCCATAACTGGTCTTTGCACACATTTCTCTCTTTTGTCTTTAGCTGATAATATTCAAGTCAGCAGCTTAGACCATACCTGGGAATTACCCATGTTCCCCTGGGTATCTCCCATGTGCAAGGTACACATGTTAATAAACTTCTATGTGTTTTTCTCTTGTTAATCTGTCTTTTACTACAGGCATCTCAGCCAAAATCTCGGAAGGGCAGAGGTAAAATTATTTTTCCTCCTCTAGAACACTAAATACTTACTAAGCACTCAGTATACACTAATGCTAAGTACTTTTCACATAATGTCTCATTAACTCATACAGCCAAAGCCAAGACTAGGGTGAGCCTGGCAAGGCATCTAGGCCACAGAATGTAAGGAAATGCTCGCTCTCAGGGTTTGCAATGCTGACTGTGCACTTGCATGGCTCTGAGATTGAGTGCCTCCTTAAATCATTTCACAGCTTTATTGAGATAAAATTCATATGCCATACAATTCACCCATTTTAAAAGTACAATTCAGTGGTTTCTAGTATACTCGCAGGGTTGTGCCACCATTACAAATCAATTTTAGAATATTTCCATCATCCTCAAAAAGCTCGTACCCATTAGCAGTCATTCTTTACTTCCCTCTAAACTCCTGAGCTCTAGGCAACCATTAATTTATGTTCTGTCTCTGTAGATTTGCCTATTCTAGATATTTTACATGAATAGAATCACACACTATGTGGTCATTTGTGTCTGGCTTCTTTCACTTACCATGGTATTTTCCAGGTTTATCCAGGTTGTAGCATCTTCAGTGTTTCATTCTTTATTTATTACTGAATGATATTCAATTGTACAGATATTCCACATTTTATTTATTCATTCAACAGTTGATGGACATTTGGATTATATCCACTTTTTAGCTATTATGAATAATGCTGCTCTAAATACCTGTGTGAATATGTTTTCATTTTTCTTGTGTATATACCTCGGAATGAAATTACTGTGTGAAAAGGTAACTCTACGTTTAACATTTTGAGAAACTACCAGGTTATTTTCCAAAGTGGATGTACCATTTTACATTCCCACCAGCAGAGTTCCAAAGTTTTTGTATCCTCACCACAATTGTTATTTTTCATCTTTTTTAAAAAATTAATTAATTTACTATTATAGTCACTTTACTGGATGTGAAATGCTATCTCATTGTGGTTTTAACTTGCATTTCCCTAATGGAAAATGATGCTGAACATCTTTTTATGTGATTATTAGCCATTTGTATATCTTTTTTGGAGACATGTCTATTTAAATATTTACCTCATTTTTAAAAATTTCACCTTTATTGAGGTTTAATTGACAGACAAAAATTTAAGATATTTAAAATATTTAAAATGTATCTCACGGTGATTTGATATATGTATACATTGTGAAAGGATTCCTTCCACCTAGTTAATTAACATATCTATCACTTCACATATTTATCATTTGTTTTTGCCAATTTTTAATTGGATTATTTGTCTTTTTATTGAATTGTAAGAGTTCTTTATACATTTTGGATACAAGTCCTATCTACAAATATTTTCTTCCATTCTATAGGTGTCTTTTCATTCTTTTGATAGTGCCTTTTGAACCACAAAAGTTTTAATTTTGATGAAGTCCAGTTTATTTATTTCTGTCACTTTTGCTTTTGGTGTAAGGCTTTGCCGAACCCAAAGTCATGATTTACTATTATGTTTTCTTCTAAGAGTTTTGTAGTTTTAGGGCTTACATTTAGGCTTATGATCCTTTGGAGTTAATTCCTATGTAATCTTAAATTTAGCAATCTGAATAACTCACTTGCGTCATCCTAGCACTGCCCTGCTTTCAACAACTCTCTGAAGTAAATATTATTATTGTACCCATTTACAAATGATTAAAATGAGACTGGAGTAGTTAAAAAATTTGTCCCATGTCACACAATCTGTACCCAGCTCAGTATTGGAACTCTTAACCATAATGCTGTATTGCTGGTTTCTTGGTTTATATTGATGGCTTGTTGCATGAATAAATAACTCATAAAAAGTTAAATTCAAATTTTTGACATGTTCTCCATTTACCTAAAGAACTGTGAAAAATGATCTTAATTGGTCTTTCCTCAGAGATTTCCTCAGATTAAGTGAAGCTTCTAGAGAGCAGAAATGGAAACCATAAAATATTAAAGCCTCAAAATATTAAAGCCTCAGGGGGGCTACATTGAAAAGTAATGCTTAATAATGAGATGTTGCAAATAACTTAGAGTTGGTTTATTCTCCAATTCAAAAAATATTTGTTAACATACTGTACAAAGTGCTGGTCAATAAGAAATTGAAAAAGGGAGAAACCAATCAAATCTGATTACTGCCTCTGACATACAGCATTTCTTGGAGTACACCACGTAGTGTAGTGGGTCTGCTGACATTGTAAATCCATCAGAAATAGAAAAAAGCTTAAAGTACAGACAGAGTAGATGAGAACACTATGTTGCCCAGGAGATTTTATTTGGGGTTAAGGATTTGCCATGGCAGTGCCATATGAGAGAGAGGACAAAGCAGATAAGGCGTATGAGAGTAGTAGTTTAACAAAATCATGTAGTGTATTAATAATGAGATGCTGCAAATAACTTAGAGTTGGTTTATTCTGTGTATTCAGTAATTTTAGATTATACCTTTTTGTTGCCAAGATACTGGGGTATCAAGTTGCAAGAAAAATGTATGAAAAGAAATCCATACTTAAACATAGTTTAGTGAAATGTTATAAACATCCACATATAGAGATGTATCATAACAGTAAAACAAAAACAGATTCTCTACAAAAGACCAAAAAAATCAGGTTTACTACAGAGAAAAATAATGGACTTTCAAGTGTGAAGGGAACAGAAAAAAATTCCTAGCACACCACAAGCACTTAGTAAATATTTGTTAAGCAAGTGTATGTTCTCCTATATGCAAGTTTTCAGGAAGTATGCAACCCAGTTACCATTTATTTATGTTAAATTTTGTTTGTTTTTTTGTTAAATTTATTGGAGTGACATTGGTTAATAAAATTATATAGGTTGAAATTCTATAATGCGTCATCTGTACATTGAATTGTGTGTTCACATCCAAAGTCAAATCTCCTTCTGTCACCATATAGTTGACCCTCTTTATCCTTTTCTATCTCTCCCCTCCCTCCTTTCCCTCCAGTAACCACTGAACTCGTGTCTGTGTCTATGAGTTTTTGTTTGCTTGTCTTGTTTGTTCATTGCTTTCAGTTTCATATCCCAGATATGAGTGAAATCATGTGGTTCTCTGTTTCTTCTGTTTGACTTACTCTGCTTAGCATGATAATCTCAAGATTCATACATGATTTTGCAAATGGCAGTATTTTATCTTTTCTTATGGCTGAGTAACAATCCATTGTGTATACCTACCACATCTTCATTATGTAATCATCTATTGAAGGACATTTCGGTTGTTACCATGTCTTGGCCACTGTGAATAATGCTGCAATAAACATAAGAGTGCATGTATCTTTAGAGATGTTTTCCAGTTTGGGGGGTAGATACCCAGAAGATGATTTGCTGGGTCATATGGTAATTCTACTCTTAATTTTGAGGAACCTCCATACTGTTTTCCACAGTGGCTGTACCAATCTGCATTCCCACCAGCAGTGTATGAGGGTTCCTTTTTCCCCACATCCTCTCCAGCACTTGTTATTACTTGTCTTGCTGATAATAGCCATTCTAACAGGTGTGAGGTGGTATCTCATTGTGGTTTTGATTTGCTTAGTAGCTAGTGAAGTTGATCATCTTTTTGTATATCTGTTGGATGTGTTTTGGGGAGTTTTTTAGCTTTATTGAGCTATAATTGACATACCTCACTGTACAAGTTTAAGGTGTACAGTATAATGATCTGGCTTACATATATTGTGAAATGATTACCACAATAAGTTTAGTTAGTGTCTATCATCTCATATAGACACAAAGAAAGGAACAAAAAAATTGTCTTTTTTTTCTTTCTGATAAAAACTCAGTTAAGAACTTTCATATACACCATACAACAGTGTTAACTATGGACATCATGAATCTTTTGTTTCTAAATCTCTGTGATCTTCTCAGCATACCAGGCAGCAGCCTGTCAGGTCAACCAATGTAGGTTTTATATTCTACATCTCCCACCTTCTTTGTTATTCTAAGTTATTTGATGTTCGCTATTAAATCAAAGAGAATGAAAACAATTTAGAAAATATGATTATAAATGATAAAATGGAAAGTCAGTCTCATTACTTCATAGTTACCCTGCATATGGAAAGTTTTGATGATGATGTTGATGAAACAAACTCTTATACATTAGGTTTTCCATAGTATAATAATCCTGAAAACATAACTGATATGGTTAGGATATAAGAAGACTTTTTTTCAGAGTTGCTCAGCACAAATATTCAAGAGAATATTTTAATTATGGTACAGGTTTCGAAATTATTTCACTTGTACCATTATGAAAGATATAAATCATTAAACATGATTAATAGAATCCACAAGATGCTCAAAAAAGAGCAACAACTCTTGATTGACATTTGTCTTAAATAAAAGAAAGTGACTCTAATTGCAAACTCCAAATTAAAATGTCATCAGTGGCATTTATAAACGTCAGTCCTGTCCTTTATTTTCACTAATGCTAGTGCTTATTTACTCATTAACTTATGAAGACCTTAGAAAAATTAATTGGGAGGTATCCAAATGAGGAACTCTGGAAAGTCTCATGAAATCTCCTGCAGCAAACCCAATGTCCTTTCAACCTGTGCTGACTAAACCAGAGTGGGACAGATACTTGCTGTCCCATCCCTAGTGTCTGCTGTGGGTCTCTCTAGAGTGGATGAAGGGTGAGATAGAGTCAGCGAATCAAAATCACTGGCAATTCATCCAACTTTTAATCAGAAAACTAGTTAATTCAGTGTGAGAGAAAAATGGAAAAAAATTTTTTTGGTGTGCCTCTTTGGGGGAGGCATTGTTTAGATAAAAATAATTATTAGTTGGTTAATGTTTTATGTGGAAAAGACACATATGCGACCAAATGAAAAATCGAAGAGCCCCAAAAGGTATATATTGCATATGTGATGACTTTTACATTCTAGTACATAATAGAGCAGGCACCTAAATATTTTTTGAATGAATGAAAACCACATGGGTCAGAGGACATTCTTAATAATTGTATTAGCTTTATAATTAGGGTTTATGTTCATAGCAGTTTGGCTCTGGAGTACCTTCTAACTGAATCCAAACTGACCTCAGGGTCAGCACTGGCCTGATGTTGTGTGTGTCCTAGTCTCTTCTAGATCATTTGGCCAAGGGGTTAGATAGGGCCCTCTTGGAATAACTTCTGCCTGCTCTCAATTCCAGTGATACACTTGAACAAAGTAGTGGAAATGAAAGCACAGAGGGCGAGTTGTGAAGATCTTTTTATAGGGACATTCTGGTAAATGTTAGAATTTTTTTATGGGGATAATGTGGAGTAGGGAAAACTCTAGCAACAGTGCCTTTAGGAACAATGTACAAGCAAGTTATTTTTTTTCCTTGACAAAATTTAAAAAAGGTAACTTATATAAAAGCAACTAACAGAGTCTGGCACATAGAGCAGGCACTTAATAAATGTTAGTTCTGTTTCTTTCCCTTCTTGACAAAGACAAAATATGCTTAGACTATCTTTTCAGTAACATCTTGGGTATTGTCTGTATGCGTGAGTGTTTCGAGGAGAGGTAAGGAGAGAATGAGATAATTTTATTCTCAAAATATTCATATTTGAGAATATATATATGATATATTATGTATTATTATATATGTAATAATATATATTATGTTATATATTTGTATATATATTTTATACATATTTTGCATATATAATACAAAAATAACATATTGGTATTAATTGCTGTGTCCTCCAGTACCATCCTCACAATCATTTCTAAACTTGCCTTGGTGATTAGCTAGGCAAGCCACATGAAGCCCCTTACTACAAAAATTCAGATAGGAAGATATGATTCAGTGCTCAGACTGAGTTTCAAAGTAGACATTTGAAGCTTCCAGCAGTGATAACGGTTTTGGAGAAAAAATAAAAAATAAAGGCAGGAGAGTGTTGAATTATAAGAGCCTGAATCTCCTAAACGTTGAGTAGGATATTGACCTAAGTAGCCAAAATATCCAGTGGCATTGTGGACATGATGATAAGTCAGAAGGAGTAAACAAAGATTCCCCAACCTGGGGAAGTGAGGAGCAGATTAGACAAAAATCAAGAGAAAAAGATGCTGGTGGGTGTCCGTCACCAAAGGACAGCTCCAAGACCGTAGGGGAGACAGGTGATGGATGACGAGAGCTTCTTGTAAGTGCAGAGATTTGAAAACAGACCTGGAACTCTGCAAAGGGGGGTATGACCTGAGTCCTATGTCACCAAGATGTGGAAGCAATGGAGCACGCCAGTTCTCCCAGGCCCCCTTGCCACCAAGAAGGTACAAATACTAGCGAGCATGGATAGGGTGTCCCCCTCCGGGAGAAGGACGTGATGATACCCCATTGGACCGTGCCTCCCAAGACAGATGACCACGACTGAGCCTCAAACCCAACCCTCTCCCAACACCACTACAAACAATCCATGATGCTATCTCATCTTCCAGCGTTTCAAATTTACTTCAGGAAAAAGAAGGCTAAGGGAGAAAATTCTTCCCCGGCAAGATTTACCACCAGGGGAAATAAGGCCATGAAATAGAAACTTATGAAGAGTGTGTTTCTTACACATCTGAGTATACATAGTTTGAAAAATATATACAAATATGGGCATAAGCAACTAAATATGGTTTAGATAGCAGAAATGGCTCTGAGCTACATGGCCTGGGGGGTACATTTGAGAATGGAGGAGAAAATTAGAAAATTTTTTCTTCTTCAGTACCTGAAAATGAGTCAAGATGGACAAATGTAGGACAGGAAGGTGGGCTACTTTGAAGGGCTTCTGCCCATTTAAAAACACTGTGTAGGTTAAATTATTCACGTCTGCAAATGAGAAATAGTTCACTGGTTACCATACCAGCCCCTGTATACAGATTTTACTGTTACACTCTTTAGTTCTCTTGTAATTTAATAAACACCTTACTAGACACTGATTTTTAAATATACTTCAGTCAGTATAATCAAATTGATTCAACTGTAATTATTAATCTATTAAAATATTTGTTTATAAAAAGCTACCAAAAGACAAAATACTAAATGAACATGGCTAGAATAACACAACCAAGTCTACAAAAACTCTATTTCTGCTGAGTTGCATTCTTTGTTTCTGAAAGATCTAGAGTTTTTAATCCCCTTCTCCTTTTTCTCTCTCCCTGTTTTTCCTTCCTACTCTGCATATTTTATTTGCAGTCTCTACTTCTCCAGAAACAAAGCCTGGCCCCTTTTTAAAATAAGAGAACAATTTTTACAATCTCAGAGGCTATGTTCCAACTCACATATTTCAAATAGCTCTCTTCACCATGTCTCGTAAAGATAAAATAGGCCTGAGTGCTGTAAAATTCCTCTACTGAATCCAATATGCCTCCTCATATTTGACCTGAAAATATGTTTCTTACCCTTTGTATTAAAAACAGAGTTTCACCGATAGTGCCCCAGCTCATTCTCAGTATTAAGTTGAAACTACTGGTGTTTCAGGCAGGAAGCACAGCTGGAGCGGGGTCTCAGGGCAGAGCTCACAAGAACGTTTCCCTTGATTTTCTCCCTCCTCCCATCCTACCCCACTACAAAGATGAAGGAAAACCACAATGGAAGATTAACATCTTTCAAAGGCCATGGGATTTCATCAAGTTAAATATTTAGTATTTTCTTCCTTTTGAATTGATTTCTTCATTTCCACGCAAGCATAAATTTCATTCTTGCCCTTTAGGTAACAATTTGAGCAAAAATAAATCACTCTCAATTTGTCAGATGATTTCTTCAGAGATGGTATGTTTTGGTGGGAACAGCCTGGGATAAGAGAGGGATCAAAGTTCTGCATTCAGTGTCACTACTCATGAGATTTGGGGGCAAATTCCACTGTATATTAGTTTTCTCAGGCTGAAATAACAAAATACCATAGACTGGGTGGCTTAAACAACAAAAATTAATTTTTTCACAATTCTGAAGGCTGGGAAGTGTGAGATCAGGGTGCTAATATGGCGGGGTTCTGGTGAAACCCCTCTCAGCTTTACTATGCTCATGTGGTGGAAAGAGGAAGGTCTCTCTCGCTTCCTCTTATAAAGCCACCAATCCTATCAGATTAGGACTCCAGCCTTATGACCTCATTTCACCATAATTAGCTCCTAAAAGCCCTATCTTTACATACAGTCACATTGGGGATTAAGGTTTCAGCATACGAATTGGGGGGAAGGGAGTACACAATTCAGTCCCTAACACCTTGTATCTTGGTTTCTTAATCTAAAACAAGGTTAATAACATCTAATTTACCTAGCTCAAAGGGTAAAGATCTAATGAGATAATCAATGTATATGAAAGTATTTTCAAATTGTAAAATCCTATACAAATGGAAGATATTGATTAATAAAAACAATAATGTTGAAGAAAAATACCATAAATAGAAAGGTCAATATATTTCGGACATCTGAGTTGTATACAGACTGAAAAATCCCTTACCTATCTACCTCAGTATAGGCAAATTGGGACAGCAATTGTCCTAAAGTAGATTACATAAATGAATGTGTAATCATCTTAACAGATAATGAAACATTTGTTCTTGTCTAGCAAACAGCTTCAGGAAACCTAATAATTACATCCTGCACCCCTACTAAATTTCATTCCACATGTGAACATCAAATCACTTTCCAAGTAATATTTAAATATCACTAATAACCCTAGACAACAAATCTGAAAACCTTCCACAGCAGACCTACACTTGCATTAAGTGTCTGATTTATGTAAATCATACCAAAAACTTAAAAGCTTTGTCATTTTAATCTCCTTCATTATTTATTATTAACTAGTACTGTGTAAAATAAGGGGAAAATATTATCCCAGCATGAAGACTTATAATTTAATCAGAAGATCTAGCAATTCAAATGTAAGAACATAGGTTTGAACGATGGCCATTAGTCTTTCTAGCTTTGCTTCTTTGGGATGTCAGCTATTTTTAGAGTTGTTTCACCACAGTGTCTTCAGCAACTATCACTGACTGTCACGCAAGACATGTGCTACTTTTGAAAAGCTATACTCAGATTGACTTCCTGTTTCTGTGTGTGTTAGTAAGGTAATAGAGGACAGACATTATTCTCAAAGGAACCCAAGAGACTAATTCATCCACACACGGGGTATTTTGAGCTCTCATTCTGTAGAGACCATGAATCATCATCATCATCATTCATCATCTATCAAAAACAGTAGTTCTTAAGCTGGAATTCAGGAATGGCTTCATGGGATTTGTAAAGTCCATGTAAGTCGGTAGTTTCCAATGGACTCTCAAAAGGTTTGTGACCTAAAAAGATTTAAAGTCACAGAAATAAATGTTAGTTAATTCATACGTGTTTTCTTCCTCATAGGACTTTCTTTAATGCTTCATGTTGTTAATAGTAAGGCTTTTTAAAAATGCCATAGCATACTCTTATTATATGTAAGCCGCTATGCTTAATGCCATGGAGAATATAAATATGAATAAAGCATGTGGACGCTACACACTCAGGATCATACACCAGAGTTGAGAAATTTGTACAAACAATAAGCCAGACAAAGTAGACTGTGATAAAGACAATAGAGCAGGCATTAAGGAATTCTTAAAGAAATGGTTGAAAGCATTAAGACTCCATGAAGGAAGTTGTATTGGATTAGGCTTTGAAAAATAAGGGATGTCACGAGGTGTAGTTTGGGCAAGAGCGCTCTGAACAAGAAGAGTAGTATAAGAAAATGTGGAGGAAGAAACGCATGAGGCATATTTAGAGCATGGATTTGGGGAAAATAGCATGGTAAATTATTAAATTTGGATGATAGAATATCTTAATATGCCATATTAGAAGGGAGAAAAGAAAAAAATCTGTAGCAATAGTCCAGATCAAAAAGGAATAAAGTCCAAAGTTAGACATTATCCTTGGGAAAGGATGCTAGTGTAGAGATGCATTTTTGTATGCAGTTTCCAGCATTATATACGTTAGAGAAGTGTGAAGCAGGGAAGGAGTCCAGGAAAACGTGATGTCTAAAGATGTGTGAGACGTATCAGAGGACATTGCATTGCTAGTATTGTTTTTACAGAGGAAATTGAATTTGATCCCATATGTATAAAACGATCAGCTTTTGATAATTAACCACTATCTATAATAACCCTAGAAGACTGATAAATTAACCTTTTCACTATAGGTGTGATGTAAGTTCTTTTGCTGTTTAGAAGGCAAGAAGACATTGGTTCTAATTTTCTCTTCCAGGACTTGAGAAGCTACATACCCAAACACAATGTGAAGCTTTATTCTGCACCAAAATCAGTGATGGTCAACCAACATTGGTACAGTAGAAGAAGAGGAAGGTGCAGGTGATAGCAGTGCTTGAAGTCAATGATCTATGGTGGCTCAGCCAAGCCCCAAGGTGGGTTTGTAGTATCTCAAAGAAGGGAGAGTTAATGATTAAGAAGCTTATGAACTTGTTGGGCGAGAAGGTGTGAGAGAGGGAAGAAAAGCAGAGGAAGGTACTTTAGGGGTGTGTACCTCACAGAGGAAGGTGGAAGATTAGGAGCAATAATAGGGCACTGAGAAAATATCAGAGAGGATAGGGGGAGAACCAAGAGAGAATAAACCCCCAGCAGCCAACGTATAAGAAAAAAATGGTGGTTAACAGTGTGTGCAGTATTGAGAGAGACTGAGAAGCATGTGGTCCAAGAAGAGGCCATTGGATTTAAGATTTGTACTTTGCTCAAGAACTCAAAGAAAGCACTTTTAGTAGAATGATGGGATGGAGGCCCACATTTAAAGGAACTAAAGGGGCACCCCAGCTGACAATATGGAGAAGAGGGTGTTGCCCATACACAGGAGAGGTGTGGTGGTGCTTGCTCACTTGAGAGTGCCAAAGGTAAGTATTCAGGGAAAGAGGAGACAAGGAGGTATTGAAGATGTGAGGGGTGGGGGTGGGGAAAGGGAGGGAGGGAGTAAGGGGGGGGGAGAGAGAGAGAGAGAGAGAGAGAGAGAGAGAGAGAGAGAGAGAGAGAGAAATTCTTGGGTATAAAGATGGATATAAATATCATGACAAATTATATTTATCTTCCTTGTAAAATGCATTCTTCCGTAAAGAGAGTAAGTCTAGCACTAGAAACTTAAAGGGATAGGAAGAATCAGAATAGCTACTAAATATTTCATAGCACAAAGAGTAAAATAATTCCCAAGCAGCAGTGAGGATTAGCTGAGCTAAGAGAGTGTGGATTTGCAGTGTTCCAAATTATCCCAGTTCCTTGATTTCCTCTGGCCTTGCTCAGCAGCCAGGAAACCAGAGCAAAAGCAGGCAGAGGGAGTGACCCTGAGCTGGGGATTAACGTGGGAAATTTGGCACAGGGTCAAGCAGAGTGAAGGCCATTGGGTCCAACTGGATAGAAATTAACATAATGCCAGAGTGTGCATTCATTGTTTCGTGTTGATTGGTTTTGTGTCCTGAGCTTGCCTGTAAACTTCTGCAGATGGTGGAGCACAGAGGTTAAGAGCACAGGCTATGGAGTTAGGACAGAGCTGGTTGAGAATTGTAATTCTGAGAGATTTATAAAGAGTGGGTCTTTATACTGAAGCAACCCAGATGCTAGGAGGTGGGAATTCTGGATACCCATGATTTTGGATATTAATTTGCTTGTTGTCTACTGCCATGAACAAATTAGTTTCATAACATTTAAAATAAAATAAAAGCAAAACAATTGTTATAAGAGCTTATTGATATACCTGAGAAGCATGTCATAAATCTAAGGTAGCATGGCAATTGGTTCCTTCATTTAAAACATATCAGTTTTACTGTTGGAAGTCTAAATATAGATATTTATTTGTCGATAACTAATGAAACATTCAAATTCGATTAATTGAAATTTAAAAATTCTTCATGTGTTTTGGTCAGTGCTATAACAGACCTGCTGTGTCTTTTGAATATTGATTATCTAACATATTAAGGGGGAAAAATTACAATCTCTTCCAAACCTATGTTGCAGTCTGAATGACTATCATACATATTTTTAATTAAAAATATGTATAGTTTCTCTTTGTTCAAGGAACTGTATTCATAATCTGTGTTTTGCTGTTTTACTCCCCTAAAGGTAAAAATTAATAGGGAATAAAATTGAGGGCAAAGAGGTTAATGTCTAGTTTATTGAGGGAATGACTTACTCCTTCCAGGAGAATAATTTACATCAGAGGTCACTAACCTCAACATTAGATATTAAAGAAATAAAAATAATTAATTAAAAACAAAAATCTCACCCCGCCCCCCAATCAATTATAGCAACCTATGATGAATCTAAAAGAGAACAAAAGCCCATCAATACCTTATTTCAGAAACAATAAAATAATAAATTTTTCTTACTTCTAATTCTTTATTTTTAAAAATTGTTCCTTTTTTCTTTTTAAAAATAATGTTATTGAGGTATATTTACATACAATAAAATGCAGCGATTTTAAGGATATAGTTTGATAAGTTTTGACAAATGTATGTACTCATGTAACCACCGTCACAGTCTAGATAAAGAATATTTCCATCACACTAAAATGTCCCTAATCTATTGGCAGCTAATTCCCCACCCACCCTCTGCCTGAAGCAATGTCTCTTCTGCTTTCCGACAGTCTAGATTGGTTTTGCCTGCTCTAGAATTTCATATAAAGGGAATCATACAGGATGTACTCTTTTTTTCCTAGCTTCTCTCATGAGGCATAATGTTATTACATTTATCAGTAATTTGTTCTTTTTTTATTGCTATACTTATTGCACACTATGGTTACACAGAAATTTCTTTATCATTCACTTGTTTGGTGAACATTTGAGTCCAAGTCTTTTGGTGAACACATATTTTCTTTTCTCTTGGTTAAGTTCCTAAGAGTGGGGTTACTTGGACATATGGTAAGTGTATGTATAACTTTATAAGAAAGAGCCAAGCAGTTCTCCAAAGTAACTGTGCCATTGCTAGATTCCAGCAATATAGGAAAGTTCCAGTTGCTCTACATTTTTGCTAGTGTCATTAATGATGCTCTATTCCTTGTGTTTTGTGATTTTTTTTTTTTTTTTTTTAGTTTTTCATTTCTTGGAATCTTGTTTGTAGGAATTCTTTTTTTTTAATCTCCATAAGCTAAAATTTATTGAGCCCTTACTCTGTTAGACACTTTTGAACACTTTAACTGTATTGCTTCATTTGAAGTTTATAACATTAAGAGGTATGAGTTCCAGTCTTACAGGGGGAATGCCTAGGGACAGAGAAGATAAAATACTCAACTAAGATCATGGAGCAAGTTAATAAGTGAATAGAATCAAGATTTACACGTAGGCTGTCTGACTCCAGAGTCTAAACTCTAAACCATGATCCCATTGAACAGAAATTGTATTTTGACTAAAATATAAACAACCTCCTGGTTTTTTTCTTTACATAAAGTACATAATTTTGTTGTTTAACACCACCATGTTCTTGTTTATGCTCCTGTCTCTCTACCGTTTCTTTTGTAGGAATTCTTTAGGACCTATTTTGAGGAAAGGATTCTCCAGAGAGGGTCTGTTTGTTCTTCTTCTAGTTGTACTAGAATGAAAATCAAATATCTCTGCATTAGAAATCTCTACATGCTTCAGTTTTTGTTGTTTTTGAGGCCTATCTGTACATAATTTCCTGAATTTTTGAGCTCTTCCAAGAGCTCTTTTTCATGAACCAATGTCCTTGTCTTTACTTATTGCAATTAAGAGAACTTAAGAAGATGTCCTGAATTATAAGCAGCTGTGGATACAGTAGGTACTCTGCCAGAAAATAAATCTAGAGGTTCTTCCTAAATCTGTTATATGATATTGGGACCTCCACTTCCACTTTATTTGAAAGACACAAGTCCACCTTCCAGGGCCATTACAATTATTTTGTTGCAAATCCAACAAACCCTGGCATTCGTCTCACAGTTTGGTGCTATCCTCCAAATGGCCAGTTCAAGAGCCAATCACACAGTAAGTCATAGAAATAGAAGAAATGGATATGGTAGGCCCATATTAGCCCACACATGCAGAATTAGTTATGGAAATGCAACAATAGCCAACTCACAATGTCAATTTTTGGTTATATGAAAATTGGGGAAATTTCTTCCTCTGTTAAGCAAATGTAGTACATAATGTACTGTATAAATAATGGCTCCTGCATTTAGTGCATGCCAAGAATGATATTTGAGCACTTGATGATCTCTTCAACTATTGATTCTTGGCTGTGTCTTAGGTTCACAAGGTGAAAATAGCTACACCTTTTTCCAATTTCTAGTGCTTATTTATTTACTTAGTAATGCAGTGCCCTTTGGGTTAGTTGGCTTATTGATTAATCACTGCCTTAAGTAACTATTTTCTTTTCTAGTTGGGAGAATAGTTCAAAGGACTTTGACATTTGAAAGGTTGTGTCTGCACAGTAACTAATCAGAGGTTAGTGGCTGACAAGTGTGTTTGGCACTTGTAGGTTCATTGGCCCAGAGTTTAGAATTATAAATTTAGTCACAAACGTACATCCCATGACTGGCTATCAGCAGGGATAACTGTGGCACGACATGCTTTTGTAATTTTGTAATTACAATGCATTTGTAAGTATAGAAGGAAGATGATTTAGAAAGAAATAAAGATTAAATTATAGGCAACATTTTCCTTCTTTTCTCTGTTTCGAACATCCATGTAGAGACATACTGTAGGTTACTTAGAAAAAACTGTTGTTTTTTTTTTCCATAGACTATTTTTCAGAGCAGTTTCATGTTCACAGCAAAATTGAGCCGAA
This sequence comes from Rhinolophus ferrumequinum, assembly GCF_004115265.2. Taxonomy (NCBI): domain Eukaryota; kingdom Metazoa; phylum Chordata; class Mammalia; order Chiroptera; family Rhinolophidae; genus Rhinolophus; species Rhinolophus ferrumequinum. Next base: position 78,418,977 of record NC_046294.1, on the reverse strand, counting down.
GGTTCAGAGATTTTTTTACCTTGTCCCCACACACCTGTAGTCTCTCCTACTATCAACATCCTGCATCAGAGTGGTACATTTGTGTTAATGCATAAATCTATAGTGTGACACGTCATTATCACCAAAGTCCACAGTTTACATTAGGGTTCACTCTTGGTGTTGTACATTTTATGGACTTGGACAAATGTCATTATGGTATCATACAGAGTAGTTTCACTGCCCTAAAGATCCTCTGAGCTCCACATATTCACTCCTCCCCTCTCCTTAACCCCTGGAACCACTGATCCTATTAGTGTCTGCATAGTTTTGCCTTTTTCAGAATATCATATAGTCGGAATCACACAGTATGTAGCCTTTTCAGATTGGTTTCTTTCACTTAGTAACATGCATTTAATGTTCCTCTTTTCATGACTCATTTCCTTTTAGTGCTGAATAATATTCCATTGTCTGGATGTACCACAGGTAATATTTTTTTAAAATGTTCCTCTTTGGGGGTGGTTAGGAGGTAATCAAGGATGGAATAAGCCATTTCTAAAGTTGAAATAGGAAATGAAAGACTTAAGATACATAGTTGTGAGAATGGAAACGAGATTGTGTAATTGTATTGTTATACAAAGTAGGCAAGCAATAAATGTTTGTTGAACTGAACATATAGAGGACTGTTTTCTGGAACAAGACTTGTGTGCAGGGACCAAAAGAAGTGTGAGTCATGATTAACCATATTAATCAGCACGTCATCTATTGGAAGACAACTGCAATTGCCTTCTAGTGACTCAGTGTTTTCAAGACTCAATCTCACACAAATTGGTAACTACAGTATTACCATGGGGATATGAAAGACAGTTTGGGGAATATAATCAATAATGTTGTAAAGATTTTGTAGGTTGTCAGATGGGCACTTATCTTATTAAGGAGACCATTTCATGGACAGTTGCCTGACCACTGCTCTGTAAACCTGAAGCTGAATAATATTGAATGTCAACTATAATTCACTATATATGTAGTCATGGGATATGGAGTACAGCATAGGGAATAGAGTCAATAGAATTGTAATAGGTTTATATGATGTCAGAGGGACAATAGTTTGGGGGAGGTGTTATCACTTTGTGAAGAGTGAAATGTCTATTACATTGTTTTGTACACCTGAAACTAAAAAAAAAAAAAAAAAAAAAAAAAAAGATTATTAAATTGGCCAGCCAGTCTTTTAGGGGAATATTTGGCAGGAGGTCATAGAAAAGTTGTTTCTCCATGCTGGGTCTTTAATTAAATAATTATTTTTTTTATAGAACAGTGAGTGAAAAAGTCAGATTCTAAGAGGCACTCTTAAGCCAAAAGAGTCTTTCCATAAAATGCCATTTAGTTTTCACCCAAGAGAATCCTAAGCAACACTCTGATACATCAGAGTATCTGTACCTACTCCTTAGCTCTCTGCTGGTGAAGTTTTTTCTTCTTGACCAGTTTTAAAAGCCCAAATAGTGCCTGAAGTGGAGCAGATTCAGACAGAGTTTCTTTCAAGGTCAAGTTCTGAGGATGAGCTGGACACTCCTTATGGGCTCCACTGACCCAAAAGAAAGATGATGACCTGTTTCTTTGAAATGATTGGCAGTGATGACATCCAACTAGAAGTCTTCATTTTTTATTGGGGCCTGAGAATTGGACTTTTTTAGTTTTTAGAAGAATTATCACAAAGTAGTAAGCTGGCTCAGCTTTCTATGATATCTAGCAACTTTTTCCTCCCCATTTTTGTAACTTGTATGAATGATTTCTTGCGAATATAGCTACCCAGACACAACATTTTTATGCATTAAATAATTAACTCATTAATTCAAGCAATACTTACTGAGCACCTACTATGTGTCAGATAGTGTTCTAGTCACTAAGGATACAAGTGAACTAGATAAAAGGAGCCGTTCTCTCATGGACTTTATCCGTTAGTGGGAGAAATAAACTATGAGCAAGTAGACAAATTATATAGTTGTGAGGGTAGTGAGAGTTATGAAGGAAATACATCAGGTTAATGAACTAGAGAGTCACTATACATAGGATGGTTAGAAAAGGACTTCGCAGACTTAGACAACAAAAGGATCAATTTTTCTTTAAACAATTGAATGAAATTTCCAGGAAAAAACAGAGTATCACTCTAAATGCATACACTCCTTTCTAATTTTGGCTTTCAGTTATTGTCCTGTACACTTATTCTAAAGTAGATCTTGACAACCAGCAAGCCCACTCATGTGCACAGTGGCCTTCTTGCTTCATTTTAAAACAAGAATAGACTATCAAGAGTATAGAGATATTTAGGAAATATAGAAATATAAAATGAAGACCTCTTTCTACCTTCCAAAGAAGAAAAACAAAACAAGCAAGAAATGACCTTAGAGGTATTACAGCTAAATATAAGAATAGGTAAAACATCAAACAAACAAATGGTAGACTATGTGAAGCCCAAGAAGGGGCATTTTTGCAGCAGTCTGAGATAACAACTGGTCCAGATAAAGCAGAAATATGGAGGGCTCTGCAAGGTCGGTCATTAGAATAAAGAGCATATGATAATATAGACAACATGACTGAAATCTCAAGAAACTCTGGGAAATGATTAAGGCACAGAATGCAAGAAGAAAAGGTAAGGCTGTCAGAAACTCCAGTGAACAACAACCAACAAACCAACCAACTAACCAACCAACCAACCAACCCACAAGGCTATATAAGACAGTTATAAGCCAAAACCACAGTAAATTGATGTGACATGACTTTTAGCAATCAGTGAGTACAGAGCAGGGAATCCATAAGGAGGGGCCTAAATGCCTTCATCTTCTGATGGCCTGAGAATAAGAACCTTTTTTGTACACTGATCCAAACTTCATTAATTTAGTTTTGGGAGGCAAGAGAGAACGCCCCTGATAATTAAGGTGAAGGGGAAAATCCCATCTCAATTTCTTCAGACTATCTTTTTTGAAACTATTTTTTTTATTGTGGTAAACATAAAAACATAAAAGTTGTCATTTTAAAGAATAAAACTCAGTGGCATTAATTATAGTCACTTTGTTGTACAGCCATCACCACTGCCTATTTCCAAAGTTTTGCCTCACCCTGAACAGAAACTGGGTACCCATTAAGCAATAAGCTTTCACTCCCCTGCCCCCGCGCCCCAGACCCTGGTAACTTCTCTGCTGTCTGTCTCTGTGAATTTGCCCATTCTTTTGCCCCATATAAGTGGAATCATACAATATTTGTCCTTTTGTGTCTAAATGATTTCACCTATCCTCAAACTGTCTTTTGGCAAGTTTTGAAGCCTTGGACCAATGGCAGGATCTGAAAGACATGGAAAATGTGAATTTAAGTTTTTTACTCCATATAAAATCTTGGTGGTAGGTAGCAGAAGAGAATTATATCTATAAGGAACACTGGCAATCCGTGGGTTATTACAGCAGAGAAGCACATTTTGTTAGAGAGAAGAAGAAAGTCATGTGAAATCTGATGCGTTTCAGTCATCACTATACATGACTGCCCACACTGAAACAGTGCCGAGAACCAAGCTTCAAAGCTCTGTCAGAGTCACTGTGCTATCTCCTTTACCAGTTGAGAAAGACATGGTTGCTACATGGGCAAATTAATAAGATGAATCACTCAAATCTTACTTGACCACACAGATGTGACTTGCACATATGCCCCCTGAGGGGCATTTTGTTTTCGCAAGTGGAATTACTGCTGTTTATCTGCACACTGATACTGTTTTGTTCATGCTTTGCCTTCCTTTCTGGAACTTCTAACATCTCTGAGTTTGTCTGCAGTGGAATGAATATGTGCGCAGTATTGTGAGTTACAACATACCTAAAGAGATTAAACCATCTCTTGTTATTTGTATCAATTTTCCATTGCCAACTAAAATTAGTTTCAAGGGTAGAGCAATTTGTAGAAAAACCAAGACAAGATTGATAACTGGTAGATTATTTTCCACGCTGTCTTGAATAGCTGTCACTCTTGACAGATACCCTAGAATGCAGTTATGCAAGGAGATGCTAAACTGTCAGCATGTCATTAAAAATAAACTGCTGAAGAATACAGGTTGACTACTTACCATACCCCACAGCACAGAGAACACCGACATATTTGCAAGAATGTCCCCAGAGAGCTCAAGAGCAAAGCATCTTCATGGATTGATTCACCTTTTAAGCATCTGCAAAGGCACAATAGGGAGAATGTTAACTTGCTCACAGGTGACCATTCCTGTGAGGGAATTACAGCTGTAATGTAGCTGTCAAAATGAATTGGTGGGTGGAATCTCTGATTTCACAAGCTAACAGAGATGAAGGACAGATGATGTGTGTCTTTGTGTACAATGGAAGGAGCACGTTGAAGAGAGTTGCTTTATTTTGAAAACTGGTAGGGTGTCACCTACAGTGATACTATATAAAGATCTATGCTGTAGGGCTATTTGAAGAGGACGTCCATTAATGGGAATACCAGTGGAAAGCTATGGATGAAGACAGTAATGGACCTTGAAAAACATAAAAGGAGAAGCAATCAATAGGTTCTTGAAAAAAGGCTAAATTTGTATCACACATCTGGGTTGCGTTGGTCTGTTCCTTTCAGGGAAAGTTGAGATGACAGGAGCGGGGAGTGGGGGCTGGGGGTGAAGGAAAGACTTGCAAGATGAATATAACAAAAAATAACTTGATTGATGCACGGGATATAGGACACAGATTCTGAGTGGGATCTATAAGCATGATAATGGTAACTAGAACTCATCAGTTATGTAAGTATATCTGAAGGGTTATGAAAAGGATCGGTGTGGTGACAGCTTAAGATTGCTGATTGATGGCTAATTGGAGAAGGTATATAAGGAAGGGTTGTTCTTGTCATATGTTCGTGCCCCCTCATCAAACACGTTTTCACACTATGTGTGTAGAATTCATTTACTCCTCTGGTGACAAGTAAGACAGAAGCAGAACAGTACATCCTGGCTCCGTATGTGTGGCCAGTCTCAGAACATTAGTGCTACTCCATGTAGCAGGTATGATCCAGGGGACAGAACTCTAGTGGCCTTACAGGATCTTAAATAGAGGTTTTGTGACATTTGACTTTTTGTTCTGTCTTTACCCTCACAGTTTGTGATCAAAGTCAACCACCTGCTTTCAGGCACCTGCTGTCTTGGTGGGTTGGGAGAGATTTAAGGGACTCAGGGGACTCAGACCATGTAATATTGCTGCCTGGTCTAGTTTGACCTATTCAGGATCTTGTTAGTGTCTCAGACCAAAATCTTTGGGTAATGCTTGTGTCTCTTCTCTTTCTGTCATAACCCATAACCAACCTATCAGGAAATTATGTCAGCTCTGCCTTCAAAATACATCCAGAATCTAGCCACTTCTCACCACCTTTGTGGTGAACACATTGATCCCAGCCACCTCTAACCTGTCTCCCACTTCTGCCCATGTGACCTATAGTTTTGTCTCTATACCTCTGCCCCATGCCCTTCAATGGTCCCCATCCCACTCAGAGTGAAAACCCAGGTCCTTTATATGGCCCACAAGGCCCCACACAATTTGACCCTTCAACTCTTAGGGCTCGTCTGCTACTCTTCACCCTCTCATTTATGCTACTTCAGCCACACTGGATTTTTTGCAGTTATTCAAGCATATTCATTTTGCTCTTGCCTCTGTGCTTTTGCTCCCTCTGTTCTCTGTGTCTCGAGTATTTTTTTTCCAAATATCCACATGACTCACTTCCTTACCTCCTTTGTGTCTTTGCTTATATGCCACCTTCTTAGGGAGGCCTTCCCTGGCCATTCTATTTAAAATCTCCTTCCACCCCCATGATGTCCTATTTTCCCTGTTTTATTATTCTACATTGCATTAATTACCATTTGTTATATATTTTCTTATTTATTTTATTTATACTCTATCCCCCCCATAGAATGTAAATTCACTGGAAGCAGGGATTTTTGTATGCTGCTATGTCCCTAATGCCTACAATAGTACCTGACGTATAGTAGGACTAAGTACGTATTTGCTGAGTGAATAAATGAATGGATGTCTCTTATTTCTTAATCCTGGGTCCAGGACATGGCCTTTTTCTAATTAGTATGTTCCTGATTCAAACTCTGGGTCTTACTGTGCCACTGGTCCTTAATGATTTGGGCTTGTTTTCCTCTTGTCATTGTGGAACGTCCACCCCACCCAGCATTGCAATCTCTTCTTGTGAAGTGGGGGATACCACCTCCTACCAGCACTTTGTGAGACTGACTGCTGGTCTACCTGCCAAAGTCACTTTGTATGATCTAGTCTTAGGGCTCTTGTCCTCACCTTTTACTGTTCACTATACTTCCTTGATGCCTATAGAAGGTAGAACCTGTTTTCTGTCATCATGTTTTACAGGTATTGTCTTCCAGCACTGTGATTCTATCATCACCTGTCTAACTAATATGTCCAGCTTGGAGTACAACATACAAGGTCAGACAAGTAAGTTTGAGAATTCATCCTAGAAAAAGTGCTACATACCTCATTACTGAATATCACTATGGTCACCTTCAAAGTACTCCCCTTGGGAAGCTATGCACTGACGCCAATGCCCAGTCAACCCTTCAAAGCAATTTTGGAACTCTTTTTCTGGAATGGCCATCAGAGCTGTCGTTGTATTACCCTTGATGTCTTGAATGCTATCAAAATGTCCTCCTTTCAATATTTCCTTTATCTTCAGGTAAAAAAAGAATTCACTGGGGACCAAGTGAGAAGGGAGGGTGTTCCAATTTGTTTACTGGCTAAAAACTCCCTCACAGACAGTGCCGTGTGAGCTGGCGCATTATCAAGATGCAAGAGCCATGAATTGTTGGCGAAAAGTTCAGGTCGTCTAACTTTTTTTTTTTAATTTTTTTTTTTTAATTTATTGGGGTGACAATTGTTAGTAAAATTACATAGATTTCAGGTGTACAATTCTGTATCACATCATCTATAAATTACATTGTGTGTTCACCACCCAGAGTCAGTTCTCCTTCCATCACCATATATTTGATCCCCCTTACCCTCATCTCCCACCCCCACCCCCCTTACCCTCTGGTAACCACTAAACTATTGTCTGTCTTCTCTATGAGGTTTTCTTTTTTTTTTTTCCTTAGACGTTTATCATTTATATCCCTCACACTGTGGACTATCCATCCACTATCTCTCTGACATTGCACCGAGCCAGTCCATTTCCACTATCTCCACTCCCAATGCTGTACTCTGCCTCTTGTAAATGTATACATACCTATATATACATATATATATATATATATATATATATATATATATATATATATAATATTATAGTTGGCATTCATTATTGTTCAGCTTCAGGTGTACAGTGCAGTGATCAGGCATCTACATCTTCCCTGAGATGGTCTCTGAAATGGGACACATGTCTATCGGATACCCCACAAAATCTTTACAACATTATTGATTACGTTCCCCAGATTAATTTTCAAAACCCTGTGGCCATCTTGTGGTTACTGATTGTTTTCTAATCCCCTCACCTTCCCCCTTACCCCCACCCCCCAGCCCATCTAGCAACGCTCAGTTTTTCCTCTTTGTCTCCAAAACTGTTTCTGATTAGTTCATTCACTTATTCTTTTCTTTAGATTCCGCATATAAGTGAGATCATATGGTACTTATCTTTCTCTGTCTGACTTACTTTACTTAACATAATGTTCTCTAGGTCCATCCATGTTGTTGCAAATGGTAAGATTTCTTTCTTTATGGCTGCGTAGTACTCCATTGTATAAATGTACCACAGTTTCTTAATCCAGTCATCTACCGATGAGCATTTCGATTGTTTCCATGTCTTGGCTATTGTGTATAGTGCTGCAATAAACATAGGAGTGCATAAAGATTTTTGAATTGGAGTTTTGGATTTCTCCGGATAGATACCTAAGAGTGGAATTACTGGATCATAGGGTAGTTCCATTTTCAGATTTTTGAGATACCTCCATACTGTTTTCCATAGTGGCTGCACCAATCTGCAATCCCACCAACAGTGCACAAGCGTTCCCTTTTCTCCACATCCGCGCCAGCACTTGTTGTTTGTTGATTTATTGATGATAGCCATTTTGACTGGGGTGAGGTGGTATCTCATTGTGGTTTTTATTTGCATTTCTCTGATGGTTAGTGAGGTTGAGCATTACTTCATATGTCTGTTTGCCATCTGTATGTCCTTTTTAGAAAAATGTCTCTTCAAGTCCTCTGCCCATTTTTCAATTGGGTCGTTTGTTTTTCTGGAGTTGAGTTGAGTGAGTTTTTTATAGATTTGTGATATTAATCCCTTATCAGATATATCATTGGCAAATATCTTTTCCCATTCAGTAGGATCCCTTTCTGTTTTATTGATGGTTTCCTTTGCTGTGAAAAAACTTTTTAGTTTGATATAATCCCACATGTTTATTTTTTCTCTTACATCCCTGGCGCGAGGGGATATATCGGTAAAAATCTTACTCCGGGTAATGTCTGAGAAGTTTCTTCCTATATTTTCTTCTAGGTATTTTATGCTTTCGGATCTTACATTTAAGTCTTTAAGCCATTTTGAATTCATTTTTGTATATGGTGTAAGGAGGTGGTCCACCTTCATTTTTTTCCATGTGTCTGTCCAGGTTTCCCAGCACCATTTATTGAATAGACTGTCTTTACCCCATTGTACATTTTTGCTTCCATTGTCGTAGATTAAATGGCCATATAGGCATGGATTTATTTCTGGACTCTCTATTCTGTTCCATTGATCTATGTGTCTGTTTTTATGCCAGTACCATGCTACTTTGATTACTGTAGTCTTGTAGTATAATTTGAAGTCAGGTATTGTTAAAACTCCCACTTTGTTCTTATTTCTCAAGATTGCTGAGGCTATACGGGGTCTTTTATGGTCCCATATAAATTTTAGGATTATATGTTCTATTTCTGTGAAAAATGTCGTTGGTAGTTTGATAGGAATTGCGTTGAATATGTATATTGCCTTAGGCAGTATGGACATTTTAACTATATTAATTCTTCCTATCCATGAACATGATATGTGTTTCCATCTATTTATATCTTCTTTCATTCCTTTCTTCAGTGTCTTATAATTTTCTGAGTACAGATCTTTTACTTCTTTGGTTAAATTTATTCCCAGGTATTTTATAGTCTTTGGAGCAATTGTAAATGGGATTGTTTTTTTAATTTCTCCTTCTGATGTTTTATTATTGATATATACAAATGCAACTGATTTCTGAATATTAATTTTGTATCCTGCTACTTTACTAAATTCATCTATCAGCTCTAATAGCTTCTTGGTGGAGTCTTTAGGGTTCTCTCTATATAGTATCATATCATCTGCATATAATTATAATTTTACTTCCTCCTTACCAATTTGGATGCCTTTTATTTCTTTTTCTTGTCTGATTGCTGTGGCTAGAACTTCTAGCCCTATGTTGAATAGAAGCAGAGATAGTGGGCAACCTTGCCTTGTTCCTGATCTTAGGGGGAATGGTTTTAGTTTTTCCCCATTGAGTATGATGTTAGCTGTGGGTTTGTCATATATGGCCTTTATTATGTTGAGATATGATCCCTCTATTCCCACTTTCTTAAGGGTTTTTATCATAAATGGATGTTGGATTTTCAAATGCTTTTTCTGCATCTATCGCTATGATCATGTGATTTTTATTTTTCATTTTGTTAATGTGGTGTATCACATTAATTGATTTGCAGATGTTGAACCACCCTTGCATACCAGGGATGAATACCACTTGATCATGGTGTATGATCTTTTTAATGTATTGCTGAATTCTGTTCGTTAATATTTTGTTGAGGATTTTTGCATCTATGTTCATTAGAGATATCGGCCTATAGTTTTCTTTTTTTGTGGTGTCTTTGTCTGATTTTGGGATCAGGGTGATAGTGGCTTCATAAAAAGTGTTTGGGAGTCTTCCCTCCTTCTGGATTTTTTGGAAGAGCTTGAGGAGAATAGGCGATAATTCTTTTTTGAACGTTTTGTAAAATTCACCTGTAAAGCCATGTGGTCCAGGGCTTTTGTTTGTTAGGAGATTGTTGATTACTGATTCAATTTCCCTAGTGGTAATCAGTCTATTCAGGTTTTCTGTTTCTTCTTGAGTTATCCTTGGAAGGTTGTACGCCTCTAGAAAATTGTCCATTTCTTCCAGATTGTCAAATTTGTTGGCATAGTTGCTCATAGTAATTTCTTAAAATTTTTTGTATTTCTGCGGTGTCTGTTGTTACTTCTCCTTTTTCATTTCTGATTTTATTAATTTTGGTCCTCTCTTTTTTTTAATGAGTCTGGCTAAAGGTTTGTCAATTTTGTTTATCTTCTCTAAGAACCAACTCTTGGATTCATTGATCTTTTGTATTGTTTTTCTGGTTTCTATTTCATTTATTTCTGCTCTGATCTTTATTATCTTCTTCCTTGTGCTCCCTTTGGGCTTATTTTGCTGTTCTTTTTACAGATCCCTTAAGTGTGAAGATAAACTGTTGATTAGTGATGTTTCTTGTTTCTTTAGGTAGGCCTGCAAAGCTGTGAATTTCCCTCTTAGGACTGCTTTCGCAGCATCCCATAGATTTTGGGTCGTCATGTTTTCATTTTCATTTGTCTTGAGATATCTTTTGATTTCTTCCTTGATCTCCTGCTTGACCCATTCATTATTTAGTAACATGTTATTCAGTCTCCATGAATTGGTGTGTCTTCCAGTTTTTTTCCTGTAGTTCATTTCTAATTTCATAGCATTGTGATCAGAGAAGACAATTGGTATGATTTCAATTTTCTTAAATTTATCAAGACTTGTTTTGTGGCCTAACATATGGTCTATCTTGGAAAATGTTCCATGTGTGCTTGCGAAAAACGTGTATTTTGCAGCATTGGGGTGAAATGTTCTGAAAATATCGATTAAATCCAAGTGGTCCAATGTATCATTTAAGGCTGTTGTTTCCATATTGATTTTCTGTCTGGAAGACCTGTCCCTTGTTGTCAGAGGTGTGTTGAAGTCCCCTACTATGATAGTGTTACTGTTGATCTCTGTCTTTATGTCAGTCAGTACCTGTTTTATATATTTAGGTGCTCCTATGTTGGGTGCATAGATGTTTACTAGGGTTATGTCCTCTTGTCGGATCGATCCCTTTATTATTATATAGTGCCCATCTTTATCTTTTAGTATGTTCTTCATTTTAAAGTCTATTTTGTCAGATATAAGTATTGCAACTCCAGCTTTTTTCTCATTTCCATTTGCATGAAATATCTTACTCCAACCCTTCACTTTCAGCCTGTGTGTGTCTTTTGTTCTGAGGTGAGTCTTTTGTATACAGCATATACAAGGGTCTTGCTTTCCTATCCATTCAGCCACCCTATGTCTCTTGATTGGAGCATTTAATCTGTTTACATTTAAAGTGATTATTGATAAGTACATAGTTATTGCCATTTTTAAATTAGTAGTTAAGTTGTTTTGATCTTTCTTCTATTTACAGAAGTCCTTTTAGTATTTCTTGCAATGCTGGCTTGGTGGTAATAAATTCCTTTAGCTTATTTTTTTCTGGAAAGCTCTTTATCTCTCCATCAAGTTTAAATGATAGCCTTGCTGGATAAAGCAATCTAGGTTGTAGGCCTTTGTTTTCCAGCACTTTGAGTATCTTCTGCCACTCCCTCCCGGCCTTCAATGTTTCTGTAGAAAAGTCATTTGATAGTCTTATGGGAGTTCCCTTGTATGTAACCCTCTGTCTTTCTCTTGCTGCTTTTAGGATTCGCTCTTTGTCTTTAAGCTTTGCCATTTTAACTATAATGTGTCTTGGTGTGGACCTGTTTGGGTTTATCCTGGTTGGAACTCTCTGCACTTCCTGGGCTTGTATGTTGGTTTTCTTCATCAGTTTGGGGAAGTTTTCGGACATTATTACTTCAAATATGTTCTCAATCCCTTGCTTCCTCTCTTCACCTTCTGGTATTCCGATGATGCGCATGTTGTTGCGCTTGATGTTATCCCTGAGGTCTCTTAAGCCATCCTCATTGTTTTTTATTCTTTTTTCTTTCTGTTGTTCCGTTTGGGTGATCTCTGCTACGTTGTCTTCTAAGGTGCTGATTCTATCCTCTGCTTCATCTAACCTGCTGGTAATTCCTTCTAGTGAGTTCTTAATTTCGGTAATTGTGTTCTTTAGTTCTAACTGGTTGTTCGTTATGATTTCTACATCCTTCTTTATGTCTTCTCTAAGCTCCTTAAACATTCTTATCACCAGTGTTCTGAACTCTGTCTCTGAAAGGTTGGTTACCTCTGCTTCATTTCGTTCCAGTTGTGGTGGTTTCTTCTGTTCTTTTATTTGGGACGTGTATCTTTGTTTCCCCATTCTGGCTGACTCTCTGTGTTTGCTTTGATGTATTAGGTAGATCCCCTAGAGTTCTTAGTTCTTGCTAGGTTATCTTATGTAGTATGTGTCCTTTATATTTGACTTGCACTACTTCGTTCTTCTCCTCTGCGTGTGCTCCAAAGGTGACTCTTGTGTTGTGTATATTGTCCTGTTCAAGAAGATCTTTAATTGCTTTTTGCTTGTGAGTAGGTGGGGTTAACTCCTAGGCTGACTCGTTGTGAGACTTGGCTCTGCCCACCGCAGGGTGTTCTGCTGCGTAAGGGTTGACCACTTAAATGTGGTTTGGCCTCTATGGGCTCTAGTGCCTGCAGAGAATTCCCTCTGGGTGTGTGACTTGTAGGTCAAACCCAGTAATACTCTGGTTTGGTCTGGAGTTGGCCTCTGGATATGTTGAATCTTGTGCCTCTTACCTGGGCCCTGGTAGGGTAGTTTCAGAACAAATCAAATCACCAAGCACAACAACAACAACAACAACAAGAAAAAAATCAAATACATTCACATGTAAAAACCCCCGATAACCCCCACTCGACACAGGCAAAGATATCAAAGATATAAAGACAAAGCAAAACAAAACAAAGCAAAACAAAACAAAAAGCAGTGCCAGTCTTGGCTTAAGCCCACCAAGTAATGTCCAGGTTGTCCTCTGCTGTACCAAAGAGCCCCCTGCTTATTGCGCAGGCAGAGCCAGTCACCTGGTGCCCAGAGTGACTTTGGGACTGTAGATTTAAATGCGTGGGCCTGAGGGGTCTGGATGTTAGTTTTTACAAAGTCAGTGCAGTTTCTGCCCTTGCCTGCACAAATGCACACTGAGAGTAGCACCACCAGCCCCCTGTCCAGTACTCCTGAGTCTTAGGGCACTTCTTCAGTGTGTGTGTGTATGGGGGGGGGTGCGGGCGGGAGATTTCTGAGCTGCTGAAAGCACAGAGCTGCGTCTGCCTTACTGCTGATCCCTGGGAGTGTCTCTGCAGTTGTACTTGCCCCGCCCTAGGCAGGCCAGAAAGGATGGGGGCTGGGGATGGAGGGGTCTTCTCTCTCCCAGCCCAGCCTCGCGTCACCCTCTTCCTGCAGGCCAGAAAAGGTGGTGGCTGGGGGTGGAGGAGTCTCTTCTCTCCTAGCCCAGCCAAAATCACACTCTTCCCAGCCTCTTCCCTGGGTCAGGGCTGCCTGTCAGTCTTCCCAGAGCCTGAGCACTACTATGGCTCCTCTGTAATCTGACGCCACTCCTCAGTTCAGGGGCCAGTTTAAGTCTCTGGAAAGGCGGGGGTAGGATTGGAAGAGCGGGGGGGGGGGGGAGGGGCCCAGGTATGGAGTCTGTGTTCTTTGTCCGCCCCAGGGCCCACTAGCCGCCCTCCCTGCGGGAGAAATCAGCCGTGGGATGCAGGGAAAGAGCCCACCTCCTGGTCTCTGTGCTCTCCGTTCCACTTTGGGATCCCGAGTGTGCCCGGAACTGCGGGTGCCACCGCGGTTTTCGCCGCCGCCGCCCCGCCGCCGCCCGAGACCCTGCCGCAGGCCCGCGCGTTTTCACTCCGCTCCCTTCCTTCCTTCCCCTGCTTGCCCAATTAGCGCACCTTCAAGTAATCCTTCCACGGGTCTCTTAGCTGTTCTGTGTGATGAGCAAAGAGTTCTTTGATGCGTTATAGGTCCCGTTTTTGTCTAACTTTTTTACGCAGCCTTTTCAGCACTTCCAAATTGTAAACTTGGTTAATTGTTTGTCCAGTTGGTACAAATTCCTAATGAATAATCCCTCTGATATCAAAAAAGGTTAGCAACATTGTTTGCGAACTTAATTGTCAGAACTTGTATAGTCACATTTTCTTTTCCTATTCAAATTAAATGACCGAATCCCTATCTTGCCTATAGTGAAAAGACGTTTTTGCCTCTGGGGTACTTTGTCTCATAATAACAAGAACTTCAGTGTCTTATTTAATCCAAGATTCACATCAAGGAAGACAACCAGAAATCTACTTAGTCCATTAAAGAGAGCTGGATTGTTGTCACTACCACATGGACACATGTTGAAATGTGGGTATCCTAATGCTGGTGTTGCCCATGTCTGCTGGCAGAAGAGCTGCAGTTACCTAGTGCTGAGTAGGTGGCATGCTACCACTGATATGTGAAAATTCAGGAACCTGGGCTGATTCCATCATCCACTGAACAAAGTTGCTTCAGTGACTGGGGGCTGTGGCTGCCAGCTTGAGGTGACGGTCTGGAAGAAGTCCTGCTCTCCAAGTGTTACCTTGAGCTGCTGCCACTCCACGCCACTGTGGGTCTGGGCTCCCAGTGTTATTACTCCTTGGGTGGTTGGCACACACATATACGACTCATACACATCCATCATGCTTCTCCCCAGACATAGCAAAGGGGCGACTACCTAAGAGGTTTCCAGCAGCCTCCTGTGCTGCCAAGATCAGGCTCTCCCCAACCCCACGTTCTGATCCTGAGAGTACAAGAAAGCCTTCTCTTTCCTTGACCCAAAGTTTGACTCATTTTGTATCTCAGGAAGAATGACATTTCTTTTAGGGAAAACCCCCATCTTAATACACATACAGGTAGGCCCATGTTCCAGGAACTTGTCTCACCCAAATGGATATGCATACTTTTTAGATTGCCCAATACTTCCTGGTCTTTTATTCCTGCCTATGTTATAGGAGTTTGACTTTGATGGAAAAAGAAACCCAAAGGGAGTACTCTAAGTATAAGGATAATGCTATAGGGGCAACAAAGAAAGAACAAGGCTAGTCTGAAGAGATCACTCATTTATTCATTAACGGTAAAAAAATAATCATCATACTAGATGCCTAGTGACACTAGGCAACTAATATGTGCCTGGCATTTTTAGGTTTATTATCTCAGTCAACTCTATAACCATCCTGCTAGACAAATATTATTAACAGAAGTGTAGAGATGAGAAGTGTGAGATGCAGGGAAGTAAGGTAACTCAAAGCATAAAGCCTGAGGTAATGCTGCAGAGCCAGGATTTAAACTTCAGTCTTTCAGACTCGAAAGCTTGGAGTCTTTCCAGTGTACTACACTTACTCTCCAGTAATGACTGAGTGTCTTGGGCCCATGACTACTGAGGAATACATACACTAATGGTTATTCCCAGACTGACTATTACAGGAGCCACTCACCTACTATACAAAATCGTCCCACCCTTACCGTTCTGGAAGTGTGTGTTTCAATTAGAGTCTTCTTCACGTTTGGGAACATTTTTATTTCAATTCACTCTTTCAGAGTGGAATGATAATTTTCAAATCTGCTCCTTCACAGCCCAGGTTAAGGAAAGGAGGGAGAAAGCAGCCACCTGGACTGATGGAGCTGGTAGATGCTCTGAGATGCCGTGGAATATGCAGTTGTCCTTATTGACAGATCACTCCTGTGCCTCCAATAAAGGTGAGAGATGTCCTTTTCTGAAGTATGATCAGAGCTCTGGGTGGAGGGATTACTTAGCAAGATATAATTCTTTTTTTCTCTTAAGAGTTTAAATGACCCCTGTAAAGGATAGGCACTGTAATCACAAAATGAACTTCTGAAGTAGAAAAGATAAGAGGCCACTACCTTGGAAAACAGTAAGATTTTTCTCTTCTTTGGTGTTGACTTCATCTCACACTTGGTAATTCTGTAGAGTTCTGACTGTCACCCTACAACTGTTTCTTTATGACTCAGAAAAAGCCCCCAGGCTCTTGTTACCCAACTTGAGGTCATTAAAATGCTTAAGTGAACGTCAAAGTTTCTCTCTGTTTAAGAAAACTTACGTAGGAGGTGTGTCTGGGCCAGGCATCCAAATGCCATGGGAATTATATCAAGACAGAAACATTTCCATTTTGCAATACCTTCATATGAGCATATCCAAGGATTACAAATGCTCTTGTATTTTGGTATGTTTTTCTTGATTTGCTGTAAGGACTTCTATATAGGAATTATACTTGATTATATATTGGTGTTTTTTGATGTCTTAAAGACCTCTCAGGGAGATGAATACATCTCCAAATGAAGAAAACTAAACAAAAATTTCTTAACTTTTAAGCTAGAATATTTACTATGCAAAGATTTTTGTTTGGCTTTATTTTCTGAAATGGAATTAGGAAAAAAAAATGACGGAAAGTCTGAAGTTCTTAATCCTGAAAGCTTCTACCTACTTTAGGGTTTCTTTCACCCAATTATCTCATTTTTACTGAACCCTAATGGCATTAAGAGCTTCACGTGAGAGGGTCACTAATGATGTGGCAATGACCTCCATACAGAGTTGCGTGATTCTTACTCCTCTTCCTGACTACTGATTCATACCATTTGATTTAACTCTATTTGAGGACAATGGTGTAGAACGAAAACATTTTTCATTTAGAAATGGATTGCACTTGATATATGTACTCCATTAATTTTCCCCAATATTGTATAGGGAAAATACCAATGCCATTAATTACTAAATGGCATGGGATGTCTTGTTTTGGGGGGGAAAGCAGGCATATTATATGTTTATTGTTAATTTCTAAGGAATTATTCTTCAATCTTTTCAATAAACAACTGCGAACTTTCCTTCTTGATTATGCTAGAAGGTAGAGCAGAAATTTATGGGGTTGGTATTAGGAATTAGAGTGTAGAGTCTAAAGATTCTTTAATCTACTTTGTACAGTATGCTTAAAGTAAAATTGATGGAACAAGGTAGTTTTCTGGCACAAGTGAGGACTGTCAGCATTCCAATTTCTGGTTAAAATTTAAAGAACTGAAATATTTCAAAAAGGGAATAGAGTCTATTCCAAAGTAATAAAAATAAATCCTTCTCTAAAGAATGGGTACATTGTGTCTGTGATGCTAACTGGAACTCTGGCTTTGAGTCTCTACGACTATGCCAGGGATGCTAAACTCCAATGCTTACAGGGCCAGGCCAGTCATATTCGTTTGGCCTTGTGAGCACTGAGGTGAACTGCGGAGCGCTCGTATTATTTAGAAGGGGCAGCGGCTCCTCAGCTCTTGCTGGTTGTTATCATTTGGAAATGTGGACATGGCCTTGTCAGATCTTTCATCTCTTCAAAAGAAGCCATGAATCCAGGTTTTTATGAGAAAGTTCCTGTACAATTGACCTAGACTTTCACAGGCTGTTTTAGTTCGTCTTAGGTATTATCTCTGCATCTCACTAGGGAAACGATTGCGTCTGACGTTTTGCTCCCTGAGTCAATAATTCACACTTTCACTAAGGATAGCCAAGGGAGAGGGAATAGCCCATTATTCAATTGAATATGTATATATATACCGGGGTGCCAAAAAACAATGTATACACATGACTTGTATTCATCTTTTATCGGCATATATTGAGTATTAGAATTTTAATACTATTTTTTCCTTTCTTAAAATGTATATGCATTTTTTTTGGCACCCTCTGTGTGTGTGTGTGTGTGTGTGTGTGTGTGTGGCAAATTCTTTTAAAAACAATCCAACACAAGTTATAAATGAACACAATTATACAGGTAACTTTTTTATTAGCTAACCTAGTTGTTATCCTTTTTGATTAATATGTTTTAAGGATCATATAACTTGGGGCAAAATCCAATGCATTACATATACTTTCTTGGCTAACTGTAAACTGTTAGTAATCACTAACCTTAGGTTTTACTGTGAGGGCAGTAGAGACCTTGAACTCATCATAGACAGATGACACAGAGACAAATTTCAGCTTTGACTTTGGTACTTTTGGATTCAAGATCTCTTTAGTTGTAAAAGATCTTACTTTTCTTTCACCTTTGATCCCTCTTTAGTGTATAGACCTTTTTACAAAACATCCTCATGGATGTGAAGCCTCTCGTAAACTCAGTTAAATGCATTTGCTTGCATTTCGAGATGAACCTAATCTACATGCTCCAAATTCCTAATTCATACAAGCTTGAATGAGTCAGTTAACCTCTTCATGCCTGAGCACTAATGTGAGAGTCCTCGCCTTAAACATTTCCAAGGTCTCCTCCACCATTTTGGACAATGCACTATGTTCTCTGGTTTTCAGGCCCATCCTCTGATTAGGGTATAATTCTCTCACTTCTGTACTTTGATGACTCTAGAGAAGTCTGGGATGTCTTCCCAACCCACTGTGGTTTATTCCTCTTCCTCCTCCGTGTTCCTGGTAAATAGCTCATCCATACCTATGTATTAGGACTTACCGTCCTGTGAAGGGTGTCTCTGTGTGTGTGTGCATGTGTGGGTGTGTGTGTGTATGTCAAGAGTCTTGGAACTCTTAGAAATAGGAATGGCACATTTTACCTTCCCAGCATGTAGTTTACTTCTTGGCCCATAATAGGCATGCAACAAATGAACAAATTCTCAAATTAGTGTTTCTGATTTTACCAATTCTTTTTCTCTGCATAGTTTTAAAACACCTTTTAAACAAAACATTGATTAATTTTGAAGAAGTAGATTTCTTCAAAATATCGAAGATCTAACACATTATGAAAAAAATGAGACGTAGTACTGACAGTTTGGTTCCCACTCAGGTTCCATACCATACATACATATATGTACGTATTTCATACATGTTTCTGGATGTTTATGACATTGATTAAGACAATACTGAAGCCCAAATTTTTGCTCCTAACATAATTGATCAGTCTTTGTGTTTGGGTCCTAGGAACTAACTGCACATCCAAACCGACACTCCTATTTACATTCTAGGTCCAGTACAGTGTGGTTTCTTATTTGAGAATAGTTATATAAGTTCAGATATGACAGATTGTAGTTATTCTGTACAAAATTTAAGATTTATTTTGAGCATAGTTAAGAGGGTCTTGGCCATATCAAGAATGATCATGTTTGCCTCAGGAATATTAACTAAGAAAAGAAAACCATCTTTAGTCCAAACATCATTGAAATTATATTTAAAGATGCCTCTGCCAATTTATCATATGCAGAAAAATCTCCTAAAAGGAACATTTGTGTTGTAGCTTATATGTTATTTAGCTTTATATACTTAAAAATTATATAACACGAAGCATATTCAAGATTCACAGAGTGGAACCTTAATTTATACATCACTTTACACTGTTAAGAATAAAGAATTTTGTTTCACTTAGAATGGTTAGTGTTGTGATCATAATGTAGAAATAACTAGATGGTAAGTCGTCTCAACAAATTCTAGATGCAAAGCCTAGAACCCTGAATTTCTCTTGCCTGGTTCCACTGATGTGAAGGCCTATGGTTAGCACATTAAATAGAATTAGAAAGCTCTGAATCCACGATTCAAATCTTCGGGATTTGTGCCTTTATCAGGAAGTAGATTATTCTAACTTACTGGTCAGAAGAGATAATCATAAAACAGAGGTGGGAACACTATTTTATTGTTTTGGAGATAACCACATGAATGGGCAAAGGAATCTTTGACTTTAGTCAACACTAGTAATTGTATTTGGGTCACTTGTTCTGTAGGGGACAGTCTTTAATGTGTCAGCATGGAGAAAGCTACTTAACCACTGGGATAATTGAGAAGTAATTTGGTACTTTGCATAGCCTCAATAATCAACTCCAACTCATATCCAACAAGAGTGTAAGATTCTGCCCGTTTGGGATCTATGGGTTAGACTTTTGCAAGATGAAGAACTTCGGGCGATTTGGGATTTTTCTGATGCTGTCACTATACGGGAATGAGACCAAAGCTGGGAAAAAGCAAAACCAGAGGCTGGTGCTCACCACTGTGTTTCGGATTCTCATGAAGAATATAGGCTACTTCTGAGGTCTAATGCCTAATAGCCACTGGAGGGAGCCTGCCTTATTTCTCAGGATCATGGATGAGAAGATGGGAATTGGCTTCCTTCTCCAGTGTGTTCAGAGATCAGTTTTTAAAACATCTTGGCCAGATGAAAGATCATTCTGAAAGACTCACAGGTAAATGATTAATAACTTACCCCTACAAAAAGTAGAAATCTATGAATAGTTTCATTTAAATAAATGGAACTATTTATTTGTTTCACTTTATAATATCTATCTCTTTCACTCTATAATAAATTGTATTTAGGTAATTCAATTTACTTAAAATTCAAGATAGTCAAAGGCTGTCCTTTCTCTCAAAGGCCTTATGTCTATAAAGATGAGCTCATGCACCCACAGAGCCTTTTATGTAGACATATTTTCAGAGTGGCTCCTAGAAACATACCTGAACTTTTACCCTAGTGTCTTGTTAATGGGTAGTGGCAGGGATTCTGGCCTTCAAGGAGACTATTATAGCTTTGGCCATCAACATTATTGATTCTGTAGTGAGTCAGGTTCAATTTTGATTTAGGATTAAGCCATTTCCTTTGATGAGGTGAATGAACTCTTCCTGAATCCCCCGGATATTAATTATCTGGCAGGAGTTAGTCACAAAAGTTAAAATCGAATTCTTAGAAAAAAAAATAGAACCTAAAAAAAAGAACATTACTACCCAAACTCACGAGGATAAAGGGAATGTGATAGTGAAACTCCCCTTTACACAGAACAAAACAAATCTCTCGTCTCTAGGCTACCATACCTCTCTCCACTTGAATGAAATTTTACTTTCCATTTCTCTCCTGTTAACCTGGTTTTCTCTTCACCTGTTTTCCACCTGTACTTTATCTGTACTCCACCTGTTCTCCATCTGTACTCCTGAATTTGCTCTGTTTATTTCTGACCCACTCTTTGCTTTTCATCCAACAAATTCATAAGGAACTCATGCTCTTCCCCCTACGTCTAGAGAGCTCCTCTCTTTGGTTAAAGGTAATCATTCTGAAATAATACCAAACTGGGTTCAAACCCCAACTTCACCTCTTACTAGTCTTGTAACATTCTACAATTTTTTATCCTATTCTAAGCTTGTTTTCCCATCTGTAATATGGGTTTAATAACAAGTGTCTCAAGGAGTTGTAAAGATGAAGTGAGATGAGGTATGTTAAGTACGTAAGTAGAGTGTGGCAGGTAAGTCCCCAATAATGTATTGTTTTGAATAGTATCCTTTTTTCCCCTGAAGTTTCACCTCATTCATGAAGACTTTTTGTATTACTCTATGGACATTGCTTTAACTATCTTGTCAAATGCTGTAGGACTTCCTCTCAGTACACATTTGAAAGTAACACCACACAGGTGGCTATGGCACTAGATTAAGAGTGATGATTTGGGTTGAATCCTTGGCTCTGCCATGCCTGAATGTGAATGAATCATTTACCCTTTTTGAGCTCTGGGTTTTTAACATAAGAATAAGCAGTGCTTCCCTCATTGGATTGTTGATTAAATAAGGTAATTTTATTGAAGGCTTAATCTGTACCAGGTCCTGTCCCAAATTCTTTACATGCATTAGTATCATTTAAACTTCAAAACAACCATCTGAGGTAGTTACCATTATTATCTCTGTTATGCTGGTGAGGAAACTAATGCTTAGAGAGGTTCAGTCAGTTGCTGGAGTGGAAGTGGGATTTGAGCCTAAGTATTTTTGAGCCTAAGTATTTGAGCCTAAGTATTTTTGGCTGACCCCAAAGCACGTGACTATCACAGTGTGTTACTCACGGAAGTGCTGTCCATCTCTCAAATATGAACTAGTGAAAGGCTCAAATATGGTTACACGCTTGGCACTGTTGAACTGCTTCATGTGTGTGCTTCACCTCCCCAATGAGATTGTAAACTGTCTCAGAGCATAGGGTGTATTTTAGGTTTTGGTGTGTTCTCTTTCTCTCAGTTCCTTGCAGAGCATTGTATTATGGCAGGCATTCAATACATTTCCTATGAATTTAAATTTGTACTATTAGCCTTCTGTCCTCCTGATGACTTTCTGGAAGCCTTTCACGTCAGTACTAGGTAGTAGTGTCTGAATTTAGGTGTCAACAATAAAATGACACAATAATGCTAACAACACAATAGTTACGAGTTTCTGAGCACTTATTTTGTATCAGACAGTGGATTATCTCATTTACTCTTCTCAATAATCCTACAAGTTACATTCCATAATTAACCCATTTTACAGATGGGGAAACTGAGCTGTGGAGCAATGATGTGTTGTGCCTAATGTTGCAGAGCTGAGATGTAGATTAGAAGTCCCGATTTGAAACTAGTAATCTGATTCCAGAGACTGAGCTCCCTTGACTTCTTAAAAATCGGCACTAGATTGCCTGACCACCTTCTAATTTCTTGTTTGACAAATGTCTGCTACCCAAACTCTTTCTGTAAATACTTTTTATTGTGATAAAATATACATGATGTAAAATTTACCATTTTAACCATTTTTAATTGTACAGTTCAGTGGCATCAAGGACATTCACATTGTTATACAACTATCACCACCATCTACCTCTCAGAACTTTCTCATCATCCCAAGCTGAACCTCTGTATGGATTAAACAAGAACTCCTCACTTCCCCCTCCCTTTCCCTGGTCTGTAAATATGTTTTCTTCTAAGGGATTGGACAATTTCAATTCTTGAGGGCTAGTCTGAGAACTTCCATTATGGAGCCCTTGGTGAATTCTGCATCCCTCTAACTGTCTTACTCAGCTTGGCCCTGGAGCCTTTTGACCTTACTTCCTATCAGATAGCAGCAGGCTTTGGGTCAGAAAAGTCTTTGGTGACAGATGGCTTCTCCTGTATGAATCAGCCCTTTCACAGATTTTCTCATCATCAGGGCTTATTCATTTCTGTTTTATTGCTGCCACATCCCCATGATGTGGGTCCAGAATTCTGAGTCACCAGCTTTACTTGCTTCAGAGAAAGTTTGGATAACAAAGGGGAATTGCTGTAATTATCATTTGCCATCAACTCTGTGCTGACTTGCTGGGTGAGGAAGAATCCCTGTATTCTGGGTGAAAATTTCTGCATCATCCATAGCTCAGCAACAGATAGAGTTGGAATGAAATAATCTGGTTAGAAGTACTAGAAATAATCCATCTGTATATATTCAATAGTCCCCTCTTACCCATGGTTTCAGTTGCCTAAGGTCAACTGAAGCCCGAAAATATTAAATGGAAAATTCCAGAAATGAACAATTTGAAAGCTTTAAATTGTGTGCCATTCTGAGTAGCTTGATGAAATCTCACACCATCCTGTTCCATCTCCCCCGGCTATGTGAATCATCCTTTTGCCCAGTGTATCCACACTGTGTTCTCTCTCTGCCCATTAGTTACTTAGTAGCTGTCTTGGTTATCAGATCATATGCTGAGGTATCACGAAGCTTGTGTTCAAGTCACCCTTATTTTACTTACTAATGCCATATCGACATAACTTTTATTATGGTATATTGTTATAATTGTTCTATTTTATTATTAGTTATTATTGTTAATCCCTTTTAAAAACATTTCTATATTATCTATTTGCAGACTTTGTGTTAACCAACCACCAAGAATAGAAAATGGTAATAAGGATTAAGTTTAAAACTCCAAACTTTTACTTTTTGTTTTTCTGCTATTACCAAAGGAATAATACATGCTCAATATAGTAATTTAAAAATATAGATGTATAAAAATGTTAAATACTCAAAATTTTGTATGTTAACATTTTGGTACATATCTGTCCTATTTTTTAACAATAAGTATATTATATAGCTAGTATCACACTCATTTTCTACTTCTAATATTACAAGTTTCATGAGAAAGCCACATCTGTTTTGTTAATTGCTGTATAAATCAAATTCTTATCATATACTAGGACCTCAAAAATGTTAATCTCTTGCAGTGCGTGATTTATAAATTAAACTTTATCATATATGTATAGGAAAATACATTACATATATATATATACACATATATATATACATACATACATATATATATATATATATATATATATATATATATATATATGTATGTATGTATATATATACATGGTTCAGTACTATCCATAGTTTTAGGCATCCACAGGGATCTTGAAACATATCCCCTGTGGATAAGGGGAGACTGCTGTAATGAGAGTATGGAGAGGAAATGGCTGATTCTGGGGCCACTGTTCTCATTGTCCTTTTCCAGGTATTCCTTGGCAGGTTGTGGATGGCATGGCATTTTTCATCTCAACAAGCCCAGTTTATGAAACAAACACAGATACAGAGACAGAAGACTACAGTTGTTTAATGTTGCATTCTACCTAATGTCCTCTTGTGAGAGCCACTTAAAGTCACTATATCTTTAAAATAGAGCCGATGTCTACAGCAGCTGTGGTGCCCATGTAAAGTAGGCCTATTTTGCAGTGTGTCTTATGGATACAGACATGATTATAGATAATTTTAGTTTTTTGCTTCAGTTTTCAGGTTGATAAAGACCATATTTTTGATTCCTTCCTTCTCAATGCATATATCCCTTGAAATTCACTTTTTCTGTATTTTCCCAACTTTCTGGCATTTATGTCTGCTCTTACATACTTTTGTATCTAGTTTTACTGAACAAGATTCTTTTGTTTTTCATTATGTTTTTAAGCAGTTTCATCATTCCATGAAGCCTGCCTTGACAAACCTAAAAGGAGTTGATATATTTTTTCATTTAACTCTTTTATAATTTTATAAATTAATTTAACTCTTTTATAATTTATAAATTTTTTCATTTTATAAATTACACTTTTATAATTTACCTTTATTGACGTAAGTACCTTATATTGTTTAATACACTTTTTATTCAATGATAATATATGAAAAAATGCACGTATCAGAACTCTGCATTTCACTAAATCTCATCTGAATACACCCATGGAAAAAGAGCAGAGATAAAGAAACAAAATATTATGGTGACTTCTACCAGTATAGATTAGTTTTGTTTATTTTTAAACTTTATATAAGTGGAATCACACCATTTGCTAAAAATATTTCCCCTACAATTTGAAATTGGGATCCAAATAATATTGCTATTGGTTGTTGTATCATTTATGTCTTTTATACATATCCTCTTCATCTCTTATTTTTCTTTGAATTTTTAAAAAAGAAATTGAGATGTTAATCCTGTAGAGTATCCTGCAGCTTGATTTTGCAGATTGAATCCCTTAATGTTTCTTTAGACATGTGCCCGTCTCTATTGTTTTCTGCAAATTGGTGGTCTCTTAGAGAGGCTTATCAGGTTCAGGAGGCACATAACATCTGGCTTCTCCTTTTGTGGAGTCACCAGTCACCAATAACCATTGCTTGGCTCCTGAATGAGGATACTGAAGCACGCCGAGGATAAGTGATTTGGCCAAGTGCTCAAGGCAGAGCTGAGGTCTCCTGGAGTCTAATCCATTGCATTTACAGATGTACATTGAAAACTGAACTGTAATTTCTGAGTGTAATTCAACATAAGTTTTACTTATGATTGACTCAAGTATCCGACTCTTGCTTTTGTGTGTCTTTAGTTTGGAAGGCACAGGCTATTTTTCTTGTATTGTTCCTGTAGCGCAAAACGTTATTTTTGTCAGTGGTTTTGTGTGAAGCCAGAGTAGAGAGGAAAGGCTTACTTTTTGAGATATTTTTATTTTAGAAGGATGATGTCAATTAAATTCAGATAAATATGTATTTAGTAAGCACATAGTATGTGCTCAGCAAGGTGAAAAAATAAATAAAAAGAGGTAAGATAACATCACTGCCATTGAGGGTCTCCCAATAATTTTTTTTTTTTTTTTTTTTTTTTTTTTTTTTTTTTACAGAATCTTGTGTCTGAGAGGAACTACTCACATATATATGGTCAATGGGAAAAAACTCATCTCTGAGTCTGAAGACAGGGATGAAAATTTCACCAGTGTTGTTTTCTGGTTCTGTGACAATGGGCAGTCAGTTTGATGGTTATGGGTCTTAGTTTTCCTCATCTATGAAAGTGGTTAATTAAGATCTAGGTGAAAAAAAAGATTGTGAAGAGCATTATAGTAATGGTACTATTACATCATCTCTGCTTGGATATTATAAGAAAGGGGGAACCCATTACTTTAAAAGCAGGTGGTTCTTGTTTTGAAAAATTCTAATGCTAACATTTTCCTTTGAATGATCCCCAACTCCCTTCCTGTAACGTCTGCCCTGTGTGTCCGGTCAGTCTCTTCCAGTATAAGTATACATCTCTCTTTCCTCACAGTGTACATGTAGAGTTTTATTTCTCATGTTAGTCCTTCAGATATTTGAAGACAGCTGTCATCATGTTTCTATTTTTCAGGAAAACCATCCCCAATTCTTTCCATCATTCTCCCCTATGCTAGGATTCTAAAACTAGTAATTTTTAAGATAGGATACATCAGAATAGCCTAGGAGATTTAAAAGCATGCATTTTGAAAAAAGCTCTCTAATTGATTTTTAAATCCTTATGTATTTTAGTATCTTAAAAATCTTATATTGTCTCTAATATTTTTTAAACTTCTACTATCCTCTTAAAATATAACTTTACTAATCCAAACACACACTACAGATACATGTGGATAGGTTGAATTATAGGGTTTGCTAGCTGATGTAACAAACAAATTGAAAGGTAATGATAGCTCAAAGACAATAGAAATTTATTTCTTGCCTATATGAGTTTAAAGTGGACTTTCCTGATTAGTGGGTGGCATTGATTTAGGGTGCCAAACTTATTGCCTCCTACAGTTCTGCTATCTTTAAAATGACCACCAGAGTCTTTGTGTTCATCTGCATCAAACTGAAAAAAAAAAAAAGAGAATAGAGCATATGAGCATTTTAATGGACTTATCCTGAAGTAGTGTGTATTACTTCAGTTCATAAAACAACATGGCCATACCTAGCTGCAAAGAAGTATACCTAGGAACAAGTAAAATTGGGTTTGGGAGACAGCTAGCCAGTCTGCACTGCTATAGTGTATAATGTGTTATGACTATTCTTCTGACACATGAACACCACCTATTAATGTGGTCATAAGGATTTTAAATTGTGTTGGATGACAGAAGTTTCCTTAAGTAAAATTAAAAGACAGGTACAGATTGGAAGAAAATGTTATAACATCTCAATGTTTTAGATAGCTGTGCCGTGCTGTTAACTCATTGAAGTAATGAAGTAACTAATGTTCTTGGTGTTTTAAAAAAATATATACCAAGTCAGATTTCCCTCCATTGTATAATCATTCAATTGCTTTTTCAAACCTAATCACAGGACTTTATATCAGTGTTAGTTCAGGCCATCATTGTGACTGTTTCAAGATATTATCTAATATATCACAAAGCCGTGTAGCAGTCTTGTACTTAGTAATAATTTCTCCTTTCTCTTTAGCAGAAACATCATCTACAAAGAAAAGATTCAATCCATGCCATATTAATTTCTAATTTACTTAGTGTTTATATTTTTCTAGACACTCTGCTAAATGCTTCACCTGCATTTAGTTTTAAAATCTTTACAACCTTATTAAGTAGATATCATTATCTTCCTTTTAAAGATAAGAAATTGAGGCTTATAGAGGCTAAATAATTTGCCCAAAGTCACATGACTAGTAACTATAGAGTTAGGGTTCAAAGTTAGCATGTTTTACTTCAAAGATGAATTTTAATCCTTCTCCTATGTCATCTCCTAAGCAATACCTTTTATAGCATGCCAAAATAGGGATAGAACAAATGTGGTGACTGAAATCAGGGATTTTATTGGAAGTAAAATTGTTATGACTCTAAATAGAGGGTAGGATGTACGTAGGTAGAAAGAAGGATAAAGTGAAAGAGTTTATTTACATATTGCATTTTCTCTAAGAAGACCGAATCATTCTATAAGCAGCAATCTTTTGAGCCATGGCAGACAAGGATGATAAAACACGAAGATTCAGAGTGATGGGGACTTTAGATCTTGTACTGAGGCATCACAGTGGGTCTGAGCCTCTTCAAGACACATGTGTTGCCAATGTTTGTCTCTCTGTGGATGAATGTTTTCATTAATCTACTTGAAGAAGAACTTAAATATCCATAACAATATTTACAGGAACTACTCATGTAGGAAATCACAAAAAAAAGTACAAACAGGTATCCTCACTTTTCAAAAGTTTGCATCACTCCACTTTGCTTTTATGAAAGACCTACATTAGTACTGTTTTTGCTAACTTAAAGAAACCAAAGAAGAGTTTTGCTTTTATGAGAAAAGGTGAATGCAAAATAGCCTTCAGCATTTGTTTTGTAGCGTGCACCCCAGCAGCGAGCGTGGGCACCTCCAAGCTCCTTTCTGGGAACACTAGCATCTCGGCATCAAGCTGCCATAGCTTTGAACTGTGTCTGTGAGCATCCTGCTTTATCTCAATTTATGTTGTGCATCTGTCAGCAAGATGTGTCCTACGGTATCAGAAAAGCCTAAGAGATCTCATACGATGTTACATTTAGTGTAAAACTGGATGTAGTTAAGTGTATTTGGTGTGACTTGGTAGGTCATTTTTTGGGCCTGGGAACGCTCAAAAATTTTTCCATTAAATTAATGGCAGTTGCGTCTTCATTGTACACCATGTTGGCTTATGAGAGGTTTCACAGGAATGTTCTACTTTCAGATCAGGGTGAAAACTTGTAGTAGGATGGCTTCACAGGCCAACTTGTTGATTTTTAGAGCTATGTCTCCGCCTGGTGGGTGGTAATGAAATTACAGCAAATTCACAAGGACTACTTGGGTAGAACAATGATTATATCCACTATAAAAATCATCAGCTAATTATAAAAAACAAGAAAAAAAGAAAAAAGGCAACCCCCCTACCCTCCCAAACAAAAAAATAACCAGCAACAAGAACAATAAAAATATGCAGTTTCCTGAAGTTATCTTTCCTTACTGCAATGGGTATATTGATTTCTTCCCATAGAGACCAACACTGTTTTTCTGCATGCAGTATTAGAAAGCATGGATTGGAAAGGATAAAAAAATATTCTATTTAAGGGTTGTCGCACTTCACAAAAAGTGTTGCTTTATTTGCTGGTATGTATTCAATAAAGGCTAAAATAAACTTCATCTAAAAATGTTATTAATATGGATTGAAGGGGAGGGAGTTATGGTGGGAAGAAAAATCAGAAAAACAGTTTCAAAACTTTTCCATGGATTCAGATCATTCACACACATGATTTATATAACTAAAAACTGTAACAGTATTGATTACAGTTTAGTTAATTTTGGTTACATTTAGTATCTCTCAGCCTTTGTACCTTTCATGAATCATTTCCTTCTACTCCTTGGTAAAGGCCTAAATTAAGTAAACTTGTCTGGGGTCACACTGTAATAAGATATGGACCTCAGGCCCCACATCCTCATCTTTCCCACTGCTCCATTTTTATCCACATCCTTCATTTTAGTGATAAAGCCCTAGTGAGACCAGCACTTACAAAAAACATCCAGCATAAGACAAAGCTTATAAGATTTGATTTGAGCCAAACTGACAAACAATTGCTGGGAAGCAAAGTCCTCAATGGATTGAGAAAATGCTCCGGAAAATGGCCACTGTGCAATTTATTTTATACATTAAAATCAAAGGAGGAGGATTACATGAAATCCATTGTTTGTAGATTAACGGGGTGGGAGAAAGCAAAGCGGGGAATCTCAGGGATTGGATAAAGGTTAAAATGGAGAGACATACCCTTCTTTTACATTGGTGGGTACAAGATAGTTAATAGCATTTTACAGCACATAGAGATAATATTTGGGGAACAAGATAACAATGAGGGATTTTGTAGTTTCCTGCTCTGGTGTAGTGCATTGTGCCCCCTGGGGAATCTGGAAAGGGATTACTCTTTCCATTCCAAGGGATATTATCTTAGATGCAAAAAGAAAACAGATAGGCTCACTTAAGGTAAAGATTGACTTTTGTCAAGGAAGTCACAGGCCAAGGATATGACTTCCCACCATGGCCCACCTTAGGTAGGAATTTTTATGCTCACGCCATCCTGTATGGTTATATTCAGTCTCCTGAGCTTGTCAGGTTTAACATGTGGCCCCTTTTCTGTCCACAACAGTTTAGTTAATTTTGGTTACAGTTAGTATCTCTCTGCCTTTGTAGCATTTATGAATCATTTCCTTCTCATCTTTGGTAAAAGCATAAATTAAGTAACTTGCCTGGGGTCACACTGTTAACAAGATATGGACCTCAGGCCCCACATCCTCATCTTTCCCACTGCTTCATTTATATCCACATCCTTCATTTTAGTGACAAAGCCCTTACCAGCACTTACGGTAGCAAGGCCAGTTAAGGAAGTGATTCAGGGTCAAGTCAATGAAAATGCTTAATAAAAACGAAAACGTGAATACCTTACATCGGTATGTAATATAGTCTATTTGCAATACTCATCAGTTTAAAAATGTTTCTATAGACATTATTTCATTTGCTCCTCACAGCAATCCCGAGAGGAACACAAAGCTAATAGTGATTTTTTTCTTTTTATAAGTCAGAAGACTCAGGCTTGGAGAGATTATTTCTTACCCAAGACCACTGAGCCTCTTTTGATGTGTGATTTCTGTGTTCCTCAAAGGAGAAGGTAATTGTCAAACCACTTTCCTCTCAAATTTCCATTTTTCAAACCTCCTCATGGGCTTTCAGTGATAGGCACAAAGCAGGATGACAGTGCAAATGGAATCACAGTGGAGTTTATCCCCTGACATCTTTCTCCTCTTTGGATCCAGACCCTCAAAGGCTTAATACTGAAAGGCATGCTCTGTGTTGATTCAATATTTGCTGTATCCTGAACAGCTACTTTAAAAAAAAAAAAATAAAAAAAAAATAAAAAAGACATCTAGCCAGATACAAATTCCAAGCTAAATATAAAAATAATAATTTTAAGCTGCTATAACTTAATTGGTTCAAATGATCATCAACTACATTTTAAGCTCTCATTCTACTGTAAGATATACATGTTCAATGAACATTGGGCAAATTAACTAGTTAATGACTCCACAGGACTAAATGGAGGGGGGAAGATATTTGGCGTTTGTTAGCTGGGAGACCTTCTGTAGCTTAAAATTTCCTAATCATTTCCTCATTTTAAAAATGGACCTAGTAATGCCTATTTCACGGGGCTTTAGTGAAAATTAAACAATAACACATGTAAAGTATTGTAGATAGTAGGACACAATTACTATGGAAATTCATAAAACAGATTTTTTGAGTTGTCTGAGAGAATTATATTTTATGGGAAAATAAAAAAAAACAACTTCATTAAAGACATCAATGGCAGAGATATTTAAACATATCTCTATTAGAGTGATATACAGGCATAATCCAATGGTATATTTTAGTTTTTAAAGAAAATATAACAGTTAGTTGTTCTTTCCAGAATGGAAAGAAAAGTTAGGAGTGAAAGGAATCCTGACCCTATTACTTATTTTTTTACATTGTTTTATCCACATGTAGAGCACAGTAAGGGTATATTATTATTTGAAGAGGATTTCATATCTCAGTTATCTTACATGAAAATTAAAAAAAAAAAAAAATCCGTGTTTCTTGGAACTCCTGGCTCTGTTATTGACAGAGTAGGTAGGAAGGTGGACATGAGCAGGAGAAGGAGGAACTCGGAGGCCCCCAAAGGTAACCCAGTGGTGTCATCAGCATCTTGTTACAGACCCACTGAAGCCAGTAGCCAGAACTAGGCCAGTGTAAACACACTAGGACCAAGGAGACAACAGAATGAGGCAAAAAAAACAGAAAAAGGGGAGGAGGAGGAGAACCCAATCTATGGGATATAAGGCCAGGGTCCCAGAGGCACTGGCCTGCTACCCACCCTCAGGTCAGCCCGCTCCAGGCTCGGAGTGTACTTACTTCGCAAAGAAAATTTGCTCTCTGCTGCTTGGTTACCTTTGCCTCTTGACTGAATTCTTTCTTTCAAGAAGACAAGAACAGAGGAAAATCTGTCATTCCCAGCGAAATTATTTAGCATCCCTGTGACCTTGAGGACACCACTTAGATTCTTTTAAATTCAGTGTCCTCATTGGTAAAATGAGATTATCTTCCTTGGTTACCTTGTTGTTATGAAGACAAATTGATTTTTGAATATTTTTTTTTCTGTACTCTATTATTATGTAAATCTATGCATACACAGCATGGCTTCCTGGATGCCCATGTGAGGGAATGGGGTCTTCTTTACTACTTCTTTTCTTGAGTCTCAAATCCAGGAGAACAATGACTCTGGTAAACACTCATATCAAAAGAAAACTAACAGATTATTTTGAAAATACTTCTTTCATTGTTTTTACTTTGGAAGCCTCCTGGCTGTGACATTCATTCCCATCAAACATGTATTGAAAGCTGCTTTTGAAGGAGAACTGGAAGGGCCTTAACAGTATAATACCAGCGCCCTGTTTGGACTGATGTTTATACTATAACCTGGGAGAGAGTTTGTGCTCCCAGGGGGTCCATGGCGATCTTTCAGTCCCTGGAGCAACAAGCTAGATTGAATTAGCTTTGGTTCCTCCATCACTAATTAGATGGCCTGCCTCAGGGAACAAAACATCCATTCAGTTCCTGTAATAAGCCTAATAAAGTACCTTTGCCATCTTTCAGGATGCCAGTTGTCTAAAAACTGCCCCCAAATGTAAAACTTAAGAAATATCAGAGCTACCCAATCAACTTATAGACACAACAGAAAGCAAGAAAAAGTAACACAGGTATACATAGATATAAAAGATACGCTCATATTTTCTCCAACCCTAGCTTTTGAAAGTGGTCTTGAGCTAGCAACTAATTTATCCTTCTGATTCCACAGTGGATTATAATGGAACTGTCCTAAGCATCAGAATCTATCCTAAATTTCTAAATGCTGGAAGTGCCACAAATGCTTTGTAACACATCCAATTCTCTAACAACCTTCACTAACCTCATTAGTATGAAATATGACTCTTATTTATAATCTAATAGCATCCACTTGCTGAATATTGTCTTGAGCCAAGAAACTTCCATGTGAGGTTGACAACCAGATATGTAGAAAGAAAAGAAAATTAATGGGGTAGTATAAAATTCTCAACATAAACTTGTGTTTTACAGAGTGCTATACATTTTGCAAAATATTTTTATGTCCAGTTTCTCATAAGATAGAATCTGCAGTGAAATTCATGGTCCTGGAATAATAGGCTAAGGAAAAACCATTAAGGAGGAGACAGTAAAGAGAGATAAGGTCCAGATTCACAGCATCCCAACGTTGAAAGAAATCTGAAATTGTACCAAGCTCATCCTGTCACCCACACGGGAATTCTCTTTGTATGCCTAACTAGTAATCGACCACCTTCTGCTTAAACATTTCTAATTCAGGGATGTGTCGAGGTTATGAGGCAGTGCTGTCCATCATTGAATGGCTCCATCTGCTAAAATGTACTTTGTTATATTTAGCTTAAGTCTGCTTTCTGTAACTTCTTCCACTTCTGCATTTGCCTTGGTGACAAGAAAGCACAGGTTTGTTCTTTACTCATTGGAAAGTTATTCAAAACTTAAGGGCTAGAAATTTGTCCCCACCATGCAAATCTCCATGCCAAAGAGTCCACTTCTTTCAACAATTATCATGGCCTGATTTTTTAGGTTCCAAAGTCCTCCAGGTGTGGTCTTTCTTCTGGAGAGACGCTAGTTCCTTGGTATTCAAAACGTGCTTTGTGTCCCAGCAGCTTCAGCAACACCTGGAGCTTGTTATAAATGCAGATTCTTAGACCTCATGCCAGACCTACTAACAATATGCTTTGTGTGAGCGTTACAGTTTGAGAAGCACTGTTCTAGTTTGTTGGATTCTCTCTTAAAATACAGCAATGAGAATTATGTATATCCTTCAAGTGTGGTCCAAGCACCATGAAATATACTGAGATTATTTACCTTACTCAGTACGTTATATTTGTATCAAATCTCTTATCATCTTTTCTTTTCTTCTTCCTTCCTTCCTTCCTTCCCCTCCTCCCGCCCGCTTCCCCTCCTTACCTTCCTTCCCTGTCCTTCCTTCCTTCCTTCCTTTTCCTTCCTTTCCTTCTTTTACTTTTTCAGCAAATACCTTGCCCAGTTACTATCTCCTACGTTTATGGCTGGTGATAATATGATCTAGATCTTTTTCACATAAACTATTGCTAATGAGGTTTTCTTATTCTCTTTGATATTCTCTTTGATATTTGTGATTGATATTTTGTACCTACATATGATAATATCCACATATCACTATAACATTTCATCCTGTCAGTTGAAGCCAGTCTTTCTACGCTGTTGGGATAATGTCGAAGCTTATTTCATCAACCATCACATTATTTATCTCTCTCAGCTTATATCCTTTCAAAAATGGATGAGTGTGTATTTCTTTAAGACACTGATAAAAATAGTGAAAAAAACAAGGCTAAGGGCAGAATGCAGTAATATATTTCTAGAAACTTCCTTCATAGAATCATATTAAGTTTTACAAATGTTTGCTGGAAACCTATCTCGTGTTGGAAACTACCGTGACTTAGATACCTGGAATACACAGAGAATGAGGCAACCTTCTTATTCTTGAGAAGCCCATCACCTAAATGAATTCTGGATCCTGTGATTCTGCAAGGACACCTCTGGCCAAGGCTGCCATCCCTATCATTAGGCTAATTACGGGAACAGAGTCCAAGTCTGTGTGCCCTGGGGCAGGTCTGCTTTGTCACCTAAATATGATGAAAGAACCAAAGCTAATTCAATCTAGTCTGTCACTTCCTAGATTGAAGAATTATCCCAGAAATCGTGAGAACACAAGCTTTGCCTTGAAATTATAAGAAAGGACAGCCAACACTGCAAGGTTTTTATTTCTCCTGAGGAGTCCAGTGAATCAAAGAGCAAAGTCACCTTCTAAAAATGTATACCTTCTGAAAGAATGTCAGCATATACCATACACTTAGCAATATCTCAGACAAATGACATAGGGGAGTATTAAGAAACCCTGATTTCTGACCAATTTCTGTTAATGGGCTGATGCCTTAGAATTGTTCCATCATTAATTGAATAATTCAAGATCAAGATCTATACCAAGTTTAGATGAATATTTTTTAAAAATCCAGCTCTGTGTAAAGTAGTCAAAATTTTTTAAAATTAAACAGGCCTTCATAAAACTTACATTCTAGTGGGGAGGAACAGAAAATAAAGAGGTACTTCAGTAAATAATGAGATAACTTTAGTTATTGAGAAATGCTGCAGAGAAAATAAAACATGGTAAAGTTATGACATATTTGGCCAATGAGAAGAAACCAATGTTACCAAATTTTGCGGGAGGAATGTTCCTGGTTTGCCAACCAGGAACGGGAAATCTCATCCTCTCAGATCCAAATCTCCCTGAGGCTGAGCCCCTGGCCCTTGATGCTAGATCCCCCCAAGTTCTCCTGACCAGGTAGACCTCAGCCAGGTGTCTGCCCCTACCTCATTTTCAATGGACACTTTTGATCTTGTTGGTTTGGTTGGGATGTTTCAGGTATGGTGTTGCAAATTCTCTCTTACCCAGGCTTTGTGGATTGAATTCTACTTAAGGTCTCCTGAAGACTCACTCATATCTGTAAGTCCTCCTCTTTAGGGAAACACAGCTCTGGATTGTTCCTCTGAGAGCCCAGGAGCTTTTACTCTGTGTCCCCATAGCACCCAGTGCTTTCCTTTCTCATAGAACTTGTCATGCTATATCGTTGTCATTTACGTAACCATCGCCCCCACCAGCGAGCTCTTTGGAGGCAAGGACTAAATCTCCAATTGAGAGCCTCATCTAGCACAGTATCTGATAACATGCTAGGCCCTGAGACACTTGAGATGAGTGGATAAGAAATATTAAGTGGTTTTAGATTCATGTTTTTAACTTTACTGAATTTGACTGTGTCATATTGCCATGTATTTTTAATATATTTTTTTCTGAAGAGATTAACTACTAAGAGTGATTTTTATATGGTTATATTTTCACATTTTTAAAAGTATGGTGCATTTTGCAATTTAAATTTACTTCCATGCTACTTAAAATGGCTTTGGGCAACGAGTCTTACCGGACAATATAAAATTCAGTGGGGCTTTGTGGCATAAGATCTATATATTTCTGATCATCTGCGGTATATATTTTGCTCAGTTGTAAACAATATGTGGCAGTAAATCTTTGAATTTTTGCTTTAGAAAACCAAAGTACTTAATTTTTTCTATCATGTATGTGCATTTGTTCTCCAAGAAATCTCTTGAGATTTTTTTTTCATCATTCTTTCTTGACATAAGAAGAAATCATAATTTTCCAGGAAAACAAGCCTGTGAAACAAGCAATTTTAAGCTTCACTTAAAACTCAGAAACAGGAACACTTTTTCCAAGTATAAGTGATAAAAAAAGTAACGTGATTTGGGGATGAAAAGAGAGCCTCCTTGCCTCTCCCCAGTTTCTCTTCTAGCCAATGAGCCTTTTCCTGAAATTTCATAATTAAAAAAATTTTCTTGTCAAAATATAAATTCCCTTAGAGGGATTAGATATTAAGTTCACATTGAAATTTAAGTGGCTAATATCAGATTTTTTTCGTGAGGAAAAGTTAATAGCATATAAACTCCCGAGCTCTGAGGGTGATGGAGGTAGAGAATAAGAAAGAACTACAGAGGTGAGGGTGTATCAGAAAAGAAGCTTGGAACCCCTAACTTAAACTTTGTCAACTCTGCAGTTCTGCAGGGGTTGACGTTGCCATTTGTGCAGGCCCTGAGGCTAAGCCTGAGAGAACGTTCTGCTCTCTCCCTATCCTTTACAGTTAGTTTCAGATCCAACATTGCTACATCCTTTAATAATTTCCTGATGGAATACCATGAAATGTGAGGAAATAAATCCCTTGTCTAGTTTGGAATTCAGAAATATCCTTGGTTTATTGATTTTGAGTGTATAATTGATTCTGGCCAGTCATTCACTAGTAATGGGCAAAATGAATTTAAATATTCAATAACTGTGCTATGCCCATCTGTGTATTTACATATGTCTTCATAAGAATCACCAAGGGTAATTTTACATTTATCTATTCGAGTTCTGGCCAGTGTTGAGTTTAGCAATAAATTACTCACAGATATTTTTTTTATTTTAAAGCCAAATTAGGATTCCCAATTGTATGTGTTTGTCAAATACTGAATAATTCAGATGGCTTTTAACCAGTTCTCACTGCAAATAATGAGGGTGGGGGACTTCCAAGGGAGCCCAGCAGAAAAAAGAGCAAGAAGTGAATTAATCACTCAAAGTGGTTAGTAAGAAAGGAAATGGTGAATTAGAGAGATAGTTGATCACATTAATTTGGATGGCAAAACTCATCTGGGTTGATGTTTGGAGGAAGGCTAGGGGTGAATAAAAGCAGCTAACATTAATAAGTGCCATCTTCTGGGAATTGTGCTAAGCCCTTCACATGCATTATTTCGCTGAATCATTACATAAGCCCTAGGAAATAGGTACCACTATAATCCTGATTGTATAAGTAAGGATATTGTTGTTGAGCGATATCAGTAACACGCCTAGAGAGAGAAAGGTTGTCTAACCTGTGGGCTGATGGCTACCTAACTGGTCAGTGGCCATATAACTTTAGATCCCAAACTTGAAACCACTGCTTTCTACTGAGACAGATCAAAGCTACAGGCAAAAGGGAAGAAAATGCAAAATAGATGAGGCGCTTGGGATATGGATTGTTGGGATTAGAGGTACACACACTGCAGCTCCACCTTCTCTGTGAAGTGTTTTCTGTACCTACAGTTAGAATCAACCTTTTCTCTTCTGGGATTCCATATCACTTTACATGTAAGTCTGTTATAATACTATCATAGGCTGATTTGTTCTTCATTATATGTGGACTTTTTTCAAATATTGATTTTTAACAACTTTATTGAGGTACAATGAGGTATAACTGACATACAATAAACTTCATATTTACATATGAACTTCATTGTATACATATTTAAAATGTACAATTTGATGTTTGACATATGTATGTGCTCATGAAACCATCTCCACAATCATAGATAGTGAACATACCCGTTACCTCCAAAAGTTTCTCGGTGCCCTTTATCATTACTCCCTTTATCCCTTGTATCCATCAGGGTTCTCCAGAGAAACAGAACCAGCAGGATATATATTATAAGAAATTGGGTATTATAAGCAATTTTGAAGACTGAGAAGTCCCCAGACCCCTAGTTGGCAACTGGAGATCCAGGAGATTCAAAGGTGTGGTACAATTTTAAATGGTACTTTAAAAAATATCAGTTTTTAATAATTTGCTATTACTATAAAAATGCAACTCATTTTTGTATATTGACTGACCTTGTATCTTGAAGCCTTACTACTCTCGATGACTTATTCTAGTAGCTTCTTTGCAGATTACATTGGATCTTCTACATAAATTATCATGTTGTCTGTGATAAAGACAGTTTTACTTCTTCCTTTTCAGTAGTGCTATCTATAAACTCTCTCAAGGCTGTAAGCCGGGGCAATTTTAGAGTTCACCTCATTTGTTTCCCACCTTTCAGGGATTACCGTCCTTCAGTGCCTAATGCACAGCGTTTTGCAATCTGTTGTTCCATATGTTTTGTCCTTTTTTATTGTTTCAAGCAAAAGGGTAAATCTGATCCCTGCTAGTTCTTAATCAAGAAGTGAAGCATACATTGATTAGTCAGAAAATATTACAATGTTTCCAATGGAAAAACAATAGCTGCTACCTTCCACATCCCCAGTACTTATCCTCTAGAATCA
The DNA here is from genome assembly GCF_004115265.2 of Rhinolophus ferrumequinum. NCBI lineage: Eukaryota > Metazoa > Chordata > Mammalia > Chiroptera > Rhinolophidae > Rhinolophus > Rhinolophus ferrumequinum. The sequence goes on along the minus strand of NC_046294.1, from coordinate 78,380,119 downwards.
ATCACTCTGAATGTTTTGAGCTGTTTCTTCTGGAACTGAACTCTAGATTTCAATGTGTATGTTTATATTGCTTTTTAAAAATTTTCACTGTTAGGCTGTGTCTTCCTCTTCCCCATCCTGTCAATGACATTAACACACCCACATACTTCTCCCGACCCCCACCTTCTAATTTAGGTATGCCATAATTGGTGAAATATAACATAAGTTTTATTTTAATATAACTCCATAAATATGTTTACAGTTAAGCCACCAAGTTTAACAAATTACAATTTTCTTTTAAAATTTCATATATATATATATATATATATATATATATATATATATATACACACACACACCACACACATATTTGAGTTTCAAATCAAACGTGCTGGGGATCACCTAGGAGATTTTAGAAGAATATATAGGTCTAGGCTCTGACTTGGATCTGCTATATTTGAATCCCTAGGCTGTAACCTTAGAGAATGTATTTTTAAAACACTCAGTGTGTTACTCTGACTTCTCTGGTCTTCTGCAGTTTGTGAAGAACTGCCTTCCAGCTCATCTCATTTAAGAACTGGATAGTTGTTGTAACATCTCCATTGTTATTGAACTGTCCCTTTGTACTGAAGTTTGGCCATTTCTCTCTGACACTACACATCAGTCATAATATGCTGTGATCTCATCTGTCAACCAGCACCAAGCCACTGGCCTGGGCTTTGCTAACAATGACTGGATTATAATTGGACCTGAACTTGTTGACTTCGGGCATGGAACGTATATTGCTGGGTTCACTGAACTGAAATAAGAGTTGACAGTCTTTTTTGAGGGGTCGCGTGGGATTGACTCAATTACTTACGTGCACCTATATTTTAGTGGCATTAGTTTGCAAAATTTTGAGGTTTGGTTAGAGGTAGCCGGGAACACAGAGTGCTGTGCAAATTGTCCTTAGCACCACCTGTCTCTCCATTAACTTCTGTAGTCTAATTAGATTTCTACCATATCAGGATATATTCAAAGTGTGCAAATGGTGAGGCTTCACCCTGTTTAGCTATCCAGTGGGAGCCAGGGGATAACAAAATGAATGAACTCTCTGCCCTTGACAATCTAGGAATTGCTTTTAAGCAGTAAATATTAAGTTAGAAATATTCTCCTGAGATATAAGCTCCAGGTCCTTCCTGGAAGATATTGCAACCTTTCCCAATAATCATCACAAGTGTTAATGCTAGATGTATTATTAATAAAGCATGTGCACATGTTGGGAACTTTTGAGCAGTAAAATTTGGCTTAATGACCAGTCAGACTCCAATAGATAAGCAACACAGTCTCTGAACAGCTGTGCTGCATAACTCACCATCATCGTACAGTTTTGAAAGTCAATGTCCTTGCCTCATAGTCTGTTGCAGGCATGAAGTAATTTCAACAAAACTCAGTCTTCCAGAGTTCTTTCCTTGAAAGTATACCACACTTCATTAGTGAAAACCAGTCTAAAATTTTTAATTTGTAGAAATAATATAAAATCTCACATACTCCATCAACCATACTTTTCCAAAACTCTTGAAAATTGAACTTGATAATATCAACCTCTGCCCTTGGAGGAGGCTGTTTTGCCTTTCAGAGAGCACATTAGATGCTTCAGGAAATGCTGAAATTCTAAAAGTTCTCCAGACAAAGAAAACTGGCCATTAACTTAAATTTATGCATTCATTCATTTATCCTTTCATTCACTCAAGAAATATTTAATGAGTCCCACATGTCAGGCACTAGAACACTGAGAAGTACTAAGAAGAAATATAACACAGTAATAGGAAAGAGGGTAACAGGAGGCTCGGGTGGAGGTGTGAGCGTTATTTTAAATAGAGAAGGCCCTTTTGGTGGGACATCATTCTATCAGAGACCTGAATGAAGTGAGGAAGTAAATCATGGGAACTATGTTTTGGATGGAGGAAAGAGCAGGTGCAAATGTTCTGAGGCAGAAGTTTGTTGGAATGTTTGAGAAATAGCAAAGGGGACAGGAGAATAAAAGGAGTAGGAGGTGGGATCAGAAAGATAGGAAATAGGCCAGGCCCTGCTACTGTATGAAAAATTTGAATGTGATTTTAAGTGTGAAAGGAGGCTTTTGGTGGGTCTTAGCAGGAGAGTGACATGGTCTGACTTAGGTTTCTAGAGGGTCCCTATGACTGCTGCGTGGAGTATAGATTTGGTGGTGGTGGTGGTGGTGGTGATGGTGAGGGGGTGACAGGGGAAGAGTAGAGGTAAAGATTTGTAGCTCCTGGAACCTTTATGCCCTTGTTGGAAATATACCAATAAAGTAAAAACAGCAGACCTTCAAAGACAGGTCTTTTTATATTATTGATTTATTGCTACAGCTGTGATATCCTCAGAAAAATTCTGCATTACTATAATTCAGTTGTGCAAGTAAGTGCTAAAATAAAATTCACCATGTTTTAAAAACTAGCTTCCCCTACTCTGCTCCAAGAAAGAGGAAGGCAATAAAATAAATGAAATTCTCCTCTATTTTTTTTTTTTTTTTACTGCATACTGGGCATAAATTGTTATTTACCCAGAGTGTGTAGGGAAGTGTTGCTTGTATGGCAGAGTTGTGTCATTGCTCAGGTTTTCCAAAAATTGATTTTATAAAAGATCTTCAAGGAAAAAATTTGGAAGAAAGAAAATGATTCTGAGGTTTTGGCTGAAAACACAGAAATTATTAAGCAGATAATTTTTTATAATATAAAATTGTGTTAAAAATAAACATCGGTCTTATAATGCAGATTCCTGGGTCCAAAATCCAGAGATCTGAAATCACAAATTTTGAGTGAGATTCAAGAATCTATATTTTAAACTTGATGTACAAAAGTGAATAGTCTGCTCATAATTTAGATAGTTGTCTATGAATAGATTTTCTCAAAACTAAGCCTTTGCTAAAAGTTTGACAATATATGTTTAATTACGATCATGAAGTTCAGATGCTTTGTGGGATCTGCTCAGACTCTACACTTTGCCGGAAACTGCTCTCTTCTCATTTTCCTATCACATGGTTATTGAGGGACAGCCATTTCCCACAGTATGACCTTATTTCTGTTTCTACCTCTCATCTCTAGCTGCAGCTGATTGGTCCAAAAGTGCTATCTTGAGCCAAGTCAGGCTAATTAGAGCTGTTCCCCAGGACCAGAGATTTAAGCCTCCTGGTTGAAGACATAAGATAGAAAATTTGAGTGTGTTTTACATTACACTGAAGAGAGCTGATTATCAGTAATAGATAAGAATGAAGCCCACATGGAAAGGAAGACAAGAGATAATATGAAAATTGTCCTGGTAGTATTTGCGTTCTATTCCAATTATTATTTAAAAATTTTTTTTTTGTATTCCAATTATTTTTTAATTCCAGTTACATTCCTATCCTATACCTCAATATCTGCATTCGTTAACAATTACTATGTAACATATTATTCCAGAGCTTAAGGAAGCTTTCATTAAGTTAGTTCAAATTGGGCTTCTATCACTTGTCAGCAAAATAATAATTTTAAAAAACCCTCAATATTGACAGTTAATAATGTTTTAATATTCTACTAAAAGTTTGGATTGAGTTATAAATATTAAGGAGCCTATTCTATTCCTGAACGGCTAGTTACTATTAATATATCAGGAAACATCTGCAAACAAGACCAAAGTTTCTCCCACAGAATGTCTGGATCTGTCTCAAAATGTGGACAAATACATTATCAGGGCCCTAAAGTTTTATATCATAACACTCTTAGCTGAGAAACATTACAAAGCAGGTGTTACTAATTTCCTAACATAGTCATAAAAAAAAAAATAGCTGAAAAGAACTTCCTCACCACCAATGGAACCTCACAGAACCTCTGATGAACTTCCCAAGTTACAGTAATTTCAAAATTTACCTTTCTATAATAATGATTGACTTATTATAGATTACATTCAATTATCAGTCAATTAAAGGGTTTAAGCACCTGAGAGGTTGGGCAATGTAGTAGATATGAGTCAATGTAGAGAAGGGAAGACATTGGTTTCACGGAGACCTGAACAAATTCCAGCTCTGTCACTCACTATCTCTGCGTGGTACTAGTAACTTGCCCACCACACCACCACAGTGCCGTTCTTGGGCGAGATACTTAGCTAGTCAGAACCTGTATTTGAGGGTAGCTGGAAAAGTATTTTTGGAGCAAACTGGTGGGGGAAAGGCTCCAACTACCTTTATTTGTATTCTGGGCTCCCCTCCCTCTACTGATACCGTTCCTGCCTGTTATTACAAAATGAAATCATGAAACTCAATGTAATTACATGTTAAGACAGGAAAAAGTTTAAAGTGAAATGATAAAAATAGAAATATGAGAATTATAAGAAATAAAAATGTATTAAGATACACATTAAAATATAAAAAGCTAAAACCAAAGAGGTAAATTTTAAAATGATCAATATTACAGAAATAAGGAAAATATTTAAAGGATAACTTTAATCAGATTTAAGAATAAAAAAGATTCAAATCGGTTAAAATGAAAAAGCATAAAAATAGATGATAACATAAAAATAAAAATTAGAGTTGAAAGGCAAGAAATTGAAAAGAAATTAAAGAAGAATAAATTACAAATAATATTTTCTAAAACAACGTAAATGTGCAGTGGTATATTGTCCATAATAAAGAGTAAAACCATAGTTGAAAACAACCCGTGGCTATGAGTCTTAAGCAAGGTGTCCTTCAGCATGGAGTTCCTGGAATGAAGACCCAATCTTAAATCATTGGCCATTCATCCAACTAAATTTGTGTGTCTTATTCATCTTTATATCTCTGAGTCTGGCACACTGTGGACATAGGTGCTTAATATTTGTAGAGTAAATGAACAAATGTTTAATGAGTAGCTTTTAAGATAAGTTTATGTAAATTAACTTACTAAATTCTCATAATAACCTCATGAGTTATTTTTACCCTTAATTTTTCATGGAGTTACTGTGGCTAAGAAAGGTTAAGTGCCTTCGTTCAAGATCACAGAAATAGTGTTAATTTTCTCTTAGATCACAGCCCTGTGGCCAAAGTATCTGAATACCTCTTGGATAAGTTGTCCACACACGCATGTGTATACACTCACATGACAGCCACATTTACAAGTGGTTATATGGCTATCACTTGTTTCATAAAGATTCTCATTTTAACTGCACAAAGAGCATCAAATCCTAATTAATTCTCAGAAATTATCCAGGGACATAATACTTTCAAACTCAAGACATGAAGAAACTGCGGCAGATGGATCCTTAGGTGCTGGTAGAAATGACAAAGCATTTCAACTTTGGTATTGTACATTAATGAGCTAAACACATGAAGACCATTTGTACACCATCAGAGGCTGCACAAATACTACTGTTGTGTCACTGGGAAATAGAAAGAAACTGGATTGGGCTGAAGCAGAACCAAGAATGAAGTATAATATATTTCTTCCCAGTAGCATGGCGATGATTGGCCCTGCCCTTCCTCTGTGGCAGAGCGGCTGTGAGGATCAAATGAGATCATAGTTTGGAAGACAGCATTCAAGGTAGAAGGATGTGGGTTCTGGGGTCAGAAATACATGTGGTTACCATTGATTCTTACTAACTATATGACCATGTGAATTAAATCTCCACAGGCAAAGATTATTCCCATTTCCAAGTATGGACAATACAGGATGGTCTATTTCTCAGGTTTCTTGTGAGGATTAAGTTGATTTTAATGGATATAAAACATGTAGTTGGTATTCAATCCACAGAAGAACATAAATGAAGCAGCATTTGGAGGACACTCTGGAGAAGAAGGTTTGTCTGAGACATCAGTGCTTTCCCACCCTACCTCCAGCTGTACACAGGGCACCATGTCACCTCAAGGAAGCCGAGGGAGACAGGTGGGATGAGCTGAAGAGAACATTGTAACAAGATAGGAGGTTTGTTTTCCGATTGTTTCTCGTGCATCAATGTCTTGTTAAATACTCAATGAGTTTCACGGGGTTTATCTACAGTGTCTTTTATATCACCTGAGCTCCTGAGGTGCCTCACATGGAGCCTGGCCCTTAACAGGTGCTCAGTAAGTACTTGTTTGAATAACGAGTGGGGTAGTTGTGAATCTCTGGCTTACCTGCCATGCTTTTGAGGGACACTCAAGTCACGGACTAGGGCTCTGGTCGTCTAGTTCTAGTTCTTCCTCTGCCATCTCTTCAGCAGGGAAAATCATAGTCTCTTTGTTCCTCGGAAGGCTTATTTTCAAATGGATATTGAAAGCAGGGAACTGGGCCAGGTGTTTTTGTAATCTCCCCTATACCTCTGAAATTAACATGGTGCCAAATAGGAAAAACACTGTGTGGGTTAGAGGTGGGCTCAAATTTCTCTTCTCTGCATTTCCCCATCAGCTTTGGTGTCGGAATCCTAGGAGAGAAATGTGTATCAGCTTTATTTCCACTTAATTTCACAGCTGAGTCTACAAGGCAAGAATGCTCTGCTGAGGGGACTATGTGGTCCACTTGCCAGTAGGGTATTGTGTCTGTCAGTCAGGCCTTTGACAGGAGATAGAGAGCAGTCAATTCAAGGTTTAAGTCACTGGCAAGGACAGTGCCCTGGGACTCTTATTTGGCTGCCTGACAGAAAATTGTCATGTGTTGACTCTTTTCATCTTATTAGGAGTAGCTTTGGGACGATAAAACATATTGTCTGTATAGAGAAGGATATTTTCCTTCTTGTTTGCCAAACAAACAGTATGCATCTAGTTAAGTCAAGGGATGTATGTATCAAGGAATGTGTGGGAAATAATATCCTTTGAAAATCAAATTAGCAATATTCATACATAATGGATAGGATTACTCATCTGAAAGAGAAATCCTGTGTAATGGTGTAAAGAGCCTGGGGTTACAATTTAGTAAGTAAAATCGTAATAAATAACATTTTGTCTTATTTGGAGAAACACTTTGAAAAGACACACACACATAAACCTATACACATTTAGTTGGTTAATGGATCCATTCTCAGTGAGACAAACAAAATCTGGCTTCACCAAATTCTATCTATAAATGGCATTATTTGAGACTTTTGGCAATAGACAACTGGATTTATGTCTCCTGTATCACAGGCTATCATATTTGAAAATTCAATGAAACTAACAAAAACATCCCACACTAAATCATAGTTTTGATTCATAGGAATTGAGATTGGAACATGATAAATGAAGAGATTCTGAACGCACACGTTGATTCTTGCAGAGTTCATATAATCAAATGTTGACGATAAATTGTTAATGTCCCCAGATCCTATTTATCTTTAGCCATTTACTCAGCAAGATGAAAAAAGAGTATAGCAATACTTGCATATTCTTGATCTAGGATACTGCATGGAAAGAATAGGAACTGAAATTTATTAAGAAAACAACAATGTCTATTTTTGATGAAGTATCTGGCAGGGTAACAAATTTATAGATACCTTCACCCATATAAAAGAAACTGTATTTGAGAATCAATTAGAATATATAGTTTACCAAAGAATAAAGCCCATCTTCCAGAGCAAGAGTAGCAAAATACAGTTGAACTTTGAACAACATGGGTTTAAACTGTGCAGGTCCACTTACATGCAGATTTTAAAAATCCTGGAATCTTTCAGCCTCAACCTGAAATCTTACAATATATGTCATGCAGTAGAAGGTATAATACTTTCTGGAAGAATGGTAGAGACTCAGATATTCAGGTAAATTGTCCTGAGTCATGAGAAATAATTTGTATGTCAATGGAAACTTGTATTCCACATTTTTAAAGAAATATATTTACATTTATTAAAAACAGGATTACTAAATTTGAGGCTGTCCACTAAAATCTGTCATAGTCTGGATTTTTTTTTTTTATCAAGAAATAGAAAGCTTAAGAAATAATATTGATTTTCTAAATCTCAGGATGATTTCTTCTATGTTTTGTTTGGGACACAGACACACACACACACATGTAGTGGTTTCTCCACTTGGAGTTTATCTATCTATTCCTTGTCTCTTACATGAATATATATTTATGGCACATATAAGTATGCTTGTAGTCTTCATAGCAAATTTTTGAAGACAAGATTTATTTAATTTTTAGACCAAACACAACTGATGAACTTAGCAAATATCACATAAATCCCAAAGGACAAAACCTTCCAAATATGGTAATTTTTTACTTTTTTTATTACTTGCTTAAGCAGTAAATTAGAGGTTTGTATATTCCCCGGTCAATTTGGATCTAGTCTATGAGTCAGTATTGATATTGATAATCAACCTTCACTTGATTGTTTATTAGAAAAACTGCCAATAGTATCTTTTGGTTTTGCTTTGCTGGCACAAAATTACCCCAAATCACTTAACACATGCCATTGTAATCTCTCACAAGGATCTATCCCAGGGATAGTAAATTCCCGACATGCAACCCTTCTGTGTTCCATGTGGATGTCACTATTCAAATCATTTTTTCCCATTGAACCTTGATGTGACCTCAGAATCTTTCTCAATACCACACTTGAATCTGCACTGTCAATTGACTGGTGTTTGTATATAAAATGAAACTTATTTGCCTTCTCTGGCAAAGCACAAAATATTCTTTCATTTTTATTTAAGCCAAGATTCCTTGAATATTTAATTATTTATGATATAATTGTGAGCAGATGGCAGCCTACAAATTATCCACTTGTTCTGTGTGAAAGGAAGTAATATCTTGCTTGCAAATCATTCCTCCTGGGATGTATTATGATCAGTGCCTAGACACTTTCCATTTTTCAATTTTATGAATGACCTCCTTGCAGAATGTCAGTGTAGTGCTATATGTGTTATGGGATGTCGACTCAATTAGAACAAGTCAAAAAATTTATGAACAGACACTAATTTGTTGCCATTTTTGTGACTTTTGAAAAATTGACTTAAATTTAACAGCAAAGTCATTAGCACAAAATGCCTTTTTTTTTCCTGTTCAGAGAGTAAAATCTGAGTATTGCATCAGAAATAAACTCCAGGATGTCCAGAATTTTGGAGAGCTTTCTCAGAAGCCTTTTGAAAATTAACGTGAGGACAGGTAGGCGTATTCAATTATGACGGCTTTATTTCTCCAAACTTCAAACTCGGATAACCACTGAGTTAGGTGAGAGGCCCAAACCTAGTTAAAGCCTGAGGTTTATTTCCTGCTCAGTTTCCAGACTAGAGAAATTACCTCAGGGGTAATGTGGTAAGGTTCATTTTAAACCCAGGTGACTGGTGTCTGTTAATTGTCCCTCTTTGGAGTAAGTGAATTAATAAAACAATTACTAGAAAAAGTAGCATGTAGAAATCAATAGTGGAGAACAGGCATGGCCATATTCCATGAAATGGAGATGATATTGATAAATGCCTGTCCATTTAATATATATATATATATATATTTATATTATAATATAATTATAATTATATTATAATATAATTATAATTATATTATAATATAATTATATTATATTATATATATTTATAAATATATATTTAATATATATAATATATATATAATATATTTGCAAATATATTTGAAATTATATATGTATATATATTATGTATACATATATAATATATATATAAAATTGAAAATCCTAAATGATGATACATAGGTAAACATGCAGATGAACAGAAATTTCTGTTTTGCCACAACAAAATTTATTGGTGTTACATTTGCCCATGCTCACTTTTATGTGTGCAGGTACACACACACCCACTCCCATCACTACCTGCTGGTATCTATCTTTACAAAAATGGCAAGGATTAAGCTGCCAGCTGTCTCAGTGAGAACTTCCATATAACTATTTCATAATTTTACATGATCTAAAACAGTAAGTTTATCTGTGTACTGTTATTTTTACAATTAAAATTCCATTACACTTGTCAGAATAAGTGAAGAGCTCATTCTCCCTTATGTAAGATCCTTTATTTTATGTTTTTTCTTTTTGCCCTTTTATTGGAACATAACTTTGTAATCTAGAAGATGGCCTCATCGAGTTTGTGGCTCAGAATTCATATTCATTAAAAGTTTGTTGAATGAAAATATACTTGACAAACAAAACAAAAATTAATATGCCTGATGCTTTATTGATGGTCCCGGAAGAGATGGTACTGTATTCCATATTCTCTATTTCCTGGTAGTGGGCTTCTAATTTTAAGAAGTTGGAGGCAGAAGCTAGGAAAAGTAGGCACTGAGCTAATAAAGGTACCATAAATGGGAAGGGACGATAAAAGAAAATAATGCAAAACCTCTGAGGTTTCCTGCATCCCCGGAAATTGATGTGTTGAGAAATTGTGTCAGCCAATAGAAGCTTGAGTATTATTGTAAAGCTGCTCTTGGCTCAGCTCACTTCAATTACTAAACCATGCAAATATAGGAACAAAAACACCAATGTTAAACTATAATGACCCCTGGCATGTATTGCATCTTGCTCCTTAATTAGATTTGTATTGTCAAAGAGTGTTCTCTGAAAAATTGTGTTTTACTCGTGAAACCAAATTTGAGCAATCAAATTGTCAAAAAACCATTACTGCTTCTTTCTCTTTGCCTCTTTGGTGAACGGTGGGATGAAAAAGCAGCATCAAAAGTATTTGAAAAAAGTTATGGCTTTGGGGGGGCGGATACAGAGGTGGGTTTTAGTCCCTTTACTGCCATTAATGTGTTGCAGATCTTGGATTAGTCTCTTCTCTTTAGCCCCTCCCTGCCTTTTTAAAAATCATGCCCTCTCTTACTTTTTCAAGAATTTTCTACTTTGGTTATGTATTTTCTTGAACATAATCAATTTTTCTATCTCCATGGCACCAGTCCCATTTGTTCTGATATTTCCCATCTAAATTAAAAAAATTAAATAAAAGCTTACTATGTCCTCATATCCCTCTAGTTAACATCCTTTCAACCCAAACTTCTAGAAAAAAGTTGTCTATACAACTGATTTCTTTTACTCTTTTCTAAACTAACTTCTGTCTTCATCATTCCATCAAAACTACCCACATGAACATTACAGCAACCTTTATGTTGCCAAATGCAAAGGGTGCTTTTCATAAACCACTTCACTTTGAAATATTTTCATATCTTGGCTCTTCTAACATCACGCTCTGCTGGTTCCCTCATCCTCAATAGGCTATGCCTTGTCAGTTTCATTTTTTGACTTCTCCCTTCCACCTGAACTCTCCGTTGATAATCCCATCCCATTTCCAGGGCCGTGTGGACATTTGGGCACTGGTTCCTACTCTCCCAAGAGGCTCTTTCATAATTTCTTACAATATGAACAGAATCTTTTTATTATAAAGGAGCCAAACTGCAAGTCATGACACAACTTCTAGCCCATCAGCAATGGAGTGCGTTCAGTTCTGAACCGTGGAGGTAGCAAAGTCAAAGAGTGAAGTGTGCAGCCTCTCAATCCAGATTCCGCAGATTCGTATCATATCTCTGCTGCTTATGTAATCTCCCTGTTTTTTACGTAATCTCTTTACTAGTAATACAGGGATAATGATAATAATAGTACAGTAGTCCCCCTTATCTGCAGGGATATGTTCCAAGACCCTCAGTAGATGCCTGAACCCATGAATATTAGTACTGAACCTGATGCACACTGTGTTTTTTCTATACCTGCATACCTGTGACAAAGTTTAAACTACTCTTGCTCTTTAAGGCGATTATTAAGTAAAATAAGGATAACCTGAACACAAGCGCTGTGATACCACAACACTTGATCTTATAACCCAGATGGCTACTAAGTGACTACCAGGCAGGCAGAGTATACAGCATGGATATACTGGACAAAGTTATGATTCATATCCCAGGTGGGACAGAGCAGGACTGGTTGAGACTTCATCATTCTACTCAAAATGGTGTGCAATTTATAACTTATGAATTGTTTATTTCTAGAATTTTTTACTTAATATTTTTGGACTGCAGCTGAAGTGGGTAACTGAAACTGAGAAAAATGAAACCACAGATAAAGGGGGAATACTGTATCTACATCTGTGGGGACAGAGCCAGGAGTGCAGTCTCCAGGCTCTCGCCCTCACGTGGAAATGTGCTCACTCAGGTAGTAAACGGCCATCAACTGTGATTGGATGGCCATCAGCTGTGGCTAGTTGGCCATCAGCTGTAACCAGTGAGCCATTGGCCACTAATATAACTGCTGTGGCTATGCTAACAGAAAATGTGGGCTAGCAAGAAGATAGTGGCTGAGCTAGCAAGCGCGGATTGCAGTTAGCATGGAGGATTGCAGCTAGCAAGTGAGGTTGGTTGCCAGAGAGAATTGGATGGCAGGTTGTGGATCATGTGGCTCCTGCTTCCTATGTCTCCAAGCCAGCTGCCAGCAGGAATATAGTGGTATGACTCCCCTATCTATGGCTCCGTGGGTTCCTTTTTGGCCTCACCATGTCCTGCGTTCTTATGTGGGGAGCAGGACTAGAGATCCCGCAGGCCGCCCTGCATGACAATATCATAGCACGGTTGTGAGAGAGTTAATAAGTATAAAGTGCTTAAATAAGTATCTAGCCTCTAGGAAAGGCTATCTGTAAGGAAGTGTGAAGGGTCAGAGACTGACTGTGGGGACAGAGCCAGGAGTGCAGTTTCCAGGCTCTCGGCCTCACATAGAAAGGTTGGCTCAGGTAGTAAACGGCCATCAACTGTGATTGGATGGCCATCAGCTGTGGCTAGTTGTTCGTCAGCTGTAACCAGTGAGCCATTGGCAAATAATATAACTGCTGTGGCTATGCTAGCAGAAAATGGGAGCTAGCAAGAAGATGGTGGCTAAGCTAGCAGCTGGCGGAGTGTGGATTGCGGATCGTGTGGCTCCTGCCTCCTGTGTCTCCAACCTGGTCGCCAGTGAGACTATAGTGGTATGACTCCCCTATCTATGGCTCCTTGAGGGTTCCTTTTCGGCCTCACCATATCCTGCGTTCTTATGCGGGGAGCGGGACCAGAGACCCTGTATGACACCCTGCATGACACATAGCGCAGCGAGCAGGGTACAGTGTCGGCCAGAATCCCCAAAGGGGTAATGGAGCAGTTTATATGTATGAAAGCTCAGTTTCGCGAGCAGGGTACGGTGCCGGCCAAAGCTCTCTGAAGGGCAGCGGAGCAGTTTGTGCGTATGAACACTCAGTCTTAGGAAGACCAGGAGGAGCAGCTGCCAGAGAGCTGGACCCCCGTGGAGGGGTGGAAAGACATGGACGGTTCTCTGACCAGCATAGGCCGAAGAAAGCAAAGGTTGTTGCGGCCCTGTGGGCTGGGAAGTTTTTGTTGAGGCAGCCTGGATGCAGGACTTGAAGTCCCAGGAGGAAATGCTTGCTGAGTCCTCCATGGGAGATGAGGATGAGGTCAAGGTCGTCCCTCACCTCCAGGACAGCCCTGGTGAATGACTATGGACTATGAGGAATTGCCTTCCATCCCTAATTTAATGGACCGCTTGACTGTTTGTTTGGGAACATACCACCATGTTGTGGAACTGGCGGATGTTTGCTTTTGTGTCTTGACCAGCCACCATCGAGAATATGTAAGCACCTTGACTGTGAGCCGCTGTTGTTCCAGCACGGTACCCTGAGAGGCCCAGAGAGAGTGGCAGTGCCCTGAGAGCCCTGGCTGTGTCCAGGAAGCCGGGCTGTGCCCAGAGAGAGTGGCGGTGCCCTGAGAGGCCCTGGCTGTGTCCAGGAAGTCTGGCCGTGTCCAGGAAGTCTGGCTGTGTCCAGGATATTGCATTCACCCCCAGACTCCTCGCACAGGGCCCCTCGCAGAAGACACTTGTCATGTAGGTTGTGAGGTGAGACCCTGTAGCGGTGAAGTGTAGGGACAGAGCCAGGATTGCAGTTTCCAGGCTCTCGGCCTCACATAGAAAGTTGCTGGCTCAGGTAGTAAATGGCCGTCGACTGTGATCAAATGGCCATCAGCTGTGGCTAGTTGGCCGTCAGCTGTAACCAGTGAGCCATTGGCCACTAATATAACTGCTGTGGCTATGCTAGCAGAAAATGGGAGCTAGCAAGAAGATGGTGGCTGAGCTAGTAAGTGCAGATTGCAGTTAGCAAGTGGGGTTGGTTGGTTAGCAGAGAAGCGGATGGCGGGTTGTGGGTCGTGTGGCTCCTGCTTCCTGTGTTTCCAACCCAGCCACCGGCGAGACTATAGTGGTATGACTCCCCTATCTATGGCTCTGTGGGTGTTCCTTTTTGGCCTCACCATATTCTGCGTTCTTATGTGGGGAGTGGGAGCTGAGACCCCGCATAAGTCCCTGCATGATACTGACCTTACCAGCTAACAAATTAGCCTGTCAGTATTTCATGGACGCTGTCAGAAGACACAAGACTCTTGGGCCAGAGACAAAGAACTTTAATACTAATGACAGATCAAAGACCAAGAGGGTCATGTCTGTATCACCTCCTCTTTCTCCTCCCCCGACCCCCCACCATCCCCAGGTTCTTTGGGGCTGATGTGGGCGGGCCCAGGTGTATGTTTCTCAGCTGTTCCATTGCAGCTGAAGAACCTCAAGCTTAGGAAACATGGCTCTTTTATAACGGGCTGCAGGCATAGCTGCTCTTTGCTTCCAAGGGAAACATTATCATTATTATAATGGGAACTAAGAAAATCTGCCTTTTTCTCAGGAGAGAGACACTAGCTCTATCTTCCAAAGGTTTGTGCTATACAAACACCCTTGAAGAGATAGTCCAGAACAAAAGGGCAATGTCTTATTCACAAATGTGCAGAAACATGGGAGACTCATGGGAAACGTTGTCCCGACATTATTATTGTCAGAACCTATTGTACCATCGCCTCTGTTGTCCATTCCCTATTCCCCCAGGGAGAATTCATTGCTTCCTCTTCTGTGCCCCACAAAACTTTGTATATTATTATATCATGTCTAATATGAGTAAAGGTGATTTACGTCTGTTTATCCTTTTATATTAGTGAGTTTCTTTAGAGCAGATTTTATAGCTTATTCATCGTTTATATCCCTACCCCCTACTTCATGTATTCCATCACCAAGAAGAGCGTCTAAAATAATTGGTGCTTAATATGTGTTGAATTATTTCTAATTAAAAAATTAATGAGTGTCATGGGTGGGAAGACTTTTTTTCCCTGAGTCTCTGATGAAGAACATTGTCATTATTCAAAAGGAACATGTGACATTCAGGACAATAGGGAAACATGACTCTCACTAAGCAAATCGACATTTGATTTTCTAAATACAGAAAATAGAATTAGAGAGGCTGTTAGCACAGGGCTACTTTTCAAAAAAAATTAATTTTTTAGATTCAAGAATCTAATGATAAATGATACATTTAACCCATACAGTATCAAAAATTCAACATATAGTTATATTTTCCACCTTCAAATTTATCCTGCTTTAAGTGGATATGCAGCACAAGGGATATTCTGATTTAAATGGATATATTCTGTTTTCTTCATTCTTCTTTAGAACTGTCAGATGATTCCTCAAGACACTGAGAAACTGTATCCCCAGGGGCGGCCAAGAGACACATATACAGATGCATATTAGTCTATAGTTGCAATTTGCTTTGGTATCCATGGGGATGACAGGTACCAAAGAAATGCAAGCTGATACTATGACATAAAACTGAGCTATATGATTTAGCGTTAAGTTTGGGCATTAAGAGAATTTGATCTGATCTGAAGTGTGGATAAATTTTGTAAAAGTGTTGTGTGCTTATTCTGAGTTTAAGGTGGTGTCAAATTGTGGCTTAGGAGGAGAAGGATTTAGGGCGTTCTGTTGTGATGAAAATAATTGAATATTTATTTCATGATTTCAGTTACAGAAATAGTTAAGAACATGGTCAGATCTGTTGAGGAGGGTGAAGGACAATTATCTCCAACACTGAAGCTTCAGATAGGAATAGAAAATGTGAGATACGAGATGGCATATTACAGCAATTAAAGGACAGAGCCTGGGGGAAAACAGTTCTGGGTTTAAATTCTAGCTTGGCCATTTTCCGGCTTTACAATCTTGGAGAAGTTCCTAAAATTGTTGAACCCCAGTTTCTTCGTAAGATGTCTCCATTTCAGACTTCCTGTGAAGATTGAGAATGGTAGTGCATGTGTACAGCTTAGCCTAGTGCCGATAGAGTTAATGAGCAATAGTTTGGAACTTGCATATGTATTTATTCAAGAAAGAATTTGTCCACAGAAAAAGTATCTATTTATCTAATGGTTTACTTTTAGCTGCTAAAAGTGCTTTTCTGTGATTCCTGGCTGAGACCCCATGGTTCTATTTCTCCCAGGATTCTCTAGAATTCTAACTTTGAACCCTCGTTGCATTTCTCTGATGGGCAGGCCATCCTTCCTATATGTAAATGAGATAATGTATGAAAAACATTGAGGATAATGCATAGACTGAGGTAAGCTCACAATAATGGTAGATATATTATTATCATTTCCATCCATTTTGCAGGGCTTTGCTTTTGTTTTGGAGCAGACTTTTGCACCTGTTTCTTCTCTACCACTTCTCTGCAAATGACAGCACCCATACAGCATCTCAATTCTCTCACAGCTTCATGCAGATTCCTCATCAGAACCCCAGGCAGACCCTACTGAGGTGCCAAGGTCTTCAATATTTGCATGGGTCCCCTCTCTCCCCATGCCTTCTCTTCTTTCTGATAACTGACCAGGCTCTGGTTTCCCTTTGCTGTCACACCTTGAAATAAAAATTGAGTGTCTTTCTTTTCCTTGAACCTTGGTGAAATCCTGACCTAGCCAGATTTCATCTCTGATTACTCCAATTGCTCAAGAGAAATGCAGCTTTACAAGCAGTGCAGTAAATCAAATTGAATTTACAACCATGAAATAGAGGGTATGGTTTCAGACATTCATTATACTGGTTTCAGTATCTTCTATCTGGCACAAGAACTCAAATGCTCCCTGAGAGAAAAACATCCCATGCAGAATTACAATTATTGTCACAAGCAAGGTATCAGGAAGTATATATACATTAAAAACCATCTACTCTTTAGATCTTTATTTTGTTTCTTCAGTGAGATCTATTCCTGGACAGTTTCTTTAAGGCTCACATTCATACGTACAAGTCATTGTTAAAAGGCAATGTGGCTTTTTAAAAGAATAGTAAGTGAATGCGTCTGTTCTGACACCCTCATCACATTTACCTCAACAGGGTCATAAATGTGGGATATACAAAATTGGAGATGCAGAAAATTTGGGATATACTAAGCAGGAAAATATTAAGAAAATAAGAACAAAGAATCTTAGCTGTTGGGAAGGGATGAAGTTGAGGTTAAGACAGATGACAGAAAGGCTAGATTTGAGGAGGGAGGGAAGGAGAGAGGGAGGGAGAGAGACAGAGAAGATATCCTGAAAGGGAAGGATAAAAACAGAGACAGGAGGTGAAATCTTTAAATATTTCATTAAACATTCACCACCTAAAAGTAATGTGTGTGTGTGTGTGTGTGTATGTGTGTGTGTGTATTTTTTTGCTCATGGATGTCAAATACAAGATTTAAAGTAGATTTAACATTCTAATGAGAGAGGAGAGGTACAGAATAAAGGAAATGTTATGAGTGGCTGTAGGAGTTAGTGAGTTTAATTTGAGCTTCATAACTATGCATGTTGTTATTTCTAGTCTTTTCAGAAAAAACATGCAACGAAATTCCCATACAGTGCTTTTGCAGACTGTGGCTTTTTTCTGTTTCCATTTCCCCCTCCCCATCACTTTTTAATTGTGTTTACACAAAGTAGGCTCTAATCTTTGCCAAGAGCAACACAATTCTCTGCCTCAGCTATGTTTTGCAAAATATAAGCTAGAGAGGGGGTGGAGGAATGTTATGCTAACCTTGAAAATCTGTCAGCATGTTCCCTCCCTAAGTAGACTAGCCAGCTGCCTAATGGGAAAATGAACAGGGAAGACGAATTCAGTGACATATTTAGTCATGTAATGCTGTAATTCTCCTTTCCAGAGGAGTGTGAAATTTTGGATGAGAGGTCAAAGCACAAGCTTAAGAAGACAAAATCCAATGCTTCACACATTTCTCAATCCCAACTGTTTGGTATAAGTGCTCAAATTTTTGTACATACCTCATGGAATAGTCATACTTCATGGCACAGTTATAATGATGTGGTACACCCCTGGGATGATTTTTATTCCTTTATACACTCATTTAATCCTCATAATCATCTTGTAAATTTTACAGCTGAGAAAAATTGAGACTCAGAGAGGTTAGATGACTTATCCAAATCTCAGAAGAATTTCAAACCCATTTTGGCCTGAGCCCCAAGCTCTGTATCCTACCTCTAAACTTCCTTGGTTAAAAGACCTCAAAATATGGGGAAGACATCAGAAATGGGGAGTCTAAGAATCACTGTTGCTTTCCTGACCCATAAATTTAATAAGAATGAAAGAAAAAAAATGATATGTATTCAAAACATTTGTAATTCATTATTTTCAGGAAGTCTTGGAGTAAGATGTCTAGGTTTAAAAAATAATGGTTATTTTTTGTGTTAATTATACATTACTATTTATCCAAAATAGAATTTTAGAAAATGCAAAAAACCATATAGAAGAGAATAAAAATTATTAGTAAACCCTCTGTGTTAGTTAGTGTTTATGCTAGTTGCTGTAATAAAGTCATCCTAAAATTGAGTGAATTAGAGATTATAAAAATTAATTTCCCTCTCATATAAGAATGCTTAAAACATTCCAAGTAGGGTAATAATTCTGTCTTCAATGTGTCTTCAATGTGGCTTATCAGTTTGTTCTAACCATCACTACTCCAAAAATCAGGAAGAGAGGAAAGAACCATTGTGCAAGAATTTATGGACAAACATTACTTCTACTCAAATTTTGTTTTCAAGAATTAAGTCACATGGCTCCTCACAGACTCAGACAAGTGTAGTCCCTGGATAACTATTTTTCCTGTAGTACTAAGGAGGAAGGGCAGAATGGGTTTCAGAGGAATGCTGTCTCTGCCCAAAATAACTATTATTATATTTTATTTTGTAACTCTACAGAATCTTAATATGTGTACATGGTTTAAAAACCAAATTACGGTATTATACCTATTGTTTTGTAACATGCTTTTGTTCATTAAGTAACTATGTTGGCAATATCGTGTGCTGTAACATCACTGTCATGTGGCAGAGATATTCCGTCATCTGGAGGTGCCATACTTTATTCATCCAATCCCCTGTAGTTGTTTCTAGTATTTCACTAATGTTAAAGTGAGGTCGATGACTTTATGTAAAAATGTTTCTATGCATGGCAAGACAATTCTTAGAAATCAACAGGTGAGAACTTGCTAACGTACATTGTAAAAAGATTGTATTAATTCACTGTCTTATCAGGGAATGTATGGAAGTAAAGACATCTGGAACTTGATCCAAGAATCACCTACCCTTCATCCCCGTAGTATAATTATCTCTATTACTCTTGATGTGCCTGTGAACATTTAATAGTCATTTAAAAATATTTACTTCTTCCTCTGCCACTGCCATGGAAAGAATATTCTTTACCACTTTTTTGAGTTTGGGTTTGGCCAGGAGATCTGCTTTGGCCAATAAGATGTCAGTCAATTTCGTAAGCAGGAGTTTGAAATGTTCTTGCCTGACTGTGGGGGCCCTCTTGTTCTGTTATTGCCACAAACAAAGCTTCAGTGCAAGGAGGATGAGACATGTAGACAGGCCAGGCCCAGTGGGCCGCTTAGAGCCTCCCAGTCAACTCCAGCCTATATCACCCACATTGTTGGTGAGTGAAACCAACACCTTAATGTGTGTCACTGGAATTCAGTGCTTTATTACGCAGCAATACATAATTGACTGATATAGTGCCAATTGACAACACATGTGACAAGGGAAAACCTACCAGTTGTGGAATATACAACAGATTAGGGGCAGGCCTCCTCTTTCCCTGGCTCTTTGCACTACTCTTTTTATCTCTCTGGATAAGTGATTGTCCCTTAATTTCCAGATATCAGTAGGTGAATGAGTTAACGCTATCCTAGTTGTGTCATTTCAGTTTTATATGTTTTTTCATTTTTACTTTCTCTTTGTTCTAAACCTCGGTCCCAGTCCAGCACAAGAGGCTAATAGAGTGTGGAACAGCGTTTGACTTCTAAAATGTCAGACTAGAAGGAGAAAAGGAAAACAATTATTAACAGAACCAGTCACAGACCCCCATGGGGTGCATGCTTTCACCCTACAGCTTGTAAATGCAGTGTAGTGAGATCATCAGCAAAGCCTAAACCCAGGAAATATGACTGCAAAGGAAAAGCTATGGCATAGTGTCTTAAATGCTTAATAAAAAAAATACAGCTTTACTAAAAAACAAAACAATAAGAACCACACATAGCTAAGTAAATGTGTATGATAATTCCCAGACATTTTATTCTAGAGACTGCTCAAGACTCAGAACTACTTAAAGAACAAATTTGGTCATTTTCAACATTTTATTAACTCAGAACATCTGCAAGACCATTCCATGGATAATGCTCTCAAGGCTGCAGATGCTTTACTCCTTCCTTCAATATTTATTGAGAGCTGACTATGTGCCAGGAATCCTGTTAAAAACTAGGAATACAAAGGTGAATACAAATGTTCCCTGAGCTCAGCAAGTTCACAACCTAGGAGAGCAACAGACATGAAACGTAACTCAACTCTTCTGAGCCATAATAGAACTATGGACAAGGTACCATCTAAGGAGAAAGAGATGAGGTACAGCCAGCCCTCAACCTGGTGTCCTGCTTTCATGCTACCAAAGCACACCACATTTTACACACCTCATCAATATCATTACTGGTTTTTCTTGGCCTCTTACTACCAAGCCATGCATTGTTATTCTGATTTTCCCACTCCCACATAACCCCCCTCTTTTTAAATAATTTATTTCTAACTTCTGTGGCCCTGGTGACAGAAAACTCCCTGCTGACCTCCTTTCCTTATTTTGAGCCCCAACCCTGACTCCTCTTTCTAGTAGACTTACAGAGATTGAGATCCCCCCACTAACATTCCCCTAGAATGTTTGAAAGATTGCAGTGAAGTTTTGTCCTATAGAGATGATCTAAAGCAAAAATCATTTAGAACTAGTTAAAGGAGTTTATTATTTTATTACATGTCTGAGACAAGAGGAAGTCACTTTTATTATGTTAATCTAAATCCCAGACATGCTATCAGTATAAGACCTATGCTGGCAAATTCAATGCGGAAGAAAGAAACACATCAGCTCTACTCTATCCTCCCCAAGGAACTCTTGTTCTGCAGCAAAATTAAAGACTATTAATTATTAAGCAATCTTTCTCCTAAAAATGATACGAAGACCTTCTGATTAATGACTGAGGAAACTGATTATTGATTTTCTTATTAGTTTTTTAAAAGTCAAGGGCAAGTGTTTGCTACTTGGCTGTGTCAAACCTATTTTTTGGTCAATGTACAACAGTGGTTTCCAAGCCAGTCACATTCTATCAGAATCATGTGGGGAACCTGTTATAAATAAGTTTCCAAGGTACCTCATTTGGAGCTTCTGATAATTGCACAGTGGATCCAGAAACTCTGTATTGTTAATAAGCCCCTCAGGTGATTTTGATAACTACCCTGACTAGGAAATCACTTAGAGAAGTTTCTGGGGAATACTCTAATTCTTGAGACATTTAATCCTCACGTTCTTTAAATTGTATCATTTAACTCTTAGTCATAGTAGTGACTATGATTCTTGTGTTTTTGGACCACAGTGACAGTGGAAAACCAAGGCTTATGGTCTCCAAAGCTCCAGGACTCAGTAGGATTCCAGGTTCTTGGGGCCCATGAGTATCACAGTCAGTGACACATTTTGATTTTTGTCTTTCACACACATGTGTATAATCAGGAAGGAGGTAAGTTCACGGTCCTATCCTTTCTCAGGAGGTCCTGGGGAGGGCTTTCCTGTTGGACAATGCCAAGAACACCACTCGTGTCACTAAGAGTGTTGTCTCTATAGAGCTTTAAGGAATCTCTTCTTCAGTGTAGTTACTGATGCTTGCTGCTCCTGCTCCCACCCCTAGGCTTCTAAATATTACATTTTTTGGCTCTCTCAATGTTACCTTGCTCTTTTTCTTGTTATAATCACTTCTGTTGAGGGATCTAGATAAGCACTCAAAGACTGCGGGGGCGGGGGGAATTCATCCTTGACTTCTGCAACTTCTTTTCTTAGCAACTTCATGGTCCATGATGGGTTAGAGTACTGGCCTACTAAGCTTCCCTCGATATAGGATCCAATCCCCTTCTTGCAGATGTCTGTGGCTTAACACAAGGAACCTAGCTCTAAGCTAGCTTAGCATGTCACCCGTAAGCACACTCTCAAAAACAGTGCCCTTATTTACTAAGACCCCTGACAACCTATGCTGAAGTTCCATAGTATTACAGTGCATTGTGCTTCCCTTGGAGAAACACACACACACACACACACACACACACACACAAAGATGAAGGGTTGGGGGTTGGAGGCAGGAAGAAAGTAAGTAATAGAAAAATAGATACACGTACTACCTGGGCTCTTCAATATAAAACCTGTGATTACTAGGCAACCAGTACCTGTGAACAGGTGCTGTTTAAATCATGGAAAAAATATGTTCCCAAGAAATTTATCAGATTTGGCAAGATTAACACATGTGAAATAATAGCAAACCATATAAAGCAGGATTTAATTCGGTGTTAAAGCATGTGGAAAAGACTACAATAAAGTGTTCTGGAATTCTATAGCATTGTCTTACCTCTGTCCATTTCCTTATACCATCAAGAGTAAAGCCAAACTACCCACCACCACCGAAAACAATGCAAAATTGTTTGATTGGCTTATGCCAAAAATCCAGTGAGGGCTTTTTTTTTTAAAAAAATTGTTTTACTATCTTTTCTCTTCTCTTTTTCTTTTTTGTTTTAACCTAGCATCAAAGCATCACAAATGTAGAACTAAATAAGAAAGTGGGAGAGCTGCCTCCCTTATTTTAGAGCTTGACAAGATGTGTTAGCTTTTACATTTTGAGCTCTGTAGGATGTCAGGCACTTCAGAGCAGGGGTGGCATCTATCTTTATGATGCTACTTGCACAGGCATCCTATTTGGATGAAATCATCCTTTGTTTCATTTATTATTTTAAATAGACTTTGTCAAGGTCCCAAATTTCCTCCTAAAGAGGCAATATGTCCTCTCGTTTCATTTGCAAGTCTGGGCACCCCACTGCCAAGCAATGTGCTGCTGACTGCAGAGGGACCGGCCTCCTGTGAGCTGTGTGCTTCCTTCAGGCTTCAGAAGGTGCCCCCCCAAAAGCTGGAAGCTCATCGCTGCCTTTTTTCTTAGACCCTCCAGGGATACAGCAGTGGGAGTGCACATTTCTTGTGGTCCCATGTCATTTGTCATCACCATCAGATGCTCTTCCATGCCCATTTCTGTGAGGCAGTGGCTGCCTTTGTTGCCTCGGGGGATCACTTGGGGAAGCTTTAAAGTCACCAAAGCCTGGGACCCACCTCTGAGATTCCGATTTAATAGATTTCAGTGCAGTGCAGCCTGGGCATGGATCTTTAAAGGCTCCCTGGGCGATTCTAATATTTGGCCAAGGATGAGTGGCAAAAGGTGGTATAGGATTGAGACTGTCTGCATTGTGGGAGTTCAAATGTAAGTGAGGCTAAAATAGGAGAACTTAAAAAAAAAAATCATGCAAGAATATGCACATTCAAATCGGCATTTCTCTCTTGGAGTTGTCTTTAGGGCCTACTTCACATTCTCATAAACCTCTTTGGTCCCCCTCTAGGGACCAAAGTTTGTGTTTTCAAGCTGACAATGAGCCTGGGTGATTGCCAAGGGGTTGGATGGAGGTTCCACTGAGTTATGTTGAAATCCAGTAATAGGAGATTATGAAGTGAGCAGACTGGTTTGTCTCACACCATTCTCTACACACCTACTAGAATTACCTTTGAAAATGTAAATCATATGACATTGTTCTCTCCTTAAGACCCTTCAGTGGCTTCCCAGGAGAACAAAATCTGAAGTTATTGTCAAGGTCTACACAGCAATCTGCCTCCTTCCCACTATACTGACCATCTCTTACTGCTCTCCCTTTCAAGACGTGTCAGCCACACAGCCTTTCTTTTCTGTTCCTTAAACTTACCAAATATATCCCCACCTCAGGCCTTTGTACTTGCTATTCTCTTTGTGTGGAAATTCCCAAATCTCCAAGTGAGTTCCTTCGTGTTATTCAAATCTCAGTGCAACTGTCAAATCTTCAGAGAAGTTCTCCCTCCCACCCTTTTTACTCTGGTCACTCTCCACCATGTTATCTGTTTTATTACTTTCATAGCACGTATTACTATCTGAAATTAACTTGTTTATTAGTACTTTATTTGCTGTCTACCTCCCCTAGCCAGAATGTAAGCTCCTTGAGAATGGGATCTGGTTTGTGTTGTTCATGCTTATATCCCCAATATCTACAATACTGATTGCCTGGTACACATTAGGCACATAGTAATTACTGTTAGAATGAAAGAAGGAAAGAAGGAAGAAAGGAAGGAAAGGAGGAAGGAAGGAAGGAAAGGAGACAGGGAGGGAGAACTTCTAGGAGGGTAATAATCTCTTCCCATTCCCAGTTTTTCAAATACTCGTATGTGCTCAGCCATCTGGATGTGCAGTTTACCTTGCTCCTCCCCAGAACCAATGGAACCTGGAGGAGGTGTATGCCAGTATCTCTGTAGTCTTAGTTGCTCGAAACAGTTGATACCCAACTGTTTTAGTGACATTTCCAGCAGCAGCCTCCATGGGTGGTAGAAGTCAAGATCCCTAGGATAATTGGGGGAAGCAGTAATCATCCACAAACTTTGGTTAAGTTCAAACATCAGACCTGGTAGTGCTGAAACATCTCAGTATTCCATGTAGATTATTCAGAATCTATATGCCTTATATGTATGCAAAGTTTCTGAAATAAGAGTTTTGGGAGAAAGTGAATCCTGTATTGTGGAATATATGCTACAGGAATGTGTGATGACAGTTATCATCTATCAAGTACATATTATATGCCATCACTGAGCTAGCTTCCTAATATATACTCTGAGGCTTCGAAGAACAGGGAAGGACAAAAGGACAAAGAAGAGTCCACACAATCCTTATCTCTCTCAGGCAGTGGTTTGAAATCATATTCATGAGGAGGACCAACAGGTGAGAAATTGCTGTAGATAAGAGACCCATTCATGAAATAGTCCTACGGTCACATGTGCACAGTGCTGGTGGTAAATTCAGCTTCCCCCCAAAACTAGACAGTCTTGAAGAACATGAGTGAGCTGCAAGAAAGATTATGCGCCCCTATCTGAGTGGGAGAGTAAGCCATCTCCTAAGACGTCTAGTGATGAGGTTCTGTTTCCATATTTTTAGAATAAGACATTGAACAAACATTCTGATTCAGAAGCCGGAACACCTGGTGCAATCTGGAATCTACTTTACAAATCCTGGTACTTATGAATATTTAGACTTAGACTTTTTTTTTTTTCATATCAATGTAGTTCTACCTGAAAATCTTGAGTGCCCCACATATCCAGATGGTTCGGTAGGTCCTACTGGTGATACTATTTTTAAAAGTCTCTTTGCTTTGCCTGAAAAGCAGCATGACATTGTATATCAGGTGAGAACAATGGAATACCAGGCTCCCTTTGTCTGAAGAATCATCTTCTGCCTGAAAGTGTCTTCCCACCTCCTCAATTTCCCCTTAGGTTCTTTCCTCTTGCTTAAAGAGGGGGTAGAGCAGGGGTTGCAGAAGCATTTTATATTCTATTTGCTGCTTTCTGTTCTTGTCACCTCTGCTTTTCCATATACCTTTATCCAAGACTGGAATTACACATGGAAGAATGAGATTATGTGATTTTAAGTGCCCTGGGAAGGACAGTTCGCCCAGCATAATTGCTACCTGCCTGTTTACCATAGTTCCTGTATTACACCATTAGTTAGTGCTCCTTTGGGGGTTGCTTGTGATTTAACTTATCAAATGAGCTAAAAAACCTGTGGATGGGGAAAAGGAGTGTGGAAGGAGAGAAAGGACTGAGGGGGTGTGGTGAGGTGATAAATAAGATTTTGTTTTTGGAGGGGCATAATACACACCCCAAGAAGACTGAGAGTCTAAGGCAGGAGACAGGATCCAGAAAGGGAGAAGAGGATTATGCTAAGCATCAACCCTGGGAGTGTACCAAGTCCTCACATACGCACTGTCCTTTCTCCTTGGAGAAGCTTCTCTTTCTCAACCCACCATGGACTATTGTTTGTTATTCAGCGCTCTGTCCTTGATCCTCTTCTCACTTCCCTCTAAGTGCTCTTCCATCTAAGTGATCTCATCCATACCCGTGGTGGCTTCCATTACTACTTGTGTGTTGACGACTCTCCAAACTAAATCCCCAGTTTAGATGCTCATTCCTGAGCATCTCCTTTTGGATATCCCAGAGACACCTCAAATTCAACTGGTGCAAATGCTGACTCTTCATTTCTCTTCCTTCCTCCTGTCCTCTATGCTATTCCTTCCAGACAAACCTGTTTCTTCTGCCTTATTTCCCACTTCTACGAAAAGCACCAACAAGGAGGCCATGCCAAAGAAGATGTCACCCTCACCAAGCCCTAGAGATTTTACTCTTTAATGCTTTCCCCATGTCACTAATCTTATTGCTACTACCTAAGGTGAGACCTCATAATTTCTTCTCTAAAATTCTGGAAATCTCATCTCTAGTTCTGCCTCTCCAATCCATGCTAATACTTCATCATGACTACATGCTTTGCATATGTTCTCATGGTCTCACTAACTGAAATAAGCATTACACCAACTATTATTTATTGAGTGTTTGCTATTTTCCATAAATTGTTTGCAATCATAATAATCCTGCAAAGTACCTGTCATTACACAGACAGCAAACAATACATCTTACATTTAGATCCAGGTCTTATTGATCCCAAAGTTTTGCTCTTTTCACTATTCCTCTTCCAGCCTTTACTTTAAACCCTTACACAGGCACCCTGCTTCTTGTTTCTCTGCTAGTGCATCATCATCATCAATTCCTACTTCAAGACACCCTTTTCAAATACACATTCAACATATCACAATCTATTTTATGTGTCTCTTTTAGGCTTTTATTGCATCCCCTGCATTACCCACCAAGATTGAAATACCATGAGGATAGAAACTGTCCATAGATATTATTTTCCTTTTCTTTCTCTATTCACCTTTGCCTTCTTCTGAAAAGGATTTAAGACTATAAGAGTAAATATTGAGGCTTTTATCTTTATTTCCATTACTTCTAACAGTTCCTGATACATAATGTGTGTCAGGTAAGGTGTTATAAATGAATGAATAATATCAATAAAACTGTGAAATAACAACCAGGATTATTAAAATCTTCACTTTAGTGAAGAGGAATGCGAAGCTTGTGCAGGTTGGATGATTCTGCTCAAGGACCCTGACAATTAAATAACAAAATCAAGACATGAATTGATCTTCTAGACCAGTGGGACAGAGCAGCTTTACAACTTTGATGGTTTTTGTTGCTTTTACACCTTTGCTTTAGTTCCCTTCAAAGGTCCTCTTCTTTTTTTCTTTAGCTTCCTTTTCGATCAAATCACTCCTCTGAAAAGAGGCCCAGGGTTACTACTATGCCTCATCCTCACTTTAATGCACACAAACATTCCTAAATTTGCTAAGTCCTTTATTTCTGCTCTCATTTGTCACTTTGTCTGTCTCCTCACCTCAGTGTATTTTTCATTTCAGACATAACAGTTTTGATTTCTAGAAGATCAATTTGATTCATTTTTATATCTTCCATATTAACATGCTCAATCTTTTTTCTAGCTACTTGAGCATATGTAGTACAGTTTTAATGTGTTTTAATGTCCTTGTATAGTAACTATATTACCTTAGTCATTTCTAGTTGGTATCAATTTACTGATATTTGTTCTCACTTTGAGTTGTGGTTTTCTGCTTCATTTTGTGACTAGGTAATTTTTTTATTTGATGTTAGACATGAATATAAAAGTTTATTTCTTGCTCACATCACAGTCCAATGAAGATTGAGCAGTTTTCCCATAGAAGTCTCCTTCAATAAATAGCTCTCCTCCAACTGAACTTTCATTTTCATTTTACTGTTACATATTTGAAGTTACATAAAGCAGGGTAATTGTGAAGAATTTGAGTGGTTGAGTAGCTTATTTCTACATCTCTGCCCACCTTCTACGTCCCCAGTGTGGGAAGGCCTCCCTTGCAGTACAGTCTGAGAATAAACTGCAGATAAGAGGTAGGTGGCTCTTCCAGGTATAGGGGTAAATTGTAGTACTGGGGATGGCTGCTACAGTAGGGGTGGAAGGGCAGTGGACGGGGGTGGGCAGTGGGAGAAAGATAGAAGGACATAGGGAAAAATAAAGAAGATTGTAAAGGGAGTAAGTAGGGTGAGGTATGATGTGGCAGGTCCTTCAAAATCCCCAGTGAAATGCATGTCAAGAACAAAAGAGGCTGCAGCCCACTTGGGGGCAAGAAAGTGACAGGACAAAGTACTTGGAAGGAAAGGAAAAGTTTCTGCATAGATATTTTTGACGAATGAGGCTAATGTAGGTGGTTTTTTTGGTCACTGATGTAAATGTTATTTTATTTTTTAGCATGTGAACTTCTGCTGATAAGCACAGAAACGCAAGAGTTCAAGGAAATAAACACAAAGTTATGTTTTTCGAAATTATTACATCAGAAATCTTGTCACAACTCTAAACTGGAGATCTCATTTGTGTTTGTCTCTAAATTGAATAGGTTAATATATAGGTATTTTTAATACCTATAATAGGTATTTTTAAAAACATAATCACTTCTATGATTTTAGGAAACATTTGGACAAAAAAAAACAATGGAAACTTCTTTTAAAAATATAAATATATTTCTAATTTTCTAGATGTTGATTTTTAAATAATATTTTGTTTTTCAATTATAGTTGACATACAATATTATATTAATTTCAGGTGTACTATTATACATAGTGATTAGACATTTATATAATAACTTACAAAGTGATCACTCCAA
This sequence comes from Rhinolophus ferrumequinum, assembly GCF_004115265.2. Classification (NCBI taxonomy): domain Eukaryota; kingdom Metazoa; phylum Chordata; class Mammalia; order Chiroptera; family Rhinolophidae; genus Rhinolophus; species Rhinolophus ferrumequinum. The sequence goes on along the minus strand of NC_046294.1, from coordinate 78,351,125 downwards.
TAAATCTAGTACTATCTGATACCATACATATTATTACAATATTATTGACTATATTTGCTTGTTGTATTTTACATCTAAATGACTATTTTGTAGCTAATAATTTGTACTTCTTGATCCCTTTACCTTTTCACCCAGCCCCTCATACTTCCTCGATGGCATCGATCAGTTTGTTCTCTGCATCTATGTCTGTTTCTGTTTGTTTATTTTGTTCTTTACTTGTATGTTACACATATAAGTGAAATCATATGGCATTTGTTTTTCTCTGCCTGACTTACTCCATTCAGCAGAATATCCTCTAGGTCCATCCATATTATTGCAGAAACCAAGATTTCATTATTCTTTATGGCTGAGTAATATTCTATTGCATATATGTAGCACCTCTTCTCTATCCATTCATCCATTGATGGGTACCCAGATTACCTCCATGTCTTGGCTATTGTAAACAATGCTGCAATAAACACATGGATGCACATGTCCCTTTGAAGTAGTGTTATGAGTTTTTTCAGATAAATATCCAGAAGTGGTATTACTGGGTCCTTTTTATCTTTTGTTGTAACCTTTGTTTTAAAGTCTATTTTGTCTGCTATAAGTACTGCTACTCAAATTTTTGTTTTTGTTTCCATTTTCATGAAATAACTTTTTCCACCTCTTTGCTTTTAGTCTCTGTGTGTCTTTTGATCTGAAGTGAATCTCCTGGAGGTAGCATATTTAAGGGTCTTGTTTTCTTATCCATTCAGCCACCCTATGTCTTTTGATCAGAACATTTAATCCACTTACATTTAAAGTAATTGTTGACAGACATGTAGTTATTGCCATTTTAGTATTCATACTTTTTATCTTTTTTTCTTCATCTTAAAGAAGTCCTCCTAACATTCCTTGTAATTCTGGTTTGGTGGTGGTGCACTCCTTTAGCTATTTCTTGTCTGGGAAGCTCTTTATCTGTCATTTGATTCTAAATTATAGTTTTGCTGGGTAGAGTAATCTTGCTTTTAGTTCCTTGTCTTTTGTCACTTTGAATATTTCGTGTCAACTCCTTCTTGCCTACAAAGTTTCTGCTGAGAAATCAACTGACAGTCTTATGGGAGCTTCCTTGTAGGTAACAACTGCTTTTCTCTTGCTTCTTTTAAGATTCTTTTTTTTGTCTTTAACCTTTGGTATTTTAATCATGATGTACCTTGGTGTGGACCTCTTTGGGTTCATATTGTTTGGGACTCTTTGCTCTTCCTGGGTTTGTATATCTATATCTATTTTCTTCACTGAGTTAGGGAAGTTTTCTGTCATTATTTCTTCAAATAGGTTTTCAATTCCTTGCTCTCTCTCTTCTTCTGTACCCCTATGATGGAAATGTTGGTATGTTTGATGCTGTCCCAGAGACCCCTGAAACTATCTTCATTTTTTTGGATTCTTTTTGCTGTTAAGATTGGGTGTTTCTGCTACTTATCTTCTTCCCCTTTGCCCCCCATCTTCATTTCAAGCCGTTGTTTCTCAGTCTAGTTGTGTAGGACGCAGCTCCCTGCCCCATTTTGGTATTATGAGCCTTGCACTCCACCCAGCTGAGGCAGTCAGTTGCCGGCCACTCACAGCAGGTCATGCTGGCTGCTGGCCACTCACACTAGCCACTGTCTGCTGACAGCAGCACACTGTAGCTGATGGAAGCACATGACAGCCCACGCTGTCCTCCAGCTGCTTGTGGCAGCCCAGCTCCAGGTTGAGCGATTACATCACAGTCTTAGATGGAGAAGGTGCAGTTCTCTGGCACACATGGGAATTAAATCAGCATCCTCGGCATAAGGAGCACTGTGCTCCAACCACCTGAGCTACTGATTTGACCTACTTTATCTTCTAAAGCACTGATTTTAATCCTCTCCTTCATCTAATCTACTGTAATATATTCTAATCTAGCATATTCTTCATTTCAGTTATTATAGTCTTCATTTCTGACTGGTTCTTTTTATGTTTTCTACTTCCATTTTTATGTTTCCTATCTCTTTTTTGAAGTTCTCCCCGAGATCAGTGAGCATCCTATAACCAGTGTTTTGAACTCTGTGTCTGGTAGATTGCTTGTTTCCATTTTGTTTAGTTCTTTTTCTAAAGCTTCGTTCTGTTTTTTCATTTGGGACATGTTTCTTTGTCTTCTCATTTTGGTTGTCTCCCTGTGTTTGTTTCTATGTATTAGGTAGAACTGCTACATCTCCCATACTTAGTAGAGTGACCTTATGTAGTAGGTATGTTGTAGGGCCCAGTGGTGCAATCTCCCGGCTTACCTGAGTTGGGCGCTCCAGGTGTGTTCCTTGTGTGGGTTGCCTGTGGCTCCCTGTTGTAGTTGAGACTTGGATGCCATTTTCACATCAGTGGGATGGATTGACCCTCAAGCTGATTGGTTATGAGGATTAGCCATGAATACAGTGGAGGGACTGTTGTTTAGGGGCTGACCCTACATAGCAGGTTTCACTTTAGTGGGGCTCTGGTATCTACTCAGTATGCCTTTGGGTGTGCAATTTGTGGAGGCGGTTGGGTGGTGTTCTGGTGTGGTCTGAAGCTAGCCACTGGGTCTATTGGTTCTGTGGCCTCTTGGGAGGGGCTCTGCCACAAGCCAAGGTGAGGTGTTGCCTGTGCCCTCCCCAGGGTTACTTGGTATGTAGTACAAAGTGATCAGAAGATGATCACCACTTGTGTTGGGCTTGGAGCTGCCTGGAAGAGACTGAGCTGTGAACCAAGGCCGGCTGCTGCTAGGGCCAGGCTGGGGGTGATTAGCAAGAGGTATGGGGCAACCTGAGGGCAGATGCTACTTACTACTTGTTTGGTTTTTGTGAACCTTTGAGAGAGTTTGGTTAAATATGCAACATGAGCCAAGACAGGCCATTTGTATGGATAAGCCACTAGTAGTAGCTTGGGTGGGCCTGCAAGTTTTGTGGGGTGGGGTCTCAGGCAATCTGTAGGTCGGGGCAAATGATGTTAGTTAGATTGATGACTCAGATATGGTGCTTACCTGCATGAAGGTTGGGTGGGGAGAGGGCTCCACAAATGGACAATGTCTTCTGCCAGCACTTTTATCTGGGAGGAAGCTGCCCCTCCAGCCCTTGGCCTGAAGCTAGAAAATTCAGTTCCTCCCCTTATGTCCCTGTTGACTTTCAAGATGCTGCCCCAGCACTGGAGCTCAGAGCAAGTCTGTGTGATGGCCCTTTATGAGGAATACTTGGGACTCCAGCCTCTCTCTGTGTCACTCAGCCACAATCTCCCCCGGTTTTCACAGCCAGAAGTTGTGGGTACTTCTCTTCCCAGAGCACTGGTTAGGGAGCTCATTGTGGGGATCAGACAACTTGCTCCTCAGGGAGGACCTCCACTGCCAAGATAACCTTCCCGATTTTTAATGGTTACACATGGGTGTGGGATCAATCCATTCTGTGTCTCTGTCTCTCTTACCAATCTTTAGGTGGCTTCTTCTGTATATCCTTAGTTATAGGACTTCTTTTCAGCTAGACTTCAGACAATTCTAAATGATGGTTGTTCTGTAGTTTAGTTGTAATTTTGATGTGGTTATGAGAAGAGGCAAGTACAGCCTTTCCCTACTCTGCCATCTTGGCCAGAAAGATGAGACATTATAAATTTTAACTTGTTAGATGTTGGATACTTTTTGTTCCCGTAAATATTCTTGTTGTAGTTATTTGATATAATTAATATTATTTGAAACAGTTCAACCCTTTCCGGTATTGACTTTAAACTTTGTTGGGTAGGATACAGCACATTTAAGCTAGTGCTAATTTTCCTCTACTAGTGATGCAAACATTTTTTTGTTTACTATGAGAAGGTTAATTTTATGTATCAACTTGACTAGGCTAAGGGATGCCCAGATAGCTGGTAAAACATTATTTCTGGGTATGTCTGTGAGGGTGTTTTGGAAGGAAAGAAATTAGTACTTGAGTCAGTAGACTGAGGAAAGAAAATCTTCTTCAATATGGGTGGCCCTCATTTAATCCATGGAGGGCTTGAATAGAACAAAAAGGTAGAAGAAGGGCAAGTTTGCTCTTGTTGCTTGAGCTGGGATATCCATCTTATGCCCTTGGATATAAGTGCTTCTGGTTCTTGGACCTTTAGATGTGGACCACGCCTTACACTATTGGCCCCCTGAGTCTCCAGTTTTTGGACTTGGACTAAATTACACCACTGACTTTCTTGGTTCTTCAGCTTGCAGATTGTAGATCATGGAACTTCTTGATCTCCATAATTGTGTGAGTCAGTTCCTATAACAAATCATTTTGCATATTTTATTCCCTAGCCTTGGGCATTCTCTTCTCACACATGAGTTGATACATACTCAGCTGAAGACACAAGGAAGATTATTTGTAGATCTTTGGAGCTCTCTCTCTATGCAGCTCTCTTCTCTCCAATACTCTGTTTTGTGAAATTTAGCCTTCTTTGTTTCCCCATTGTCCTAGCTCTGTCTTTTAAACTCAGAGAGCTTGCCTTGCTGGAATCTTCTTGGTTTCTCCCTTTCTGTGCTACTGCTTGTGAATTCTCTCCAGGCAGTAAGTTGGTATAATCATAGGGCTCACTTTGGTTTCCTAAATCTCAAAGATCACTATCCTTTGTTTCTTGATGTCCAATATCTTACGAACTGTTCTTTTCATGTATGTTGTCCAGTTTTTAAATTATTTCCTATTGTAGGGTAAATTTAGTCCCTGTTTCTCCATCATAGTTGATAGCGGGAATCTTGTCAAATAATTTTATTTTAGAAAATATTACAAACCTTTTCAAATTCATTATTATGGATAAGTGCCTTTTCAAATTCATTATTATGGATAAGTGATTTTCCTTCTTACATTTTAATAATTATGGCTAGCATAAAACTGTTCTTAGCGATTAATGTTACACAGGGTTCCTCCCAAGTAATTTAAAATCTATTTTCATTTAGTCTAATTGGGTCCCAACAATGAATTAATATTTTTCAGTAAGCAGTTCTCTCCAGGAAATCTGCTTTTCAAGGATTCATAGGATCATAGAATTGTATCATTGGAAGGTTCATTTGAGTTTATTTTGGGCCACTCTTATTTTATGGTGAGGATACTCATCGTTAGGCTATAGATATTTTTTGACACAAAGGATCAGTGGCAGACGTTTGGCCAAAGTAAACAATAGACATACTTGTACCAACAAGGCCCCCAGCTATGATTGAGTTATATTTAATGTATGAATTTTTAATTTAACTGGTTGTGATGCAGGATGTATTTTCCATAGAAACATTGCAATGAATTTGTGTCTATATTATTGACATTATATTATGAACATAGGTACATTTTAGGTTAAATAGGTTTTTGTAAACTGATATTTGAACCAGTCACTGGTGCTACTAGAGGAAAATACATTTTGGGTTCTGAATCAGAATGCAAAGAATATCTTTCCCTTCTTGGTTTCTGACAGCAGTTTTAGTTGACAGAGCTCTGTCCAAACATCTTTTTTTCTTACCAGGAACGTTAAGAAACATCTTACCAGGAACGAAAAAAAACATCTTTTTTTCTTACCAGGAACGTTTTAACTCGTTCGATTTCTTCATCAACATTGAAAACTCCTTCTTGAATGAAAAAACAAAGGAACTTTTCCTGGGAAGACACAAGGTATTTGGATTTAGGCTATTTTTTTTTTTTTTCAGAGAAATTTATCTATGTTTCTATTTGGTATTCAGTATTAGTACTGTATATTGGAGACTTCTTGTATCTGTCAGGTCAAATTACCCCAAGACTTTCTGGCTTGTATTTTCTTTGTGCTTAGTTTTATATCAAGTGTTAGAAGGAAGAGAAATAAAAAAAAAACAAAAACAAATAATCTTATCAAACAATTATTTCTAGGAATTTATTCTAAAAAGATTATTAGAAAAGTATGAAAGGCATTTGTATAAAGTTGTTTGTTTCAATAGTTTATAATCACAAAAATTAGAAGCAACTTAAACGCCCATCAATAAAAGATTGGCTAAATAAATCATTGCATATCTATATAACTGTGAACTATGCAGTTATTATAAGTGATGATAGTCTATATTTATCAATATTAAAATATATCCATAAAGAATTATTAAATTAAAAAGTGAGTTAAAAACCTCTTTTAATATGTGAATTTATTTATTTAAAATTTTTGTAGGCATGTGCATATGTGTGTGGTGTGGGGAGTTGTGGACCCCAAGAAAAAAAATTTGTTTGAGGGCTGTGCTGGTGGCTCAGGCGTTTGAGCTCCGTGCTCCCATCTCCAAAGGCTGCTAGTTCGATTCCCACATGGGCCAGTGGGCTCTCAACCACAAGGTTGCTGGTTCAACTCCTCGAGTCCTGCAAGAGATGGTGGGCTCTGCCTCCTGCAACTAAGATTGAACACAGAACCTTGAGCTGAGCTGTCTCCCGGATGGCTCAGTTGGCTGGAGTGCGGACTCTCAACCACAAGGTTGCCAGTTCGATTCCTTGAGTCCTGCAAGGGATGGTGGGCTGTGCCCCCTGCAACTAGCAATGGCAACTGGACCTGGAGCTGAGCTGCACCCTCCACAACTAAGACTGAAAAGACAACAACTTGATTTGGAAAAAAGTCCTGGAAGTACACACTATTCCCCAATAAAGTTCTGTTCCCCTTTTCCAATAAAATCTTTAAAAGAAGAAAAGATTCATTTGATGTGAACACCACCAAGGAATTTATCTGCTGAGATTCACTAACTGAGGGCCCAAATTTTATGAATAATAAGAGTCCAGAGGCCATTTACTAACAAGGACTCCTCACTTACTCTGTTTACTATGAAGAACCTCAGACTGAACTCTTGGCTTCCCACACTATACCCTGATGTTTATGCCATCTGAGTCAACCACTGCAGGGAAATCCTGGTTTTGTCTTTCAACCAGGAAGGACAGGACTGAGACCTGCCCTGTCCAATCAGAACTGCACAACTTGGATACCTCATTTACATAAAATGGACCTAATTGAGAACCTGGTCGGATGTAGGGGATGGTGGTGAGGGGGCTTTTGTTATACAAGGCAGCCTCTTCTTTGTCTCAGTGGAACACAATTTAGGTTGTTACCCAAATCTGTGTCTCCTGGGCTACAGCTCCTTTTCGTTCAAATAAGTGTTTTCACTCTTCATTACAGTCTAAAATTAATTTTGGTTTACAGTGTAAAAGTGAATTATCTACAAGCTTACGAATCAAAACATTAGTATGGTTACTTCTCTGCTTGATGGGACTTTTTGTGAATTTACTTCCTATTTCATACTTTATCTTATTTATAAATTGTACAATATAACTTTTCATTTTGAAAAAAATTAAGAGAATCCAAGACCATGAGAATTCAGTTTAAAGAGTCAAAATGAATTAAAGAAGAATATAAGACAATACAGTGTATAAATAAATACCAAAATATATTTTCCCAGACATGAGGCAATATGCACTGAGAAAAGAGGAAAATATATTCAAGTTTTACAGGCAATATAAGATTGGACTTGAGCTCTGGGAGAAAACATAGACACTGGTAGGGGGAGAGAAAGAAGACCTTTTTTGCTCATATTGCTCACTCTGCCTGAAATGCAGATTTGATTGGTGGGTGTGCATCTCAGCAGTATTTAGTGGTGAAAGATGAAATGGTATAGAAAATTCAGAACCAAAGTGTTTGGTAAAATCTAGAACCACAGCATGTGCGTGTGATTGTTTCATCATGTTTTGGGTTATTTCAAAGCAGAACTTCAATATTATTTTTTAATGTTGATTGATTGGTTGGTTGTTAAAGTACTCAGCAATTCCTCTCCTTTCCATTTTTATCTCTCTTGTCTTAGCTGGCGCTGCTATAACAGAATATAACACAATGGGTGGTTTATAAGCAGCATTTATTTCTCACAGTTCTGAAGCCTGGGAAAGCTAAGATCCAGGTGCCAGGAGATTCAGTGTCTGGTGAGGGTCTGCTTCCTGGTTCATAGACTGACGTCTTCTCACTGTATCTTCCATGGAGGAAGGGATGAGGAAGCTCTCTAGGGTTTCTTCTCTGAGAGCACTAATTCCATTTACGAGGGCTTAATTCTCATGACCTAATCATTACCAAAGGCTCCACCTCCTAATACCATCACACTAGGGATTAGGTTTCAACACGTGAACTTGGGGGGCACACAAACACTCAATCTATAACATACCTCAATCTCTTCAGTTCTATGGATAGGGGGTCTTGTGCCTTTCCCAATACTCATTCAACCTCTTGTCCTATGATATATATATCATATATAAATATATTAAAGCTACTTTAGCTGTTAACATTTCCATTTTATACATGAAGAAATGGAGGCTTTGAGGAGTTATGTGACTTGTCCATGTTTTACAGATGATAAGTGAAAAATCAAATTTAAATCAGATCTGATTCTAAAGACGTGCTTTTAACTGATGTCTTCAGAATCAGATCTGATTTAAATTTGATTTTTCACTTATCATCTGTAAAACATGGACAAGTCACATAACTCCTCAAAGCCTCCATTTCCTCATGTATACAATGGAAATGGTAATAGCTAAAGTAGCCTTGGAGACAAGAGAGAAATAAATATAGCATGTCAACATGTTTACTCCTCTTCTTATCTTCCTCCTTTTCCTTCTCCCCCACTTTTTTACTATCATTTTCAGTCTCTAACTATTCAACTAGGAAATACCACAGATCTTCTAAAATCTGAATTCTGGACATCACTGAATCCATTAGACCATTTGTTAGGTTAAACATTGTGGTAACTAAAAGCTAAGGTTCATACATCAACCCTTCCATGCATGTTTTAATAAGGACCTTCCAGAAACACATTTCTATAAGGCAGAAAATTGTCTTCAATTATGAGAATGTTAAACCTTATGGTGGGCCGGTGGGTAAGAAAGGTCTATTAAGAACACTGAACACATATAGAACATGTTCCCTCCAATTTCTGCATCACGTGTGTTAGAGACTTTCACATGTGCTAAATGATTTGATTAGAATATCCACCATCTGAAATGGGCATAATGGAAGCCATTATTCCCATATTATAGTTTGGAGTAGAAGGGCCAAAAAGGATAATGATTTACACAAGACAATTATTTTAAAAAAACTAATTAATGCCTTTCTTTCTGACAAGCTGGGAACTACCTTTTCTCGTCCTGTGGGGATTGTTTTTGGATGGACTCTCCCAGTGTAGTTGCTTGGTCACCCAGGGACAGAGTTCTTTCAGCTCTTCCTATCCCAGGATGCCTTGGTATTCCCTAGAAGGGTGGATCAAAGTAGGTTCAAGAACAGCCTCACACTGCTTCTAGAAACATGGTTGCCTTTCCTCTCAGCCATGACTGCTGAGTAGAGTCCTCCTGCCTGATTCCCATGCAAATGGAGATTTCCCATTCTGAGGAAATCCACTCTGAACTTTCTTCCTGAAAGTTAGAGTCTTTCGGTAATTTCCCCAAATACTTTAAATATGCATATATATGTCTCAGACTTTATTATGGACAGGGCTTGAGCTGTTTTTACCAATGGGGTTTCTGTGTCCCAGTAGAATTGGAGCACAAGGAAGGATACACATCAATGGAGTGTTTCCAACAGCACACGCTGGCATTACCGAGCTCAGCTATGACCTACCTGGACACCTGTCACCTTGTTGAGTACTTTCTTATATAGAGCATTACATGTTGACTATAATTTGTTTCAGGTACAGCTCTGCATATGACATGGAATTAAAACCTCATTTTGCACTATTTTGCGCACTTATTGCATTATAAGACTGAAAAGAGAAAACTTACTCTGATGCTGTAGGCTCCTTTAGCTCTGACATACCACTCCCGGCATTATGTTCTAGGGTAAGGAATCCTGGAAGAATCATCTACTTCATAACTTCCATCTTTGGAAGCTCCTGCTGGTTCCCTGTCTTGAATGGAACTGCACACTTCTTTTTGCTTTGTTATCTTTCTCCCCAAGGACTAATGGAGATAGACACCAGGAAAGATAGCACTAGAATCTTCTTGTGGGCATAATCGCACCAGTCATGCTGTATTTTCTGTTTTTTAATCCAAGCATTCCTTTCTCTGATCCTGCTTTACTTAAATGCTCTATTTGTCATTTTAAGCTAAAAACACAAGGTCTTTCAGGAGAAAGATATTTACTATATATGGTTCACAAATAAATGAATAAATCTATCACCTATTGGTGGAAGCTTTGGGGTCAGTAAATATAGTGGCCTTGCTCCCTAGCCTCAGGGTGAACTATAATATTCTGTGAGAAGAATTGAAGAATATGCTTTGACTTCTTATAATCGTGTAAAATTCAGTGTTCACCAAATTCTTTTGTGTTCCAAAATTTCTGTGGCCTACATTGAGGCAGTTTATCAGAGTCAGAAGGCATCTTATAAACAAGCTAAAACTCTCTATATAACTGAGAATTACAGTCACTAAAGTGTAGTTGAAAAGGACCTTGAGAGGCTGCTTTTATGGTGGCATTAATGCTTATACAATTCATTTTTCAGAGACCGACTTCCTTGGTGGAGTCACCATCACCTTCCTTCTTGTAATTCAGAAGCTAATTTCTAACATTTTCCCTAGGTCATAAATTCTTTCATTTTTATTCTGTCCCATCTTTATTGCACAAGCTCCGTCCTATTACGCAAGGATTAGACTGCCCCCTGCTTCAGTTGAAAAAACAACCTCCATGTCTTTCATTGTGTCTATTGGTTTCCAGTGTTCTCATTCTAATTCTAGGCCTCTCATGGCAGTCTGTTTTGGCCTTCTCTTCATCAGTGTTGCTCCGTCTTTCAGTATGCCTCCCATTTTCCCTTATTAGACATAACAGAGACCAAATTCCTATATGTATTGTTTAGGGAAATGCTAGCCACTGTAACAGTAAACTCCCAAATTACAGTAACTTACAATAAAATTATGTTTCTCACTCTAGTAAGTCCTGCGCAATTCTCTACCATATGATGATTCAGGGACTCAGGCTCCTCCTGTCTTGTGGCTTCTTCCTCCTTCAGCATTCTCTGCCTATAGCCAGCAAATGGTGAAAGGGAGGCACATCTGCTTCTTAATTGTCTCACTCCAGAAGTGTTATATATTCCTTCCACACGTATTCCATTGGTGAGAGCTATTCATATGGCCTTATGGGATGCAAGGGGGTCTGTGAAATGCAGTTAACTGACTGGGCACCATTCCTCAGCAATACGCTATAGTACAGAAGAGGTAACAGCCTGTTTTTCTAATTGTGGAAAAATATACATAACAAAAGTTACCATTTTAACCAGTTTTAAGTGTACAGTTCAGTGACATTAAGTGCATTTACATTGTGTTGCAACCATTACCACCATGCATCTTCAGAATTTTTTTTGTCTTTCTAAACTGAAGCTCTGTAACCATTAAACAATAATTCCCCGTTCTCTGCTTCCTGCAGACCTTGGTAACCACTGTTTAACTTGCTGTGTCTATGAATTTGAATACTCCAGATGCCTCATACAAATGAAATCATACAATCTTTCTTCTTTTGTGTCTGGCTTATTTCACTGAGCCTAATTTGGTTCGTCCATGTCGTAACATGTATCGGAATGTCATTCTTTTTAAGGCTGCATAATATTCCATTGTATGAATACACCACATTGTGTTCATTCATTCATCTGTCAACGGACACTTGGGTTGCTCTCGCCTTTTGGCTATTGTGATTAACGATGCTATGAACATGGGTACACAAATAACTCTTGGAGTACTTGCTTTCAATTCTTTTGTCTATATACCCAGAAATGGAATTAATGGATCATGTGATAATTCTGTTTTTAAATTTTTGAAGAGCTGCCATACTGTTTTCCATACCTGGTACATTTTTTTTCATAGTGGGGGAGCACAATTTTCAATGACTAGTTAACTATCTCTGCAACTCTCATGTTTATTAGTTCTGTGACCTTGTGCAACTTAATTGACCTCCATAAGTATCATGTTCCTCAATTAGAAAATAAAGCTAATACCTTCTCCACGGGGTTTTTTGGGGGATTAAATAATATGGTGTTTGTGAAGACTTTAGCATGGTGGCTGGCACATAATATGTGACTACTGTATAATTTTTTTCTCCTCTTCTCATACACCCAACATCACTATGTCTTACTTTTCCTCCATTCAGTTCCCTCAGAGATTTAAATGCTGAAGTTAGGGATTCATGGATTAATGGATTATCCAGCCCAACCACACCAAATCTGGGACGTGTGCTTTTATGAAGAGGATCTCAAGTGCTCAGAAGTTGAGAGTTTCTGTGGCTGGCAGATGGGGAAGAGGGTCTTAAACATAAAAGACTTCAGCTCTACCCTTTAAGTTGTACTGGCAGATGTCATCCCTACTTAATTAGTGCTGGGTCTCTTAGGAAAAACTAGTCACCAATTCAGTGACTAAATCATCCTTCTTAAGCCTCTCCACTTTAGAATTTTAATTAGTATTTCTTCTCCTGCTTGAATAATTTTCAAATTCAAATCTCATTTTCTTTCTTATTATTTCAGACCAGCCATGCTAATTTAAACAAAAAGTTAAGAGTAACCCTTGATATTAAACAGCCAACTCACTAGTTGAAGGGAACATTGAGTCAGACTAAATGACCTCAGACAAAAATCAATCCTGATCTCTCTTTACTCTGCCTTGTTCCTCACCTTCACATCCGCCTATGGGGGTTGTGAAAGCTCTTTTGTCCAGGGAAGCAGTCAGAGGCAAGACCAGCCTGGTCTTCCAGTCATCAGTTGGAGTCAGGATTTTGATTCTGGCCTTGATGCCACCCACCATTAACTAAGGAGGTGATGGGGACACCCAGTGCCCCTCCGGGTCTCAACTTTTTCACTTGCAAGTTGGAAGAAGTAAATTAGAGACTAGGAATTGAATTAGATTATATTGCAGGTTTCAACAAAGTCCAAAGAATCTATGAGCCTCTGGTTTCCTTGGCAATTTGAGGTGCTGTATGATGTCTCCCACACCTTTTTATCAAAGTTAAGGAGACATTTACCGGCAGGAAGACATTTTTTCCTCACACAGATTTACTTATGATCAAAATGTTTGAGGATCTTTGTGTACTTACATGGCAATACACAATCAAACACCAGATGCTCAGCATTCAGAACTAAAAAGGCAGCTGGATCTCTTCCATCTGATAAACTCTGATAACAAAGAGGTGACACAGATATCTTAAGGTTGACTCAGCCTGGACTCCCTCGTCTGCCTTGGAACTATGCACAGAGCCATCTCTGAAGTTGGCAAGAATAGCCGAGAATTTGAGATGGGGAAGTCTGAGTGACGGGGACAGGAGTGACATGAGCTTAACTACAAAACCACAGGCAATGAAGCACCATCAATAAAAGCCCAAAGAGCAAGAACAAATGAAAATGGATGATTCCAGAGAGGCCTCTGAGACAGTATCAGATATTTTCTCTGATTCTTTTAAGTGGAATCATACAAGTGAGATTGGAGCTATTTTATAGAAGGCAAAAAATGAGAATTTTGCAACAATGCCACTATATGTTTACAAAGAAAAGGAATGTCATAAATCACTTCCATCTATACGGAGAATATATTTTTTCTCCCACAAAATGCCATAGGAAAGAGCATTTTAATATTGGTGTGATAGATTGTTTGTAAGCACAGCCATGTTTCTTGACATTTTCATCAAATGAATATCTTGTTATTTGTATATATGAGTATCTATACTATTTATTGCTAACCTCATATTGTGGATTCTGTCAAAGAGTTTTAAAAAATGGGTGGGTGTCCTCTGATGTGGTCCAAACTGCCCATGTGAAAAATTGCCCCACTTCTGTTTTCCTCTCCCTCACTTCTTTCAGGTTCTCTAATCTTCAGGGTGCCTGGTAATTCAAAGTGGTGCTTGAGTTCTCCTACCAACAAACAGAATCATTTCTTGCATTCATTCACACTGGGATTTTACTGACTTCATGGTTTCCACATCAGGAGCTCTAACATTCCTTTTAATACTGGTTTGGTGATGATGAATTTTTTTCTTGTCTCGGAAGCTCTTCATCTATCCTTCGATTCTAAATGATAACTTTGCTGAGCAGAGTAATCTTGGTTGTGGATTTTGTTTTTCATCACTTTAAATGTTTCATGACAATACTTTCTGGCCTGCAATGTTTCTGTTGAGAAATCAGCTGAAAGTCTTATGGCAGCTCCTTGTAGGTAATTTTCTCTTTCTGCTTTTTAAGATTCTTTGTCTTTAACCTTTGGCATTTTAATTATAATGTGTTTTGGTGTGGGTCTCTTATGTTTATCTTGTTTGGGACTCTGCACTTCCTGGGTTTGTATGTCTATTTCTTCACCAGGTTAGGAAAGTTTTCTGTCATTATTTCTTCAAATACATGTCTAATTCCTCTCTCTCTTCTTCTTCTGGTACCTCTATTAGGCAAATGTTGTTACACTTGATGTTGTCCCAGAGGCCCCTTAAATTATGCTAATTTTTTGGATTCTTTTTGCTGTTCTGATTGGGCATTTTCTACTACTTTATCTTCTAAATCACTCATTTGATCCTATGCTTCTTCTAATGTACCATTGATTCCTTTTAATGTATTCTTCACTTCAGTTATTGTACTCTTCATTTCTGACTGTTTTTTTTTTATGTTTCCTATCTCTTTGTGGAATTCTTCCCGAGATCATTGAGCATTTTTATAACCAGTGTTTTGGACTCTGCATGTTGTAGATTGCTTGTCTCCATTTTGTTTAGTTCTCTTTCTGGAGCTTTGTTCTGTCCTTTTATTTAGAACATATTTCTTTGTCTCCTCATTTTGGCTGTCTCCCTGTGTTTATTTCTATGTATTAGGTATGGCTGCTATGCTTCCCAATCTTAGTAGAGTGACCTTATGTAGTAGGTGTGTTGTGGAGTCCAGTGGCATTGTCTCCCTGGTTACCTGAGTTGGATGCTCTAGGTATTCCCCTCGTGTGGGTTGCTTGTGCCCCCTTGTTGTAGTTGAGCTTTAGTCACCATTGTCACATCAGTGGGAGGGATTGTCTCTCAGGCTGATTTGTTGTGAGGACTGGCCAAGAGGACAGTGGAGGAGCTGTGGTGCAGGGGCTGACCCTATGAAGAAAGATTTATTGTAGCAGGGCTCTGGCACCTTCCCAGTTTGCCCTTTGGGTGTGCTGTCTTTGGAGGTGATGCCTTGGCTTGGTCTGAAGCTGGCCATCAGGCATGCCAGCCCCGTGGCCCCTGCCAAAGGCCCAGTTCAGCCACCGCCTGTATCCTGCCCAGAGCCACCTGCTAT
The DNA here is from genome assembly GCF_004115265.2 of Rhinolophus ferrumequinum. Classification (NCBI taxonomy): domain Eukaryota; kingdom Metazoa; phylum Chordata; class Mammalia; order Chiroptera; family Rhinolophidae; genus Rhinolophus; species Rhinolophus ferrumequinum. The sequence goes on along the minus strand of NC_046294.1, from coordinate 78,335,896 downwards.
GAGCCACAGAGCAATTGCGCATGGCCACCAGCCTTGCTGGGCTTGGAGGTGCCTCAAGAGGCCAAACTGTGATTCAAGGCCAGCTGCCACTAATGCTGAGCTTGGGACTGCTCAGCAAGAGGTATGGGACACACTGAAACCAGATGTGCTTGTTTGGGTTTTGTGAACCTTTGAGAGATTTTAGGAAAGTTCCATGCATGAAACCAGACAGGCTGCTTATATGGAAAAGCCACTGGAAGAGGTTTGGGTGGTCCCAAAATTTGGGTGCAGTCTCAGGGAATCATCAGAGTTCATGTGATTCTCAATGATGGTTGTTTTGTAATTTAGTTGTAATTTTAGTGGTCATGAGAGAAGGCAAACATAGTGCTTACCTACTTTGCCATCTTGACTGGATACTCCCATGTAACAATTGTTTCAAGCTGAAAAGAGCAGGGAGAACATGAGGACACCCTGTACTTTTCAAGGGGATAGGAAAATTAGGTTTGGACCTACTAAGTCACAGGCCTTTTCTCCTGATGAATTACTTCTGAGGTTGTTGGGGGTAAGACTGGGGTACAGAAAGGGATAAAATAAAGACAGGAGAGTTGAAATTGCTTCAGAGGGATTAGCTTTCCCTCTGAGCTGGTCCCGTCAGCCAACTGGCTCCTGCCAGCCATGTGAAACAGAGTCAGATCCCTAGTCATTCTCGCCTCAGTTTTCTTATCCTAAAAGGGGAGTTTCTTTTAAGATTAATACAGTTAAAAGAGAAGCACTCTGTGAGGGTGAAGGGTTAGCACACTAGACACCAGAGCCAAGAAAGCGTCAGCCAGCATTGCTATCTTTGACTACACATCCTCTTCGATCTTTTCCAGTTTCTGTCTTTTTCAGTCAGATTTAGATCTTGAGTTGTCTTTAAATTGTGATTAACATAACTCAGTGTTCTTTGAAAATCTTGTTAAATAATAGACACTCTGGAGCATCTCCTGATGTTTAATAGATATCAAATAATGATAATATGCTATTATTAAAAATGTTGGTTTTCTGAAGTGACACAGAATTGATTTATTTTTCTTTCTGTACAGAAAAATCTATTTGGCTATACAATGGTACCCCAGAGGGTTTGGAGTAGTGAATAACTTAATAATTGCTTAAAAACATTTTTGCACTTCAACAAAACACATAAAAATGGAATACCTTTTAGTTTAAAATAAACTTTATCTTATAGGCAGTTTCCCCCATTTGTTCTTACACTTTCAAAGGTTAGTAAGAAAAATGACATTGTTTTGATTAATGTGTAAAAACTAGGGTTTTATTAAAAATAATCCTAATTAATTGTATATGACTGACCAGTTTACTCCACAGAACGAAAGTTGGAGACTTTATCTAGAGTTTATCAGCTATGAATTTTACTCATGGTTATTATATTGTAAGTGCCCACAATCAGGCATTAACATTAGCGTGATACCTGGTAAAAAATTTCCATCATTGGTTATCTTAATCAATTGAAGATATTTCTGTAAGGCAGGGTTATTATAAATTAAACCTGAAGAATCCATATGGCTTTATGATTATTGTAATATCATATAATTTACATTTAGAACATATGTACTAGTTAATCTGAAAGATATAAGATTTGGTTTTGTCATTCTCACCAAAAGCAATTTGGAGTATCGAGGAAAGCTCAGAATTCATGCCAGTGGATCTAGATTTGGGTCTTGACACTATGATTTACTCATGGTATAAATGAGAACAGAATAGGTTTTGTCCTCTGTGACTCTAGATGAAATGAGCTTATTCTATTCTTCTTATCTTTAAGGGTTATTGTGATGTTCAAAAAAGATAGCATGATATTCTTTGTAAATTGCAAAGGACTCTGGGAATGAAAGATTCTATTTATCAATGGTATTAGTGTAAGGAAACAGTAGGCTGACAGTGGAAAAAAAAAAAACAAGGAAGGAGGGAAACCAAAATATATTTTGATGGGCCACTTGTAACAGGCATTGGAAAACTTTTTAGTACATTTTATATCTCCCTACATTGTGAATGAAATGATAAGCAATCCTGCAATTCCCAAAAGAGAAAACCAAATGTCAGAGAGTTTAAGTAACTTGCTTAAGATCACACAACTTGTAAACACTGGAGTGAGTTAGTGCTTCTTTCTTTACATCACTGATCTTTCTGGACAGGAGATTTTTTTTTGCAAACACAATTCCTTGCTAGAGAGGCTGATATGCACATTTATTTACTCATTTGTTTGTTAAATAACCATTTATACTTCAACGCTAATAAGTCATTATTCTTGGTTCCATTGAGGAAACAGAAATGAATGAAACACAATCCTTATGCTTATGGAGTTAAAATTCACTGTTACAGTTAATTCTTGGTTTTCCTTGTTGATGACAGGGTGAAGAATAATGAAAAACACTGAAAAATAGATGCTCTGTAAGTAGATTCTTAGACTAAGGATGAAGTTCTCTAATTTGCTTCAGTTTCTCATTAAATAAGAGCCAAGCAGAAATCTTTGTTAAGATTTTTTTCTTTCTGTTTTTTGTTCTGTTTTGTTTTGGGTGAAAATAAACAATAAATCACCATATTCTTAAAAGTGATGGCTATCAGAAACACTGTATTCAAATTCTAGCTACATTTACCAATTATACATTTGGAAAGTTACTTCTCCAAGCTTAAATTTGCTTATGTGTAAAATATACTTTGAACTATAAAATTGAAATAAACGCTTACCTCCAAAGTCATTAAGAAGATTAAATGAATGAGTGTGAGTGTGTGTGTGTGTGTGTGTGCGTGTGTGTCTACCTGATGTATGAAGTATATTAAGCACTTAGCACAATGTCTGTTTGGCGAGCAGTCCTCAAATGATAACAATTATTATAATTATTTTGTCTTTGAGGACTCAGGATTTAAGGAAATACAGATCATTATTCTGAATGTCTGTTTTGATGGCAAAGAATAGCATATCCAAACAGCCTACTTAGTGATTGGTCTAAATCTAGGAATATTTTAGGCTTATTTATATTGGATTATTTGTTTTATTATTTTTAACTGCATTCCTGGTAACAGTTTTTCTTTGTGTTTTTCTCATAAGAAGGTGTGACAGAAAGAAAATTGTAGCTAATTAAACATTTGAATTAACTTGACTTCTGGAAAATTATATTTTGATTGCCTTTGCCCTTAAAATACTCCCTTTTATTCTGACAATTTCACTTTAATTATAGTTATTACATTCATGGAATGCTTGCAATGCATCAGACACTGTTCTAAGTGATTTGCATGAATTAATTTATACTTCTAAACCCTAATGTAGTAGGTACTATTGTTGGGCATCTCTTTGGTGTGGGCCTGCTGACACCCAGAGTAACATAAACCAAAAGAACAGCAAACACTACGTGGGGCTTATTGTTTTAGAAGACCTATGGGAGGACCATTTTACAGATGAGGGCACTGAGGCACAGGAATGTTAACGTGTCCAAGCATGGAGGCTAAGGGATGAACATAAGCAATAATTAGCCTGACTCCCAAGCTCATGTTTCCAACACCTCTAGCACACACCTCCCAGAATGACAACTAATTCTATATGTTTTTAGGGTCATATTAAAATCAAGATTTGTTCCAGTGAGGACACAACCCAGGTGCAGTAATTGGCGAGCTCCTCTGGGCCTGTGATAGGCCAAAGCTTTTCCTTGGTGCACTGTGGTAAAGCAAGAAGATAACTGGACTGGGGATTAAGGGCATAAGATCTGGCTTAAGGTCTGATACTCGTTTGCTGTGTGACCTAAATAAGTGACTCTAGTCCTCAGTTTCCTCATTTATAAAATGAGGGAATGGACAAGGTGATCTCAAGGGATTCTCCTGGCTCTAAAAGTCAGTGCTGTATAAGTCTGGGATGTGTAAAATTAGGCAAAATTCCCTGTATTGGAATTGCTTTTAGTTAAAGTGATTATTATAAATGGCCATTGATAAAACTGCTTGTGTGGGGAGGAGAGGGAGCCCAGTGATTATTATTTTTTTTTCTTTTTTCTTTTAATAGTCTGGCCCAGATCCACTGGATTAGTTAGCTGTTCTCTTAAAAAGCAAAAGAATGTGGCATTGTCAGGCAAGTTTTGATGGTGCTGGAATGAAGGTGGAAGAGCACAGAAGTTTGGGAGCTTAGAGAGCTGCTGAAAGTGGTTGCAGAGGATGACGCGGGCATGTGAGAAGCAAGTGCCCAAAAACTGGAGGTGAGAAAAGCTGAGGCGACTCTTCACTTCTGGGAAGAACACCCTTTTTTTAATGGAGATTTTCTCTCTTCAATGACCCATTTCTGGGAGTTCTCATGTTACTTAAGTTGGCCTATCAAAATACTTCCTTGGAATTCTTCATTAAAATTATGATTAGAAGGGAGAAGGGGCAACTCCTCTCTAGTGGTGGGATGTGAGGCACAGGACCTGTCAGCAGCTTATTCTCCAATTTGCTGCAGAGAGAAGTATATCCTGGTAATGTTGGTCTCTCTAAGTCCATTTGTTCCAGAAGCCAAGCTCACAAATCTTTTTTTTTTTTTTTTTTTTTTAATGTAACCATTTCTTGGTCTCTCTAGGCTACAAAAAAAATCTCCTTTTGTCTAAACTAGCATGTGTTGGAGGTCTATAACTTGTGAAAAGGAAATAACAAGAGCAATTCAATTCACTAATAATTGAATTCAAATCAATTAGATGCTGAACCCACAATCCACGAACCGTTTAAAGAATGATGTAAAATTTTATTGGTTGTTGCATTTTTCTCTGGTAAAGATGCATGGCATTCATCAGCTTCTCCAAGGGGGGTATGATCCAAAAAAGGATAAGAACATTTGCACCAGGGAGTTTTGGGGTAGGGGTGAGATCATTTCGGCAGGAGTTCAATAAACAGCCATTGAATGAATTCTGCACACAAGCAGGCACCTGCTGAGCTTCAGATATGGTGCTAGGTTGATGAAGGACAGAAGATGAATGGCATGGCCTGAAGCAGAGATCATTTTGTGGGTGAGATACATAGTTAAAGTGAAACAGAGTAGAATAATTTTTGTAACAGACACACAGTGTGGACCTCTGTGGGAAGCAGGAGCTGATGGCTAATTCTTCCCAGGGGGTCAGGAAGGCTGAGCAAAGTGGTTTGGACGTGCGTGAGGCTCCAAAGACTGTACATGGCATCATTCACCTGTGTAACGTAGTGGATAGGAACTCAGACTCTGGCCTAAAATTGAGTTCCAGTTCTTCCCCGTCCACTTACTAGCTGTAGGACTTTGGACCTGACATTGCTGAGCCTGAATTTCCTCATTTATAAAACTGAAATAGAAATAGTATGGACCCCACAGGGTGGAATATATACCGTTTGTACACAGTAAGAGGTCAACAAATAGTGGTGGTGGTTGTTCAATAAGGGGAGAGGATAGAGCAGAGTCCAGGCTGAGATGGCAGTGAAGACAAAGGCAGAGAGGCAGGGGGTTGTGTATTATGATTGGGAGCAGTAATGTGGTTTGCTTGGAACCCAGTGTTCATCAGATGACTTTGGAGAGTCAAATTGGAATGACTTGGAGTCCAGGCTCATGAGTTTGGGAGGCAATGTGTGGCCATCAAAGTGTCCTGTGCAGAGGAGTAGCATGATTGGAGCTGAGTGTTAGGATGCAAACTGGCTGCAGTGTAGAGGGGGACAGCCCAGGGGAGATCTGGTGGGTGACAGAGAAGAGTAAGGGCAGGGTTGCCCTGTGATTAAGAGCTTAGGCTTTGGAGTCAGACAGACCTGGTTTCAATTCTTGCCTCTGTCCCTTACTATTTATATCACCTTCTGAAATTTACTCAGATTCTCCAAGACTTAGTCTTCAAAACGATGGTGGGAATAGTACTTCCTATATGGGATTGTTATGAGGCACAGATGAGATCACGCATGTAAAAGAGTTAATTTTTTAATCTGGCACATAGCAAAACACTCCATTTATAGTTATTATCACAATTTTGGAGAACAATGAAGAGGCATTTCTCCCAAGACAGAACTTTCCTGGGAGACAGCGCACTCTCATCTCAGATGTGGTAGATAGGGCTTGTCTGGTAAAGATACCCTAGACCCAAGGCATCCAACACTTGTAGGGTCTAGAAATAAGGCCCTGGAAGCTCCACTTCCCTTTCTTCCATCATCTTTCCACACTTAGTGGTACCCCCACTGAGCATTTACTAAGTTAACTTTGTGGTTTATGTTACTCTGGGTATCGGCGGCCCACAGCAAATGGATGCCCAAGCTTGGCTATAAATATGACTCAGCAGTGGCCATAATCACATCAATGCCTGCTTCCTGCCGAGCACAATGATCTGAGTAGCAATCAGTTCTCTCCTTGAACAAAGGCTAAATACTTGGGCTTGTTGTTTAAAATGAGCAAAAATCTCTGTGACACTTGTAATGTAATTCCAAGACAGAGAAAACAAGCATTTCAAATGGAAATTGAATTGTAAGCTAAAAAATGAGAATCCTTTTGTTTCTTTTTGAAATCCAAGCTCATAATGGTTGATTCTCATTTGAAAATACTGAAGATAAATTGGGAGGAAGAAAACACTTTTTAGAGGAGGTATTTAAGTGCAGGGGGCAGGTATGTATAGCCAGGTCATTCATTCTATCATTTGTAACTATATTTTATTGATTTGAGAAAAGCTTTCTTTCAATTGTACTCTTCTTTCAATTTCATCTTTGAAATTAATAAAAAGCTGCCTCTCCCCATACAATCTGCTCCCCTCACATCCTTTGGACATTAAAAAGATGCAGGGTAACATCCCCAAAAGAATTGATACACATGACAATTATCTAGTGTTCCTAATTTCTTTGTAATTCATGTTGATAATGATGAGTATGATAAACGTTTATATATACTAACTATATTCCAGGCACTATTCTCAGAACTTTGTGTTTTATTAATTCACTTGATTTTAACAACCTTATGGATAAGGTAATATTATTATTTTTTATATGAGGAAACTGAAGCATGGGGAGGTTAAACAATTTGGTCAAGGTCACATCTAGGAAGATAAGGAGAATTCAAACACAGACAATCTGTCAGTTGTATATTAAGCACAGTTTTATGAGGACCAAATCCATTTGTATTCTTGTGATTTTATGTTGCTAGCATGTTAGTTTATCACCTAAATTAAGATTAATGATCACCAAGGTAATAGTTTTATTAAAATTTCACAAGATAGGAAGCCAAACTGGCATGTCATATAAACACTGCAGAATATTGCCAGCCTGCAAAACTACCTTAGTTCATGTCATGGAGACAGTAAGGCCCTTTGTTAGAACGACGGCTGCCAACTTTGTCTTCCTCTCCTCTTATGTTCCTTTAACTTCTATATGATTTCTTCCTTTCCTGATGGCTCCTCAAAGTTCTTTCTTTCTTTGTATTTTCTCACCTATTTCTTCTGTTCTCCCATTCAACTTGTCTTCCTATTGCTATTGTGCTATAGCACAAATTAACTTTCTTCCTAAAAGTGAAGCAACAAATTTACCTTTTTAGGAATCATTTTTCTATACTTAAGAGGGTGTATCAAATATATATACAATATTTAAACTGACTCTGACATCAATTCCTATGTATGGGTTCTTTCTATATGCCAAGAAATTCTTCTACACCAGCTGGCTGTTCTACCATTCAACTCAATTCTGACACTACCTGGAGATAGCGTCAGGTTCCACAGGTTAAGGGCTCAGTCCCACGGGACTGCCTCCCACTTCAGATGCCAATCCCAATCCCAGGTTGTTATTTGTGCTTCTGACTGACTGGCTATAAATCAGAGGTTCCCACGACCCTTTCCTTGGGTTTGATTAATTACCTAGAGTGGCTCACAAAGAACTCAGAAAACCAGTTTATTTACCAGATTACCAGTTTATTACAAAGCATACTAAAGGATATGAATCAATGGCTAGTTGAAGAGATAGATGGGGCGAAGTCCAGAACACAGGCACTTCTGTCCCTGTGGAATTTGGGACCCTGCACAGAGGCATGTGGATGCATCTGGGTCACCAAACTGGAAGCTCCCTGAATCCAGTCCTTTTTTTTTTTTTTTTTGAGACTTTATTATACAGACATTATTGACTAAATCATTGGTCTTTGGTGATTGAACTCGATCAAACTCCAGCCCCTCTCCACACCACACAGCTCGGGGGCTGGGGCTGAAATTTCCAATCCTCTAATCACAAAGTTGGTTCCCCTGGCAACCAGTCCCCATCCTTTGGTTACCTAGGGGCCTTCCAAAAGTCACCTCATAAACATGGTTTGGCAAGAATCTCTGCTCATCAGGGTGTCAAGATGATGAGCTCTCCATTTCAGAAGGTGCTTCCACGGTCAGTCACCACAGCATATGATATGACACACAGGAAATAACATACTAGCTCTTTAAGGTGTCTACCTGGAAGTAGCATGTCACTTCCATTAACATTTCATTGACCTAAGGAAGACTTCAAGGGCATGCAATCCTATGAGATCCCCAGAAAGCAGAGAGCCAGGATCACTTGGTGAACCAGTACTGACAGCTGCCACAGAATTGTAAGAACCACATAGTCCAGGCATGAGTTTTGTGGATCAGGAAAGTGAAATCCAGCAATGTGAATTTTGCCAGCCAACCCACAGCTATTAAGTAGCAGAAACTCTGACACTGTACTCTTTTTGTCATATCCTCCTGCCTCTTTTATAAGAGTTCCATCAAATAAAGTACAGGTGTATGGTACACGTTAGTTACACAAAAGACCTCTTTCTTCTACAAAGTGTGCATAACATAAGTAAAAAAATTCTTGGTTGTGAAACTATAAGAATATCTATGATAAATGTGTTTATGGTTCTATAATTTAATAGCCATACAATAATAGTTATCTAGTGTTCCCTGCCCTCTCTAGTTTAGAAGGGTTATTGAGGGGCATTTTAAAATTTCTGAATCTACTAAATTTTTATCTTCTTTGTATCCATACCTTCTAGAACCGTTATAGGGCCCCTGCGTTCTTGAATTAATGAAGATAACCAGCATAAAGCTCACTAAATAAGTTTAAAGCAATATTTTAAAAAATTTATTGTTCAGTAAGTTTCTGTACAGTAAAGAGTGAATTTAGCAGTTTGGCAGAATTAAGTACTATCCGGTGATGAGTCCATTGGCTGAGAGCACCTGCAAACTCAGGCTGTTTTTTGGGGGGATTCCTCCCTATGTGTCTTTTGCCTTTGCTGATTTTAATCCATATCTTTTTACTGTCATGAACCATAAACATGAGTATAACAGCTTTCCTGAGTTCTGTGATCCCTTCTATGGGTTCATTGAACTTGAGGATGGTCTTGGGGAGTCCCAATGAAGCTTCCAAGTATAGTAAGAAGAGGCATTCAAACTAATTCCATAGATGAATTTTTTAAAACTAGCCATGAGGAAAACAGAAAAGATGCTGCAGAATGCTGTGAGTGGGGATAACTGAGTGAGTACCAACCTGAAACAACTTGTAGAAGGCCAGAGCAGGATGGTCTGCGATTTGACAGAGGATATTTAGACGAACATTAATGTAGACATAAGCAATCGGTATAAGTAGTTTAGTAATGATGTAGCAGAATGTTATTTGGGGGTTAATATCCACTATAGGAAAGAATAACAGACATCTCCAAATTGGGACTAAAAGCACTTTTAACCAAAGGTAATTATTTGGTTATTTGCTAAACCACTGCCTTTCCTAATCATTCTGTTTAAAAATGTTAATGGTGACTTGCTCCGTGTTATAAAACAGAAAACTTGTGAAATGCAAACATGCCATGTTTATGAAAATGCAAACAAAGCATTTGCAGTTAACAAATTGGTAGTAATTAAGGTTGCTATTTTCTCAAGCAATTGGTTAACTTTTGGGAAAGAAAAATGGAAACATCATCAGGTTTATGAATTTGCCAGTTCTTACTACATATTTGAATTTGTATAAGTCTATATAATCAATCAATGAATAAGAAATACTTTAGAATTAAAAGAAGAAAAAACCCACAAACTACCTTTATAGATTTTAAAATTTTGTTTTCTTATTATTTTTTTCAATTAGTTTATAGATTTTAAAAAAAAATGTATGTTATTGTTCATGTGAACATTTCCCTTCTTGATTGAAGAGTGTCTCAAGTGCCCGTTTGTACATGGATTGGTTCTCTTGCAGAGTCATTTTGCAATTTGAACCTTGAGCTATTCATTCATATTAAACAAAGTAATATGTTAAATTGCTTTGCCAACAGTGAAGTGTTATACAAATTACTAGTCATTCTTATGGGCAGTGGCCTGCAGTATACTGTGAATAGCTTCTTATGCATTGTGCTTTTGTCCAGCTCAAGCATATATTTATGGTAAATAAGTGTGTCATAACTTTGGGTTTGACTGGATGTGGTCTCATTGACAAGAGCAGGCTGGAGCAGACTGCTCCAGGGCTGAGGCCCAGGAAAAGATCTGTCCACAAGGGTGGGAAGCCACAGAAGTGAGGGGAATAACAAGTTAGGAAAATATTTGGGAAGGTAGAACACAATCTATGGGTATAGCAACTGAGTGATAAAATATCTGGAAATATGTAGAGTCTGGGGGCGACAGTATAGAATCATGCAGCATAGTAAAACAGTTATGCATATGGCCTGTGGGATCACAAAGACATAGATTTACCAATCAAAGGCTGTAGGTTTGGGATAAATGAAAGTTAAGCCTGAATTTTCTCAAATATAGAATGGGATAAGAGCAACCTACTGAAGGAGTTACTGTTAAGATAAACTTGGAGAATATACGTGAGGCATTAATATAGTGCCTGACAGATAGTAAGTGCTCATTGACTGTTAGCTCATATATATTTAGGATGACTATTTCAAGTCAGAATCAATTGGTTTCAGCCATGTGGAAAGGGCACATCATCTTAGGGAGGAGGGGTGCAGGAGGACGGTAACCCAGTCAGACCTGCAGACCACCTGTTACCATGTGAAGAAGGACACACAGAGCCTGGGTGGTGGAGACACACTTGTCATTTGTCTCACTGCTGTGGGAGGTAAGTCTTCTCTCAACAGCTGCGGCACCTCACCTTGCCCATGGATTAGTCAGCAGATGGTGCTTCCAGGCTTTGCTGAGCACCCTGCAAGCAATCATCCCTTTCTCATCAGCCTGGTATACTTTTATGACACCTGGATCACATGGGTGTGTGTGAATGGCAGTTTCTTGACACACAGAGAGTGGAGGTGATGTGGAAGGAAAAGTCCCAGCATGGGCATCGCCGTGGAACTGAACAGAGCAGCACACATTCTATTACACAGTGTCAGAGGTAACGAGACATTAACCGTGCTGGAGGTCCGCTGACAATGTATTGCAACACTTCATTTGACTTAGAATGATTTTAATTATTTAAAATCACTCGAGCAAAACAGATCCAGCCATTGGCAGAGGACACGTGGGACATAAAATGCATTAAATGAACCCAAAGAAAGCGCCTCCAGGAAGTACAAAGTATTTACATTAGCTCTTAATTCTGAGATCTGAGTAAGAGCAGCCCCTCTAACTAATGGAAGGAGTTGAATGCAGAGTGTCACTCAGGCAGCTAAGTGGGCAGCTCAGAGGCCAAGCAGTTCATCGTCACCACGCGTGCACCTTACCATGGTAACAATGAATAGCAGAGATGTGCCACATGCTGAGGAAGAAGAACTTGGAGAGGTGGAACAGATGGCCTGTTTTCTGTTTCTACTTTGGGCATGACAGATGAGCAATGGATCCAATTATATCAGTGGAATAGGAGAGCCATCTAAGACATTTGCAATCTCGGAGGCTGGCTGTGGAGCCACAGAGCAGCATCAGGTGCATTCATGCAGTACCTGCTCAGGAGTAGCCATGGTAACTGTTGGCATTCTCCTATAAGTCATACCCTGGACCACACATCACTTGGGAAAGGAAGCGTGAGGATGGGAATGGCTACCAGCAAGCCCAGCAGGTAGGTTCCTGCAGTCTGTGCAGACAATGTGGACATGGACACTGTACCTTCATCACAAAAGACTCAATTAAAGAGAAAAAAAAAAAACCTTTATTTTTTAAATCCATTTGTTAAAGAAAGATTAAGTGTTCACTTGTTCAGTGATGTCTCAAGTGCTTCCCATGAATGCTGAGTAGGGAGATGATTATTTCACATTAAAGTAAATGATGAGCGTATGTCCTAAAGGAGCTTTCTCTAAATTTGATTTTGTAGTACATGGCAAGTGTAACTCAATAAAAGAGTCCTTGTCAAATAAATTTGGGGAATCCAAATGTAGGGACGGAGTCCCAGAGAGCAGTTTCCAGGCTCTGGATCTCACGTGGGAAGGTGCTGGCTAGGGTAGTAGATGGCCATCAGCTGTGATCAAATGGCCGTCAGCTGTAACCAGTTAGCCATTAGCCACTAATATAACTGCCGAGGCTACCCTAGCAAGCATGGCTTGCAGCTAGCAAGTGTGGTTAGCGAGTGGATTATGGATTGCAGATCCATAGTGTTGATCCTACTTCCTGTGTCTTGCCCAGCCATCAGCAAGACTGGGGTGCAGGAAGACCCCCCATTGGGGTACTGGGGGTATTTGCTTTTTTGTCTCCACCAGCCGCTATCGAGAATATAGTGGTATGACTCCCCTATCTATGGGTCCATGTTGTTCCTTTTTGGCCTCACCATATCCTGTGTTCTTGTGCAGAGAGTGGGAGCTGAGTCCCCGCATTACACAAAATTAAACAGGTCGCTTCACTAAAGAACCACAGTCTTTAATTTATGACATGAATTATGAATATCCAATCACAGCATATAAAATACAGCATTCCTAAATGTTATTCAAATAGCGCTTTTTTTTTTTTTTTTTAAGATTTTACTGGGGAAGGAAAACAGGACTTTATTGGGGAACAGTGTGTACTTCCAGGTCTTCTTTCAAGTCAAGCTGTTGTCCTTTCAATCTTAGTTGTGGAGGGTGCCGTTCAGCTTCAAGTTGTTGTCCTGTTTCAGTCTTAGTTGTGGAGGGCGCAGCTCAGTTCCAGGTCCAGTTGCCGTTGTTAGTTGCAGGGGGCACAGCCCACCATCCCTTGAGGGAGTCCAACCGGCAACCTTGTTGTTGAGAGCCCACTGGCCCATGTGGGAATTGAACTGGCAGCCTTAGGCATTAGGAGCATGGAGCTCCAACCACCTGAGCCACCGGCCGGCCCCTAAATAGAGTTTTTTATCTGGAGCATTTGGCTGAAGAGGGAGCAAAGGTATATTTTAAGCTAGTGTTTTGCAAAAACCCCTTTGGAAAAGGCTACTTTGGAGCCCTTTAGGAATAGTTATGTTTGGCGCTGGTGACAAAAATCACACAAATTCGCACTATAAAAATGATTGGGATTTAACGGCTCAATTTAAGACCATGAAGACCATTCCTTGCATTTTCTCCATGTGTAGAATCAGAATAATACCCCAGTCTTGAATTTTTCATGAACTCCTCCACGCATGTGGCGTGTTGTTCAGTCTTCCTTAATGTTTCTATGTAGTGTTTCAAGTCATGAAGATGAAATAGAAGAGTTTTCCAAGTAGGAGGTTCTAAATGAAAATTACAGTTATCTAATGGCTGACATACTGCTTTGTACTGCAGAAAGCTTACATTCCAAATGCCTTGACATTCACAAATACTTTGTTGAAAAACATCATTCCCTAAGGAGTCGGGTCTAGGCTCTGTTCAAGTAAATAGTTAATATATTCATCCCCCAGTAATATGTTGCAGTGATAATATAGCACAGTCCCAATCAGAGCCGTGATAAAGAAGTTCTGTCTCAGAATGCATATCCTGAATAATGTAGGATTATTCCCCCCAAGTATGTGGGGTAAATAGACTCAATCACATGTTTTCAGACCACTAATAATCCAATCAGCCTAGAAATTCTTCTGCTTTGCATTCTTGTGGCATCTAATTGATAGCAGACCTCTAGTTCAATATTTAATGACTCCTCAGGAAATCTTCACCAATAATGAAAAGGACAATGGAACCTGCAGTGCAGCAAGCTCACAACCAAAAATACTGCAGCTGGGCTTGGTGAGCAGGAGCTTCTGCATCTGCAAATCCACCCCAGTCACAGGCCTCAGGTGCCTCTTTAGCTTTAAGCAGAGCTGCCAACTAGGGGGGCTCAGTTAGGAGATGAACGAGTGTGATCAGGTGGAGAGGTCAGGAAGAAGGAGGGCAGGCTGCACAGAAGCACGATCTGGTGTGAGGGGTAAGGAGCTGAGGTCCAGGCTCCACTGCCAGCTCTGGGCTCAGGGCTGCGGTCCCTGGCTTCCACACTGCACCTTGTAAATCACAAGCCAGGGCAGCCTCGGGGCCACTGGGTCTGCTAATGTGCTCTCATATATTACACTGAGAGCTGCCCACTAGGATGACCTCCACAAATCTTGTTACTTGGAGATAAGTGTGCTGGAGACGTAAGTGCTGTATTTGGAAAGAAAAATTAATCATCCAAATTAAGTGGGAAGATTCTGGCCTGATGCAGTAAAAACATCATTGAAGGGGAAGGAAGAGGTGATAGAGAGGTATGGGGAAGAATATTCTCACATACGTGTGACTCTATTGGTATAAGCAGAAACTCAAGCTCAACATTTCTAGTTCAGTGTTGTGAATAACTGAACTAGAGTAATATAATAATTAATATTATAATATTCTAACAGTAATATAATAATTAAAATGATAAGAGCAACCGTTTATTGAGTGCTTATGATGTTCTAGGTACTATGCTAAGGGCCTCATGGGTTTAATTTAGTCTAACTTTCACTATAAATAGGCACTATTATAATCTCCATTTTACTTATTAGGAAAGTAAGGCTCAGAGAGGTTGAGTAACTCATTCAAGGTCACAAAGCTAGTTGGCAGTAGAGTTTTGTCTTCTAACTTCAATGACGGAAGCTCTTAACCACAAAGTTGTACTGATGATGAGTCATACCATTTGGGGGTGAGAGGGTAAAATGGATTTTAAGGAACAGAACACATTGCTGTCATGGAGCTTATGTTTAGGAAGAGAAAATAGACAAAGTATTTCAAATAGTTTGTTAGTTAACACTTTTAGTTAATTAGATATTTATGGGGGTGCCGAGAAGGGGAAATATAGCGTGTTGTTGGGGCATTTCGCAGGGGCCTTTGACCAAATCAATGCTCTGTCCCCCACATCACTCTGCCTCTGTCCAAAGCTGTAGGGACCAGCCTATACACACCTGCACAAATATAATTAGTTAGGAAATTCAGGTTCATCTTTCCAACCTCAAGTCTGATTTTAGACTTTACACAGATTCTCTGTTCTAGAAGATAAAAATATGGCATCATTGTATATGATTATTTTCTGCTGCCTTCATTGCCTAGGGGATAAAAAACATACTTTTTTTTTTTTAACTGATTGATGTACTTGATCTCTATGTCATTTTTGAGCTTCTTAGATGTGGCAGCAGAGCAGAGGCACATGTAAAATCCTAATTCCCAGTCTATTTCACCCAAATGATTGTGCATATTCCTTTGGGAAGAGGCAGAGGCAGAGTGTGGCAGTGCAGAGCTGGGTACCATTGCTCATCTGGTTCCTGTGAGGTCGAGTCTCAGTGACTGCATTTGACCCTGGAAACTGTGCAGTCAGCTCGGTGGGTTCCTTCTCTCCTGGGGTGTTTTAGGGACTCTTTCAAAGGGACACATTCACTCTCTCCCCTGAACCCTGTCATTCTGCTCTCATCTGTGCCGACACTGGGTGGGAATGGTTTTGTCTTAGGTCAGGCTCTCTAGAAACAGGCCCTGGGACATAGTACTCTTTGGCAAACACCTAAGGGAAGGAAGCAAACAAGATTAGGAAGGGTGGGAACCCAGCAGGGATGTGGTCTCCGGCCTGGTCTCTGAGGGTTCTGGAATCTAAATCGCACACAGAAGTGTCCCATCTGGAGATGAGGGCTAGGCTCTTATATCCCCACATCACACCCTTCATCCTGCGGAAAGCTAACCTCCCAGGGCTCTCCAGAAGCCAAAGAGTGGGGGTGGGTACGACAGCAGCACAAAGATCTGATGGGAGCGTCTGCTCCAGGTGCATAGCAGGGAACACTCCTTCCACGCCTGAGTCCCAGTCCTTCAGTGGGGGTTGTGGAGGGTCTCAGTACAAAACACACCATGACAGCTTTTGCCCAGCAGGTGGAGAATGAAGAACTCAGGTACTTATAGCAGAGGGCTCTCCTGTGTTTTCCTGTGTTTTCTGCTTCCAGATGGAGGAGAAGGTGGTCCTTTCGGTGGGAGTGCCTCCTAATGATGACATGTCTAGAAGGCAAAGCTGTTTTAAAGGGTCTGTTCTTCAGGACAGACTCCTCTTGTACCATCTCTAAGATGTTAAGTGACACTCTAGCCCTTAGGGACAAGTCTCCACAAGGGCCCCAGAAAGAGTCAACAGCGTTTACACATTTGAACCTCACTCTTAAGATTCTTCTGGCCTCTGTGCATTTCAAATGGCAAATGTTACAATATAGGCTACTTTTATAATTCATTAACTTTTCTGTACTCGAATATTCAATTCTGGTCAATATACAATTTAAATCACTGATTCAAAATAATTTATGAATATCTGTGCTTCTAGAATGACTTTCTAAACTGACTGCCTGATAAAACTCTATAAAGTCTCTTCGCCAAAGTAAATGATCCCTTTAAAGGAGATTTCTCCACCAAGGGTTGAAAGGGGTGTGGACAGAAAAAAATAGCAGGAAAGCTGCCTTCTACGTCCTTGCAGCCTGTTCTTTGTATTTGCCAGAAAATGATAGAAATAATAGATGGAAATAATTATGGTGAGTAGATGAGATTATATAACCCAAACCGAGAATTGATTTAACCTTCGTATACATGCTGACACTTCTAATTTTTATGTACCTTACTTAAATCAATCACAGAATTTTTTCACTAAAGATATTCATCCAGAGCCCTGATTTATAGATTTGCTGGAAAACTTACCCAATGTTGTGTCTTTAAGCATGATATTTACAATTTATATTATATATGTCTTTGGCTACTATTCCCCAATTACAATGATTAACTGAATTACATGTTTTTTTTAGCAAATGAAGACAATTTATATAAAGGAGTAAATGTCCCCAAAGGAAGGATTTCTGCATTTGTATATGGACATTCATGAGCCTTCCCACACGCCCATGGCAGTCCACGCTTTCCTCCAGGGTAAGAGCGTCCACCCTGATGGGAGGCCTTCCCTTATGACATCCAGAAGTCCTGGGAAGACAGATCCATAGTTCTTAATTTTGACTCCCAATGAAATCAGATATGTGGAGACAGAGCCCCAAAAAGCAGTTTCCAGGCTCTCGGCCTCACATAGAAAGGTGCTGGCTCAGGTAGTAAATGGCCATCGACTGTGATCAAATGGCCATCAGCTGTGGCTAGTTGGCCGTCAGCTGTAACCAGTGAGCCATTGGGCACTAATATAACTGCCGTGGCTACGC
This sequence comes from Rhinolophus ferrumequinum, assembly GCF_004115265.2. Lineage (NCBI taxonomy): Eukaryota > Metazoa > Chordata > Mammalia > Chiroptera > Rhinolophidae > Rhinolophus > Rhinolophus ferrumequinum. The sequence continues at coordinate 78,318,448 of NC_046294.1, read as the reverse complement.
TAGCAAAAAATGGGGGGTGCTAGCAAGATGGTGGCTGAGCCTGCAAGCGGCACAGTGAGGGTTGAGAATTGTGTGGCTCCTGTTTCCTGTTTCTCCAACCCAGCCGCCAGTGAGAGTATAGTGGTGTGACTCCCCTACCTATGGCTCCGTGGGTGTTCCTTTTTGGCCTCACCATGTCCTGCATTCTTATGTGGGGAGCAGGACCAGAGACCCCGCAGGCCGCCCCGCACGACAAGATATCTGTGACTGGTAAGACAACTCTGAAAATACACTGACCAAAGAAAAGGAATTTGATTCAAGGGAAGTGGAAATCAATATTGACTCCACGAAACTATAAATCTTGATATTTCATACAACAAGTATATATGTTTGTTATTATTCATTAGAGCAGAAGAGTCAGAATTACATTTAGTGCCTCCTGAAAAGTAGTCAGATTTCTACTTGCCTGTCGCAAATGATGATTTATGCCAGGTAATAGAAAAGTAATAGAACAAAAAGCTAATTTAATTAATTTTATCACCAGGGTTTCTCCACTGAGGAAAAGTGAATTAGGAAACAAACTAGTAGGATATTTTCTAATATTTATTTATAAGAATAATTAAAAAGTGTCTACTGTATCTTATTTATGATTGAGGTTGATTATCTGTTTTTCAAGTTGTACAACCACCTAGTCTATTCTGGCCATCATCAAATCATGTCAGTTAACTCACTCTCTGACTTCTCCAAATGAATAGTCATGGTTCACTTCTATATGGGCTTGCCGGTTGTTCATTCATTTATTACACAAATAGTTATTTGATGCTTATTATATAACAGTGTGTTATAGATGCCAGGGTGTCGTGCGGGAGACCCTGCTCGCTGCGCCATTTGTCATGCAGGGCGGCCTGCAAGGTCTGTGCTCCTGCTCCCACATAGGAACGCAGGATATGGCTAGGCCAAAAAGGAACACCCACGGAGCCATAAATAGGGGAGTCATACCACTATAGTCTCACTGGAGGCACTATAGACTCACTGGAGGCTGGATCCACACAACCTGCAACCTACTGTCTGCTTCTCTGCCTGCCAACCTACCAATTCTCTGCCTGCCAACCCACCAACTCACCAACCAACGCAGCGGCAGTTATATCAGTGGCTAACTGGTTACAGCTGATTGTCAATTAGCCACAGCTGACGGCCATCTACTACCCCAGTCAGCACCTTTCCACATGAGGCCGAGAGCCTGGAAACTGCTCTCTGGGACTCTGTCCCCACTAACCCAGCCGCTAGCGAGAATATAGTAGTCTGACTCCCCTATCTATGGCTCCGTGGGTGTTCCTTTTTGGCCTCACCATATCCTGCATTCTTATGTGGGAAGTGGGAGCTGAGACCCTGCATGACACCTTGCATGACAGGGGTTAAGGAATAGGAATGGGAAGGAAGGCAAGATTTTAGTGCTGAAACCAACAAAGAGATTCCAGAAGCAAGGTCTTGATGGGCTAAACTCTGTGTTAGTAAGGCACAAAGCAGGCTGTCAAATTTAACAAATCCAACGGCAAAGGGGGAGCCTATGTAAGAAACCCATGAGTGGAATGTTGATACAGATTAACAGGGTATGAAATAATGAGGTAGGAGAATACGGGACAGCCAAAGGCTGATATTTGTGCTTACTTTTCTTAAAGCTTGCTTGTCTGTTTCACAGGTGTGCCAGGTGCATTGCAAAGGTTGGAAGGGAAGTCACTGGGGTCAGGCAGGATGAGATAAAACAACTAGCTGAATCCCATAAGGATCAGCTCTAGTTTGGAGCTCTCCCCACATCCTATAAAAATGTTAAGGTGTGGGTATGATGGGAGAGTGTCAGAAATGAAATTCAGTTTCTAGGCTTGTCAAGGGCTGGAGATAAAGTTGACTCCTCAGAGTGGAAATGTTCATCTTATCTTTTGAAGCCTAGCACACAGGTGGGTCAATTGTCCAACCAAATTTACTGAGGGAACATACTGTAATATGCCTTCTGGGCAAATACATTATTTGCTTCTTTTTCTGGTGGGTTTGAAATTTAATAGAACAGTTCCTGGGAAAATAATTGTTTGAGCCACAATTAACCTCATTTAGATTTTCTTATTACTACTCCTATGCTTGATACAGCCTCTTTAAACTAGCATATGATACAGGGAAGAGATAGAAAGTTGAAACAAAAATATGATTTTGAACTCAAAGAAAATAGGAATGTTCTTTTTATCTTTCCTGTGGCACCTAGGAGAGGAAAATGAAGAGAAATAATGTTTATTAAGCTCCTCTTGTGTGCCAGATGTTTTGTATCTGTTTTCATGTTAATCCAAAAATGAGAAAAGTGTGTTCAAATAATTTACTGAATATTATATACAACTTAATAAGTGCTAAGTTGGGATTTGAATCAAGCCCTTTGTGATATTGGAATGGACTTTTTAATCCTTCATCATGCTTCAACCTGAATCTGAAATTAGCTAGCTGCATAACCTTAACCTTGATGATCTCAGCTTCAACATTTGGGAAATGATGAGATTGGACCGAGCCCCCGAGAATACTTCCAGTGAAAACTCGCTGACTTGGCTATTGTCACTCCCATATTATCTATGACTAATATTTGAATATTGTTCCTGTCATGCGGGGTGTCAGGCGGGGTCTCTGGTCCCACTCCCCACACAAGAACGCAGGACATGGTGAGGCCAGAAAGGAACACCCACGGAGCCATAGGTAGGGGAGTCACACCACTATACTCTCACTGGCGGCTGGGTTGGAGACACAGGAACCAGGAGCAACACAATTCTCAACCCTCACTGTGCCGCTTGCAGACTCAGCCACCATCTTCTTGCTAGCTCCCCCCCCCCCTTTTTTTGCTAGCGTAACCACAGCAGTTATATTAGTGGCCAATTGCTCACTGGTTACAGCTGACGGCCAACTAGCCACAGCTGATGGCCATTTGATCACAGTCGATGGCCATTTACTACCTGAGCCAGCACCTTTCTATGTGAGGCTGAGAGCCTGGAAACTGCTTTTTGGGGCTCTGTCCCCACAGTTCCTTAGGAGTTTCTGAACTCAAGTACACTTAAATAAGAAATAGTTATCTACACTCTAACCAGATTCCTGCTATTGTGTTCTCAATTTTTTGACAATATAGACCTTTGTAGCCTGATTGCCTGAGTAAATTTTTTTCAGGATGATATTTGTATGCTTTTGAAAGTGCCTTTCTCATCATTCCACCCCTCTGGCTATTCAGGGAACTTTACTAACACCTCTGAACATAGACTGTATCCAGTCAGATTCAGAAGGAGAAATGGGTTTGACCATTTGAATAACAATGTGAAATATAATTGACAGACACCAAATTGCAAAACACTTGTGCTCTACCTAGTGATTTTCTAAAATAAGTCAACAGATCAGCTGATCAACAGATGAGTACATGAAAATCATTGGGAAATTAGAAGGATAATGTCTGTCTCAAAAAAGATGACTTGACACAATGTTCTAATGACTTAGAGCAACCAAAGCACTTTAAAGATTAAATTGAAATCCACCATTGATCATTTTAGATTTTTATGGCCAAGGAACCTCATTTGTATAACTTAATTGTTCAATTGCATAGCAGCATTAAGTTTCAGACCCAGAGAACGGGAATTAGATGAAATGAACACTGACTTTTACTTCTGATGAAAGTGAGACTCAGCATCTCTGGGCACTTCTTGCTTCACATTGTTCTTAACTGGACAATATTACAGAAATGATGAGAAATAGGACTTGATGTTGATGGAAATCATTCTAACAGATGGGAGTATTTTGACACAGTAATTTCAAGTTTCTCTAATTTGAAGGTGGCTGAATTGTATTTTTTTTAAAAAAAACTAGTGTTTTTATAAATTAATCTCTAGAGGAGACATATCCAACAAATGTCTAAAATAGATCTATCATGTTTTACTGTCTGAGGGATCCAATTATATGAAAATTCAGGTCATCTAACTATGTATATGAAAAAGACAATTAATTGGTTGGGGTCTAACAGCTTCAGACAGAAATACCAAACAAATCTGAGAATTGTCAGCATCATACAGAAGCCACAAATTGGGCTGTCAAAAGCCAGTCCCCTTCTTAATTATTCTGTATACACCAAACACACCAGGATCTGCTGAAAGCAGAGTCCTAGAAAAAATCCTAACACAGTCAGGGAAGAACTCTAAGTAAGCTGCACTGGCATTAACAGAACCACTGAGGGTATTTGAGAATTAAGGTCAGTCAAAAACTGAACCAGGCAACCATGCAAGAAACTTGCTAAAGAACAGAATGTCTGATGCTCTGTGGCCAATCTAGTGTTGAAGATCCTGCTAATCCCCCATGTGAGGCTCAAAGCTCTGGCTTTGCACCTTAGTCTATTACATGCTGCACTGCCCCCAGCACACTCATAGAACATCCTCCATCACCACACATACACATACACACACACACACACACACACACACACACACACACACAGAGAGACAGAGAGAGAGAGAGAGAGAGAGAGAGAGAGAGAGAGAGAGAGAGAGAGAGAGAGAGAATCATCAGCCTTGGTCAGGAAAATGGTCATGTTAGTAAGATAATTGTTTACTTGGCCTTTCTTTCTGAGATTTTTATTTATATTCATGAATGTTCTTTTCCACTCTTGTGTCCCAAGACCTCATTGCTTTCTGAGCCTTCTCCCAAGAAAAGTCTATATCACTATTATCCTTTGATAGAAATTCATTCCCTGCTATGAGAAGAGATGTGAGCAATGCCCTTCTCCATACCCAACATACCTTGAATTGGGAAGAATGATTTATCCTACGGGAGAGTTATCTATAGCCCATCAAAGCAATCTAGAAAGGCCATGACCTGAGGAAATAGATCGTCCTCCTGGGGAAGGCAGGCATAGGGTAAGGGGGTGCAGTACCAACAGAACAGGTCTGCCAGGTGGGGCATGGAATCCAACAGGCATAGTAATGAGGGGGGAAGTTGAGTAGGTAGGTAGGAGATAGTGATAGGGAACCCATGGTTAGGTGGTATAGACTAATGTGGATTTGAATACTACCTCCAATACTTGCTAGAATATATGAAATATGGGAAATTTGTCCCTAAATTCATCTTGTACCTAGAGATGCCCTAAAAATAAATATTTTTGTTATTTTAGGCTATTCAAAGGGATAGTCTGCCTGTTGTCACTTAGCACTGACCCCAAATATTAACCATGACCTCTCTCTCAATGTATTCTCTCTCCTTGTCTATGTCTTCACTGCTCTATATTCTTCCCTCTGATTTGTCACTGCCATCACTGCCACCACCACCACATCATATCACAGCCTCCACCTCCACATCATGGTGACTGCTGGACAGCCAACCCATATCTTTATGGCCCAGAATTTCTGCTGTCACAAACCACATGGTGGCCAGGACACCCAGCAGAGGTAGGGAGCAGAGTGTAGTTGCTTTAAACCAATCTGGTATGAGGATTTTAGAGAGTACTGGTGAGAGGACAGTAAGTGAAAGAGCAAAATACCCTCTGAGCTGGGGCTCAGAGGAGTTACAGAAGGGAGCAATAATAGAATGTACTATTTTTCAAAATATTTGCTGCTCTTCTTGGAGAAGCATTATCTTCCTTGCCCTACTGCCTTGTTGTGCAACTTGCATTGGCTGAAATGAGTGGAAGGAGTCGCTTCTGAAAAGAAGCTCTAGGGGCTAGTGGGTGGCAATCCATGTTCTCTCTCTGTTCCATCTGCCACAATGATCTGTACTGATCCAGAATACAGACAACTTTACTGGCCTGGGCTCCAGAACAAAGACAACAGGGAGAAGAGCCGCCAGCAGACCTATCTATCATCTATCTATGCATCTATCTATGTATCTATCTATCATCTATATATTGATGAATTAACTTCTGTTATTGTATGCCACTATGATTTTGGAGTTATTATCTTACTTCAACCCAACCTAACCTATTGTAATGTAATAAGAGAGTGCCAAGAACAAGGTAATTTTAGCCATTGTTGAATAATATGGGTATGTGTGTGTCTATATACATGTGAGCTAGAATAATACACAGGAAAAAGGTCAGCAGTAACAAAGATGACAAACACTGCAAAAATATTAAGTTGGTGCAAAAGTAATTGCAATTATTTTTAACCTTTTAAACCTCAATAACTTTTGCACCAACCTAATTATCAAGTCAAAAGAGAAAAACTGAAAATTTGATTTGGTTTGTAACAGTAATACCAATCATAGTTGTTTCTGTGAACTGCTACCATTTGAGATTCATTTGTATGCAGCATAGTAAAAATTTTGCATAGCATTAAAATTTGCACCTGATTAACTCTGTTATAGGCTTTATTTGATTACAACAATAACCTCTATAAGTGTATATTCATTCTTTGTAATTTAAAATAATATGTAAAAACATTTCTATTAAAAGGGTCAAATTAGGAAGCATGCCGTGAGTGATGGAACGAAAGGAAGATGTACAACTAAGAAGAGAAAAATGGGAATCTGAGTAAGTGAGTAGAATCGGTTTGACCGTGGCCCAGACCATGTAAACATTTATTTATTGCCTTGCATTTCCTCTAAGCTCAGTCATAGGCCTCTAATCACTGCAGTCAATCTCATCTATATTCATGGCTTTCACTAGCGGCAATTGATCAATGTCTTCAAAAATCACATCGCCAGCCCACATAGCTTCTATGAACTCTATGCATACATATCCAACTTCCTATTCATCATTTCCACTTGGGTGTCTCCAAGGTACCCCAAAGTCAACATACAAATTCACAGTCGTGGTTTTTCTCATAAGCTGATTCTCATTTCCCCCTCTTTAATTTTCCTACTCCCAATTAATCTTCAACTACCATTGATTTTACCCTCTAAATATTCTTATTCAATTGCCTTATTTATAGCTATGTTTTCACCTCTCTAGTCCAAGTTATCACCGTCTCCTGTGAAAGGGTCTAAGTAGTCTCTTCACATCTACTATGTCTCCTCCAATTTATTGTCCACATTGCAGTTTGGGTGATTTTTGTCAAAGTATATATCTGATTATTTAATTTCATTGTTTAAAATTCTTATTTCTCATTGAGCTTATGGTAAAGACCAAAATATTTAACATGCCATAAATCTACCTCCAGGGGATAGCTACTACATCACCACCCCAACGCTTCTTTATTTTCAGAAATACGTCTCCCTAAGCTGGCAGGTTAGCTATCACTTAGCTCCATTTTCCCTACGTGGAGGGAGTAACCCAACCTGGCACATCAGAGTATTCCAGTGATTGGTACAGAGTTGGGCATTATATACAAAGTATGGGTCAGTGAGAGCCCTATTTTGGCAATTAATATGAATCCTAGGAGAAGGAGGACCTCTCATCTTTTGACATAAAAGCTCTTAGTTCTGCCTCTAGGGTTGTTTTTTTTTCTACCATGTGGAGAAAGTGTACTGACAATGAAGGTAATGCAGAAAAAAAGTGAGTCAAGAGATGAAGAAAAGAGACGGATGACTGGTGACATTTATTTGAGCCAGTGCTGGAAGACAGTGCCAGACCTCGGACTTTCCATTTATATGAGTCAGTATGTTCCTTTTTGATTAAGGTTAATTTAAATTGAGTTACTATCATAACTAAAAGATTTCCTCATAAGAGGGAATCTTATTCTTATCTTATCCTTTGTTCTACAGTCATATCCTCTCCCTTACCTCATACGAAGTGAATAGCTTCAGAGCCTAGATTAGACATTACATCTTTAGGAAAGTGCTTCTCGATCCTTCAAAGAAGTTATGGTATCTGTGTTCCATTTGCTCATACTACTTGTTTCCATTTGTAATTATGTATGTATTTATACACTTATATCTATGATTCTTCTCTGTCTCCTCCATGTGGCTCCATGAAGTCACACTGTGGTGCCCTCTACCACATGCTTGGTGCCTTGCACAGTACCTGACAGCAAATGTTTGTTAAAAGAATGAATGAATGGAATGAATGAATAAGCAGAAAGTAACTTGGTGTCAGGTGCTGTGCTAAGTACTTTTACATACATTTTCACATTTAAACTTAACAATCGGGTGGCAAATGTTGTGATCCTTTGGCAAATGTGGAAACTAAGGTATGGATATGTTAAGAAACACTGTCTAATGAATATAAAGAGAGGTAGATTCAGGACGTAAAATGAGGTTTTGTTCCAAATGCAGCTCCTTTTCTTATGTCACCTTCTAGAGGCCTCCTAAATGTATATGTACTTGTACTCTCTATCTACAAAATGCTTATATTGACTCCAATTCCTATAGGACTTTACTCTCTTCTATATTTTACTTAAATTGGTGGTTCATTAGGTGTAACATGTTCCAGGAATATTTTTAACCTTACCTGGAACACTTGAAACACACCCTTTCCACTGCAACAAAACTTTCAAGATCCAGAAGAAAGAACATCTTTTAGAGCAATGGCTCTGGTTTGGGGGTGTAGAGGAAGGGCCTGTCTTAAGACTCCCAATATTATTCTATATGGGTCAGTGAATTTTCCTGTCTACTCCTAAACCATCCATTGGTAGAAGAGAAAAGAAACAAAATAATGAAAGAGATTAGGAGAGGGGAGGAGAAGGCAGAACTCACCTATGCCATTGAACTGGAATCCCTGAAGTCTTAAACTTTTTAAAACCTTTGCCCACTCACAAAACCTCCAGCAGCCAAGCATTTGGTAATCTGCACATTGTAATGATCTGACAATATGCATTCAATGGCAGAAATTCAAACCTAGTAAGTGATGCTAGACTGTTCAGCGAACAACGACAATCCACCTGGTACAAGTACTTAGGACTATAACAAGAAATGTTTAGATGAAATGCCCAGGCTCAGAAGAGGCTACAAGAAAAGAATTCTGAAGATTTTTGGTTATGCTGCAAAAGCCTAAGGTAGCACTACTCCAAGAAACCAGCCTCCAAATTCTTTGTTACAGATGGGTGACATGAGGGGGAGCTTTCACCAGAGGGCAAACCAATGACCTGCTTCTTTCACTGAGGCAGTCTTGCTCAAGGAAAGCGTCAGCTGAACTCAAGTGTGTAATGACATACTTGATACTGGCATAAGCTTCTTATCTTGTCTCAGATGGGTAACAAGTTCACTGACCACACTGGTCTCTGTGTACTTTGAGCAACAATGGCCTTCAAAAGTGGTTTGCTATATATTAGAAGCACCCAGAGGCTTAACATTATACTAATGTATAAGGAACTTTTCTAGAAATTCTGTTTCAGTGAGTTTGGGGTGACAGTCAGTATGTTTCAGCACTTCCCCAGTTGATTCTAGTGTGCAATTAGGATCAAGAATTACTGGCCTCAATTGTAGCAATTAGGATCAAGAACTACTGGCCTTCCGGACCGGAAGACATGTGAACTCCTAATGCTGACCTTTGGCAAAGTACTGACAGGTCGGTATAGCTGACATAGGTAAAGAAGCTTGTCTTTCGAAAAACTTCCTGCTTCTTGAATTTTTTATTAGCCATTTAGGGGAAGGAAATAGAAGAACTAAAAGATAGGTGACATGCATGGAGAGAAGAAACACCTACAGCCTGTTTAGAACCTTAGGCTTTAAGGAATCTATATTTAGCGAGAGAATTAGTGGATGGGATTCTATCTTATTGCACAGGCAGAGGAGACAGTTAAAGGGAAAAAAATGTCATAATGGCCTCATTTTCAATCCCTCCTTCTCCATGGTAGTTTTCTGGGGAGGATGGAGCTATCACTGACATGAAAAGAGGAAAAAGTGAGGATCTGAAAGGTGAGGACTCCATACATGGCAGTATGGAGAACAAGGGCAATTTGTCATCCACTTAAAACAACTAGGTTCGGGGCTGAGCTTGAAAAATGTGTAGTTCAGAGTTAATGAATGGATGGAGCAGAACTTCAATCATTCAGGCATCCATCACTCTAGCCATACAAGCTTGCAAATCACCAACCATTATTCAATTCACCCACTAAATGAGGATGGAATTCAAAGATAAACCTTATAAACACTTGTAGTGCCACTGGAGCCCCTGATTACTACTGATAGCCCCTCAGACCCTGCATTTCAGAAACCTCATTTTGGAGGTCAAGCTGATCTCCTTTGCAGCAGTGTGTTGCCTGCAGTCACTGCTGGGCTTCCCTCCCAGACCAAAAGGAAATATCGTAACATTCTTGTCCATTTCATACTCATCTACTGGTTTATTTTTATACATAGAGTATATTAATATAGGTAGCATAGCATAATGGGAAATGTATATACTTTAGACAGTAGCCCTTGAATTTGCTAAAGGGACCTCAGGTAAATGAATTCACTTCTTTGAACTTTGGTTTCCTTCTATGTAAAATATGTCTCTTTAGGATTATTGTAAAGATTAAAAGTAAGCTAAAGTCAGCTATTGAGCAAACTGAATTTAGTAGGGTGCAAGTGGGAAGCAAACTTTATTTTTTGCCTTTCAGATATGGTCTGCTGAAACTCCCTTTCCACTCCACAGTACTGGTTCAGGCAAATTTTATAGCTATTCTTGTCATTCCTGGCATTTAAAAACAGTCTCTTCTTAAGAAGTGCAGTCCAGTCTTACATCAAAACCACGATTCCTTATACGAACTGAAGCTTTGCGCCTCCTCTGGGTCAGGCCTGACCAGTCTTCTGAATCCTGTCCTCCCCCTGCCCTGAGTGCTCCATGGCTTCCAAATTCTTCAGGACTGTGATGGGGAGAAGAAGGATAAGGGGAGAAAGGTTTTATGTACTTATCTAGCTTTGGGGTTTTCTGTGTCACTCAAGTTCTGGTGCTGCCTCTTACGGGGTGTCTTCTGGACTCTTTGGGGGACCAAAGAAAGCACAAGAAAACAAGGAAATGAATGGCATATGTGAACTGTAAATGACTGATGCCTAGAATTAAACACGGCATCAATGACAGGTTTCTTCAGGCCTGGGGAAAGAATTTGCCTGCTCTTCACAGAAAAATTCTTATGAAATGGGCTTTTTGTGCATTTGCTTTTTTATTTGATACCTCCCTTTGCCATAACATATATATTGGTTCCTTGTCTCTTTTTTATTGTGGTAAAATGCACATAACATAAAATTTATAATTTTAAATGGTTTTAAGAGTTTAAACAGTACACTGGCATTACATATATTTGCATTGTTGTGCAACTATCACACCATCCATTTCCGGAAATTTTTCATCTTCCCAAACCGAAATTCTATACCCATTAACACTAAGTCCTCATTCTTCCCTCTCCCTTAGCTCCTGGTAAGCACCATTCTACTCTCTATGAGTTTGACTGCTCTCAGTACCTCATATAAATGGAATCACATAGCATTTGTCCTTTTATGTCTGGCCTTATTTCGCTTAGCATAATGTTTGCAAGGTTCATCCATGTTGCAATATGTGTCAGAATTTCCTTCCTTTTTAAAGCTGAATAATATTCCATTGTATGTATATATCATATCTTGTTGCATTGATGTGTGTTTTTTTTTATGATGACAACAGTATTTATTGTTTTTCAGGCAACATGTTGGCATGTTTATAAACACTGTTCATTTAAAAGGCTCTAGGAATATAGATTTATTACATTTCCTTGATGTCAATGCAATCATGACCAGCCTTGCCCATAGTAAGCACTCAATAAATGTTTCTTAACTGAATTACTGTTAACTAAATAAACGTTTCCTTGATTTTTTTTGTTTCTTTATTTTGTTCTTTTAAAATGATTATTATTAAAAATATAGGTAACATACAATATTATATTAATTTCAGGGGTACACCATAGTTAGTCAACATTTATAGACCTAAAGAAGTGATCACCATGATAAGTCCAGCAACCATTTGACACCGTACCATGTTATCACAACGTTATTGACTATATTTTCCATGCTGCACTTTACATCTCCATGACTTGTTTGTTTTATACCTGGAAATTTGGACCTCTTATTCCCCTTCCCCTTTCCCCCTTTAAGAATTTGTTAATTACAGTTGATAGTCAATATTATTTTAATTTTAGGTGTACAACATAGCAGTTAGACCTTTATACACTTGTATAATTTAAGAAGTAATCCCCCCCGACTAGTCTAGGACCACCTGGCACTACATAGATAGTTATTACCATATCATTGACTATATTTCCTATGCTTTACTTTACATCCCCATGACAACTTTGTAATTACCAATTTGTACTTTTTAATCCCTTCACTTTTTTCACCCTGCCCCCCAAATCCCACCCATATATCACCCCAACACATCTAGTGCCCATCTGACACCATACATAGTTATTACAACATTATTGAGTATATTCCTTATGCTATACCCTACTTTCCCATAACTTCTTTGTAACAACCAATTTGTACTTCTTTTTTTTTTTTTTTTTTTTTTTTTTAATTTATTGGGGTGACAATTGTTAGTAGAATTACATAGATTTCAGTTGTGCAATTCTGAATCACATCATCCATAAATCACACTGTGTGTTCACCACCCAGAGTCAGCTCCCCTTCCATCACCGTACATTTGATCCCCCTCACCCTCATCCCCCACCCCCCAACCCCCTTACGCTCTGGTAACCACCAAATTACATTCCCCAGATTAATTTTCAAACCCCGTGGCCATCCTGTGGTCACCGACTGCCCTCCAATCCCCTCACCCTCCCCCCCACCCCCCACTCCCCCCGCCCATCTAGCAACCCTCAGTTTTTCCTCATTGTCTCCCAAACAGTTTCTGATTAGTTCATTCACTTATTCTTTTCTTTAGAATCCGCAAATAAGTGAGATCATATGGAACTTATCTTTCTCTGTCTGACTTATTTCACTTAACATAATGCTCTCTAGATCCATCCATGTTGTTGCAAATGGTAAGATTTCTTTCTTCCTTATGGCTGCATAATACTCCATTGTATAAATGTACCACAGTTTCTTAATCCAGTCATCTACCGATGGGCATTTTGGTTGTTTCCATGTCTTAGCTATTGTGTATAGTGCTGCAATAAACATAGGAGTGCATAGAGATTTTTGAATTGAAGTTCTGGATTTCTCCGGATAGATACCTAGGAGTGGAATTACTGGATCATAAGGTAGTTCCATTTTCAGAATTTTGAGATACCTCCATACTGTTTTCCATAGCGGCTGCACCAGTCTGCAATCCCACCAACAGTGCACAAGCGTTCCCTTTTCTCCACATCCGCGCCAGCACTTGTTGTTTGTTGATTTATTGATGATAGCCATTCTGACTGGGGTGAGGTGGTATCTCATTGTGGTTTTTATTTGCATTTCTCTGATGGTTAGCGAGGTTGAGCATTTCTTCATATGTCTGTTTGCCATCTGTATGTCCTTTTCAGAAAAATGTCTCTTCAAGTCCTCTGCCCATTTTTTAATTGGATCGTTTGTTTTTTTGGAGTTGGGTTGAGTAAGTTTTCCATAGATTTGTGATATTAATCCCTTATCAGATATATCACTGGCAAATATCTTTTCCCATTCAGTAGGATCCCTTCTTGTTTTATTGATGGTTTCCTTTGCTGTGAAAAAACTTTTTAGTTTGATATAATCCCACATGTTTATTCTTTCTCTTAGTTCCCTCGCGCGAGGGTGTATATCAGTAAAAATCTTACTCCGGGTAATGTCTGAGAAGTTTCTTCCTATATTTTCTTCTAGGTATTTTATGGTTTCAGACCTTACATTTAAGTCTTTAAGCCATTTTGAATTTATTTTTGTATATGGTGTAAGGAGGTGGTCCAACTTCATTTTTTTGCATGTGTCTGTCCAGGTTTCCCAGCACCATTTATTGAATAGACTGTCATTACTCCATCGTACATTCTTGCTTCCATTGTCGTAGATTAAATGGCCATATAGGCGTGGATTTATTTCTGGACTCTCTATTCTGTTCCATTGATCTATGTGTCTGTTTTTATGCCAGTACCATGCTGTTTTGATTACTGTAGCCTTGTAGTATAATTTGAAGTCAGGTATTGTTATACCTCCCACTTTGTTCTTATTTCTCAAGATTGCCTTTGCTATTCGGGGTCTTTTATGGTCCCATATAAATTTTAGGATTATATGTTCTATTTCTGTGAAAAACGACGTTGGCAGTTTGATAGGAATTGCATTGAATATGTATATTGCCTTAGGCAGTATGGACATTTTAACTATATTAATTCTTCCTATCCATGAACATGATATGTGTTTCCATCTATTTATATCTTCCTTCATTCCTTTCATCAGTGTCTTATAATTTTCTGAGTATAGATCTTTTACTTCTTTGGTTAAATTTATTCCCAGGTATTTTATAGTCTTTGGAGCGATTGTAAATGGGATTGTTTTTTTAATTTCTCCTTCTGATGTTTTATTATTGGTATATACAAATGCAACTGATTTCTGAATATTAATTTTGTATCCTGCCACTTTACTAAATTCATCTATCAGCTCTAATAGCTTCTTGGTGGAGTCTTTAGGGTTCTCTATATATAGTATCATATCATCTGCATACAATGATAACTTTACTTCCTCCTTACCAATCTGGATGCCTTTTATTTCTTTTTCTTGTCTGATTGCTGTGGCAAGAACTTCCAGAACTATGTTGAATAGAAGCGGAGATAATGGGCATCCTTGCCTTGTTCCTGATCTTAGGGGGAATGGTTTTAGCTTTTCCCCATTGAGTATGATGTTAGCTGTGGGTTTGTCATATATGGCCTTTATTATGTTGAGATAAGATCCCTCTATTCCCACTTTCTTAAGGGTTTTTATCATAAATGGCTGTTGGATTTTATCAAATGCTTTTTCTGCATCTATTGATATGATCATGTGATTTTTATTTTTCATTTTGTTAATGTGGTGTATCACATTAATAGATTTGCGGATGTTGAACCACCCCTGCATACCAGGGATGAATCCCACTTGATCGTGGTGAATGATCTTTTTAATGTATTGCTGAATTCTGTTTGCTAATATTTTGTTGAGGATTTTTGCATCTATGTTCATTAAAGATATCGGCCTGTAGTTTTCTTTTTTTGTGGTGTCTTTGTCTAATTTTGGGATCAGGGTGATAGTGGCTTCGTAAAAAGTGTTTGGGAGTCTTCCCTCCTTCTGGATTTTTTGGAAGAGCTTGAGGAGAATTGGTGATAATTCTTTTTTGAACGCTTTGTAAAATTCACCTGTAAAGCCATCTGGTCCAGGGCTTTTGTTTGTTGGGAGACTGTTGATTACTGATTCAATTTCCGTGGTGGTAATCAGTCTATTCAGGTTTTCTGTTTCTTCTTGAGTTAGCCTTGGAAGGTTGTACGCCTCTAGAAAATTGTCCATTTCTTCCAAATTGTCAAATTTGTTGGCATATAGTTGCTCATAGTAACTTCTTAAAACTCTTTGTATTTCTGCAGTGTCCGTTGTCACTTCTCCTCTTTCGTTTCTGATTTTATTAATTTGGGTCCTCTCTCTCTTTTTTTTAATGAGTCTGGCTAATGGTTTGTCGATTTTGTTTATCTTCTCTAAGAACCAACTCTTGGATTCATTGATCTTTTGTATTGTTTTTCTGGTTTCTATTTCATTTATTTCTGCTCTGATCTTTATTATCTCCTTCCTTGTGTTCCCTTTGGGCTTATTTTGCTGTTCTTTTTCCAGATCCCTTAAATGTGAAGATAAACTGTTGATTAGTGATGTTTCTTGTTTCTTTAGGTAGGCCTGCAAAGCTATGAATTTCCCTCTTAGGACTGCTTTCGCGGCATCCCATAGATTTTGGGTCGTCGTGTTTTCATTTTCATTTATCTCGAAATATCTTTTGATTTCTTCCTTGATCTCCTGCTTGACCCATTCATTATTTAGTAATAAGTTATTCAGCCTCCATGAATTGGTGTGTCTTCTTGTTTTTTTCCTGTAGTTCATTTCTAATTTCATAGCATTGTGATCAGAGAAGACAATTGGTATGATTTCAATTTTCTTAAATTTATCAAGACTTGTTTTGTGGCCTAACATATGATCTATCTTGGAAAATGTTCCATGTGCGCTTGAGAAGAAGGTGTATTTTGCAGCATTGGGGTGAAATGTTCTGAAAATATCGATTAAATCCAAGTGGTCCAATGTATCATTTAAGGCTGTTGTTTCCATATTGATTTTCTGTCTGGAAGACCTGTCCCTTGTGGTCAGAGGTGTGTTGAAGTCCCCGACTATAATAGTGTTACTGTTGATCTCTGCCTTTATGTCAGTCAGTACCTGTTTTATATATTTAGGTGCTCCTATGTTGGGTGCATAGATGTTTACTAGGGTTATGTCCTCTTGTCGGATCGATCCCTTTATTATTATATAGTGCCCATCTTTATCTTTTAGTATGTTCTTCATTTTAAAGTCTATTTTGTCAGAAATAAGTATTGCAACTCCAGCTTTTTTCCCGTTTCCATTTGCATGAAATATCTTACTCCAACCCTTCACTTTCAGCCTGTGTGTGTCTTTTGTTCTGAGGTGAGTCTCTTGTATACAGCATATACAAGGGTCTTGCTGTCTTATCCAGTCAGCCACCCTATGTCTTTTGATTGGAGCATTTAATCCATTTACATTTAAAGTGATTATTGATAGGTACATAGATATTGCCATTTTTAAATTTGTAGTTAGGTTGTTTTGATCTTTCTTCTATTTACAGAAGACCTTTTAGTATTTCTTGCAATGCTGGCTTGGTGGTAATAAATTCCTTTAGCTTATTTTTTTCTGGAAAGCTCTTTATCTCTCCATCAACTTTAAATGATAGCCTTGCTGGATAAAGCAATCTAGGTTGTAGGCCTTTGTTTTCCATCACTTTAAGTATCTCCTGCCACTCCCTCCTGGCCTTCAATGTTTCTGTAGAAAAATCATTTGATAGTCTTATGGGAGTTCCCTTGTATGTAACCCTCCGTCTTTCTCTTGCTGCTTTTAGGATTCTCTCTTTGTCTTTAAGCTTTGCCATTTTAACTATAATGTGTCTTGGTGTGGACCTGTTTGGGTTAATCCTGGTTGGAACTCTCTGCACTTCCTGGACTTGTATGTTGGTTTCCTTCATCAGGTTGGGGAAGTTTTCAGACATTATTACTTCAAAAATGTTCTCAATCCCTTGCTTGCTCTCTTCACCTTCTGGTATTCCTATGATACGCATGTTGTTGCGCTTGATGTTATCCCAGAGGTCTCTTAGGCCATCTTCATTGTTTTTTATTCTTTTTTCTTTTTGTTGTTCCGTTTGGGTGATCTCTGCTACCTTGTCTTCTAAGTCGCTGATTCGATCCTCTGCTTCATCTAGCCTGCTGGTAATTCCTTCAAGTGAGTTCTTAATTTCGGTAATTGTGTTCTTTAGTTCCAACTGGTTTTTCGTTATGATTTCTACATCCTTCTTTATGTTTTCTCTAAGCTCGTTTGTTATGATTTCTACATCCTTCTTTATGTCTTCTCTAAGCTCCTTAAACATTCTTATCACCAGTGTTCTGAACTCTGTCTCTGAGAGGTTGGTTACGTCTGCTTCATTTGGTTCCAGTTGTGGAAGCTTCTTCTGTTCTTTTATTTGGGACGTGTATCTTTGTTTCCCCATTCTGGCTGACTGTGTTTATTTTGATATATTAGGTAGATCCCCTAGAGTTCTTAGTTCTTGCTAAGTTATCTTGTGTAGTATGTGTCCTTTATATTTGACTCGCACCACGTCGTCCTCCTCCGCGTGTGCTCCAAAGGTGAGTCTTGTGTTGTGTACACTGTCCCGTTCAAGAAGATCTTTAATTGCTTCCCGCTAATGAGCAGGTGGGGTCAACTCCTGGGCTGACCTGCCGTGAGACTTGGCTCTGCCCCCCGCAGGGCACTCTGCTGCGTGAGGGTTAACCACCCCAGTGTGATTTGGCCTCTATGGGCTCCAGAGCCTGCCGAGAACCCCCTCTAGGTGTGTGACCTGCAGGTCAAACCCGGCTGCACTCCGATTTGGTCTGGAGTTGGCCCCCAGATATGCCGAGTCCCGTGCCACCCAAGCTGGGCCCCGGCAGGGAAGTCCCAGAACAAGGCAAATCACCAAGCACAGCAGCAACGACAACAGCAAAGAGGAAAGAAAAAAAAAAACAAAAAAAAAAAAAAAAAAAAAAAAAAAACAAAAAAACAAACAAAAAAAAAAAGCCGATAACCCCCGCTCGACACAGGCAAAGATATCAAAGATACAAGACAAAGCAAAACAAAACCAAGCAAGGCAAAACAAAGCAAAACAAAAAGCAGCGACCGTCTCGGCCTGAGCCCATCAAGCAATGACCAGGTTGTCCTCTGCTGTACCAAAGAGCCCCCTGCTTATTGCGCAGGCAGAGCCGGTCCTGGTGCTCAGAGAGACTTTGGGACTGCAGACTTAAAAGCGTGGGCCTGAGGGGTCTGGATGATAGTCTCCACAAAGTCAGTGCAGCTTCTGCCCTTGTCCGCACGTATGCACACCGAGAGGAGCACCACCAGTCCTTTGTCCAGAGCTCGTGAGTCCTAGGGCACTCCTTCAGTGTGTGTGTATGGGTGCGGGCGGGAGATTTCTGATCTGCTGACCGTGCCTCACAAGCTGGGCCCCGGCAGGGCAGTTTCAGAACAAAGCAAATCACCAAGCACAACAACAACAACAACAACAAAGAAAAATATCAAATACGTTCACATGCAAAACCACCTGATAACCCGACTCGACAGAGGCAAAGATATCAAAGATATAAAGACAAAGCAAAACAAGACAAAACAAAGCAATACAAAAAGCAGCGACAGTCTCGGCCTAAGCCCACCAAGCAATGTCCAGGTTGTTCTCTGCTGTACCAAGGAGCCCCCTGCTTATTGCGCAGGCAGAGCCGGTCACCTGGTGCCCAGAGAGACTTTGGGACTGCAGACTTAAAAGCGTGGGCCTGAGGGGTCTGGATGATAGTTTTTACAATATCAGTGCAGTTTCTGCCCTTGCCTGCACAAATGCACACTGAGAGTGGCACCACCAGATATGTGACCAAAACTCTTGAGTCTTAAGGCACCTCTTCAGTGTGTGTGTGTGAGTGCGGGCAGGAGATTTCTGATCTGCTGAAAGCCCAGAGCTGCGTCTGCCTCACTGCTGATCTCTGGGTGTGTCTCGGCCGCTGCACCCACCCCACCCTAGGCAAGCCAGGAAGGGTGGGGGCTGGAGATGGAGGGGTCTTCACTCTCCCAGCCCAGCCGTGCGTCGCCCTCTTCCCGCAGGCCAGAAAAGGTGGTGGCTGGGGGTGGAGGCGTCTCTTCTCTCCTAGCGCAGCCAAAATCACGCACACTGCCCAGTCTGCCTGGGTCAGGGCTGCCCGTCAGGCTTCCCAAAGCGTGAGCTTTTGATACCACTTCTCGGTTCAGGGGCCGGTTTAAGTCTCTGGAAGGGCGGGGTAGGATTAAGAGAGCAGGGCGGGGGGGAGGGGCCTAGGTATGGAGACTGCGCCCCCGTCCGCCGCAGGGCGCGCCGCCTTCCCGGCTGGAGAAATCAGCCGCGGGACGCAGGGAAAGAGCCGCCTCCCGGTCTCTGCGCTCTCTGCTCCGCCTGGGCTCCTGTGCGCGCCCGGCACAGCGGGGCTGCACCGCGGTTTCCAGTCCCAGTCTCTGGAAGGGCGGGGTAGGATTAAGAGAGCAGGGCGGGGGGGAGGGGCCCAGGTATGGAGACTGCGCCCCCCGACCGCCGCAGGGCGCGCCGCCTTCCCAGCGGGAGAAATCAGCCGTGGGAGCAGGGAAAGGGCCTACCCCCGGTCTCTGCGCTCTCCGCTCCGCCTGGGATCCCGTGCTTGCCCGGCTCCGTGGTTTTCGGTTTTCGCCCCCGCCAGCTGAGGCTCCGCTGGGGGCTGGGCTCTCCCGCCGCTGCCGGCCGGGCGCTCCCACGCCGCTTCTCCTCCTCCTCTCCTTGCTCCGTCCAGTTAGCTTACCCCCAAGAATTTCTTAGCTTCAAGCAATCCACGAATCTCTCCACTATATTGTGTGGTGAGCGAAAATTTCCTCGATGGGTTATAGTTCCCGTTTGCAACAAGATCCGGAGGAGAACTCAGAAAGTGCGCCCTGCTGCCGCCATTCCTATGACGTCACCCCAATTTGTACTTCTTAATCCCCTCCCCTTTTTTCACCCACATCCCCAACTCCCCCCTCCCGTCTGGCAACCATCAAATTGTTTTCTTGTATCTATGAGTTTGTGTCCATTTTGTTTGTTTATTTTGTTCTTTAGATTCTTCATAAAAGAGAAATCACATTGCATCTGTCTTCCTCTGTCTGACATACTTTACTCAGCACTATACCCTCCAGGTCCATCCATATTGTTGTAAATGACAAGATTTTATTCTTTTTTTAATGGCTGAGCAATATTTTGTGATATATATGTACCACCTCCTCTTTATCCATTCTTCCATCGACAAATACCCAGGCTGCCTCCACATCTTGGCATTTGTAAACAATGCTTCAATGAACATATGGATGCACATATCCTCTCAATATAGCATTTTGGGTTTCTTCAGATAAATACCCAGAAGGGGGATTACTGGGGTCCTTCTTTGTCTCTTGTTATAGCCTTTGTTTTAAAGTCTATTTTTTCTGATATAAGTATTGCAACCCCAGCTTTTGGTTTGTTTCCATTTTCATAAAATATTTTTTATCCATCCATTTACTTTCATCCCTGTGTCTTTCAATCTGAAGTGAGTCTCTTGTAGGCAACATAGGTAAGGGTCTTGTTTTCTTATCCATTCATCCATCTATGTCTTTTGTTTAGAGCATTTAATCCATTTACATTGAAAGTAATTGTTGATAGATATATAGGTATTGACATTTTATTATTCATAATTTTGATTTTTTTTTTCTATCTTAAAGAAGTGCTTCTAACATTCCTTGTAATACTGGTTTGGTGGTGATGAATTCCTTTAGCTTTTTCTTGTCTGGGAAGCTCTTTATCTGTCATTTGATTTTAAATGATAGCCTTGCTGAGTAGAGAATCCTGGTTGTAAGTCCTTTCTTTTCATCACTTTCAATATTTCATGCTAATCACTTCTGGCCTGCAAAGTTTCTGCAAAGAAATCAGGTAATAATCTTATGGGGGCTCCCTTATAAGTTACCAGTTACCTTTCTCTTGCTGCTTTTAGTATTCCCTCTTTGTCTTTAACCTTTGCCATTCTAATTATAATGTGTTGTTATGGGCCTGTTTGAGTTCATCTTGTTTGGGAATCTCTGTGCTTCCTGGGCTTGTATGTCTATTTCCTTTACCAAGTTAGGGAAGTTTTCAGTCATTTTTAGTTCAAATAGGTTCCCAATCTCTTGCTTTCTCTCTTCTGGTATCCCTATGATACAAATGTTGTTATGTTTGATGTTGTCCCCGAGGTCTCTTAAATTATCCTCATTTTTTTTGGATTCTTTTTACTTTTTGCTGTTCTGATTATGTGTTTTCTGCTGCCTTGTCTCCCAAATTGCTGATTCGATCCTCTGCTTCATTTAGTCTGCTGGTGATTCCTTCTAGTGCATTCTTCATTTTAGTTATTGTATTTATCACTTCTGAATGGTTCTTTTTTATGGTTTCTTTGCCCTTTTTAATGCTTGCTCTCTTTGTTGAAGTTCTCTCTAAGTTCCTTGAGCATCCTTATAACCATTGTTTTGAACTCTGTCTCAGGTTTGCTTGTCTCCATTTTGTTTAGGTGTTTTTCTGGAGTTTTCTCCTCTTCTTTCATTTTGGATGTATTTCTTTGTTTCCTCATTTTGGCTACCTCTCTGTGTTTGCTTCTCTGTATTAGGTTTATCTGCTATGTCTCCCAGTCTTGCCTGTGGCCTTATGTAGTAGGTACCCTGTGCAGCCCTGGAACAGTTTCCCTGGCACAGTCTCCCTGGTCACCTGCTTCAGTGCTCTAGGAGTGTCCCTTGTGTGGGTTGTGTGTAACCTCCTGTTATAGATGAGTATTGATTGCTATTGGCACATCAGTGGGTGAAACTAACCCTCTGGCTGATTGGCTGTGGGGTTTGGCCACATCCACAGCTTACAGGCTGCTGTGCAGGGAGCTTATCCCACTGAGTGGGATTTGCCTCAGTGGGCTATGGTGCCTGTTGAGATTGCCCTTGGTGTATGCCATCACTTTCAATATTAAGATGTTATTCCCTGGGAGAGAGCAGAGTGACAATTAACATGTTTCTATCCAGGCTTTGGATAGACTTTGGGGACTAATTTGGCAGGGCTCTGTTGTAGTCTGAACCCCATCCCCCAGTTTGTTGGTTCTGGGTCTTTTGGGAGGGGCTCCAATGCAGGCCCCATTTATCACTGCCTATGACCTACCAGGGACTACCTGGTAAGAGCTACAAAGTGATCTGCTGTTGTTCACTGCCTGTACTAAACTTGAAGGGATGTGTGAGAGGCTGCGTTGTGAACTGAGGATGTCTGCCATCAGTACCAGGTCTGAGGTAACTCCGCAAAAAGCCAGGACACCCTGAGACCTTCTGCGACCTGCTGGTTCCCTTAAGGTTCATCCACCTTTAAAGTCTCGTGTAGTATGCAAATGGGTGAGGGAGGGTCTCAGGGAGTCACTAGAGTGAGAAGAGTTGTGGTCACCAGGTCAATGTAGATTCTGGTTTGGTGCCAGTGCTGAGCCTGGAGCTACTCAGCATAAGTCTCAGAGCACACGGAGGCCAGTCATTGCCCACCTGTGGCCTATGGACTTTGATAGTTTTCCAAGAAAGAGTGCAATGTGGGTGGGGCCATCTGCTCACCAAAAAAGTGTCTCTAGTATTGAGGGAATTGTGTAGAACAGGGTCCCAGTGGAGCTCACCAGACCAAATCAGATCCAGATTTGGCTGTGTGTGGAAGGAGTCAACCCAGAAAAGATGGCGCCTGCCTGCCAGCTGTATCAGAGGAGAACCCCACACAGGGAAAATGGCAACTGTCCTCCTTCCCTCCACCCAAAGCAACTCACTTCAGTCTGCCCCCCCCACCCCCGCCGTATGTCTCCAACACACCCAGATTCACTGTCCCTCCACTGGAGCACAGGATGACTACCTGTGAATGAGTGATTCTGTGGACAGGCTCCTTAAGAGGATGTCTGGGTTTCCTGCATCCCTCTGTCCTACCTGGATGGTTCGAATTCCTGCTGATTTTCACAGGTAGATATTGTGGGGGCTCCTCTTCCTGGCACCAGTATCCTGGGCTGGAGAGCCTCGCTCCTTTGAGGAGAACCTTCATGATCAAGATATCCTTCTTGATTCTCAACCACCCTGCAGTGGTTTGGGGCCTGCCCGTTTTGGTTCTCCACCCTTCCTACCTATCTTCTTTTTTATATCCTTAGTTAAAAAATTTCTGTTCCACCAGACTTCAGATGGCTCTCCAGGTTGATTGTTCTGTAATTTAGTTTTAGCCTTAATGTGTTCATGGAAGGAAGCTGGCACAGTGTTTATCTACTTCCCCATCTTGGATCTCTTCAATGTATTAATGTGTTGATGACATTTACGTCTTTTCTACCTCTTTATCTCTTAAATGCCATTTTAGATAAAAAGTCCATGCCATAACTATCATTAGTTGCTAGAGACACTTTGTTAATGAGGATTCCTCTTTTTCTGGCCCAGCTCTTTCTCCATTCTTCTATATGGTTGACAAACATTGGGTAGTGACTTGACCCCTATTCTTTGGGAACTACTTAGCCTCAGGGAAGCTCCCTTCCTGATAACCCATGCTTCTTCTCAGTGTACTTGCACCCTGATCTCACTCCCAAGTCAAATCAACACAACCTGACTTTGGCCTGTCAAAACCAAAATGCACAGACACTGGGCATTAAGGGCTGGGTCATGTCCCGCTGAAGGTGCAGAAATACCTGAGGTGTGGTGACCCTGAAGTGGCTGTGTGTAGCTACCCGCAGTAATTCTCATGTTTTTTTTGGTTTAATCCAGCCCAAATAAATTTTTTTTTTCTTATACTCAGATCACTTGACTGTTATTTGCATTCTTTTTCTCTCTTGCCCTTCTAACTACCTGTTTTTCTTCTCGGATTCATCCTCCACTGGCAAAGGCATCACAAGTTTTGCTCAGGACTGTTTTGGGCAACATTTCTTAGGGCTAAAGAGATTGTAAAGTCCAAACTAAACTTTTAAATTTCAGCTGACTGCTGTTTTCCACTTTTACTCCTATAAAAGCCCTAGGTAATTTAAGCTGACTCTCTGGCCTCCAAAGCCAGGAGACATAGTACATCCACTCAGGCATTTATAGTGAAAAACACTCATGGTTCTAAGATGGTGGTATATAAAATCCTGGAGCAAATGTCAACAGACTTGGTATATGATCAGTTTTTAAAAACCATTATTTTATCTCAGTCTTTCAGCCAGTTATGCCACTGAAGCTCGTACTTTACCTAAAAATGCAGAATATGCAAGATAATTCATGTCTTAGTGACTGGACATATTCAACACTAAAAGGTGTCTGGAGATTTCATTCTCCTTTCTGTAGGTTGAATTCATACCTCAGCTGCTTCTTTAATTTCAACTTTCTTCAGTTTATGTGGGATGCAACTTGCCTCCCATTTCCCTCTAATGGTTTAGCAGTTTAAGGCTTTTGTTTTATTTCTTCTTTTTTCCCCCTTAATCCCTAAAAAGGATGTATCAAAACAAAGACGGACACTCAGATTCGGCACATTGGGAACTGAGAATCTGCTGGGTCACTGGGCTATGATCTTCTCTGGACATTTTCTGTAACTGATGCTGTGAGCTCAACAGTCAGCCTCTTTATTGATTCACTTCACTGCTCTTTTGCAGGACACGCACCAAATAGCTGAGCATTAGATTCCTCATTCCTATCAGCCTGCAGTGCTTTCCTTTATTAGAATGTTGTATTTGCTAAGGCTGGAGGGATGGAGATCTGCTTGTTAATAATAATGGTAATAGTTACACTTATTGAGCATCTCTTTATGTCAGATATTTTACATGCAGGAGTCATAAGCCCTACCTGTATGATGGGATTTATTTATCCCTGTTTATAGATGAGGAAACTGAGGCTCACAGCAGAGATGAATAGATTTGCCTAAAATCACAGCCAGAAGGTAATGGAACAAGAACTCTAACTTAAAAAACATACAGGCATGACAAGAGGTGTGATTTTTAAAGGACTGGCTCTTAAAAAAAAAATTTCCTGAACTTCCACACCAAAAGGCCCAAAGAGGGGATATGTTCACTCTTCATCATGTGGGTAAGTCCTGGGACTTTGCTGTGCTCTCTGTCCCCCACTACTTACCTATACACTGCCCTTGAACTGTGTCTACAGGGTCTATGAGCTGAGACTGAATAACGTCACGGCAGTGCCACTCACACACCATGGGGTCAGCCCACCACCCTGTCTCTGATCACATGTCGACCCCCACCTGACTCTGCTGCTGTTTTGTAAGCCCTATTCCTATCGTCAATCCAAGGGGAAATTTAGACATCTCCTTATCATAAAATACTTGGTCACAGAAAAGAATTAAGTTCAGTGAATGACTTTGAGCTCTCACAATAGGAAGGATAGAAAAAAATTCTCATTCTGTTAGGAAACAATCTCCAGTTTCTGTTAAAATTAAAAATGACTTACATTCATACCATTTGGAAGTCACATGAGCTTATTTATCTTATATGAGTGTGGCATTGCCCATGAAGATGCCCTTCATGTATACCTACCAGGATTGTCAAGCAAAGGAAGAAAGAACTGCTTAGGCAACTGTTTCAACCAACCCTCACCTGGGCTTTCTAGGTCTCTGACTACTTCCTAATGGATACCCACCAGCTCTTTCTCTCTCTGATCTCCCTGACCTTGCTGGTGACCAATTCCTACTTCTTAAAATTCTCTCCTCCATTTGGTTTCTGTGGCAGTGCAATAACCTGAGGTCTTCTTCATTGTCTCTTCATTATGATTTCTTTGTTCTCACACCTCCTATGTGAAAGCATCCTCTGAGGTTTTGTCCCAGGCTTCTCTGGACACACTCTACCCTCTGGCTAGCACATGGACTCCCAAAGCTCAGAGCATCCCTGACTGCGGTTACTATAAGCCTCTGCCCTGAAGGTCAGTCCTCCACTTCCCAGTTTCTGCTCCTGACTTTCCCAATGTATGACCTTCACCTGCTCTGGAATTCCTTTTTTCTCCTTTCCCTCTGTCTTGCTGGACCCTTGTTATTCCACTGGCCCATCCTGAGCCTTGGGGTGACCTGGCCAACATCAGTTGTTTAGTGCCTTCCTTTATGGTACCATTTTCTTCTTGTTGTACTGCAGGTTGTTGCACTTCTTCTTGTTGCACTCCAGAGCCTGCAGGTGGGTCTCTCCCACTGTGTGCATTTACCTAGTTTTAAATCATGTTTTCTCCTGGTCTTCTTCAGGATGCTCGAGAGGTGATATTTTCTATTAGATGACAAACTCTTGTTCCACATTGCAGTTTCTTAATACTGAGCATACTGTCTTGCACATAGCAGAGTCTCCACAAATCATTCTATTGAATTAAACATATACTCAACAAATTAAATTGAAGTTGATATTTACTGCATCACGTAACACTAGGAAAGGGGTATAGAAGATTCCAGAAAGAAAGAAAAAAAAGTGGAAAATTTAAATTTACTATATTGATAATAAAAAGAAACATGTCTTAAATGTCTGTGGAAGTTAATTCATTCATACAGTGTGGAGAAGTTTTGAGGTCTGTGTTTACTATGGAGGATGTGAGGATAAATAGGGATAAAATATGCCACAGTCTCTTCAATTGATATTTTTTCTCATTCGTAAAATTTGTCAACATGACTACACAGAATTAAATTAATGGAGTCAAAACATCTCTCAATAATCGTATCTACTTTTCCTCTGCAGGAATCTTTAGGGCAAGCTGGGGTTGATATTTTATATTATACTGCTTAGCAATTACAATCTAGCATTTTTTTATTATTGTTTTTCTGGGTGAGTTGGGTTTCCCATCATTATCTGCATAATTACAGAGGACTTATTTCCTGCTTTTGTACAGCCCCAGCCAGGGCTGTTCCAAGATGTATAATAATTTGACATCCACCCTTTCAAACTGATCTTCTCTAAATATTTAATGGAGATGAGTATAAACTGATTTTCTATTAACATATATTTTATCCTGAAACAAATTCATCTACTAAATAAATCATTTCCCCTGGCAGAAGCAGAGTCAATATGGTGAAAAACAATTCTATAAAAATTATTTTCTATAGTTTCCTGAAGCAGATGTGCCTTCCTTGGGAGACATACTGAAGGATTTGAAATGTGTGTAAAAATAAATCATTTGTTTTTGCTAAATAGTTCTATGTCATGTATGAAGCAGTTTTCAAATGTTGCTGATTCTGAGGGTTGATGTCAGGTAACTGTCAGTGGGCTGGTTTGGGGTGCAGATGTTCTGTGCAAATTCCAAAAAGGCTCAATGGAGACATGTATGTCCTGGCGAAGAAGATTACTTTTTTAACTTTATTTTAGGGCACTGCCTATATCAGCAACAGTAGAACCAATTTACATTTCCCTAGTATATGCGGGATGCCATATGTGGAAGCCTGCATTAACTGGTCCCATATTTCAAATATATTTAAATGATGCTTTAGTGTCCATAATAGATTGGCACTATCTGTAGCTGCCCTGCTTCTTGAATCCAGCTCTAACTTCATACTGGAGCTCACTTCTGCATTCGTTTACTCCTTCTGGCCAGCATTCTTTTTCTTTCTATTTGTACTTTGTCATTTCTTCTCTATAATCCATAATGCCTCCTTTAACCTATTAAATATTTTAGCAATTCTATCTCAAGACCCCATAGAAACTCTCTTGTGTGCTAAACCCTTTTTAAAGTCTGTATATAGTCCCTATGTTGAAGTTGCCCCACCCACAGCTGCTCCTGAGGCCACAGGACCCTTGCTTCTGGCCAGGACTTCTGCACCTGAACTGGGTGCAGATCACAGTCACTTAAGTTTAGGGTGAACCACAGGTAGGTTGGATGAACCAATGTGATTCTCTCTCAGAGGAATTTGGAACAGCGACATAGAAACTGAGCCAGTTGGATGATGGCAAAAACTCATGAAAGACCAGGTAAAGTCAGGACTAGTATCCCTAAGTGGGTTCCTGTGAAGCAGATGAGGCCAGACTAAGTCAGGAGAAAAGATCAGAGAGAAGAGGACAGGGGAAGGGGCCACACGATTCCTGAGAACATAGTGGTCTCTCAGATTTTTGAATTTCAACCTTTCCCTGTCAAGCCCAGATATACTTCGTTTTGTCTTTAGATGGTCCTGAGAAATATTGCCCTTAAATTAACTTCCCTTTTACTTAAACTATCTTGAGATAATTTCTGTTGATCTTTCAACAAAATAGCCTTTAACCAAAGCCCCTGTCTTATCCTTCCACCCTGGCTTGTTCTATTCTATTATTTCTACTCACAGTCCATTGTCCAGAACTCAGCATGTGGCTTCACCTTAACTGTATGGAAGTCTGGGAAGCATAAAGCAGCACACAGAACATTGGGTGTGTATTCACATTTGTCTACTATATTCAATGGCTGGTTGGGTGCTTTGATAACTGGCTGTCGGGGAGCTTGGAGGGTGAGCCTGTTCTGAGTTACAGACAGTGTAGCAGTTCAAGGAGACACCAGGGGAGGCTGCAAGTCTTAGTGGGTAAGAACATAAATTCTCAAGGAGGTGAGCCACTTGGTCAGGTCGGCTTGATCAGATTCTTCTTCACTAGACCTGAGGCAGATGGACTGCCACACTTCCAGGTATAGTCTCCCAGGTCACCCACACTTGCCTATCCCCCAGTCACACACTTAGCACAAACCTTGTGCAGGTCATACAGTAAAGGAATGACTACTAAGGAGCACGACTTTTAAAATGAAGTTTAACAGAATTTACACTTGGAAATGGTGGCTGATCAGAAGGGCAGTATAGCACATGACTGAGAATATGGGTTCTTGTATCAGAATCTCTGGGTTGAAACCCCAGTTATGCCATTTGTTAGTCGTGTGATTTTAGGCACATTATTTAACCTCTATGTGTCTCAGTTTCTCATTTGTAAAATGAGAATAATAAAAGTACTTACCTCCTAGATTTGTTGTGAGGATTAAACAGGCTAGTGGATGTAAAATGTTCATAGTAAAGCCTGACACACAGCACATGTTATATTTTATGTTATTATTTAAGGAAGGAATGTTGAGAGGCTGTACAATTATTCCATTTCTGCTACTTGGGCATGAAACATACTGGGAAAGTCCTCCAAGCTCACCTTTCAAATCCAAGTCATCATCATATAAGATCAGTGTCTCATAACTTCTTTCAAACTGATTAACTGAGGGTATCATTCATCCATCAGACATTTGTCCTTACACTCTAGGCTCCAGACTAAATAAATTGCTTCCCATTCCATTAACACATTGGCTTCTGCTCTACCCACCTCCATGCTCCTGTGCCTGTATAGAAGGTCTGACAATTAAGTTCGTGAACTTGTTGCAATGATGTTGTTAACCTTTTTTTTTTTTTGATAGCAGAGGGATTATTCATTATGAATTTACCAAACTGGACAAACAATTAACCAATTTTACTATTTGGAAGTGCTGGAAAGGCTGCATGAAAAAGTTAGACGACCTGAACTTTTCGCCAACAATTCATGGCTCTTGCATCATGACAATACACCGGCTCACACAGCACTGTCTGTGAGGGAGATTTTAGCCAGTAAACAAAGAACTGTATTGGAACACCCTCCCTACTTACCTGATCTGGCCCTCCATGACTTCTTTCTTTACCCAACGATAAAGGAAATGTTGAAAGGAAGACATTTTGATGACACTCAGGTCATCAAGGATAATACGATGAGAGCTCTGCTGGCCATTCAGAAAGAGTTCCAAAATTGCTTTGAAAGGTGGACTAGGCACTGGTGTTGGTGCATAATTTCCCAAGGGGAGTACTTCAAAATGTGATTTTAATTAGTGATATTCAGCAATGAGGTATGTAGCATTTTTTCTAGGATAAGTTCGTGAACTTAATTGTCCAACCTCGTATGCTGCCTTTTCTCCACTTGCCATGGAAGAATAAGCCTTGTTAACATCTGGGGTCAGCCTGTCTTTTTGTGCCCTAGATCCCATCTGCTCTCAAACACTTTACTTCTTTTTGTTTTTCATTTTGTGGTTATTTCAGAAAAGTGGTATCACCTGCTCTCTTGGAGCATCAATTTCCCTTGACTACTTATTCTTCTCTGTCACCAATAAAATATTTTGTCATAGTTCCTGTTTAAAAAAAAACATATTTCTGAACCAAATATTCTCCTCTAGCTGTCACTTCCTTTCTCTACTCCTCTTTGTTGCAAAAATTCTTACCAAACTGTCTATATTCTCTGTGTCCACTTCATTTCCTCCCATTTTTCTACTATAGTCAAACTTTTGCCCCCACCACCTCACCACAATTGCAGAGATCATCAAAGACTTCCATCTTGCTAAAGCCAATGGTCAATTCTCAATCCTCATCTTAGATAAATGTGACACAATTGATAAATTCCCTCCTTTCAGAAATGCTTTCTTCACTTGGTTTCTAGGACTTACTCTTTTGGCTTTCATCCATGTACTGGCCACTCCTTTTCAATATCCTGTTGAAAATTTCTCTTCTTCTCAACCTCTAGGTGTGGTCAGGGTGGTCTAAGGCTCAGCCCTTAGGTCTCTTTATCTACATGATAACCTCCAGGCCGATTTCTTGAAATACTCTCTTTCTTTGATGGATTCCAAATGTGTACTTTTTAGCCTTGACTTTTTTCCTGAATTCCAAATTTGAATATCTTAAAAGGTAGTCAAACTCTGGATGTCCAGTCAGAATCTCCAACTTCACTTACCTAAAAGTGAACTTGTGATTCCCAGTCCTTTTCCTCACTACTCCCAATCCTGTTTTAACTTTTGTGGTTATTTCAGAAAAATGGTATCACCATTCACTCAGTTCGTTAGGTTACAAGCCATGATGTTATCACTGTCATCCTTTCTCTTACACCTCACTTCCAGTTGATCATCAAATCCTGTCATTTACACCTTCAAAATACATCTAGAATCTGACCTCCCTGCTACAACCTTAATCCAAGCCACCATCATCTCTATTGTGTGAGGCTGTACTCACTTCCAAGTCTGTCCTCTTATTTTCTTATATATCCCACAGGCCACATTCTTTGCTTTGCATATCAGACAATGCTATCTTTTAACCAAGTTTTTATCAACGTCTTTAAGACCCTATATCATCTATATCCAGGCTATCTTTCTTATCTCTGTCTCAGTCACATTGGTCTTCATGCCATTCCTTCAACACTCCAAGCATTTTATTGATTTAGCATAGTACTTTCTGTTCCCTCATCCTAGAACACTTTTCACCCAGAATATTATAATGTGGTAGTTTTATGCCTTTCATTTCCATTAATTACTAAGCAAATTTACATGTCTTACGTCCTCACTTCATTGAAATTTTTTCTTAGATGTTACCTCCTCTGAGCTGTCTTTCATGATGGTTTCATATAAAATATCAGTCCTCATTTTCTCTTCCCCCTTACTCTGCTGTATTATTTATCATAGCACTTATCATAAATAAATATCAAAAACATATAAATATAAATAAAAATATTTATCAAATATATATATATATATATACACACACACACACACACACACACACACACACTATATATAGTGCCAAAAATTGTATACACATTTTAAGGAAGGAAAACTGTATTAAAATTGTAATACTCAAGATATACTGACAATAAAAGATTAATACAGATCACATTCACTTCTGCAATTACAAGAGGTGCTCAAAGTGGTTAACATCAGTGTTCAGACACTTCTGATTATGGTGAACTATTGCTTGAGTAATATTGAAAAAGTGTCCACTTGAATACATTTTTTGGCACCCCTGGTGTGTGTGTGTGTGTGTGTGTGTCTGTGTGTGTGTGTGTCTCATATATACTTAAATCTTGTCTCCCCCATGTGCACTTAGCTACTGTCCATATGGGTAGAGAATTTATCTGCTTTATCACCATTGCATGAACGATTTGCACAGTTTCATCTTTTCCTGCCCCTTCTTTTCCTCCTTTCTTCTAGCTAATTCCTCATTTTTAGTATCTCAATTTACTTTTCATTTTCTTTGGGAAACCTTCTCTAGGAAAGGGCTAGCTACTATTTCTTTGGTCTCATGAAACTCCCTTACAATCACTATCATGACGCTCACGACATTGTGCAGAAGTTTTCTGTTTCCCCAGTTGGGCAGCCTACCCGCCAGGCTTTCTGGTACTTGGCTGTACTTGCCTCTGAGC
This sequence comes from Rhinolophus ferrumequinum, assembly GCF_004115265.2. Classification (NCBI taxonomy): domain Eukaryota; kingdom Metazoa; phylum Chordata; class Mammalia; order Chiroptera; family Rhinolophidae; genus Rhinolophus; species Rhinolophus ferrumequinum. Next base: position 78,286,241 of record NC_046294.1, on the reverse strand, counting down.
CATTCTCCCAGGCAGAGGAGAGAAGGGCTCCATCTCTCTGCTGCATAGAGGAGACATTGGGACAGGAAGAGCTGGCTCCACAGCCTCCTTCTTCTATGACCAAGCGCACCTTTACAGGGACTTCCTGACAGGCTCAACTTTACAACCTCCAGAGAAGCTTACCTTTGTCCACCATTCTGCAGCGACTGTCGTGGGAGAGCCTGCAAATTTGTAGAGAGCAGTAAATGCCACTGAGCTGTGAAGAGAGGGAAAAGCTGCCTGGATAACAGCCCTACAGCTACCATAGTGACTTAGATCAGAGCAGAAGAAAACTGCAATCATTTTTTTAGTCTGTCAGTTTTTCTATTATCCTCAAGACTGAGCATGAAACATTCATTATAACACATCCTTATTGATTCTACTGATGAAAATATATTGGTATTAATAACATGAAACTCTAAGGCACTGGGGATAATAAAACAATTGATTGTGAGCATAATGTGACTCAGAACATTTTTATGTGGTAGTTCCACGCATTTCATTTCCATTAATTACTCAGCCAGCAAGTAGGTGATTTGGGCATTGCACCATCAAGCCATATAACCATTTTTTTTTGTTTCATACTTATATGATTATCCAGAGGACATAGTTTGATTGGTTGTTAACTAACAGTTTAATTTGAGGCAAAATGAAAAAAAATCTGTTTGAAATGGCTAACTTACTGATGAAAGACATGAAGCTGGGGCTTCAAATGGCTTAAATATGGTTATTAAAAGGAATGTTTTTGGGGGTATTTTTAATATTGGGTCCTATTAGGAAGTTTCAAAAACAGAACCTCCATTGTATTTTTGTCTGGGGTCTAATTTAGGTCCTTGCCTTTTGACATTCAGGTTATTATGATATGGCCTAGGAAAAGAGAAATTTTTTTATGGGTTGTATTCTCTGGCTACACTTTCATCTTGAGAAACATTTTTTTGCTTTGATCATTTCCTCAGTTCCTATAACTCAATAAAAGGTTATTACCAATTTCTGGAAAAATTGATCTCACCAAGGTGTATGTCAAAATATACCTTTTTTTTAAATTTCAAATACAAGACTTTATCTGTGTGCATATATTTTTTTTTTTTTTTAGTTTCAGGTGCACAAAACAATGTAATAGTTAGACGTTTATAATTTATATCTTTCACACTGTGTCAACTCCCCTCCCCCCATCCACTATCCCTCATTTTTAATGCATTGCAAAAAACAATTATAAAAATTATGGAAAGTTTGAAAGAAAAAAAATCTAAATTCTATTGCTGTCCTTCCAATCAACTGCTCTCATATTGCCATATTGTCTTCTGGATTTAAAATATCATATATGTTTGTAGTACATATTTAGAGTGGCAGTCACAAAATATTGTATTTTGTTTTATTCTTTTATCACAAGCATTTTTCTATTTTTCTATTAATTTTTAACGGCTGCATAATATTTCATACAGTTTCATGGTTGTCACTTCTATTTTCGTCTTGTAAATAATACCACAATGGGAATATTCATGCCTATGTGTTTTTCATATATTTCATTCTTAAGATTACTCATTACTCCTGTGAGTAGTTTTAGTGGGTCAAATTGTGAATTTTAAAAAATCTCATAAAATACATTTCCAAATAACTTTTCAAGATGGTTTAACAAATTTAAATTGCCCCTATTGGTGCATCAGATACTATCTTTAAAATATTTTAGTCAGGATTGTGGATCTTCACTTAAAATACTAGCTAATGTAGCATGTGAAAAACAATACACTGTTCCTGTTTGTATTTTTTGTAGTTTCTGAGACTATTTTCCCAAATGGTTGTTTAACAATTGTGTTTCCTCTTTGTGAATTGTCTTTTCATTTGGTTATTTACCCTATCAGTCTAGATTTTTTTTTTTTGTCAACTTCTATGAGCATTCGTGTTTGCTGCAAACATTTTCTTAGTCTTGTTTTCCTTTCTTTTTTAGTAATATTGTTATTTATTGTACAGGGGCTTTAAATATTTATGCAGTTGAATCTGTTGATTATTTCTTGCTTATGATTGTCATTCTTCTAAAGATAGATATAATTTTTTAATCCTATGGTTTGCTAGCTTCCTTTGATTAGAATTTTATATTTCCCTCTTTAATCATGTAGAATTTATTCTGATAAACGGTCGAGAAGATGATTTTACATTATGTACTTTTATTCTTGCATCAATTATTAAATAGCACAAGATCATTTAAAATGCCCTGTTGGCGGTATTATAATTTTGAATCTTATTCAGTAGTGTGTAGTATTGAATCAGGCAGTGTTCTAGGCACAAGGAAATGATAAATTAAAATGGCACCATTTTAATTATTAAAAACCTCAGAGTTTAGGCAAGGCAAGAGGGCAGAGGACAGTTTATAAATAGCAACATTCTGATGTTTTACACTGACCACTGAATCAATGTGCTGGGAAACTGAACTCTGTTCTCCTCTTGTTTTTATTTCCTTCTTTCATTTTGTCACTGTCATTTGCTCTTGTCTGTTCTGTTTGTTCTCTTGCTCTTGAATGCTGTTTGGCTTACTTTCTCTTTTTCTTCTTCTCTCTCCTTTTCCCTCCTTCCTTTCACTTTTCTCCCTTCGGTCTCCTTCAGTGCTTCTTCTTTCTTCCTCTGACTTCATCCTTTTCATCTCTCCTGCATCCATACCTCTTCCAGAAAAAGAAAGTTTCTCTCTCTGGGGAGACATACATTTCTAAATCAATGGCAAGGCATTAGTCAAAGCATCGTCTTAGAAGCTAAGCAGACCTGAATTCAAATTGTGGCCTTGTCACTGCCAGTTGTATCAACATAAGCAATTGCAGAAAGTCCTTACTTTGCACAATTCTGGTTGCATGAATTTAAGTTACCATAATTTAGTTAAAAAATACTAGTGCTTAAACAATACTGTTGAAGTTTAAGTTACCTCACTGCATTGACTGTAAGTAATTGCATAACTTCAATAAAAACTTCTCAGTCCACAAATCACAATGTAAATAACAGATGGGCAACCTGATCAGTGACCAATCATGTCACTTCATTCAAAGCCTATGGGTGATTGGTAACTAAGATGCATCTCTTATTCAATTTACACACAGACAGCAGTATGTAGTTGTGTTGCCTTCTTGTGTGCCAGTGATTAGACAACATGGGTTTTAAAGAAATGAATAATCAAAAAAGGAAACTGATCAACAAAGATGAAAGTGCAGCAAATAAACAAAAGCTTATCTCTGGAAGTAAAATTCGAACTGAGCATAAAGGAGGAAATAGCTGACCTTGGGAATACTGCCATTGCACTATTTGAGAGGCTCCAGGTATACAGCCTGAGGAACTTCGTGAAGGTGAACTGATGGATAGAGGTGAGAAAAATGGTTGTGATGAAAAGGATAAAAATATCCCAGAGGAGGTGATGTCAGCAATATATTTTCCATTAGAAGAACTCTCAGAGATATTTCACAACATTAAAGGAGCAAAGGAAGTTGGAAGGAATGTTGGAAGTTCATACAAACATAGAAAAGACTATGAAAATTTGGAAAGTATAAAAAAGATGTTCTGTATCATAAGTTATATGAGAAGAAGGTAAGTACTGTTCAAACTGCTCTTGATACTTTTTCTTTGAAGAAATAAAACACTTTCATTCTCTTACATTAGAGTGTACAAACTAAATATCAGTTTTACTATTTTCCTATACATTTATAACAGACAGTTACAGAGTTCTTAATGTTTTGAGAAAAAAAAAAAGTCACAGAACAATAGTAATGTTTCCCACTGATCATTATGATTGTTTTGGGAGGTTGCTTGTATGGTCATTTTATAGCCCTGATTTAGTGTGCAAAGTGGTGACTGCCTATTCTCTAAATTTTAGTTTCTCCCTCAGTAAAACTCAGGATGGTTGTAAGGGTTAAATGAGATAATACATATAAAGTACTTGGAGCAACTGGGACATAGTAAACTTTCAATAAAAAGTATTAGGTTGGTGCAAAAGTAATTGTGGTTTTTGCAATTATTTTTAACCCTGTAAACTGCAATTACTTTTGCACCAACTTAATAGATATTATTAGTGTTAAAATCATTGCCATTAACCAATAAGCAAAACAATATGGTATAATTATACCAAGTTGGGTTTAATGAAACTTTTATTGTTTGAGACGCATAACTTGTGCAAAATATCAGAATTAAATCAGAAAACATAATGAATTAGCAAAAAAGTAAATATTTTTCTAACCAGTAGGAAACTGCCCTCTGCCACCCCAAGATGACTCACGCACAGTTACATTGCCAGTCTTGATAATAAAATAAAGTGCTCAAGCTCATTTCTTGAACTTGCCTGGAGTACTAATTTCAGGAAATTCAAATCTTTTTTGTTCAAACTCTAATATTTCATTTCTGTTTCTTTTTGTACCAAAAAAACAGCAGTATGGAGGAGCCCAGAAGTCATTATTAGAAAAGTGGGGAGTTGGAGTGGGTGGGAATTTAATCAAATGGCATTCTACAGCATTTCTACAGAAGCTCATAATTATTTTCTGAATTGTGCCCACCTATTTATAAAGACAGGAATTAATGAACACAAGACAAAGGGAATTTCATTAAAATATATGTCTTTTTAGCCATTGTTGTCAGACGTTTTCCTCCTCACATTTTTCATAGCAAAGTAAATATGGCTGATTAAATTTTTAATGCTTTCTCTACTTTAGTCTAAAACCGTGACTTAGAAATAAAAAAAGCAAAGTAGTCTTCACAAAGCAGGAAAAAATATAGAGCATTTGTAGTCTCCATTCATATTAAAACTGAAGAGTTCCCCATTGCCTGTGGCCCAGTCCAACTGCCTAAGTACAGCACCAGGGCTTCTCTCTGTTTGGTACCACCTTGTTCATCCAACCATATCTGACACTCACCCAATATTCCAGCCACATTAATCTCCTTCCTGTTCTCCAAACAATGTTCATTCCCAGCTCAGGGTCCTTACTATTGCCTTCTCTTTGCCTCAGATGACTTTCCCTCTCTTCTCTGTCCAAATTATGCCAACTCTTCAAAATCCAGCTCAAGTCACATCTCCTGATGAGGTCCCTCACTGCTCCATTCCCCATCAACCTGGACTTTCTCCAACCTTCTATCATTGCTGTGGTTCACACCAGTGCCCCTGAGTCTTTTGAGGACTTGTCATATTGCTCAATCACAGTTTGAGTTCCTTGGGGGCTGGTAGCCTACTTTGTATTTCCTTTTAGTTGACAGCTAGTTATGTGCACAGTTTGCTAGTGTAGCTTATTGAAGTCAGAGAAACTGTCTGTTCATCTCTGTATTCCAGAGTGCCTAGCATATAGTAGGGGCTCATTAAATAACTATTAAATAAAAGAAGAAACAAACAGATATAATGGAATATTTAAAAAATACTGATTTTTCCCCTCCATGTAGGGAAATGTGTCTGCCTTAATCATTCTTAAAAAATCCATCCTTTTTCTCTTTCCACAGTCTTTCTAGGAGACAATTTCTTCAGAGGGATATATGTTAACAAGCTGGGGAACTATTATATGGTATATCACCAGTCCCTTTGTGTGGGACCACAGGGGACTAGTATTCTCCTCAGGCAGGTTTCTTGAGCCCTGAACCACAACATAGCTAATTTTTATTTTAAGTTATTTTAAGATATTGCACAATCAATTGAAATGTGAAAAATGTGATCAAATATATTTTTGTTCTACACAGGAAAAATAAATAGTTGAAATATATATATTTTTTCTGGGTTGATTGACTATTTTCATATAATATAGACATAGCATAAGCACTTCCCAATCAGCTAATTTGAAATGATATTACCATTCTAAAATTACAGTGGGAAAATGAACAGAATCAGTAAGTTGTCATGTCTTTTTAAGTTAAATGTGTTTTTCTGTAAGTGCATATGTGTGTAATATATACATATATACACATACACATATACATATGTATTCATATATATGCTTTGTATACATGTCCCCATTAACACAACCTGCTATGCAATGTCTCTTGAAAATATTATGTACATTGATACAAGTAAAAACAAACCACAACAAAAGACAATTTAAACTTCTTAAGATGTTGCATATTCAGGAAAGGGTGGCAGATAGACTAAGATTTAAATGTTTAAAAATGGGTCCCTGAGGGATCCATGGGTATTATCATTTGCATGTTCAGAGAACAGATAGTGGGTGTCTAGGGTAGAAGGCTCAGTCAGATCCAATTTTTCAATCTTTCTAACTTTAATTAATTTAAATAAACATCCACAAGGGAAAGAGACTCTTCAAGGTTTTCCTGAATTAAATATGTCTGCATTAGTGGCATTGAATTTAATGGACCAATAAAGTAAAACTACAATCACATACTAACCTTGTCATAAACTTCACTTTGTCCTAAAGAATTTTCAACTTGCCAATCAGTCAAACCCCATTTAAATGATGGCTTCCTGCCATTTCACACACATTTCAACCATGGTAGAATCATCCAGCTGTGGCCTAGCCTCACGCCAGGGTGATTGTACCTCATGCCTTTCTGGATCCTTGTTAAGGGTGTTGCCTCACTGCCTTGAATACTCACTACATGCAGGCCAGAGTGCTAAGCTTGCACGGGTAACTCAAGAAGAAGAGAGGAGGGTGAGGAGGAGAAGGAGGAAAAGGAGGACGAGGAGGAGGAGGAAGAGGAGGAGGAAGAAAAAGAGGAGCAGGAAGAAGGGAGAAATCTCTCTTTTTCTGGGCTTAATCACAACAGAAAGGAGGAGACAGATCACACTGAAATATAAAGCTCATCTTGATCAGAAAAAAAAAATGAAAGAAAAGAAAATGACCCATTCTTCTTTTTTTATATGTTGACAGTCTGTGCATATGAGTGTATAAGTCTAATAAAGACACAGCTACTATTCTAAGACACTTGTAGGACAGCCTTACTCAAATATACTCACAGTGTCTTTTTCTTTCTTGTTTCCTTTGCTGGGAGCTATTGGAAGCAAGGATGTCTGATTTATGAGGCCATTCCAGGTCCACAGAACACAATGTCACAAGGTTTAACATTATTAGATGGTCTCTCGAGCATGTTTCATGAGACAGCTCTAAGCTGCTTCTCAGGTCAAACTATCAATCATTTCTGTTAAGACCATGCTCAGGTAGGACGAAACTGGAATTCTGAAACATTCCAAGCAATTCCTGAGCTGTCACGTGGCATGAATCCATACTTATCCAAAGGAAATCCATCAGAGTTGAAATTCATTCTCTTGGCGCATTGCAGTTCCCTAGCAAGACAGCAGCAGCAGGGAACTGCTTCTAACACTCTTTTTGGAAACTGATTATAATTCAGGGATGGTAGTGAATATTCTTATGGAGCATGAGAAATAAAGCAATAACCTTTCTAATTACAAGGAAGACTAATGCACTGACTAAGGAAATCACTGGAAAGAATGGCTCTATTGTTCCTTGTGGCTGAGACTTCTCAGAAAGAGAGTAATTATAGAACACAAGTCCCTTTACTGGTATGACAGAACTGTTAGGGAGCTTGAGGGAAGAAGTGCCCAGCCCAAAGAAAATTCTGAATCCAGTGAAGCAGTCTTGGAATGGAAATATGCACCTAGAGTTCGAAACCTGGCAGCATGCCAGGACTGTGGTGCCAGGTGCCAATTCTAAGGTGGAAATTCTAAGGGATTTATTTATACAAGCATGGCAGAGAAGAGCCATAGTTCTCAACTGGTTCTCTGAGGCAAAGGTGTATCTTGTCACCTTCAAAGTAAATTTTAATTAAAATTTAATTTTGCTGCAACTAAGGATATGTACAGTTTGGAAACGTAGAGAATGCCTGTACACCAGGACATTGAGTTAGGATAGTTGTGTAGCAAGCACAGCGGGGGTATGATATTATCTGCCATATTCTAGTAAACAGGCAATCTTTCTTTGTTGCTGGGTTAGTCTCTTCTTTTGTTCACTCCTTGAAATACGTTACACACTCAGAAATGCTTGCCTGCCCCCTCTAACCCTACACACTAATCCTATGCCCATGGCTTCATTTGGTACCTAAGCACTAATGACTTCTCAGCAGGACTTGAACCATGATTCTGCCATTATTACACCTCAGTAATTAAGGAAATGCTGCCTTCTATAAAGTGGGAATTACAATATGTGCCTCACAGAGTTGATGTGAGAATGAGATAGAGTAGGTAAAACACCTGCAGATAGTCAAGTCTAAATACACAGTAGCAAGTGTTACTGTTAGGAAACATTCTTCTAGCCCAGTTGCCCCTCCTGAGACTTAGACTTACCTATCCAACTGTCTGCTTCCATCTCCACTGGATATTGTATACACACGTCCCTCAGCACGTTCAGTTTTGAACTCATTATCTCCCTAAACCTTCTCTTCATGAATTCTCTATCATTAGTTAATGACTCTATCATGAACCTTCCAGACATCTGAGGATCGTTCATGGTTCTTCTCTCTTTCATTCACCATACCCAATTAATCATTCACTTTGATTCTGAGTCCTCCTTTCCATCCCTTACTATGATCACCTTAGCTCAGGATCTTTGCAGCTCCCAGATTACTACAGAGTCCTCCAAATTGGTCAGCTTATTTCAAGTCTTGTTCCCCTAAAATGCATTCTTGACACTGATGCAAGATTAATACAAGTAAAAGACAAACCTGCCCTGGCATCTCTCTGCTCAAAAAGTTCAGAGGATCCACATGTCCTACAAGGTGAAGTCCAAACAGAGCAGAGAGTATAAGATCCTCTTCTTACCTCTCTAGGTTTGTCTTCTCTCATTCTCTGTCATACACAAAACCTACACCTTTCTTCCTTACATTCTCTTACAATGAAGGTGTTTCTTTTCCCACATCCAGGTTTGGTCCCTCACTCTCTGCTCTGGAACCCATCGTCTTCTGAATCCTTGCCCAACAACTCTTTTCTTTCTGTCATTTATCTGTAATTTCTTTCTTTTCTCCTCAGAACTTCAAATGTTCTCATGTATCTAACCTTCACCTACAGTCTTGTTTTCTCCTCCTCAAAACCATATTTTCCAAGGAGAGATGTCTACATGTACAGTTTCTTTTAACTCACTTCCAAACCATTTCTCCTCCCAATTCAACCTGGCTTCCTCCCTTACCAGCTGAGTGAGCCCACACTTGCCTTATGCTACATTCAATGAAGACTTCCTGGTCATGACTTCTTGGCAGGATTTGACCCTATTGGCTATTCCCTTCTTCTAAAAACCCCCTCTTCACTGGACCTCCATGGTACCATGCTCTCCTGATTTTGCCTCTACTTCTCTGGATACATCTCCCCTCATTCCTTAGGAGATTTCTCTTCCTCCAAATATTGGTGTTCCTTAGGGTTTTATCTTTATATTCTCATCCTAGAGAATCTCATTGTCTCTCCCCACCTCAACAACCATTTATGTGCAGATGACTCCCAATCTCTGCCTGCAACCTAGATCTCTCTTCTAACTTTAAACCCTGTAACCAGTTGCCATCTGGGCATTTCCACTTTGACATTTAACAGATACCTTTAACTCAATATGTCCCAAACTGAACTCATTTATGGTCTGTTTTCCCAGTTTGAATGCAAACTTAATGAAATACTCACTGTTGTTTCATCTTCATTAGAACGGTGCCAGGAATTTGGTAGGCCTTCATTAACAATTTGCTGAATGAGCAAAGTGTATTTTACCTCTGTGAATGAAACTGCACAGTTGCCTAAGCAGAAAGTTCCGTTGTAATTTTGATTCCTTTTGCCTCCTTACTTTGAAAACATATCAGATCAGTTATCAGTTCACTGATTTTACTTTCTAAAAAATTTGCAAAAAGATTCTCAGCTTGTTCCACGTGCTTCTTCCATAATTTGTCAAATTCAACCAGAAGTAGAGCAGGAACTTAGTTTTCACATAGGCCCCTCTCACCATTTGCAGCCCATCTCCATCTCCAAGCAAACGAACCCGGTTTGTTCTTAATGAAAATTCCAGAAGATCACATGGTACTTGATTCCAGCAGGTTCCGACCTTGTGAAATTTCATTTCATTTTTAAAAATTTGTTGTAAGAACTAGTGACTGTGTCATTTCTTGGAAAATAACTTAAACACATAAAAAATCATCAGTGTCAGCAAGCTCTTCCTTTAATTCTAATCTGAGATGTTCTGCTGAAATTTATACCATGTTGTTCTCCCATGATGGAAAGAAAGGCTGGACAAAATGACTTTTATTGTAATGCCAAACACAGGGTTTCTCTTAGGATCTTTGGAGGCCAAATCAGAGAGGGTACCAAAGAAAGCTTGGATTTATAAAAGCAGTGGTTAATATGTATTAAGTATTTACCATGAATCAGGAACTGAGCAAACTCCTCATTTGTTAACTCATATAATTCTTGGAACAACCATGTAAACACAATTATCTCCGTCTCAGAAAAACGAGGCAGAGAATGGGTACATAATCTATCAATGTGCACATCACGAGGAGGCGGCAGACTGGGATGTAAATCAGTCTGGAGTGGTCTAACTCCAGAGTCCCTGCCTTGGGCACTGCTACAAAGCGTTTATGAATCACAAATTTATTCCAAAACATGTTACTACTTCATTTCATGGCCATAACTTGTTCTTTTAAACACAGAGCTAGAAAATATATCCAAGAGAAGCAAGTAAGAAATTGATTTTGGAAGGGAGAAGAATAGTTGTTAATTTAAAGTATTCTTTAATAATCCACAAAACAAACCATACTCACTGTTAATATGTAATGAGTACTTAGGTGCCAGATGCTTTGTAGGGGTGATGAAACCAGTGGTAGATCAGTTCACTATATTAAGAAATCTATGCCCACCGCATCCTTAATTAGTTGAATGAGGTTTTTGCCATCTGTTGTAATTGTTTAAGAGCCTAAAAGAATTTTGGGAGAAGTATCAAGGAACAAAAATATTACTTATAAACTCCAGCATTAGTTTTTGGAATCCCAGAGCTGTCATTGGGGAGGAAGAAACACCCATAATCCAAGTGGGTCCCAATCCCCTTACCCTATACATACAGTCAATCTGTGATTCCAAATACTAAATACTTATAAAAGCCAACCCAAACCAGTGTAATTATCTAAAATGAGATTTACCATATCATTTTTTTATCCAAAAATGATTCTACAGCATGAAAGATAAAGTCCAATGTCTTTGACATGTTACTGGCACTTAAGGTCATTTGTAATTCGGCCCCGACCAACATTTTCAGCTCCATCAGCTCCCACTTTCCATGATTCCTGTCAAAATCCAGAACGTCGTCCCCTTAAACACCTGATATTCTGTGACAACAAGCCATGCTGTAAGATTTCTATGCTTTTGCACATACCTTTTTAAAGAAAAGTCTAAAACTACCCTGTCCAGTAAGGTAGCCACTAGTGATTTAAATGTGATTGAAGTTTAATTATAAACTAATTAAGATTTATGAAAGTAGACATGCAGTTCCTTGGTCACATTATGCACATTTTTAAGTGCTCAATGTCCAATGTATTGGGTAATATAGATATAGAATGTTTTCATCATCACAGAAAGTTCTGCCAGACAGCCTTGCTCTAAAGTGCCTCAATTTCCTTCCAACCCATACTTTCTGGGTCTTACTCATTTTCAGGTTTCCACTCAGAAGTTAAGCCATCTTTAAAACCTCCTTGTCAGCTACCTCCAGTTGCACTTTTCTTACACCTCTGTTACACTACGTATCAATTCTGTTAGTTGAGTATGTGGTTGTTTCCCCCTCTTGGATGTTACAAACGCGAGAGAAGCAACTTTATGTTCTCATTTTTATATCCTCATTGCAGTTCCTGAATTATAATGATGAGTTTTGGATAAGGGAATGGTTTGGGATTGAAGACAAAGGTCCCTGACCTCAATTTTATTTTTCTCCTTTATTCCTCTAGAGGAGAAAAGAGAATGTTGTATAACATTTTCATGGGTTTCCACAGAAGATTGAGAAACAGTGGAAGCCCATCTTTCTGACCCCATATGCGTATGAGTTCATAAGGAGTGACGGCCTCAGGAAACCTGAGTTTATTGCTGCCTCTAACTCTTTCCTGATCTCTGACAGGAGAATATGGAGGTGGAACCGATGATGCTCGCTAATTACACCTTCAACCCACATCGTTATATCAATGTGTCTTAGCTTCTGCCTCACCTCAAACTCTGCAGCCCAACTTATATAGATTTGCAGGGGAAGGACACCTATGTACACGATACTGGTTAACTTCTGGTATGCCTCCTTTCCTAGAAATTTTGTAGAAAAGAAAGGTTTAATTGTGTGATTAACATAGAGTAATTTTATAGCAGTCACAATCTTTTAAACTACCGTGTTTCCCCAAAAATAAGACCTAGCCGGACTATCAGCTGTAATGTGTCTTTTGGAGCAAAAATTAATATAAGATCCTATACTATATTATATTATATTATACCAGGTCTTATATTAAAATAAGACTGGGTCTTATGTTAATTTTTGCTCCAAAAGACACATTAGAGCTGACGGTCTGGCTAGGTCTTATTTTGGGGAAACACGTTATACAATTATGTTTTGAGAGAGCATAATCTTTGTTTCTATTCCAATAAGGTAATCAACAGAAACAGAAAAAACATTCATAAGGCAACATAAATTTTTTAAAAAATTATGAAAAGAATAATTTCCTGACCCCGTGGCGGTTCAACACAAGGAGACTACAGAAAGCTACGAATAGAGCATGAAATTTTTTTCTAAATAGGAAAATTCCATCATGACATGCTTTTAGGAAGTTCTCTTGTACAGATTAAGGAAAGTGAAACAGACAGGTATAGCAGAAATAAAAACAAGCTAAAGGTACAGAAGGACCAATGTTCAAATCTCAACCCAGCCAATGTATAGACCTTCCCGAACCAATTTGATTGGGAAAAATAGGTCCTGGGGCTATGGTCTAACAAGTAGAAAAATAAAACAGGAAAATAACATTAAATTTTTCTGTTTACTTAATAAAACAAGGAGAATTATTCATTTCCAGAAACAAAAAGTTTGAGTAAGGTCAAACTCAAACTCTATTCTCTATCATTCACATCAGAATTACTGAGGGAGGTACGTATGTGATTGTACTAGTTTCCTAGGTTTCCATAACAAAGTACCATAAACTGAGTGGTTTAAAACAACAGAAATTTATTTTCTTATAATCTGGAGGCTAGAATTTTGATATCAAGGTGTCAGTGGGGCCATACTCTCTCTCCTAGCTTATGGTGGTTCCTAGCAGTCATTGGCATTCCGTGGCTTGCAGCTGCATAACTCCAATCTTTCCCTCTATCATTGCATGGGCTTCATCCTTCTGTGTCTGTGGGGTTCTCCCTGTGTATGTTTATATTTGTATCTCTTCTTCTCTTCTTATAAGAATATCTTATAATATCTTATAAGAATAAGACATTGACTGTGTCTAGAAGTAGCCCCTCTCATCTCTTCTCGCACTGCTTAGCAGGCAGAACGTGGTGGATGGTGCCAGCCAGATCTGAGATCAAATTCTGGGTCTATCAATTTATAGTTTTGTGATATTAAGCAACCTTAACCTATTGTTTTTCTTATTTGTAATACATCAGCTCTAATATGTTTTTTATGGGGTTGAGTTGAGGACAAAATGAGATGCCCTTTAAAGAGCCTGGGGTAGGTGAAGCATCTGCAGATTCCTCTCCGCTACAGACTCCAATGAGTGTTTTATTGATCTTCCCATTTAATAGTTTGGCTTTTCACATATGTTCAGATAGCTGAATTAAGAAAAAGGCTTATCTTCAACCAGACCCTTCAGTTTGTTTTGCAAATAAGCAGATGTGACTCTCTGGGACCCAAGTGCTTCTCCCCAGAGAGTGGGACTGGCAGCAGGATGACGTATCTGGACAAGCCAGAGATCTGGATGCAGAGTTGAAATGACATGAAATCTTGCCCCAGAGAGGGTAGTAGAAGAAAGCAGATTCCTCTTTCTAAGGAAAGGAATCAGGGGACTGGATTTATTTAAGCTTCCCAGTCACTAGAGACTTAGACAAATATCTTAATGTTTCCAAGCAATTTGGGGATACTATGTAAATTGCCTCTTTTACAGGGTAATTGTGATGGTCAAGATAAATAATGCATATGATCATAATGTTTGACATATAAATTTGTATTAGTTAATATACATTTTGGCAGCTACAAGAGCCCCTAGATCAAAGTGAATTAAACAGTCTTGAATAGACATTTGCTAAATGGGTAATTGGGTCAAGGTTCTATCTCTGTCCACATTGTTGGATGTTTTCTATAGACTTTCTATATTTCTTTCAATTTAAAAATTAATTCTACATTCATTTTAATTGTACAAATATTTAGTGAACATCTATAATGCTAAGTGATGGGGAACAGAAATAAATATAAGCTCCTTCCCTCAGGAAACTACTCGTCCTGAAGATATTACATTATGAAGAGCTACTCTCCATAATATGTACTGTATTATGTATGTAATATGTGTGTATATATATATTATACATATATATTATATATATTATACATATATATTATATATATATTATACATATATATTATATATATTATATATATATAGATATTATACATGATATCCCACGTATTATAACTAAAACACATCATTCACAAAAATAGAAGACTATTACACTGCAAACCACTAAAGTATTGGAAATATTTTTTCTGAAAGTGAGTGAGACATGTATGTCAAAGAGTTTGTGCTCTATAAATTTTAGCTGTCAGAAAACTATGAGGAGATCTTAAAGTGAGTGGACAGTGCTGCTACCGAGGGCAAAATCAGATTGAAAATGACCTGTCTTTTGGGATTACCAACTGGGATCACACAGTAAATGCAAACTGATAATCCATCATTGGTGTCTTCATTTATGAACAATAGCACACTACTTACATAGCCACTAGTGACTGGAATCTTATAACATTTTTCTAACTCAATCAAATTCACTCACTATCTCACTATGTTGGCTGAATATTTTTTTGTCTGTGACCCAAGGGGAATGACTGACACAGAGCATCATCAGCCTGAAAGCCAACAAGAGAAGTTCAAATCAGGTTAGCTTGGTGTTGGTACAACTCACTCTCACACAATCTAGAATGACAGAGCAAGAAGCTGTCAGATTATTAGCGAAACATTATCACATTCAAACTGCAGAAATGTAGCTGTTAAAGAGCTGGTGCAAAGGTAATTTTGTTCATTTCATTTTTCTTATATAGTATCTAACACAGTGCCATGTACAGCCAGGCGCTTGATAAAGACGATTAGCTTTATTGGGTGAGTCAAGTCTGGCTTATGATTTATATCACACAAATTGACCAATATACAATTTGGTTATCTAGCTGGTGGGTAATCTATGTTTACTCAGATTACAATTGATCCTTAACATTGTCTATGTCATTATTTTATTTTTCCTCACTCCTACAGAGAGGGCAAGCTTCCTTCTGAGTACCACTTTTTAAAGGGCTTTGCTTCGGCCAAGACCAGGGACAGGAAACTTCCCCGCAGGCTTTTGTGCAGTTCTTACCTCTGGGTTATCACCTCTGTGCATGTTTCTGCTGTGACACAAATATACAACTTCCTTCCTTGTTCTTTGGTTTTCAGGACCATCCAGATCCCCAGTTCTCAACCCTATCAGACTTACTGCTTGACATATATTAAAACACATATTTTGCAGTATTTACTATCCTGAAATGAAATTTCTCTCATAATTGAAAAAAATTAATAATATGCCCTAGTTGAAAGAAAACTAAGAGGAGAAATAAAAGGAAATATAATTAAATTTATTCTAAAATAATATATTTGGATATGTAAATATAGGGGGTGACTACACTAGATAACAAAATGAGGTAATCAGATGCATTTGCATGAAGAATTGCTGAGAATTCAATAGCTACAAATATACTTTCATCTAAGTTTGTTGCATTGGTTATTCAAATACTGAATGCCATTTGGTGACACAATTTTCTCAAATGATGAAAATCTCTTAGTATAGTTCTAAACAAAACAAAGCATAGTCTTCTTTCAAGTTACATGGTAGTTGCTTTCCTGGGAATTCAGCATATATTAAAATGAAACTGCAAAAAAACACTTTGAATTTATACATAATAGATTTTAAGCTTAGATAATTATCATGGGTTTTTTGTTTGTTTACATGAATATCCAACAGGACATTCAAAAGTCATAGAAATGGAAGAAAAGTGGAAAATGAGGCAATTCCTTGTTGTATGGGGCTGTTCTATGCCTTGCAGACTGTCTAGTATCCCTGGTCTCTATAAATTAAATGCCTTTAGGACTCCTTAATAACCAAATGTCTCCATAAATTCCCAAAACTGGCCCTTTTGAGAATTACTGATTTAGAGAAGCCAAAAAATTAAATGAGTCAAAAAAGAATAAACAGAACAGACCCAAAAAGATGGCATAGGAACAGCATCATTTTTGAATCTCTCTAAATTCACCCATAAAACTAGACAAAGCCACTAAGAAAGACAATGTAGGTAGAGAACAGCTATCAAAAACTGCTACCTCAATAAACTTTAATTAAAAGAAAAAAATGGAGCAGGAAAGGAGGATGGCAAGATCATATGAGAAGCAGAATAAGGATGTTGATTGCTTTTTAGTTGTTAATTGAAAGGATATTACTTCAAATCTGATTTCAGGAAAAAAATGAGGGAAAAGGAAAAAAGGAGTTGCAACTCAATTTCAATATATTTATGGTGGGGAAACATTAGACAATAACCAATAAAAGGGGGCTTAAGATGGTAAGTAAAAATATTAGTACAAAAGTAACCATTGGAACAAAATGCAAGTGTTTCTTAATACCAAAAATATACTTAAGAAAAAGAGGAAAAAATAAAACACCTAATAAAAGTGTTGAGATAATTGGATATATATGGAAAAAGATAAATTTATTAATTGATCCATCTTTCATATTACTAAAGAGGAAAAATTCCAAAGGACCTGAAATTTAGTATAAAAAAATAGAATCCATACAAGAACTAGAAGTAAACATGAATGAATTCCTTTGTATTCTAGAAATAAGGAAATATTTTTTACCATAATTCAAAACAAACAAACAAACAAACAAACAAACAAACAGGAAACACTAGTATAGATTGCTTAATCTGATGAGGGAGGGACTACAAATGTGTTTGACTGAAAAAAAGAAAGGAAAAGATAAACTATAAAAAGGAGATTATTTATAGAAGAAAAGGAAATAGAGTTGAAGGGATGGGGTAAAAGCTAGACTTATTATTTGAATACTTTGTTGTATAGATTGACTTTGGAATCATTAGTATGCTATGCATAATTATGAAACAAAATTTATTTTAAAAAATCAATCTCTAAATATTTAAAGTAAACATGCATTTAGTTTGTAGTATAACCATACAGAGAACTATAGTGACCTTGAAGCACAGTTCTTTGCATAATTTCCTAGTGGAATATAACCTAAGGACAAAAATTACTGCAAAAACAACTAAAGTGTTTATAGTAATTGTATTTTTGGTGGTAATGTTGGTATTATTATTCTAAGAATGGTATTTGTGTATTGAAGGATAAAACAAATGAGTACTTGAGTACTATTCTACTTTTCTTATTCCCAGTGGTTTCAGAACTGGAATTCTTTGTGTGGAAGAAGGAGACATAAATATAAGGTATAAGAAATTAAGTAAAATCTCTGTGATCCTCAATTTAATGAGAAATATGAGGATGAACTCATGATTTATTTTAACTTGTATATATATAATATTTGTTTTGCAGCTATATTGAAAATACCCAGAAACTATGACTACTCAGTAGTGTTAATACTCGTATTCCTAACTCTCAGATTGTTGTATTAAAATACCATTTCCTACTACAAGAAACCAGAGTTTCCTGGAGAACTAACTGATTCCAGGTTTGGGGCAGAAAATGTACAAGATGAGCTTAGTATATCTTGTCATTATAAGAAAGCAAGAAAAGTGTCAAAGACTATAAAGTCATGTCAAAAGGATTGAGGAAGAAACTTAAATATGCACTTAGTTGACTCCTACTGGCTAAAGATAGGATAATTTGAGTATCAAATGGTAAGAACTACAAATTATTGGAACATAACAATTGTGGTTAAATCCAAGAGTTCATAATGACATTTTTTAAAAATTCCCATTGATCACTATTGGGGATGTTAGTGAACCAAATCATTATTTTTAAATCTGGCAAATTAGATAAAAGACAAAACAAAACAAACAACAAAAAACCCAAAGAACATTTATATCACCATTTCCATGAGAACTAATCCACCACATGAATGAAAAGTTGAAGAAATAGTTTATCTTCACAGAAGTTTTCAGCTCATAAAAGAGAAGGGGTCATAGAATTATATTACCATATGCAACCTCTACTAAATTAATGGCTCTAGATATTGATATAGTTAATGGTTATTAACAACCTCAAAATAGAGACTATCAAACATTATTTGTTTCATAGTGGGAGAACAAAACACAATATATGAAATAACCTTTCAAAAAAATGAAATCTGAATTTGACCACATTTCTATATCCAACCAGCAATTTAAGAAATACAGAGGAGAGAGAAGCATGTTAAACAAAGTGTGAATGCAATTAGCAAAATCCAAAATGTAGGAAATTCTCCAGTACAAAAGGAGGGGTTTCTTCAACAATTAATTACAAGGAAAATAAAGTGCTAGAAGGAGAATCAATAGGTTAAAGGAGACTTAAAAGACATTCTCTATGGATCTTATTTGGACATATACTTAAAAAAACAAACAAACAAAAACAAACAAAAAATAAGCATTAACATTTATAAGATGATTAGAAATTTGAGCACTGATGCTTTGATATTATTAGAAATTAGTGTTACATTTTAGACGTGATACTGTGTTTCCCTGAAAATAAGACCTAGCAGGACAATCAGCTCTAATGCGTCTTTTGGAGCAAAAATTAATATAACACTCACTCTTATTTTACTATAATATAAGACTGGGTCTTTATGATATGATATGATATGATATGATATGATATGATATGATATGATATGATATGATATGATATGATATGATATAAGACTGGGCCTTATATTCATTTTTGCTCCAAAAGACACGTTAGAGCTGATTGTCCAGCTAGGTCTTATTTTTGGGGAAACACGGTAATGGTATTGTGGTTATATATTTTTAAATACATCATGCCATAGAAATTCATATTAAAATATTTGAAATGGTATCATGTCTAGATGAACCCAGATTGGGCCATATATTGGTAATTGTTGGGGCTGGATTAAGGCTTCACAAATTTCATTACATTATTCTTTTTAGTTTTGTGTACATTTAAAGTGTTCTATAGTACCACAATATAAAAAATATTTCAAAATATATTTTTTGAAAAACATGAATATTCAGAAAGGTAACAGATGAAATTGCTAGCACTATAGCTAGATGGGCATAGTGACAAATACGCCCCCAAAGTTCCTGAGTTTCACTCCCCTTATCTGGACCTGTTCTGTATTTACTTCCCAGGGTCTCTTTCTCCTTTTCCCCTTTTCAACAATACTCTTTTGTTCTCTGTAATGTCTACCTTGTTTTTCCTCCACTTCTCTCTCTCCTTCTCCCTTTCTCTTTCTTCTACATTTCTACATTGTTCTCTCTTTTCTTTCCCTACATATCCTCTGTTTCATGATCTCTTTAACAATTGGCTATCACATTGAATTGAAACCTGTTTTTCTTTTTAAGTTGGTGAAAACAATGGATTCAAGTTTTATGTTGTTGATCTTGTTTGAAATGTAGGTGAATTGAATACATTCTTCTTGGAAAAGTTTCAGCTTCTTTGCTCAAACCCTATTGTGGAAAAGTTGACATTGAAACCCAAATACTATTCCAGTTCTCTACGTACAGTAGCTGCGATGAGGGGCTTCTGCACATGTGGGGTCTCCTGATAAAGATGGAAGACTAAAGGGTACTGAATCTTCCCACCCTGTAGTGCACTCCAGTGAGGTCTTACTGCAGCTATCTTGGATGTGTAGGGTTCTGCCCTGAACAACCCTCAGGAAATGGAGTTTCTCTCTCAGCTGGTATGGGGTGTGTTTCTGATGCCTGCCTGTCAGCAACCTGGTTGATCACTGCAGATAAATAGCCAAACCATGGAGACGATTCCTTCTTTTTCTTCTTTATGTCTACTCATGTGAAATCAGTTGAAAGCTGCCCTTGATCAAAGGCTGCTGGCACAGGACCACAGGACTTTTATTATTTATTATTTAAAGATCTTCACAAGTGTTACACAGCAGTTTGAAAAAACATAAAACACCAGAAAGAATATCCGTTCTGTGAGGAGGTGACAACGTAAATGAAATGTAAACAACACCATGAATAACAATAAAATCCTTGAGAGGTAGAAATATGGATTCTTCTTTAATTTGGGGGAGTCTGGGCAGAAGTAGATTGTAAGGGGAACGCGCCTAGAGAAAATCAATGGCAGAAAGCAATAAACATGTATTCCAGGTGTAATGTATAGTTAAATGTTCAGCTGGCCTGTAAATCAATGTAAATGAGAATCAAGTATTTCTTATTAAATTATCAAAGGTTTAAAAACTGATACTATATAATTCTTGTGAAGGTGCTGAAATAGTCTCATCATCATTCATTTCTGGAAGTATTGTAAATTGGTAGAACATTTTAGAAAAGCAATTTAGCATTATGTATCTGTTAGGATTCTTATGTAAGACTTCAATCCTTTTGCAGTATTTATAACTTTAACATAATGCAGAAGACAATTCAGTAAAATTCAGCCTTATGCCCAACACAGCAGTTGAACATCTTGCATTCTTATTACCACGTGCATTTCTTCTCTTTATTATAGCACACTTTCAGACAATTTATCCTAGTCTCCATGAGCTTTTGTTCACCCTAAGTTTTTTGTAGCACCCAATATCTCCCAGTAATATCAAGAGGCATAGAAGTGGTGTTTTGCCTTTTCACCTTGTATCAATTTCTAGTATCATACTCTGAAGAAATGAAACAAAAAAATGGAAAAATTGCCTATATATACATGAATATATTCATAACACTATAGTATAAAAATAATCTAACGGGTATCAAGTAGAAGATTCCGTAAGCAATTATGACACATTTACTTTATTATATAGTCCTTAAATAATGCTTTGAAGATTATACATTAATGTGAAAAATACTTAGGCTGTAATGTGAACAGATAAAAACATAAGAAAAAATTAAATATCTAGTGTTACTATAACCAAATTGAAAAAGAAATAGGCCAGAGGAAAAGGACAGAAGGCAGTACACTAACCTGCTAACTGTGCTCCCAGTAGGAAGGTGGGATTACAGATGAATCATTTTTGTTGCTCTATTGTCTAATATTTTTAGTATGCTAATAGATGTTTTCTGTCACACTTTCGAAATAAAGAATATAAAGGAAATATAAGAGATAGAATGGAAGTTGTGTGTCATCTTTCATGTAAAGTCTCTACCTATAGTGTAGGGAAGCTAATAAATCTTTAAAACTTGCCAGAAAAACTATTCCAAGCCTTTCTGGATAACGGTGCCTAAAAAGACTGTTTATAGAACCCTAGGGAGCAGACTTGTCTAGGTGAGGAATTGGATTTTTCCTGTACTATATTCATCTTAAAACTCACACCAGGAATGGAAAAGGTACCCATTCCATAATCACCACATTAAGATTTTTTGTGTCGTAACTGCGTAATTCAAAATCCGGAGTGCCCAAAAGTCCCTATATAAGGAGATTTTGTGTTTAATGACACAACTGACAACAGAAATAAGAAGGAGAAGGAAGTAGTTTAATGAAACATGAAGAAAATATCAAGATGAAATATGTATGTAGTGAAGTGTAGCCTCAGTGTACTCCTGTTTAGCTCCTAGGGGCTTGAAGAGTGTTGCTCAGACTCTGAATGGCTAATCAATACTCGTCAATAATGATTCTATTTTGGTCAGAACAGCACTGCATATTTCTGTTTACTCTCCTAACATTTAATAGCAGCATCCAGGCCTCTTCTGAAAAGCCGTGTCCTTGGCAGGATGTGAATTTTATAGACAGACAGATCTCAGCTCAAATCCCAGCATCACTACCTCATACTGGCTGTGTGACCTTGGACAGGTCAGGAGGTTTATGACACAACACGTCACAAGATGTAAAAGTGGCCCCCAGTTGGCTGCAGGAATCAGGGGCAACTGCTTTAACAGGAGGTGCTCCCTATGGATAGTGAATCCCCTGCAACCATGTAGGAAGCTTCCTTGGCTTCCCACATTTTCACTTTAGAAGTGACAAGACCAGCTCTTGGTGGAAGCAAACGTACCAGTAATAGGCAATTGCAAGGGGGTCTACCTGGTCTCTGAGCTAGAACATGTCCATTGCTGTGCTCTGGACTTCCACGTTACTCCAATCCCTCAACTTGGCTCTATTCTCAGCACCATCTGAGATTTGTATCGCCTTCAAATCTTCAGGATCTCCCTCCATTTCCATATCTAAATCTACAGTGATTCTTTGAAACAGACGTGTTCCATTCTTTGTTTTCATTGAGGTTAATCCTCTACCTGACCATTCCCACTTTTTCCTTAGCAAACTCTCATTTATCGCCCTGCCCTATGGTGCCATGCTCCCTTTGCAAGTTCCAGCCCTCTCATAAGTCCAGGCAGCCCCTTAGCTGGCAGTTGACCAAAAAGCCCACAAATATATGTTAGGAGCACACATCCCATTCTCTCTGGGGAGGGAAAAGCAATGGTGAAGCCAAAGGATGCTGATGCTGGTAACTGTGCTAATTATCAACTGATAAATCCATTCCCCGCCCCTTCCACATCACCCAGACTCAACTCCTTACCAGCATGAGGCCGTATTGCAAAGTAGATAAGAGGTGAAGGTTCTATAATCTAACTGCCTAGGTGAATCATGATAATATAAAATGCTTAGTGCTTGGAACTTGGTAAGCACTCAGCAAATGTGAGCTGTTGTAACAGCTCTACATCCTCTGTAAGGAAGTGTTGGTTGGCTGTTTGACCTCTTCATGGAGGTCATGCAGTGCAGCTTCTAGGACCCTCTGTATTATACAGTTCTTACCCTTCTCCTCTGCCCTTTTCTGGTGACCTGGCCACAGGCTACTTAACCATTGTGGGAGCCTAAACCTTTCTGAGAACATGAAGAAAGCTATGGACCCATACTTTCGCAATAACTTCTGGAGTTCACAAAGCTCCTTAATATCATCTTTGGACCTCAAGTTAACAGCCCCAGGTTTGAGGATTAATTTGTCAGTTGGAGATTGTTTTTGTTTAGTATTGCAAATCACCATAGTCTAATTTATTAATTTATCACTTTTGGTATGTGTATATTTTCATATAAAGTAAGGCATTTCCTTGAAAAGGGTTAATCAAGCAATGTAAGCAGATCATTTCAATCTATATGAACTGAATTGAATCAACTTGTTGAAGCAGTGTGTGTAATGATCAAAGGCATGGCTCTATACGGGGGCACCTGGGTCCAGCCCCAGGGCTGCCACTGACTGTGTTATTTAGCAAGTACCTAACTTCTCTGGTTTCTGTTTTCCATTTATAGAATAAAGATAATAATTCTAACTGTAGGGGGTTATTTAAATGGTTGAAAATTTAAATATCTATATCTGTCTATCATCTATCTATCTATCTATCTATCTATCTATCTATCTATCTATCTAATTTCCCTTAGCATACCATTTGGCATATAGCATGTTTTCAATAAGTGTTAACTACCATTAAATGGCAAATCTATCTCTTTTTCCAATTTAAAATTAATGGCATGATTTGATAATGCTGCAGATCTCATGGAGATGTGATAGCAAACAATGATTTGCCCAAAACTTTTTAGATGGACAGGCACAAATCTAAAACCAATAACCTAGGCAGGGAACTAAATCTTTTTCCATCCTCTCCAACCCCAAAGAAGAAACCTATGGGCAAGGATTAATGTAACATTTGCTACGTTTAGGGAAACTGACTTTTGGGACATTTTCTTTTGAGCCTTAAATACTTTAATACCTAAGTACTTATAAATAAGCTGCCACCATTCTGTGTTTATTTAATGGCATGCATGGGTTTCAGCTTTCTATTAACAAGTCTGCAAGTTTCTATTAACTCTTCTGACATTTAATAGTTGCGGGAAAGCTGCCTTGGAATAGCAGGAAGGACCATGGTGCCCTGTATGACATTCATTTACAGTTACTCAGCCCTGACTCATGGTGACAACTAATTTTATAATAAGAGTCAGCCACTTTGCCAGCCAGAAATAAAATGTCATGTTTAGTAGCTTATTTCTTTCCCTTTAATTTGCACTATTCGCTGTTTTTAAAGAAAGCACATGGCCTACATGTACCAGAGGCCGAGGGTCCTCGATCCTCCTGTCTGAAGACAATGTCAAGCCCAACTCCTAGCTGTAAGTCGAGTCCACTTACCAAGTGAATAAATATTTCATAGTCTGCCTGTGATTTATAAGCAAGTTCGTCTACATATCTTGAGGATCCCCTTCTATGACTTGCATTTTAAGGAAATTTAAACAGAAAAAGACTGACTGAGGACTTTTGATTTTATTTGCGAGAACCAGAATGAGCCAAAATAAATTCTGCCATGACAAGGAAGTAAACTTTGGTTTCAGGAGAAATTACTTTATGTCTAAATTAGCTTGAATCTCCAGAAATCTTGTCTCAGGTGTGAAAAGTCATAAATAATTACCAATTTCATGTTGGTGGAATTAAAAATCATGAAAAGCTATTCAAAGCAATTTACAACTTGACAGAGAAAAAAAGATTCTGTTTAAAAGGTAGTATATTTTTCCTCCACTGAATTCAGATAAAGGCTCAAAGAAGATGAGAATAGGAAGAAAACAAAATAAAATTTTGTCCTTTCTTCCCTGGACCTTAGTATTCAGGTTGAGCATATGCTTTTTCCCAAGAGAAAAAGCAGTTTTCTGCATCCTTGCGAGCATTTTCTTTTCCTTTGAAGTGTTTGATGTTTTCAAGAAGTTAGAAGGTCATTTTCTTTAGATTTCTGTTTCCTAATTTTCCTCATTTTGGTTTGTGCTTTGACATGGGTGCTGAACTACAGCATGTATGGAGAAAAGCAGCTTGAGTCTCATTGCAGGTTCTAGTCACATAGTAAATGTTACTTTCTCAAGCCTGCAAACTATCTCCACTCAGTGTTAAGCTTCTGTCATAAGCCAGTGACTGTCACATCCCGCTGGACAGTGTCTCACTATGAGCAATGTGGATCATATATTTGCCCTATCCTGAAGAAGACATTTTTTTTTTTAAACCTATGGTCTCTTCTGCCCACATTCAATTATAGGGCAGGCTCCCAAACACTGTGGAGGCTCTCACAAAAAAGGCAAACAACCTGCTTAGCCCAGTAATCAGTCTTTTACTCCAATCTGCTCTGCTGTTGGCATTTCTTCCATTCTTAATTACCACACCTGTCACCCAGCCCCTGGCAGGATGAATGGCACAACCCATATCATGCTGCAGAATTACTTTCTCAGCAAATGTCCTTTGCAGACATCAGAAGGACAAAGAACACTTAGGGGGAACATCAGCCAAGGGCAGGAGAGGGAAAGAGCATCTTGAGATGAATGAGGTAGGCCCTGCCAGCTTTTTCCTTGGGTCATTGAATCTCCCTGGGGAACTTAGATCTATGAGCCTTTAAATTTACTCTGGAAGCTTCAGTCTCTGCATCTGCCTGACTACACAGGAAAGTGTCCCACAGGACTCACCTGAGAGTCTTGGTCTAGTCTTGGAATGCGCTGATCTTTGTTATTCTGCTCTTAAGTTTGTTAAAGTGGGTCAACACGGTACCACAGCCAACATTGGCCAATGGAAAATACAAGGTCCAAGTTTGGTTGTCCATGGGCTATTTACCTCTGTTTATTATTTTATGTTTTTAATTTTGCTGAGCTTTTCTTTTCTTTTAATCTGTTCTGATTCCGTGTTTCTCCCTGTTTTATCCTCCTCAAGTAATTACTGAGTATTCTCAAACGACAAACCCCTAAACACACACAACAGCAGAATAGCTGGGTTCACTGATATAACACCTCATTTTAAAAAAAGACTTTATTTTTTTAGAGCAGTTTTAGGTTCACAGAATAATTCAAAGGAAGGTACAGAGATTTCCCATATTGCTCCTGCCCTCACACATGCATATCCTCCCCCATTACAACACCCCCCACAGAGTGGTACATTTATTATAATCGATATTTATTATTATAATGAATCTACGGGATACATCACTGTCACCCAAGGACCATAGTATACATTACAGTTCACTCTTGGTGTGGTACATACTATGGGTTTGGACTAATGTATAATGACATGTATTAACCATTATATTATAATACAGAATATTTTCACTGCCCTAATAATCTTCTGTGTTCTGCTTATTCATCCCTCTCCATCCCTGCAACTCTCCTGGCAACCACTGTGACACCTTATATTTTTTTTACAGATTTCCTATCCCAGGTGATTGTGTATAACAAGAAGAATGTGTCATTTTTTCATTATCCTTCCCAACCTCTCCTTTTAAAAAACTAATCTGGCTGTTCGTGTTTATTTACTGCTTCATTCCTATTTTCTATAACTACAGGTCTTGCATTTTATTTTGTCTTATTGGGTAGAATTTATATGATTCCATCACATCCTTTGCTGTTTTTCTTCACTGTAATTGGGAAGTGTAATTTCCCAATTCACTATAATTGGGAAATATATGACTAGAGGTACATCATTATAGCAACATTTAGGACAAATTAATGGTGATTAACTAAGATCATGTGGTTCAAAGTTATATTTGATGGTAAGTATTTTTGCCCCTATGAAAATAATTTTGTAACTAAAGCATGAAACAGTGATTTAGCCATTAGTGATATTCAACCACCATGAATCTGGCAAGTGTCAAGTTCATTCTGTAGTTTTGTATATGCCTAATTGCTTTTAATAAGAACAATTAAAATTATTTTAAAAATATAGTAATACATTATTACACCTCCATGATACTTCAATATCTCTTGACATACATATTTTTATTCTCAATATAATTAAACCATTTTTAGTTTTTAAAAACAGATTATACATTTTATTGTCAATGTAATTCCTAAAGAGGTGAGGGAACTAACTTCTTGTAAACCCTGATGATTTCTAGGTACTTTACATACAATATATATTTTAATCTCATAGCAGCCCTGAAAAATTATCTCCATTTTTTTGGTGATTATCATTTTTCAGATGATGAAATACAAGGCTTAGAAAAGTTAAGTAAATTCAGCTAGAAAATGACAGAGCTAGGATCAAAATTCAGATCCATCTAGCTCTTAAACCAGTGTCTGAAAACTCATGTTCATTGTGTATGTTATTAATGAAGATTAGTGGTTTATTAGGGTAACTGTAAATGAATTCATTAAAAATATTGTTTTAATGGCTTGTCACGTTTGAATGTGAGGTCTGTGGGTCTAGCTTTACTAAAAAGTCAGTTTGTTGAGTCATTTACCTCTCCGGGCAGCCTGGAGGGATTAATTAGATGTATCTGAGGAAAGAACCTCTAGTACAGGCAGCTCAGGCATGGAGGAAGGAGAGTAATTCAGAGGTTTGTGGTTTCAGGCAGATCAGAGAAGAGACAGATTGATTTACAGAAAAGGCAGAACGAGTACATTGAAGGCTCTGTGTTGTCATTTGGTAATTTAGAAGAAATAACAATATTTGGTATTTAAATATTGGGACTTCTACTTGACTGAGAATAAGCTTAAGGAGAACGAAAACAGGATAATTCAAATAGATTTAAGAAGATACAAAGAAGCAAAGAAACAAGGCTGAAAGAAAATACTTCAAAATATTATTAGTAGTTTTGTCTGAGAGGAGGAGTACAAATTATTTTTATTTTTCTCTTTGTACCTTTTTTTTATACCTTTCAGATTCTCTCTATTGAGTATATACTATAAATACAGCTTAGAAAAAAGTGCATTCTTATTATCATCTTTTTGTAACATAACATGATGGTTAAATACTTTGGAAGCAAAACCTGACTGAGTTTTAAAACCAGTTTCACAACTTAATAGCTTTGGGATTTTGGGCAACTTGTATTCACTCTCTAAGTATTGGTATTTTTATTTATTAACTTATTCAATCAATGGTAACTGTCCTTGTCACTAATATAATAACAATTATTATTCCTGGTATCTAGGAAGTGTTGTTCTTTGTTATTAGTGGAATTATTTAGTTTTCTGCTTTTTATGTAAATTAACTACTGTACTTTATTTTAAATAACTAAAAGTGAGATATTTCCTGAAGATTTCTCCCCCCTAAGTATGCCTCAACTACAATGTTAACCTCAGTATCCCACCCAAAGCATCACAAACCACTAATGGCAGTATAGACAGAAGGGAAAGTCTAAGGGAGAAAGTGTGCATGTTCAGCCAGGATATTTCAAACCTTCAGACAGTGACTGTAATGTCAGGAAACATGCAGGAATTGAATATCTGTGCTGTAAGCTCACCTGTGATGACCTCAGGAGTTCCATTTGTGTCTTACTTTTACAAAATCCAGTAAGCGTTCAATACATATTTAAATGTATGACTTTGTCTATGTGTAACTCAAATATATTCTAGGGCCCTATGTTGCCCGTATTTGTCATAGTGTCACAGGAGAAGAAGTAAGATCCTGCTACTAAATGTAATAAATGTAATTTCAATATTTACTTAGATATCTCAAAGAGCATCACTATTCTCAGTCCACAACACTGGTATAGCAATTCAGAAAGCTAATTTTTTTCTCAAGAGGAATTTTTCAAGATTGGATTTTCCTTAAAGTTCTTCCCCCTATTTGTTTTCCTCTTGCCCTCTCATACCCCAAGGCTTTCTCTAAGACTCTCTCCCACCCACAAATTTTACTCTCTCACTTAAAACTGCTTCTCACCGCATACCATGTAAGATCTTTTTTTCATTCTCCCACTCCAACTATCTTATTCCTATTTTTCCTCTAGACTAAATCATGGCCATTTTGACCGAAAATATTCTAGTTCTCTCCTCTCTCACCCCCCAACAATACATCCATATGCTGAATATGGCGAAGGGGCCGGGAAAGGGAATAGAGAATAAAATAATTTTTATTCTAAGTGTATCTGACAAATATATCACATTTAAAATAAGCACATGAATTATCTCCTAATTTCCTACAGTATTTTATCATCCTAAACTTTCATACAGTCAGCAAATTATCTAAATCCCATTTTATTGTTCTGTTAAGAATAGTACTAATAGACACAATTAACCAAACACCTATTATGTGCTGGGCACTGTATAAGACACTTATGGCATATTATCTTATTTAGTCTTTTTTTTTTTTTTACATTTTATTTATTTTTTATTAGTTTCAGGTGTACAAAGCAACGTAATAGACATTTAAACCCCTTATAAAATGATAACACATCCCCCAAGCTTCTACCCCTCTGACATCTTATGTAGCTATTACAATACCATTGACTATCTTCCCTATGGTGTACTCCATATCCTGTGACTATATATGCATATATATTTAGTTATAGTTGACATTCAATATTATTCTACTTCAGCTTCAGGTGTACAGCACATTGGTCAAGCATCTACAGTATCTATACCATGATCCCCCTGATAAGTCCAGTGCCCATCTGGCACCTTACATGATCTTTAGAACATTGTTGATTATATTCCCCATACTGTATTAACTATCAATTTGTATTTCTTAATACCTTCACCTTTTTCACCCTGCTGCTTACCCCATTCCCATCTATCACCCTGATAGATCTAGTACCTATCTGGCACTATACCGAGCTATTACAATATTATTGTCTGTATTCCTTATGCTATGCACTACATCCCTATGACTACTGTGTAACAACCAATATGTACTTCTTAATCCCTTTTCCCTTTCACCCATCCTTAACCCCTCTCCCATCTTAAAGAAGTCTCTCTAAGATTCCTTTTAATACTGGTTTGGTGGTGATGAACTTCAGCCTTTTCTTGTCTGGAAAGCTCTTTATCTGTCCTTTAATTCTAAATGATAGCTTTTCGGGGTAGAGTAACCTTGGTTGTAGGTCTTTGCTTTTCATCACTTGGAATATTTCCTGCCAATCCCTTCTCGCTTGCGAAGTTTCTGTTGAGAAATCAGCTAATCTTTTGGGGGCTCCCTTGAAGGTAACTAACTGCTTTTCTCTTGTTGCTTTTAAGATTCTTTCTTTGTCTGTAACCTTTGGCATTTTAATTACGGTGTGTCTTGGTGTGGGTCTCTTTGGGTTCATCTTGTTTGGGACTCTGTGCTCCCTGGGCTTGTATGTCTATTTCCTTCACCAGCTTAGGGAAGTTTTCTGTCATTATTTATTCAAATAGGTTTTCAATTCCTTGCTCTTTTTTTTTCCTTCTGGTACCCATATAACGCAAATTTTGGTATGCTTGATATTGTGCCAGAGGCCTCTTAAACTCTCCTCAATTTTTTGTAATCTTTTTTCCTTTTGCTGTTTTGATTGGGTGTTTTCTGCTTCCTTATCTTCTACATCACAGATTGGATCCTCTGCTTCATCTAATCTATTGTTGATCCCCTGTAATATGTTCTTTATTTCTGTTATTGTTTCCTTTATTTCTCACTGGTTCTTTTTCATGTTTTCCATCTCTATTTTTATGCTTCCTATCTTTCTGTTGAAATTCTCCCTGAGATCATTGAGCATCCTTACAACCAGTGTTTGGAACTCTGCATCTGATAGATTTCTTACCTCCATAGTGCTTTTTCTGGAGCTTTGTTCTGTTCTTCAGCGGGATTGGGGGACCCCCACAGCTGAAATATCCCCCTGATTTTTAATTGTCACATGCAGATGTGGGATAAGCCCATTTGCATCTCTGCCCCTCCTACCAGTCTGGAGGTGGCCTCTTTTTTGCGTCCTTAGTTGAAGGGCTTCAGTTCAGCAAGATTTTAGGCTATTCTCAATAATGGTTGTTTTGTTGATCAATTGTAATTTTGATGTGGTTGTGAGAGAAGGTAAGCACAGCATTTACCTATTGCGCCATCTTGGTATCTCCTCTGCCATCTTATTTAGTTTTCATAACAACCTTCTGAGAATTAACTTGCCTAAGGTGATGTAGAAGTGGTAGAATGAAGATTTAGTCTGAATCTCAGGTCTACAAAGCCCATGAACTTAACCACTGTACTATTTCTAAGTATTATAACTAGAAAAGTATAGCTGCTGGTTGAAAAAAATAATCAGCCATGGTCCAAGACTGAGTTAGTATTTGAGCTTATTAGCAGCTGGTGACTCTATGTTCCTTACATACCCTTTTACAGGATGGAATTAATTTGATGATTTTATGAGTGCATAAACAAATGCAATAACAAAAGTAGATTTGACTGCATTGTGTTATGTCTGTTATATCGGTTTATGGCTCATAAATTTTCAAACAGAGACATGCTAAGAACAAAAATGACAATACTCCTAAATGTTACCATTTGCAAAAACGTGGATGGACCTAGAGGGTATTATGTTAAGTGAAATAAGTCAAACAGAGAAAGACAAATACCATATGATCTCACTTATATGTGGAATTGAGGCAGGATAGGTAGCCTAGGAAATTGATAACCTCCTCCAGGATACAATGTGAGGCATCTCACTGGTTACACAAGTAACAAGTGACTGTACAGGGCACCTGCAGCTGGAGAACAAGAACAAGTTTCATCCAGCAAGGCTAATCCCCTTGACCGGGACCTGACCTTTAGTTAATTACAATATCATTATAATCTCATTTACATTGTGGTTACTACAATAAGACTCTACCAAATCTGCCCCCAGGAAATATAAATATAAATGGTCAGGACTTCCTAGGTGCGACTCAATCTCTGAGTTTGTCCACACTTCCCTCTCACGTGTATACTTTCATTTCAATAAACTTCCTGTGCTTTCCTCCATCTGTCTTGCTCTTGATTGCCATGATGATTGCCATGAGAGGGTGTTTGTGGAGGCTGGGTGAAAAGGTAAAGGGATTAAGAAGTACAGATTGGTCACAATATTACCAATCTGTATTCATCAGTTTGTTCTTTCTACCTCTGAGTCTGTTTCTGTTTTGTTTGTTTGTTTATTTTGTGGGGATTTCCAAGAAAAGATATTGTAGGGTGTCAGATGGGCATTTGTCTTATTAGGGGGACCACTTCATGGATGGTGTAGATGCCTGACCATTGTGCTGTACCCCTGAAGCTGAAGCTGAATAATGTTGGATGTCAACTATAATTGAATATATATATATATATATATATATATATATATATATATATTCAATTATAGTTGACATCCAACATTATTCATCTATATATTGGATTGTGTGTTCACCACCCAGAGTCAGTTCTCTTTCCATCACCATATATTTGACCCCCTTTACCCTCTTCTACCATCCCCTGCCCCCCTTACCCTCTGGTAAAGACTAAACTGTTGTCTGTGTCTGTGACTTTTTATTTGTTTGTTAGTCTTGTTCATTTGTTGCTTTCAGTTTTATATGCCACATGTGAGTGAAATTGTATGTCTATAGACTTTTTCTGTCTGACTTATGTTGCTTAGCATGATAATCTCAAAATCTATCCATGTTGGAGCAAATGGCAGTATTTCATCTTTTCTTATTGCTGGGTAATATTACGTTGTGTATATGTACCACATTTTCTTTATCCAATCATCTATCAAAGGACACTTTGGTTGTTTCCATATTTAGCCACCCTGAGTAATGCTGCAATGAACATAGGGGTACATACAAGGTCCGACAATTAAGTTCAAGAACTCATCCTAGAAAAAGTGCTACATACCTCATTGCTGAATATCATTGTGTTCACCCTTGAAATACTCCCCTTGGGAAGCTAACTGATGCCAGTGCCTAGTCCACCCTTCAAAGCAATTTTGAAACTCTTTCTGGAATGGCCATCAGAGTTGTCGTCGTATTACACTTGATGTACTAAATGTCATCAAAATGTCTTCCTTTCAATACTTCCTTTATCTTTGGGTAAAGAAAGAAGTCATTGGGGGCAGATCAGGTGAGTGGGGAGGGTGTTTCAGTACAGTTATTTGTTTACTGGCTAAAAACTCCCTCACAGACAGTGCCGTGTGAGCTTGTGCATTGTCGTGATGCAAGAGCCATGAATTGTTGGTGAAAAGTTCAGGTCGTCTAACTTTCACACAGTCTTTTCAGCACTTCCCAGTAGTAAACTTGGTTAACTGTTTGTCCAGTTGTTACAAATTCATAATGAATAATCCCTCTGATATCCAAAAAGTTTAGAAACATCACTGCAACAAGTTCGCAAACTTAGTTGCCAGACCTTGTATATATACATAAGTGTTACGGCTTTTTGTTGTATTGTTCTCTTTATCATTATGAGATGTCCATCTTTGTCTCTTGTTACCTTTTTCATCCTGAAGTCGGTTTCATCAGATGTGAGTATGGCTACACCCACTTTTCTCTGGATGTCATTTACTTGGAGTATTGTTTTCTACCCTGAAACTTTGATACTGTATTTGTCCTTGCATCTGAGATGTGTCTCTTAAAGGCAGCAGGCAGCATATGGTAGGGTTTTGTTTTTTGTTCCAATCTGCTACTCTGTGCATTTTTATTAGTGAGTTCAGTCCATTTATATTTAGGGTGGTTATTGATATATGAGGATTTCTTATAGCCATTTTGTCTTTTATTTTCTGATATCACGGTGTCTCCATTGTTTCTTTGCCTTTGTGTTTCTGTCAGTTATTTTAGTTTGGTGGTAGTCTGTGATTATTTTCTCTGTTTCCTCTCTTTGTTTTTTATGTTATGTGTCTCAGTTCTGGAATTTTTTTTCTTGAGTGGTTACCATTAAGTTTATATAAAAGAAAATTTCATATATACAGTAGTCCTTTTTCTTCAGCATGCATCTTATCTCCATTCCCCTTTGCAAATTCAGGTCTTTAGACCCTCTCCTTTTGTTTTTGTTGTCACAAATTATCCCTATTTATGCTGTGAGTTCATTTCTGAATTGCAGTAGCAAATTGCCTTCTTCTCTTTTTCTTTTTTTTATGTTTTTGTTTTATCTCTTTACCCTTTATAATATATTTAAGTGTATAATGCTCTATTCTAAAGGGAGGTTGCCATTTCCTGCTTCTGTCTGTCTGTTAGTCATCTTACTCAGTTTTGTATCCTTTGGTCTTTTTGTTTCGGGTAGAATAATTCCCTTTCAGTATTCCCTGTAATTCAAGCTTTGTGGTGAAAAATTCCCTCAGCTTCTGTATATCTGGAAAGGTCTTTATTACTCCTTCATTTCTAGTGCATAGAGTGTGTGTGTGTGTGTGTGTGTGTGTGTGTGTGTGTGTGTGTGTTTGTGTAGTATTTAGTATGCATATCCACAGCCTTTCTATCAGTATAAAATGTATTAGCCTGGAAATGTTATAAGGATGAATTTTTCCCTCTAGATTTTAAAGCTATTTTTCTGTCTTATCTTGGCTGGAGGGATTGTAAAAATGGCTTCTTACCCAATTCAGACCTACTCCTGGGGCCAACCACATCATAGTGTAGAAAAGGCATGGTGTATAAATTGCTGAAATAAAATGATTGAAATGCTTTCAGGCTCCAAGGAAAAGCTAGCTTCTTTAACTGGATTTGAGTCAGAAGGCATTTCTCAATTACCAAGACAATTCTTTCATCCTTGGTGAGTATATAGAGACAACGAGAAGTTCAGCATTGACCCATTGATTTCACCCAGATGGTTCCATCAACTCAAGAGAGATGATATGAGGTAACCCTGGGTGTTTTAGACAGTGTCCTAGAGTTCTTAGCATGTTTCCACCTACATTTACTATGTTGCAACAGTATCTTTGAGCTAAATCCAAGTTGACATACTGAACGTTGATGATTTACCATGGCAGCAAAAGCCTTTCACAGGCTCAGTCTTTCCCCCAGCTAATACCAGACCAGGTTAGCCTTGTCCTTTCTTCTGCTCTTTTCTTCTAGCTTTAAACAGTATAATAATCTCTTCAAATGTTTTTGAGTCGTCATATTTCTTTTCACTCTGGTTTTCAAGCTACTCAGAGCTTTTCACTGTGGACTTTTCAGATTCTCTTGGCATTTCTTTGCCACAAATTGGAGTTACAGGTATTGCTTGTACTGTGTTTCCCTGAAAATAAGACCTAGCCAGACAATCGGCTCTAATGCGTCTTCTGGAGCAAAGACTAATATAAGATCTGGTCTTATATTATATAACACCGGTCTTATAGTGAAGTAAGACATATTAATTTTTGTATTATGTTATATTAATTTTTGCTCCAAAAGACGCATTAGAGCTGATTGTCCGGCTAGGTCTTATTTTCGGGCAAACATGGCATGGTATTTGCTTAATGTAGGCATTAACCACAGATTGTCTCAAAAGATCTATTATTCCTCCAAAATGCTCTCCTGCCTATAAGCTTTTCTTATGGTGCCATGTCAGTCTATTGCTTTGTAGCACTCAGGCTTGGTGAGGTGAAGATAAATAGGCAGTATGTATTAATTAAGTAGGACGCACCAAAGCTGATGACAAAGACAAAGCCCCTCTCTGTTATTCTTTTCCCCCAAACCCCTTGGGTCTGGACAGATAAAAAAAATTAAATCTAAATTGTACTGTATATTTGAAAAAAAATGAGAGAATGTATGTGTTTAACGGAGGGAGGATTGTTCTTGAATATTGGATCAAAAGGACTCAAGTTCTATCTTCCTATTATACAAGGACTTGATGGAAACTCAGAATTAATCTTATTTCTATTATTACTGTGTTTTTCTTTTTCTGATCACTCTTAGGTCTCCTTGTGTTTCATTTAAATGATGGCCTTATTGAGATACAATTCACATAACTATAAAATTCACTCTCTTAAAGCAAACAATGAAGTGTTAGTATATTTACTGATCTGTACAACCCTCACCACTATGAAATTTTAGAACATTTTCATCACTTCCCGTTGTCCCCGCTAACACAAAACCCTTGTACCCATTAGCAATTATTTCTCATTCCTCTCTCTGCCCAGCCTCTGGCAACCACCAATCTACTTTCTGTCTGTATGGATGGGTCTATTCTGGGCATTTCATATAAATAGAATCACACAATCTGTGACCTTTGTGTCTGGTTCCTTTCACTTAGTATAGTGTTTTCAAGATTCATCTATGCTATACTATATATTAGTACTTTATTTCTATATTCTATAATATTATACAGATGTATCCCATGTTGTTTATCCATTTACCAATTGACTGATATTTGGATTTTTTCCACTTTTTGGCTGTCATAAATAACACTGCTATGAATATTCGTGTACAAGTTTTTGTGAGAAACTGTTTTCAGTTCTATTAGGTATATAATATACCTAGTGGTAGAATTGCTAGGTCACATGGTAACTTTATGTTTAACATTTTGAGGAGCTGCCAAACATTTCTCCAAACTGGCTGCACCATTGTATATTCCTACCTGCACTGTATGAGGGTTCAAATTTCTCCACACCCTCACCAACATTTTTTATTTTCAGTCTTTTTTATTATAGCTATCTCATCGTGATTCTGATTTACTCTTCTTTAATGACTAATGATGCTGAGCATCTTCTCATGTGTTTATTGACCATTTGTATTTCTTTTTTTGGATAAATGTCAATTCAAAACTTGCTAGTTTTTTAATTAGGTTAATTGTTTTTTTATTATTGAGTTAGAGTTCTTTCTATATTTTAGATATAAGTCCCTTATCAGATATATAACTTAAAAACATTTTCTCCCATTCTATGAATTGTCTTTCCACTTTTTTGATAGAGTCCTTTGAAGTAAAAGATATTTTAATTTTGATGATGTCCAGTTTACCTATTTTTTGTTGTTGTTGTTTCTATGCTTTTGGTATCAGTCTAAGAAACTATTTCCTAATCTAAGATCATGAAGATTTTGTCTATGTATTCTTCTAGGAGTTTTATCATTTTAGCTACTACGTTTAGTTCTTTGATCCATTTTGAGCAAATTTCTATACATGGTATGAAGTCGGGTTCAACGTCACTCTTTTATGTGTGGATATCCAGTTGTCTCAGCAACATTTGTTGCTGAGATTACTCTTTTCTCATTAATTTGTCTTGGCACCCTTGTCAAAATTAATTGACTATAGATGTATGAGTTTATTTTTGGACTCGCAATTCTAGTCTGTTGATTTACATGTCTATCCTTATATCAGCACCACATGGTCTTGATTATTGGGTATTTGTAGTAACTTTTGAAATGAGGAAGTGGGAGTCCTCCAACTTTATTCTTTTTCAAAACTATTTTGGCTCCTCTAGATCCCTAGCATTTTCATATTAATTTTAGGTTCAGCTTGTCAATTTCTGCAAAAATGGCAGCTTGGAATTTGATAAAGTTTTCATTTAATCCGTAGATCAGTTTGGAGACTATTACCATTTCAACAATTATTAAGGTTTCCAATACATGAATATGGGATGGCTTCCATTTATTTGCATCGTCTTTAATTACTTTCAATGACGTTTTATAATTGGCAGTGTACAAGTCTTATACTTCTTTTGTTTTTTTTCTAAGTATTTTATTCTTTCTGATGTTATATTAAGTGGAACTGCTTTCTTAATTTCATTTTTGGGTTGTTTATTGCTGGTGTATAAAAACACAACTCATTTCTGCATATTGATCTTGTATCTTGCAACCTCACTGAATTTATTTTTTGCTCTAATAGTGTTTTGGTGGGCTCTTTAGGATTTTCTATATACAAGATCATGGCATATGAAAATAGAAATAGTTTTGCGTCTTCCTTTCCAATGTGGATGCCTTTTATTTCTTTCTATTGACTAATTGTCCTGTCTAGGACCTCCAATATATTGCTGAATAGAATTGAGAAGAGTGAACATCTTTGTCTCATTCCCAATCATACGAAGGCTTTCAGTTAAGTATGGTATTAGATGTGCATTTTTCATAGACGTCACTCATCAGGTGGAGGATATTCCCTTCTATGCCTAGTTTGATGAGCATTCTTATCCTAATACCTGGTGATACCAATCCCTGTTAATGTCTAGCTTTCTATGGGACAAATCAGCTCCTTTCAATTACATACTCTTCCTCATGCACTTTAGCCTATAGATTTCTCTGCTCTGCCTACTCATCACCATTAATATAACGTAGTTTTATGTGTAAATGTGGAATTTCAATGAATATCACAATTATTTATCAGTAAACATACATACACACAGTAACAAGTGGTCTTCTTTTGTTCTTCCCCTTTCTTTTTCTTTTCTTCCCCTTTCTTACATTGCATTGACATGATAGATTTTAGTTTACCTAAATTACTGTCCTCCAAAACTAAGTCATGATTCTCTTCTTAATTTGCTTTTTCATTCTTTTAACTATTTATTCATTATCTTACTCTTTCTTACACTCTTATTGTCTTTAACTTGTTTTTTTCTCAGTATTTTTCAGTTCAGTGGTTTCAATTATACCTAACATTAAACAGAGTCCTTAATATACATCATTGCATTCTGAGCTTGAAAGTCAAGACTTTTCTGGACTAGAAATTAGAAAGTGTGTATAAGGCTTGGCTCTGGAACTTAAATTTATGACCACGGGTGAGTCAAGATTCTCTGAGCTTGCTTTCACTATATACCTTATATGGCAGTTGTAACAATGAAATGGACTTTCATATACAAAATTTCTGTTATATGTCTATTGCCTTGCACGATCAAGTGCCCATGAAACTTTAACTTCCTTCCCTTTCTCAGCTACTAATATACAAAATGGTTTTGTAGTTCTTCTGTGTGACTCTCTCTACTGAGTTATAATAACAGAATTCTGGTGCATTAATTTTCTGACTTACTATTAATTATTTTTGGCTCTTCTATAGAGAAGTTTTGAAGGTACTCTACAGCTATAACTCCTGTCGGAAGGTGGCAATAATCTTTGCTAGGGAATGAGTCACCATTTGGTGCATTTTCCCTGAGTCTTTAACACCTAAGCCTAACTCTAAGTTCATTGAATCCAGGGTTTGTGGCATGACTTAGAAACTCACTGTGAATATTGATTTTTCTCATGTGTTTCTTTTGTTAGGCCTGTTCACCTCAGGTTTAATCTTTGTGTTACACATGAATTATCAATGAGTCTCCATCTCCCATGCTTATTCTCTTGGAAGTTCTGGTCCAGACATGACTTTCATAAGAATAGTGGCTCAGTAGCTATAAACAAGACTAGTGATGATGTGCTTTCCTAGGTTTAAAATGTGTGTTAGCCTTTTCTGTTCCACTGAAAGTCATCCTGGCCCTTTTATTAAAAATTACATATAGCCATTATTTTTTATTACAAATGCCCTAGTTGTTAATGCTAGAAAACCTAGAAAACATGGATAAATAAAATGACACATGAATTTTTAAAAAATCTACTCATAACACACGACAATCTTTCCAGATATTTTTCTGTAGTTTTATACTTGATTCAGATCAGGGACTGGAAGCTTCATATGCCTGTGTGGACACGACATAAATATGATATGTGAATTGTCAAATTCTCTGTCAAATATTCAGAAGATTTAGTATAAGGAAGTTGCAGCCTTTATTTTTCAAATGCTTTTCAATACATAGGTAAATTAATAATTTGTTACTGTTTAGCGTGAATCAGGTTAG
The DNA here is from genome assembly GCF_004115265.2 of Rhinolophus ferrumequinum. Lineage (NCBI taxonomy): Eukaryota > Metazoa > Chordata > Mammalia > Chiroptera > Rhinolophidae > Rhinolophus > Rhinolophus ferrumequinum. Next base: position 78,246,600 of record NC_046294.1, on the reverse strand, counting down.
CTATTTAAAACTCTTTCTCTTCTAATAATAATATGTTGTCTATAGCACATTTAATGGTTTCTCTTCAATGTTTCCATAAAATTCCTTCAAATAATAAATATTATATTTGGCAATGTTTATAGCTAAAGTCGCAGATTAAGCTTCAATTTCACAAATGTGGAAAGATCAGAACTGTGGGAGAGGACATTTGCTGTCACTTTTGCAGTTTGGCTTTGTGAGGTCAGGATATAACCAGCTATTTCCTCTAAAACACTATCTTGCTAACAGATGGATGGTGGGGCCTGGCCTTGTAACACAACAAAAAACCTGCTTGCAGGTATAATCAAATGAGTCAATCTGATTTCATTGATTTGTTATGTTTTTCTATTAAAATACTTCATTAATCTTCAAAACAAAGCAAACAATGGACATCATATATAAATTTCATACAAAATGTACATGCATATTATTTTGAGCATAATTTAAAGAAATACAAGCACCCGGGAACATTTAGCTTTCATCTTTACTAAGTTACAAATTTTTTTAGCACTTCCTAATTCCCTTGACTGTTCCCCAGAGTTTGGTAGACAATTTTCTTATTTGCTGTGAACATTTAGGGTAGTGAGCCTCTCTACCTTGGTTGCATGTTAGAATGACAGAGATTTTAAAAATCCCAGTGCCCAATATGTACCCCAAAATAAGTAAATCAGAATTTCTGAATGTGAGACACAGGTGTATGATTTTTCTAGGGCTGCCAAAACAAATGACCACAAACTTGTTGACTTAAACAACAGAAATTTACTCTCTCACAGTAGCATGAAATCAAAGTTGTGGCAGGGCCTTGCTCTCTCTCAGGGCTCTAGGGGAGGATTCTCCCTTTGCAGCTCCCTGGCTTCTGGGGATTGCCAGTAATCCTTAGCATCCCTTGACTTGTAGTTACGTCACTCCAATTTCTGTCTCCGTTGTCACATGGCCTTCTTCCCTGTGTCTCCTCTCTGTATCTGTATCCAAATCATCCTCTCCTTTCTCTTATAAGACAGCGTCTGGATTTAGGGCTCACCCTAATCCTTTATTTTAACTGGATAACATTGCAAAGACCCTATTTCCAGGTAGGTCCCATTCACAGCTACTAGAGGTTAGGACTTCAGCGTATCTTTTTGGGAGGACACAATTCAGTGCACCACACCAGGCATCAGTAATTTTGATCGCCTAGGTGATTCTGTGGCTTTGTAGCTAATGCAGAGAGCCACTTCCTCCAGAACAGTCTTCTCAAACTTTGATAGGCATATGAATTGCTTGGGGGGGGGGTCTTATTAAAATACAGGTTCTGATGCTCTCGTTCTGAAGTGAGGCCTGAGACCCTACATTTCTCACGAGCTCCTAAGTGGCGCTGGTGATGTGGTCCACACAGCAAGGAGCAAGTACTCCGAGTAAAGGCTTTGTAAGCTCCTCTGTAGTTCCATCTTTGGCTCTCCGTCTAGACTCAGGTGCACGTTGGTATTAAAAACCTTTGCAAGAAACTTCCATTTGGTCAAATATTTAGCTCTAGCTGAGGAAGGGATTAATTTTTCCATCTAAATTACATATTTCATCCCCTGCTGCTGCTCTCCTCTTTGTGGAAAAGTGAAATGTGAAAACAAAGACAACGCGTGAACAAACAATTCGTTCTTTTCAAATGAGGGAGAGCTTTCTGGAAACCACTTTTATTTTTATTTTATTTTTTTAAATTTATCGGGGTGACAATTGTTAGTAAAATTACGTAGATTTCAGGTGTACAATTCTGTATTACGTCAGGAAACCACTTTTAAATCACTCCAACTTTACCCTTTCTTCCCTCATCTATTCCCATAATAAAAATCAAGAGGCTCCAAATGAACATGTGTATTTTACAAATAGCAGCTTTACCAGTCTTTCAACTTACCATCAAAATTTTAAAGGGACTTTTATCCTCAGGCAGAAAAATTTAAAATACATTTAAAAGGAACAAATTGAAGCTTGAATAGAGATATAAATTGATAAGGACAAACCCTGGTAGGCTCTGTTTCACTTGCCCTTCTAAAATAAATTTAAACTTCTCTAACTGGGATTAAAAATAACTAAGTGATATAACTTGCTGGGCACAACAAAAACACTAAATAAACTACCATTTTAACAGAATATTTTCCCCCCTTGGAACACAGATGTCATTTTCCTTTTATGTGACTCTCCTCTGCAATTTAACCAGAAACATTCTTATGGGTTTATGGAAACAACTTTAGCCAATTAAACAGAAATCTACTTACAAGATTTGTGAAGGGTGCTGGCACATTGTATTTTTTAGTTGAGCTAAAATATAGGGTCTAGTAACATGAAGAGTTGAGTTTTTGTTTTCTAACATTCTTATTTTTAAAAAATGTCAAATCTAGATACAATTTTTAAAATAGTACAATGAACACCCATATACACTTCAGCTAGATTCCTCTATGGTTAATATTTTGCCACAGTTGCTTTTGTCCCTCTCTCTTTCTAATTTCATTTTTGCTGGACCTTTTGAATATTCTAGACTTCATAATAAACACTTCAACCTAATTCACCTAAAAGCAGGGATATTCTCCCAAATAAACACAGTACCGTTATCACACCACCGTTATCACACCCAAGAAATGTAACATAAATAATAGCACTATCCTACATGCAATCCATATGAAAAAACTCCTTAGTTTCCCCCTAAATTTACTTTGTAGCTGTGTTTTCCATTGCTTTCTGTCTTTTTTTCTTTTTTACCATTTTTAAAATTCAGCATCCAACCAAGGATAGTTCACTCCATCTAGTTGCCATGTTTCTTTACTTTCCTTTATTCTAGAACAGTTACCACTCCCCACCTAGGTCTTTTATGACACTGACATTTTGAAAGAATCTAGATCAATTATCTGCTTAATGCCCCCAATCTTATTTCCTCATGATTAGATTCAGGAAAACGTTTTTGTTATTTTGGTAAGACTACTAAAAATGTAATGTGTCCTTCCCATTGCATCGCTTCAGGAGGCATACATTGTCCAACTGTTTCATCATCAATCATTTGATCATTTGGCCATCTGATATCCCTCATAATTCTCCATTGTGAACAAGTTTCCCACTCTTTTTAATGAGTAAATAATTGCAGCAGATACTTTGAGATCAAGTGGATTCCCCAACAAACTGTCACCAAATGGTTTTAGCATCCATTAATGCTCTTTGCTTGACTCAGTTATTATACTGGTAATTGCAGAATGCAGATTTTCTAATTATATCATTTCTTCTAATTATATCATATGACTTGGTATTGTTTTGTAAAGAAAACCATTTTTCACCATTTTCCCATTCTTTTTTTAAATTAAATTTTATTGGCGTGACAACTGTTAGTAAAGTTACATAGATTTCAGGTGTACAATTCTATAATATATCATCTATATCTCACATTGTGTGTTCACCACCCAGAGTCAGTTTTCTTTTCATCACCATATGTTTGACCCCATTTACCCTCCTCTACAGCCCCCATCCCTCCTTACCCTCTGTCTCTCTTCTTTTTGTAGTGTCACTATGAACTCATGAATTCTTTCACTCAGTGTTATAATCCATTACAGTCATTATTCATTTTGGTGTTTAATTTACCTGAAATTTGGGAGCCCCTTCAGCCTGCTACTGTCATATTGATATGTCCCCATAATTCTTTGAGCACTTCTTTGCCTTTTGGCACAACAAAGGCTGTATTAGTTTCTGCTCCACACTGAGAATCACCCATTTACTTCACTAAGGAGCTCTGAAGTAGAGAATGGTATTTAGAAATCAACATCTGACTACTAGGCATGCTCATTGCAGCCAAGTGTTGCTTCTAAGTCCTTCCTGTAAGTAGGCAGACCTAAAGAAATGTATTATAAATAAATATCAATATTTATAATTTATATCTTTTTTATTAGCTTCAGGGGTACAAAACAATGTAATAGTTAGACATTTATACACCTCACCAAGTGATAACCCCCCCAATCTACTACCCATCTGACATCATACATAGCTGTTACAATTCCATTGACTGTATTCCCTATACTGTACTCCACATCCCATGAGCATATATATACATATTTAATTATAGTTGACATTCAGTATTATTCAACTTCAGCCTTCAGCTTCAGGTGTATAGCGCAATGGTCAGGCATCTATCTACACAGTCTATGAAGTGGTCTCCCTAGTAAGTCCAGTGCCCATCTGGCACGCAACATAATCTTTACAACATTATTGATTATATTCCTCAAACTGTATCTCATCTCCCTGTGGCAATATCGTGACTACTAATTTGTGCTTTCCTTTGCCTTCCCTTTACCTTCTCCCTTATTCCCCCCCTCCCGTCTAGCAACCATCAGGGTTTTTTCCCCCCTATATCTCTGAGTCTATTTCTGTTTTGTTGTTCGTTTATTCTGTTCTTCAGATTCCACATATAAGTGAGATCATACGGTATTTGTCTTTCTCAATCTGACTTATTTCACTTAGCATAATAATCTCCAGGTTCATCCATGTTGTTGCAAATGGTCAGATTTCATTCTTCTTTATGGCCTAATAATGTGTACCACATATTACTAATAAATGTACCACAGTAATTCCACTCCTATGTATCTATCCAAAGAAATCCAAAACACTAATTTGAAAAAATATTTGTACTCCTATGTTTATTGCAGTGCTACTCACAATAGCCAAACATGGAAACAACAGAAATGCCCATTGATAGACAATTGGATACAATTCATACCATAATGTTGTATTTTTTCTCACCTTACCCCATTGCATGTTTCTATTATTGTTCTCCTACAGTAAAAATTCTGGTTTCCCAAAAATGAATGCATTTGAATCATTTCTTCTGTCTTTCAATATACATGAAATGGTTTCAGAATTACAATGTTAAGACCATGACCAACAACAAATCAACTAAATATAGTTCAAGATATCTTTACTGCTCTTTTTGTCCTTAGATTATATGCTCCTCAGGCTGTACAATCAGAGAACCATATTCAAAAGTTGTTTGAATTAATACTTTTTTCTCTGTGGTTATGTTATCAATTTAATATACTGCTAGATTCACTTAGTTTTGTTTGTATTCAATGTTTCAGTTTGTGTTTAAATATTTTTTACTTAATTTTATGTTTTTTTGACTAAGTATTATCTCTCTCTCTCTCTCTCTCTATATATATATATATATATATGGTGCCAAAAAATGCATACACATTTTTTTGAGTGTTTCTTTTTTTTTAATTAAAGTTTATTGGGGTGACAATTGTTAGTAAAGTTACATAGATTTCAGGTGTACAATTCTGTACTATATCATCTATGTATCACATTGTGTGTACACCACCCAGAGTCAGTTCTCCTTCCATCACCATATATTTGATCCCCTTTACCCTCATCTACACCCCGCTCCCCCCTTACCCTCTGGTAACCACTAAACTATTGTCTGTGTCTATGAGTTTTTGTTTCTCATTTGTTTGTCTTGTTCTTTTGTTGGTTTTGGTTCATATACCACATATCAGTGAAATCGTATGGTTCTCTGCTTTTTTTTTAATTTATTTTAATTTATTGGGGTGACAATTGTTAGTAAAATTACATAGATTTCAGGTGTATAATTCTGTATCACATCATCTATAAATTACATTATGTGTTCACCACCCAGAGTCAGTTCTCCTTTCATCACCATATATTTGATCCCCCTTACCCTCATCTCCCACCCCCCAACCCCCTTACCCTCTGGTAACCACTAAATGGTTCTCTGCTTTTTCTGTCTGACTTATGTCATTTAGCATTATAATCTCAAGATCCATCCATGTTGTCACAAATGATCTTATTTCATCTTTTCTTACCTCCAAATAGTATTCCATTGTGTATATATACCACGACTTCTTTAACCATTCATCTATCGAAGGACATTTTGGTTGTTTCCATGTCTTGGTCATCATAAATAAAGCTGCAATGAACATTGGAGCACACGTATCTTTATGTATAAAGGTTTTCAGATTTTTTGGATAGATACCCAGGAGAGGGATTGCTGGGTCATACGGTAATTCTATTCGTAATTTTTTGAGGAACCTCCACACTGCCTTCCATAGCAGCTTCAACAATCTGCATTCCCACCAACAGTGTATGAGGGTTCCTTTTTCTCCACAGCCTCTCCAACACTTGTTAATATTTGTCTTGTTGATGATAGCCATTCTAACTGGGGTGAGGTGATATCTCATTGTGGTTTTTATTTGCACTTCTCTGATGACTAGTGATGTTGAGCATTTTTTCACATGTCTATTTGCCATTTGTATGTCCTCTTTGGAGAAATGTCTCTTCAGGTCCTCTGTCCATTTTTTAATTGGGCTGTTTGTTTTGTTGTTGTTGAGTTGTATGAGTTCCTTGATATTTTGGATATTAGCCCTTATCGGATGCACTTTTTGAAAAAATCTTTTCCCATTCAGTTGGCTGCCTCTTTATTTTGTCGATGGTTTCTTTTGCTGTGCAGAAGCTTTTAAATTTGATATAGTCCCATTCATTTATTTTAGCTTTTACTTCCATTGCCTTTGGAGTCAAATTCATAAAATGCTCTTTGAACCCAAGGTCCATAAGTTTAGTACGTATGTTTTCTTCTAAAAAGTTTATTGTGTCAGGTCTTATGCTTAAGTCTTTGATCCATTTTGAATTAATTTTGGTACATGGTGACAGATAACAGTCCAGTTTCATTCTTTTGCACGTGGCTTTCCAATTCTCCCAGCACCATTTATTGAACAGGCTGTCTTTCTCTATTGTATGTTTTTTGCTTCTTTGTCAAAAATTATCTGCCCATACTTTTGTGGGTTTATTTCTGGGTTCTCAATTCTAACCATTGGTCTGTGTGTCTATTTTTCTGCCAATACCATGCTGTTTTGATTATTGTTGCCCTGTAGTAGAAGCTAAAGTCAGGGACTGTGATACCTCCAGCATTGTTCTTTTTCTTAAGATTGTTTTGCCTATTCGGGGTCTTTTGTGGTTCCAAACAAATCTGATGATTTTTTTGTTCTATTTCTTTAAAAAATGCCATTGGGATTTTGATGGGGATTGCATTAAATCTGTATATTGCTTTGGGTAATATGGCCATTTTAACTATGTAGATTCTTCCAATCCATTAGCATGGAATGTCTTTCCATTTCTTTGTGTCTTCTTCAATTTCTTTCAAAAATGTCTTACAGTTTTCAGCATATAGGTCCTTCACATCCTTGGTTAAGTTTATTCCTAGGTATTTTATTCTTTTTGCTGCAATTGAAAGATAATTTTTTTTTTAATTTCTTTGTCTGAGATTTCATTGTTAGTATATAGGAATGCAATGGACTTTTGTATGTTGATTTTGTAGCTGGCAATTTTACTTACTGTATTCGTTGATTGTTTCTAATAGCTTTTTGGTGGAGTCATTAGGGTTTTTTATATATAGCATCATGTCATCTGCAAGAGTGACAATTTAACTTCTTCATTCCCAATTTGGATGCCTTTTACTTCTTTCTCTTGCCTGATTGCTCTGGCAAGGACTTCCAACACTATGTTGAAAAGCAGAGGTGATAGGGAACAGACCTGTCGTGTTCCTGAAAGAGCAAAGGGCTTCAGTTTTTCACCATTAATTATGAGATTAGTTGAGGGTTTGTCATAGATGGCCTTTATTATGTTAAGGTACTTTCCTTCTATACCTATTTTATTAAGTGTTTTAATCATAAATGGATGTTGTATCTTGTCAAATGCTTTTTCTGCATCAATTGATATAATCATATGATTTTTGTCCTTTTTTTGTTTATGTGATGTATCACATTGATGGATTTGTGTATGTTGAACCATCCTTATGGCCCTAGGATGAACCCCACTTGGTCATGATGAACAATCTTTTTAATGCATTGTTGCATTCGATTTGCTGGAATTTTGTTTAGGATTTTTGCATCTGTATTCATCAGAGATATTGGTCGCTAGTTTTCTTTTTTTGTGTTGTCCTTACCAGGTTTTGTTATCAGGGTAATGTTGGCCTCATAAAATGAGTTAGGGAGTACTGTCTCTTCTTTAGTTTTTTGGAAGAGTTTGAGAAGGATTGGTATTAGATCTTCTTTGAAGGTTTGGTAGAATTCACTAGTGAAGCCATCTGGTCCTGGACTTTTGCTTTTGGGAAGGTTTTGGATGACTGATTCAATTTCTTTACTGGTTATCAGTCTGTTTAGATTTTCCAGTTCTTCATGGTTTGGCCTAGGAAGGCTATATGTTTCTAAGAACTTGTCCATTTCTTCTGGGTTATTGAACTTGGTGGCATATAGTCCTTCATTGTATTTTTGGATGATCCTTTGTTTTTCTGTGGCATCCATCATAACTTCCCCTTTTTCATTTCTGATTTTGTTTATTAGTGTCTTCTCTCTTTTAATCTTAGTGAGCCTAGAGAAGGGTTTTTCAATTTTGTTAATTTTTTCAAAGAACCAGCTCTTTGTCAGATTAATTTTTTCTATTGTCTTTTTGTTCTCTATTTCATTTAGTTCTGCTCTGATTTTTATTATTTCCTTTGTTCTGCTGACCTTGGGATTCATTTGTTCTTCTTTTCTACTTCTTTAAGGTGTAACGTGACGTTATTTATTTGGGATTTTTCTTGTTTCTTGAGATAGGCCTGTAATGATGTAAATTTCCCTCTTAAAACTGCTTTCGCTGCATCCCAAAAATTTTGGTAGGATGTATTTTCATTCTCATTTGTTTCTATGTATCTTTTGATCTCTTCTCTAATTTCTTCTTTGACCTGGTGGTTCTTATTTTTTTCGTTTTTTTTCTTTCTTTCTTTTATTTTATTTTATTTTTTTATTAGTTTCAGGTGCACAAGACAAAATAATACTTAGACTTTTATCATTTATATCCCTCAAACTGTGTGAATCCCCCTCCCCCATCCACCATCCCCCTGACATCGCACAGAGTCATTACATTTCCACTGTCTCTATTCCTAATGCTGTACTCTGCTTCTTGTAAGCATATACATACATACATATATATACATACATATATATATAAAATCATAGTTGGCATTCATTATCATTCAGCTTCAGGTGCACAGCACAATGATCAGGCATCCACATAATCCCCGAGGTGGTCTCCCAAATGGGACACGTGTCCATCGGACGACCTAGTCATTCTTTAAAAGTATGTTGTTTAATCTGCATGTGTTTCTGTTTTTTCCCGCTTTCGTTTTGCAATTGATATCCAATTTCAAAGCCTTGTGATCAGAGAATATGCTTGGTATGATTTCAATCTTCTTAAATTTGCTGAGGTTTTTTTTTTATGTCCCAATATATGATCTATCCGTAAGAATGTTCCATGTACTGTAGAAAAAAATGCATAATCTGATATTTTAGGATGAAGTGCTCTATAAATGTCAATTATGTCCATTTTATCTAATGTGTCATTTAGGGCTCCTATTTCGTTATTTATTTTCAGTTTGGATGATCTATCCATAGCTGTCAATGATGTATTTAGGTCCCCTAGTGTAATTGTGTTTTGGTCAATTTCTCCCTTTAGATCTGTTAGTAGTTGCTTGGTATATTTCGGTGTTCCCTGATTTGGGACATAAATATTGATGACTGTTATGTCTTCTTGTTGTATAGTCCCCTTTACCATTATGAAATGTCCATCTTTGTCTCTTGTTACATTTTCACCCTGAAGTCTGTTTCATCTGATATCTTTATGGCTACACCTGATTTTCTCTGGGTAGCATTTGCTTGGAGTATCAATTTCCACCCTTTCCCTTTGAGTCTATGCTTGTCCTTGTAGCTGAGATGGGTCTCTTGGAGACAGCATATGGTTGGGATTTTTTGATCCAATCTGCTACTCTGTGCCTTTTTATTGGTGAGCTCAGTCCATTTACATTTAGGGTGATTATTGATATGTGAGGATTTCCTGTCATTCTATCTTTAGTTTTCTGGTAAGGCTGTGTCTCCATTGTTTCTTTGCTTTTTTGTTGTAGTCCATTATTTCTGGGTGGTGGTATTGTATGATGTTTCCCTCTGTTTCTTCTTTTATTACATATATATTTCAGTTCTGTATTTTTTTTTTGAGTTGTTACCCTTAAGCTTATGTAAAAAAAGTTTGATATGTATAGTATTCCATTTTCTTCAACATGCCTACTTTCTCCATTTCCATATTCTGTTTCAGGCCTTTACTCTCCCCCTTTTATATTTTGGTTGCCACAAATTGTCCCTGTTGATGGTGGTCAAATATCCTCCTTTAGTATTTCTTGTAGTGCAGGCCGTGTATTAGAAAATTCCCTCAGCTTCTGTATGTCTGGAAAGGTCTTTATTCCTCCTGCATATCTAAAGGATATCTTTGCTGGATATATTATTCTTGGCTCATAATTTCTCTCTTTCAATAGTTTGAATATTTGGTTCCACATCCTCCTGGCTTTTAGAGCTTCTGCTGAGAAACTGATGATAATCGAATGGGCTTTCCTTTGTATGTTCTAAGAAATCTGATGATAATCTAATAGGCTTTCCTTTGTAGGTTCCTTTGTAGTTCTGTTTACTCTTGCAGGGATCTGCCCAGATAGGTGGGTCAAGGGCAGGGTGAGTTGTGAGAGGTGGCCCAGAGCAGTGGCAGCGACCACCACCACAGTAAAATGAACATTATAAGTCCTGCTTCCACAGCTCCCTCCCCTTTGCTGGAAGTATTTGGGCTGTGAATCTGTGTCTGAGGACTACAGTTCTCAGAACTGAAAATATTCTGTTCTTCTGATCTGTCACCGTCTTCTTTTTCTGGCTGCCTTGAGGATTCGTTCTTTGTCGTTGATTTTAGACACCTTCAATATAATGTGCCTTGGAGAAGGCCTGTTGGGATTGAGGTAATTAGGTGCTCCATTTGTTTCTTGGATAGAAGGATCCAGTTCTGTCCACAAGTTTGGGAAGTTCTCATCAACAATTAGTTTGAATATATTCTCTGTTCCCTTCTCTCTTTCTTCTCCTTTTGGTATGCCCATTATTCGTATATTGCTCTTTCCGATGGAGTCAGAAAGTTCTTGTAGAGTTCTTTCATTTCTTGTAAGTCTCTTTCTTCTTCCATCTGTGTCATTTCCAGGTTTCTATCTTCGATGTCACTGATTCTTTCCTCCATCTGGTCAACTCTAGTACCTAAGCTAGCTATTTCATTCTTCATTTCTTCTATTGAGTTCTTAACCTCCAGAAATTCTATTTGGTTCTTTTTTAAAATTTCAATCTCTTTCGTAAAATGCTCATGTTGTTCTTTGATTGTGTTTCTGAGTTCATTAAACTGCCTTTCTGTGTTTTCTTGCATCTCGTTTAGTTTTTTCAGAACTGCAATCTTGAATTCTCTGTCATTTAAGTCACATGTTTCCATACTTTTAACTTCATTTTCTGGAGAGTTTTCACTTCTTTCTGAGCTGTGTTGTTGCCTTGGTTATTCATGGCAATTAATAATTTATTATTTCTTTTCCTAGATATCTACAGGAGGGGGTTCTGCAACACGTTGATAGGAAGAGGTCTTTTTTTTGTTTTCCAGTACATGTTGGTAGAATGTTTTATTTTCTTTCCGACTGCAGCCTTTTTTTCTCTCTCACACTGTAGTGTTATATTTTCTCTGCACTATGCCAGCTTCTCACACAATGTGGGGATTCCCTGGAAGGCAAGTTTCTCCTCTGTTAACAGTTAGACTGGGTCATAGGGCACCGCATCCCTGTGGGGATGTGGAGAGCGTTTGAAGTTCCAAAACTCTTCCTGCACCAGATTCAGAGCCCGTATGTTTCAGTAGTTCTGTTTACTCCTGCAGGGATCCGCCCAGATAGGCGGGGCCAGGGGTGGGGTGAGTTGTGAGAGGTGGCCCAGCGCAATGGCAGCACCACCACCACAGCCAGTCCTGCTTCCACAGCTCCCTCCCCTTTGCTGGAAATATTTGGGCTATGAATCTGTGTCTGCATTCCACAGTACTCAGAACAGCAAATATTCTGTTCTTTTGATCTGACACTGCTACTGTTCCGCTTCTAGCATTGGGCAGGTAGGGGCGAGGCGAGCTCTGGGAGGGTAGGGAGGTGGCGGCTAGTCTCAGTGCCTAAGGCTTCCATTCTCTGTGGCAGTGAGGGCTTAAACCACTGTTATCAGCCTTCTTCCCTCAGTCTTTTCTCGGAGGTCTCTGCCGTGAGCGTTAAGTTCAGCCATGGTCTATGCTGTCCCCTGAGCCTTGTGGGCCATAAATCGAGCCCTAGCAGTCAAAGTTCTTCCCTCTCCCACAGCTGTGGTAGTTCCAGGATGCAGTGAGCTCAGAGCACTGAGCTAGGTCTGTGCCCTGTGCCCACGTGGCTGCGTCTCTGCTCTTCTCTCTTCCCTCCTCCCCTGCTCGAGCAATTTGCCACCTTTAGGTGAATTCAGTAGTGAGCTTCTTCGTCTTGCCTGTCTGCTGTTCAGGGAGTCCTTTGTGGAGTTATAGTTGTTCAATTTGTTGTAAATGCCAAGGGAGATTTACAGAGGCTCCCCTCATGCCGCCATTTTATCTCCCCTCTTCCGAGTGTTTCTTACACATTTTAAGAAAGGAAAAAACTGTATTAATGTACACCAATAACAAAAGATGAATACAAGTCACGTTTGACTTCTGCAATTACATGAGATGCTCAAAGTGGTTACCATCAGTGTCCAGACACTTCTAATTATGGCAAACTATGGCTTGAGCGATGTTGACCAGTGTTAACATCTCTTAAAATGTGTATACATTTTTTGGCATCCCCCAGGGTGTGTGTGTGTGTGTGTGTGTGTGTGTGTGTGTGTGTGTGTATGTATATATATATGTTAAAATTATATAGGCGAGTATACTCAAAGAAGTCTCATTCTCATCACTAACTCTTTCCGTCCATTTCTACTCATCTCTTGTAGGCAACCATTTTTATTAGTTTCTGGTTGATCTTGCCATATATCTTTTTGAAACAATAAACATTTAAGACACATACCCATTTATTTTTTATTTTCCCTTCTTTCTTACACAGAAGGTCATAGGACTTTGTCTAAATCATTTTTATAATTTCCACAACTTTTTCTATCCTATCCCTGTCCATCTCTGTTCTTAAAAGAGTCATATTTCTTCAATATCCATTTTCTAAATGAAAATCAACAGGGTATTTAGAAGTTTCTTAAAGAACAGAAATCTTTCATTCTTGAAATATTTGTATTAACACATCACAGAAGTTAAGAATCATCTTAAGGATTATTCCCATGACTATGCTTATATCAGTTACCAAGGGGAGCCGTATATCAGTTACCAGGTCACTCCTCACTCTCATCCCTATCAAGCTCCTCACGTCTCCCTTTCTGACCGACCAGCTCCTAAAACCAGTGAACAGTGCTTTCTGAAAGTCAAGGTCAGTTGTCAGCAAAATTTCCTAATCTTTAGAGCCTGTTATGAATGTTTCCTTCCTTTTTGTTTTACATGTAGTTTGGTTCTAATTTCCACAGCCCTCATACCACAGGATCTAGATGTGGGGTAGGTATCTTCCTTGCTCTTTTACTTCCAAATCTATTCTTCTTCCTTCCTGAAATTCACAAGTTTTGATTCATGCCATTCATTACCTTACCTTATTGTAGTCATCTACCTACCCCAAAGTCAACCCCCTTTTCCGTTATTCATTATTTTATTTATCTCATGTTTTTAAAGTAATTTCTAATGAAAGAAATTTAGGGTTGGATCTGTATTCAGCATATATCATATGTTTGGAAATGGACTTCATGCCAATTTTTGGTCAGTCACTCAGGAGACTGTACTTCATTATTTTAAAAGCTGAAGTAACTAGAATACACTGGCAAATTAATTTAGACATTTAAACAGTGGAATTGGATCACTCATATTACAATACAGAAAAATTAATTTGTATTTAAATATTGAATTGTGGCAGCAACAAACAGTTGATTGACATAAGCAGAATAAATAGAATATAAAGAATTGGTTGCAAGCAAGTACTTATATTTTTTATTCCTCAATGACAGAAAACAATGGGAGAAACTGATGGAGAGCCAGGGGTAAATATGGATAAGTAAATGTAAGTAGACTTCAATATCAATTAATCTTAAAAGTGTGTGTGTATGTGTGTGTGTGTACTTATGTGCATTTTATATGTATGTATAGCACTACAAGTTAATATTCCACATCTTACTGTCAAGGAGTTTAATTTGTATTCAAGGACTAGTTTACATTTTCTAAGTTCAGGAAAGTTCCAGGCCTGAGAATTCTTATTGATTTAGGGAAAAAAAAAAAAAAGCTGTTTTAATTTCATCTTTGAAGAATTGATTCCAGTAAAATCTATACCAGTGAGGTTTCCGTAACATAAATTAGCTTGAATGTTTCTTCCTGATCAAGTATGACAGGGATGTGGGCTCCTTGTTGGCTTACACATAGCCAGCTTATCAAAACAGATTTAAGTGTGTGTGTGTGTGTGTGTGTGTGTTTTAACTTGGAGATTTTTGAGATGAGTGATATACTGGACTCTATATTTTATGTGTTTATTCCAGAGGAATGGACCTTTTATTGTAGCAGGATACAATTCCTCATGTAACTATTTTAGAAGCTCATTTGACACAATAAGGAAATGTAAGAAGTGCTTACTTTTCCTTGTGCTCCTCTCTGTACACACTAAATTATATGGAGAGACCAGAATTCTTGACTCCCAGCCTTATCCCAGGAGTCTTCCTTATGGTGACTGCAAGTATGACCAGGTTGGTGTATATGTCTTTAGAGTGTTAACACCACAGAGGAAAATATGAACAACTTTCTCTCTTCAATATGGTAAGACAGGAATGGCCAACATGAATGAATAACTTCATTTGCTAGACTGTATAAACAAAACTGATAATCACTTAAGCTGATATACACTGCCTAATATTTCACATTCTGTCCAAAAGAAGGCATTGGAATATACATTGTCCCCGAATTTCTACTAGGTTTATCTCTTTTAGATACATTTTTGTCCAAAACCTGTAAGAAGGTAAATATTACTGTTCTGAAAACTAGTTTTATCTTGATATTTGGGTAGGAAGAGAATTTGATGAGGTGGCACCAGTGGTAAAACCCACAGCTTATAAGAAAGCTGCATTTTAAATCCTTGCTGTAATACTGGTAGGCATTTTTTTGGTTCAAAATAGCAGAATCCAGCTCAAATTAATTTAGTAAATACAGGAATTATTGGCTTATGTACCTGTAAAATACAGTGATGCATCTGACTTCAGGAGTGCTTAGATCCAGAGGCTCAAATGTTTACATGGAAAATACTACCTATCTATCTTTAGACTGGCTTTCTTTTCTGTATATTGGCTTCATTATAAAATAAATTCTCCCTCTCATGGTAGCCATCAGCAGCTTCAGACTTAAAACCCTAGCAACCCCAGTGAAAAGAGATCACTTTATTGTCAATAATTACTATATCAAAAACTCTAAGGTATGATTCTCATTGGCCCAGCCTGGATCACGTGTCCATACCTGAACTAACCACTGTGGTCAAGGAGATGGTGTCCTCATCACCTAGGGCTGGATCATTACATTCACTAGATGTGGAAAGAGAGGAGTTACCCAAAGAGAGCATCGCCAGCCAAAAGCATAATTGAAATTTATCTTTAAGGCATTACAGCATAAAATGAGTTGGAGCTACTCTAATACAGGGATTCTTCAATGTGGTCTAAAGGCAAATCACACAGTCGCTTTTTTAGAAGAGTAGCTTCTGACTTGACCAATATAATATGTAACCATCTTTAACATTCAGAGTTGCTATAGATTGAAGCTTCAGGCTGAACTGGAGCCAGACTTCTCACTTTATATAGAAGTCAAAATAATAAGGCATATAACACCACCACCACCACCAACAACAATAGCAACAATTATAAACATACAAATAAATAGATGGATACACACATTCACATATATAAATAAATATTTGTGTAATGCTTTATAGTTTACAAAGACTGTTAATATGTATTGTTCTTTGGAAACTCTTTGGCTTATGTGATTCTCTTTAAATATCCCAGAAATAAACCCTATAAAGACATTTGCACTTATTTTTATTTCTATATTCTGTTTTCTGCTACTTGTGCCTTCCACATCACCAGGATGCATTTTGCATAAAACCATTATTAGTTCCTCTGAGCTATACTAAAAGATACTTAGTGTTTAGTGTTATCCATGCTTTATACTTCACAAAGCACATTCACATGCATTATTTCATTAGTTCCTCTCACATTATCACAAAAAGCATATCCTTAATACATATTTACAAGTCTTCTCAATCATTAAAAAAAGACCTCTACCAACCATGAATTACATTCACTTTTACATAATCATAAAATATAATTACTTGTTTTCTTATCATGCTGTTTTCTGCAAAACTTTGTCAGTGAAGTCTCTAAGCTTCTGCATTATAGGGTTTCTCATAGTCAGTTATACCCAATAGAGGCTGTGTAGGTTTAGGTAGTCCACCATGGCTTCCTTGAAAATCTTCCTCTTCCTTTAATGCCTTTCTTTCTATAACGTCTACTGGTCTCAAGGTCTATCCATCATATTCTGGATGAGTCCACTGTTAGTCCTTTTGTTTTTGGTACAATTCTTTAGGCCAAGAGAGGGCAACCCAAACACCAAGATGCTGCACTGAGCCAGGGGGATGCAAGGACAGAAATCTTTTGGGAAAGAAGAATCACCTTGCACAAAGGTGAAAGACACTGTTATTGTTATTACCTGAGATGAAGCTGGGTGCTACTGAGATGGAATTTGGCCAAGAATCCAACGATGTTCAAGGTGTGTTCCAGGCCAGAGCTAATCCTCTTGAAAGGACCCCAAAGGCAACATGTGCCTAGGATCATGATTAGGTGATTATACTAGCTGTCATAGAATGTTTCTTCAAACAGCCTTATTGACGTATAGCTGACATAGTATAAACTCTACAATTTAAAGTGTACAATTTGATAAGTTTTGACATCTATACTTATAAAACCACCACCACAATTAAGATAATAAACATTTATTGCCCCCAAAGTTTCCTCATATCTCCCATTAATAGGAATCTCTCTAAGAAACAGATACTCCTCTATGTTTTTGTTACATGTTCCTGTCCAGAGATAATCCTGCAGAGTGAAAAGTGAAAGAGTCATTGATTATGTACGTAACCTTGACCGTTTAGAGGGTCAAGGCTGAGCCAAGGCTATAGGCTCAAGTCAATTTATTGTACCCTCTTTTATCCCAAATGACCTTACCTTGATTTACACAGATACACATTGATTTCTCTTCAACCATTTTTAAAACTTTTACAGTTTTTTTTTTTTTTTTTTTTTTTGGTTATGTCATAATCTCTCTTTTTTTCTGGGCTCACTTCCAGACGTTGTCTGTGGAATTGGCTTCTAAATTTTAATTAAGAGTACTTTTTGTTTGGGCCATAAATTAAAATGTCCTGAGTTTCTTTTTCCAGTGTCAGGTTCGAGGAAGTCAGCCAAATGTAAAACACTAGGAAAAAGATTCTCTAGCTCTGTCAATGCCTCCTCCACCCTGTAGCCATCAATGTAAAACATAGATTCAAGTATTAGAGCTACAAGCATCTCCAAGAGATAGTTGATAAGACAATGAGGAAGTCATTGAAACACCCCAAAAAGCAAAGTTACTTGCCCAGGGTCACACAGCCAGTTCGTGGTGGAGTACTCTTTAAAACCCAGTTGTTTAGACTTTTATCCTCATGAACTTTCCACTATAATTTCTCTTGCTTGCCCTCTCTCAGGACTTCACTCTTTAAGATGAGATCGTAAGAACTAGATAGAGACCATGGATCGTTTAAAAAGGTTTTGCTTTATTTTTAAAGGCAGCACAGAATGCTAGAGGTAGGACATTCACTTTATTGGAAGTTCTTTGGCACTCAATAAATATTACTATTACCACCACCACTACTACTAATTCACATTTATTGAATGCTTACTATATGCTAGGAAATATTTTGAGTACTTTGCTTACATTGACTCACTTAGCCATCACGAAAGCCTGTTGTTGAAACTTGGGCAGATTCGTCAGATAACTTGCACAGGGTCATGAAGCATGGGTTTTGGGAAGTGTACCTTCATCATTATAGTTGAATGAAACCAACTATACAATCACCTTATATGAATAGAGATTCTGCTCACCTGCAAAAGATTTGGAGGAGATGTTCTTAACCTGGGGTCATGGGATCAGATTTGGAAAACCTCAGAGCTCCCCAAAATGGTAGGCATCTGTTTCAGGAATCAGAAAGGTGCAAATCTATGCACAGGGGTGGGAGCAGGGTAGGGTAGGTAGCATCTAACCAACTCTGGTTTGCCAGAGTTTCATTGCCTCCAAAGGCTTTTCAGATATTGTAGGCCTCACAGCAACCAGCAAGATAATATTATACTATTATCCTTATTCTTTGTTTTTCAGATGAAGAGTCTGAAATTCAGAGATCAGATAATGTGTTTAAACAGCCCACCTAGAAGAGACATAGTTGAAATCCAAATCTATCTATTTCTAATTCTCTGCCTTTGCCACATAATTCCATTATTTTAGGGACCAGAAGGAGAACAGGGGAGGGAAGAGAAGAATAATGAAAAAGTGGTCTTAGGACAGCCAGGTACTTAGGGCATTCTGCAGATAGTGTTTTAATTTCTAGCCCCAGGAAGTGATGGACAAGAGAAAGCCAAGAATGGCTTCTGTAAACCTAAGAGACCTTATACATATTGAGAAATGAAAGAGTCGGGCAAAAGGAGAATTCTCAAGGTATAAGAACTGGCCTCCCTAATGGAACAAAGGTATAGAAGCTAGAAATTGAAGTACTTAAAGATCATTTGGAGGTACAGAGCTTTTGTGTAAAGTGTGTTTATTTCAAAAAGTGCCAGCATATTCTTGTTACAATATCTTACATTTGAATAGCAAGAGATATTTTAAATATTTAGGAAGAATTCACAACCTTTTTTCTTACTTGATCATCTTCAAGCCCCTAGGGACAGACAGTATGGGCATGTAGTATCCCTCCCTAAACCCCTCTGTTACACACTCACTTCATCACCCTTCATGCCCCCTCCCTCCACTCCCCCATCCTTACAAACCCAGGATCACAGGCTGTAATGGGGCTGGTGTTAGAACTCACATCTCATAAGACTGCCTCCTCCTACTCAGGGCTAAAGCAGATCCCTTCTCTCTGCAGGAGTACCTGGAGCTCCACTGTTGCTTACCTATTTTTGGTTTCTGTAATCAAAACACGGGCCAGGTTCAAGGAGTTGCCAATTCCCAAAAGACTTCACATTCACCACTTGACTGCAATCAGCTAGGGAGCCGAGATTTCTGAGCTTTCCTGCTGGGTCATTGCTGACTGACTCAGGGAGAAATGGCTTCATCAATACAGCAGACTGTGCTCTCTGCCTATCAGGGCAGCATCCTGCAGGTGGGATGTCACATGTGATTTTAGGGGGCAAAAGTAGAAGTAAAAAGAAAAACAACCTTTATCTTAGATATGCTGCACTTTCCCCAGCAGTGACTTAGGAGGAAGGTAATTTACAAGGTAAATTTTCATGCACAGAACCAAATGTGTTCTATTCCCAGAATTTATATAATGCACATTTTTTTTAGGAACTTCCTTTAGTCCAGACTCGGGTACTGGATTGTTTTTTTTTTTTTTTTTGGGAGGGGAGGGGATAATAGTTTCTGTTACTTTGGGTCTGGGGCAAAGTCAACAGCAGAGAGGGAGAGATTGGCTATGAAGAAATGGCACCTAGACACGTTCTGATGTTCACTCCTGGGGGCAGGTTTTGGGTTTGAATCTTCATATATCCTCCTGCTAGAACATACCTAGGAAGAGGCAGGGGTTGCTCAATAAACATTTGTTGGATGTCTTCCTGCCTTTGTACTCTCCTTGAAAGTTTACCAATCAGGAACACCTCAGTGGGCATAAAGTCATCAGACACTTCAGAATTGTTTAGGACAGGGAGACAGTGAACACCACTGAGCATCTTGTGATGAGAGTGCTTTCAGTTACCTATAGCTCTGAAGATAAAATTTCCAACTGCAAGCATTTGCCTGGACTGGCTTGTCATGGGTCACTAAAATACTAGCACAACAAAAGAAGAAAATGAATGTGATATGTAAAACCTAGAGATAGTTCTGTGTTATAAAGGAAGAGGTAAGGATGACTACCATCATTACAATCATTCCTGTGTAGCAAAATATGTTAAGGAAAGGGCCTCTGGCCAATCTAGATTAGAGAGCTCAAGACCCAGGAGGGACAAAATTGCTCTGGTAATCAAGTGACAACCCTTTCTGCCAAGCATGCAGAAAAATAAAGAAAAAAGTAGATTCTAATGACATGACAGTTGGCTTGGGTTTAAGGAGAGAAACAAGAGAATCCCTGAAGCAGTCCCGGGGGACTTAGGCACAGTAGAGTCCAGATTTATTCCCAGTTCTCTTCCGTAATTACCTTTCGTTATGCCATTGAGAACTGACCTTGGATCGTTTCACAACACACAACTCTTAGGTTCGTTTTTAAAAATTTATATTTATTTATTTATTTTTTAAATTAAAGTTTATTGGGGTGACAATTGTTACTTAAGTTACACAGGTTTCAGGTGTACAATTCTGTAATACATCGTCTATATATCACATTGTGTGTTCACCGCCCAGAGTCAGTTCTCCTTCCGTCACCATATATTTCGATAGTAACATGAAGTTCAAAAGAAGTTTGAGTAGATGCTAGCTACTCCCATACCTTACTACAATGAGGTTAAGACTTCTAAAGGAAGTACTGCCATACAGGTAGACATTTTTGAACAAAATACACGTTAGTAACTGATATGATTAATTAAAATGTCCTTTAAGCTCAGTGAAGTCCCAGCTCTGTCATTGCTCTGTATGCCACTTCACATGAAGGGTCACCTGAAATATTCAGGACAGGATTCCAGAAGCAGGATTCTGTTACTTTATAGTTGAAATCAGCCAATCAGTAATCTTCCTATGCACTGGCTGAATCTAGGACAAAGGGTACAACTACCAGGCTTGCTAGAGTCTTACATTCTCTTCAAACAAGGGCAGGAATTATTTCTAAAATACCTACGCCAATATCCATATATTGAATGCCTGTAATTTCATTAATGAAAGTCCATTTCTAACATTTACCAAATTAATAGATAAGCCACTATTTTCGCCATTAATGCAGCCATGTATGCCATTTCTTATGTCAATTAGCCACAGCTTAGGTACTGAGTGAAACATGGATAAAGATATAGTGCAGTTGTTTTAGCTGTTCCTGAGTGTGGCCATTTTGATACACTAACCACCCCTGCAGTGTGTGTTTTCGATGAAATCAACTGATTGTTCCCAGAGTCGAAGCTTAAACTGCCCATGACATACAGAATAATGTACTTGTCTATAGATGCCAAACTATTTTAAGGTAAACTGTAGACATAATAATTTCCAAGCTTTTATTTAAAAAAAAGTGTTGCCGACAATAGCTGTATGTCCTTGGGGCAGGGTAGAGGACTAGAAAGACTGGTAGTAAGAAGGGAACAGGAGAGAATTGTACCTGGGGCAGGTTTTCAGGGTGAGAGGTTTCCAGCAACTATCCAGAGAATATAAATGTATCATAAATGTACCGACTCTCTTATTTACTCAATCTCTTAATGCCCCCAGTTTCCTCACCGATAAAATGCAGATAATAGTACATACTTTATAAGGTTGTTATGACAATACAACCTGCTATTTCTTTCTAAAGAAAATAGAGTTAATATTTCTAAAGCTCTTAGAATGGTGCCTGGCTATATAAATGTTTGCTAAATAAATAAATCACACAGAAAAATGAAAATATTACGTGGGAGACAACCTTGCACAACTTCTCCTGGCTTTAGAAAATAAAGGTATTTTGTTTTGTTTTTATTGAAAGCAGAGGAAAAGTAACTTGTTAAGGAACTAGATACTAAAGATGCTTAATTTTTGTAGACCAACAAGTTAAAAATGTAGCATTTATCACTGATATGACTTATGCAGTGTTAAATTCAGTAATGACACCTCTGATAACTTTAGACTCCAGAGAAGTAGACAGGATGACAGTAGTTATAAATATCACTTTCTTCCAATGTATGGGGACTTAGGGATAAGAGAAATAGGTTGCAATGAGGACTGAGTCTGCCATCTTGAACAGAAACCTAAATTTTTCTTTTGTGTGTGTGTGTGTGTATGTTTTCCAAAGTTTTTATAATGAGTGTGTATTCCATAAGAAATTGCTAATAAAACAACATGTTTTTTTACAAGTTATTTTTTTAACGACCCACTCCTATTGCTTATTTTTGTCTTGGACTAGTGGTACCCCATTGATTATCTAGATAACATTTTTAAAAAATAAAACATTAAACTAATTTATTCTTATTTAAAATCTTGGTTTAAAAAATCTGTTTAAAATCATTTTTTAAAGTTTATATATCAAAGCAGTCATGTGCCTGACCCAAGTGTACAAAGTTTCCAGAGCTGCTGTTCTGTTGGGAAGTTTCTAGGCTATCTCCATGGAAACAATTGTTTCAAATGATTAATAATGTAAGTTTGAGCTCAGAGGGCAAAGAGCTAAGGTTGGGAGATAAAAATGTGTATCTCTTCTCTAAGAAAAGAGAACATTGCAAGATTAGAGAAAAATCAAATTTTTATTTTGATTTCTAAAAATCAAATTTTATTCTCACTGTTAGGTTTTGCTTTGTTTTGTTTGCTTTAGAGACCATGGGTATATCTATCACTCAAGCCATTCATGCAAGACTTGGAAGGCTCAAAGGGCCCAACCCATAAAACTTGCTGCTTTTCCTATCTCACACAAAGAATCTGTGGATTCAATAAGGTTATTAAGGTTCTCTAGAATAATTCTAGGAAATCATTCATCTATTTATTCATTCATTTGTTCACCCTTTATCGAGCCCTGTTATGTCAAAGTCACTGAGCTAGGCACAGAATAAAATGTTTGGCTCTGGTACTCAAGGAGGTCACCAACAAGCAAGACAGACAGAATTAAACAGAAATAATAATCCAGGACTAATGAGTTTGCTCATGGGGGCACAGAATCCTGCACCACCATACACTATTTCACGTGAACTCCATCGAGGCAGGAGATTGTTTGTCTCTATATGAGCAGAAATTGGCTCATATGTGGAATATTAGTAAACATTCAATAAATATTTGTTTAATGAATTAACCAAGGAACAAATATATGGAACTGATCCATCCAAAACAGTGAAAGATGCCAGCTCCTAATATATGTCCCAGTTATGTTACCATGGAAGTTGCCTGTTTGCAGAGCCCTAAGAGAGAGAGAAAGTACACATAGGGCATCTAGCCCAGTCATCATTATTCATTTGGTCAACATTTAGTGAGTTTCTGCTGGAGGCCTGTGCAAAAGGGACGAATAAGAAATGATCCCGATCCTCATGGAGTTGATAACCTCTGAAAGAAGAGAAAGACACTAATAGCTATAACTTAGTGTTGTATATTGTGAGTCTGCTGAATGAAAATTGTGTACGAAGTATAAACAATAACAGTTAATGTTTTCTGAATGCTACGTCATGTATACTGTACCAAGCATGTTGTATGAATTTTCTCACTTAATTCTCACAACACTAGATGGATGGTATCAATGTATCCTCATCATACACATGAAGAAACAAAGGCTTAGTAATCTACCCTGAGTCCTACTATGTGCACAGTCAAGGCTCAAACCTATAACCTAACCTTCACATTTTATCAATAAGTTGAGGTCAGGTAAATCTTGTATTGTTTTCATTGGGCCAGCAGACTCCAAAAGACTGATTTCAAAAAATGGTGCCAAGGTCTTTTTATTCAAAGTTCCTCCAATTTCTCACCTCCTTTCCAGGATTACAGAAACTCCAAGTTCGCCCTGATGACATAGTTCAATCTGACTCTGGAGAAAGCGAGTTAGAGCGTGACAGTCCTAAGGAATCCAAGGGCACTGCTTCCACCACATCTCCCTTCCATCATGGAGGGGGCTCTGGGCTGAGTCCTTCTAAACTCCGTCTGCCAAGAACCCTACTACTTCTGAAAATTGTCCCCTCTAGCCTGTTTACATGGTTACTGTGGGAGCCACTGTATTACTCTGACATGATGTTTCCCTCGTAGCCATGGGGGTTGATCCAGGCCTGAGCACCTGGCCCCAGCTCTGCTCTTCACAGTCATGGTTATAGTCTAGGCGTGGCTACCTTGCCTAAACTGGACAACAACAGTCCTTCCTAGTGTGTTTGAAACTGGAGCTGACAAAGCTATATTAGTCTCTCTGGGAGTCTAGACTATAAAATGTAAATCCAAGAGTATCTTCTGTTACTTGGAATCCACAGTTACATGACTCCACAGCCATTATCTCAGTAAAAGAAACAATGAAACAAACATAGAAGAAAAGGTTAAGGAGCGGGTCTAGGCTGCAGTAGCAACTCCCTTTGGCTTTCTGTAGGCTTAGCTCCGTGTTTGCACCTAGGGAGCAGAGAAAGAGAGTCCTATTCAACAAAATAAAGCAATTGGTTCCCAACCATCTGATTCCAGTCATTTCTGAGGCCTAACTGCATTTCTCTCTTTCAATTTCTCTGAGACATTCCAACATCCTTAAAATAAATTGTCCCTTCTATCTTTTCCAGTTTCGTTTTTTTCCTATGATTCTTTGCACTACCAGAGAGGTGCATGGCCTGGAATAACAGCTGCTTTGCTTCTGTGACCTTCCTCCTTCCTTGGGAAGAAAGTTTCAATGGCTTTGAGAAGAGAGACACTTTCCCTCAGCAGCAGCAATGATACCACCAGCAGCACCAGTGAGTGACCTACTGAGGGCTCACTACATCCTGGACACCGTGATAAACACCTTGCAAACACTATTTTCTTTAGTCCTGACAAGTGCCCTCTAAGATGAGATGTTATTAGAAAGTTCATTTTGTTCCTGAGAAAAATCAATTTGTTTTAGGTGACAAAGATAGCAAATGAATAAGAAATGATAACCTTGGATATGAAGATAGGTCAGTATGATGGCAGTCTCTGTAGCTGTTCTCCTTTAGTATGCCAAAGTGCTGATCAGGGCACAACTTTCCCACTCCATTCCACAGCCTCCCTTTTCTCTGGCCCCAAGTTTCAATGTTCCCTGGAGACCCAGGGATGTTACCAATAACAGCGATTTGTTTCTAGCCCTTTTGGACCCTTGTCTCTCTCTTTCTGTCTTCCACATTCAAGGGGAGAGCATGACTTATCTGCACATGGTGCTGCTGTTCTCATTCAGCCACTTGCTAAAAAGCCATTCCCTGGTCCAGGTTGCTTTTCATGGATATGAACAGCCTGATCAAATGTCCCAGAATCCCTGAGATGTTGGTGAACCCAATCAATTGCATTTAAATCTGACTCAGTAGAGCAGCAACTCCCTTTGGCTTCTCATTGACTTAACTCTGTGCTGCTACTTGAAAGAGAGAGGGAGAAAATCTGATTCACTAAGACAAAGCAATTGGGCCCAACCTCCATTTTGAATAGGTTTTCACTAAAGTCTAAAACATCGCCATCTAAAACCATAGAGTGATATGGTCTCTCTGATTCAGGGGCAACGGTTATTTAAACTCCGCAGCTGCCCAGCATGTAGTTACTCCTTGGATCTAAACCCCACATGGCAGATGCTGTGAGGTAGAAACTGCAGCTGATTCACAACAGGGGCGTAATGCAACTGCCTGAAGTGGGCCGTTCTCTCAGTGGGTCTGCATATTAGAGTGAGCCTGTTTAAAACCACCTATCGCTGATGCTGGACGCTGTCCCAGCTCACAGAATGAGCCCTTCTGGAATCTGCCAGCCCACCACGAAGGGGGGATTTCTCAATCGCTCTGCTCCATCCAGCTGGATCTTTTCCTTTCCATAATTACACAAGGTACTGATTTACCTTCCACTTCCTGGAAATGTGCTGATACATCTAATTAGCCAAAAACATTCTCTATTTGGTTAGACTGTCCATGCCAAAAGAAAAATATTATTAAGAGCAAGTCCTGTACACCCTTAAAATGTGTCTCACACCCCCATCTGGGCTCTTGGCATGAAATTACACAAACATTATGCAGCTAACGCTCAATTACACAAGTGTTGGGAATCTAGACCTCAATTTTCTCTTTTCTTTTACTCCCCACAATCTTTTCCACCTATCTTTGGACAAACTTGGCTTTGTCATTATCTCTGCTGAAAGGGAGAATAGAAATAAAATCTGAATCTATCAATTGCATTGCTATCAAAGCAGCTCTGGTAAAAGATTTGGGCAGAAGAGAATCGAATAATACAAATGAAGAGGAGAGATTTCCATTATTGCTCTTTTCTCTATTCCGGTCCCGGTGTTTTCATAAAAAAAGAGCATACCGCATTTTATTTCATTCTGTCCTTACTCTCAAAATTGAGCTTTCAGAAATCAGGTTTATTTATGCCCACTCAGACTTGGGAAATGTGTTACCTTGAAAAGGGAAGAGCTAGTAATTAAACAAGGCCAACATGAGGTAATCTTGGCAATCTCAGGCTTGACTGGGCTCAAAGCAAAAGCTGGCTGCCTCAGGCCATGAGCAGGCTTCCTAGTGTAATACACCTCGGTGGGCTCCTCTGGAGAGTGCGTGCCCTAAACCTCAGGGAGGGGGTCACCTGAGGTCCCAGGAAGGGAGAAGGCCAGAAAGATTAAAAAGCACCAAATAATAAGTTGTTTTTCCCAAACTATCACTGAGGAAGTGAACAATTTGAGATAATTTGGTCCATCCTATGTCTGTGACCACCTCCCTTCTAGCAGATTTAAGCCTCCTTATTGAGGTGGGAAAGCTCCACTCTCTAGTAGGGTGTGAGCTGAGACACTACACAGCCTCGAGTCTTTCTGGCCACACTGGCTAATAGGACAAAGAGTCTCTGCTTGATCTTTAGACTTATGAATAGTGTCTGTATTTTACTATTCAAGAAACTGCTCTGTTTCACATATGATTTATAGGCTGAAACAAAGAATGCAAAAGGGGCAAAGACAAAATATATTTGTTAACTTTAAAGATCTTTTAGGTTTCATGTACCATTTATATTAAAAATAAAGTATTAAATCAAAGGATATAGAGGGAGTGAGGATCTAACTATACAGCAATGTTAGATATTGAAGAATGAAAGAATTCATTCAACTGTATTTTCAACTTTTTAATGTTCTTATATAATGGAAGGTTTTGATTGCACAAAAACCCAGAGACTCAGAAAGTTCTTAGCAGTATTGTCTTGTCGATGTCCTATCTTCAAGTAGGGTTTTCACTCATAATCTCAATGTATTTGAATAATTGGCTCATTTATGCTCAGAAAAAGAAAGGAAACAATTCAGTGAAGATCATTGCAGTTTCTAACTCTTAAGTTTCTTATATTGTACAATTCTCTTTCATCTCATGCTCAGGAATAATCATTTCTCTGTAGTCTTATGTTAGGTCCCACAGTATCTGGAATTTTGGTGTAGTGGCACCCTTTGTCACCAAACAAAATTTTTTTTTAAAAAAATCAGTCTTAGTAGGAGCCAGTCATGAATGTACTGGAAAAACTGAGATGAGTACAAAACCTTTCTTTGCAGGGGCCATTGATCAGCTTTCAAACATAGATTCGCCCTCCAGTGGAGTGTCTGGGTCCTGTTTCTCTTACATCTTTTCCTCTTTCACCACTCTTCTTCCTTTGGGTACTATGTTCCCAATTTCTCATGCTCCCTTCCCTTTTGGTTAAGGCTGCTGAGACTTCCTCTTGTATTGCAGGTTGATACTGGAAATATCTCAGCACCTCCAGGACAGAAACCCTAATACTGGTACTGATACTAATACTAATATTGATACTAACACTAATACTAATACCTAAAACTAATACGCTGATCACGTCTCAATGCCTAACTTTGATGTGCTTTGCTGCTACAGGGTACCCTCTTTACAGGGATAATAGGTAAAGATGACAGAATCAGGTATTGCCATACCTTTAAGTTTATAAACCAATAAAACCAATAACAAGGGTTTTTAAATTCAGTACTAATCTGGTCTTTTAGATCCTTCAGGTGTTTTCAAACTCCTAGCAAATATCTTACCCTTCTCCGAAATTTGCACTTTAAATTTATAATATGAACAGGCACATATATTTAAAAGCTATATATATCTTGATAGTTTGCTTTGAATGATGGTGGGATCGGTAGCTAGAGACTTGTTCTCTTCTTAAGCAAGGCTTTAGGCTCACCAGGGGTGTGGGAGATCAAATCACCTAAAGAAACAGCCATTGCCAAGAACTATACCCTCTAATTTTCACAGTGTAAAATTGCCTTGGGCTGAATTCATCATTCTAGCTATATCCTTATACACGAAGTCATTGCTGTGAACATTTACTTCAAAGACACAAAGCCAAAGTCATTTTATTAAAATGGAATGTGTAAAAATTAAAATTGGTAATTTCCTCTTATTTTCTGTTCTTAAGGAAGCCATTTGATAAAATGGAGAGAGCACAGGTTTTGTGACTAAAGGACTTGGATTTAAATATGGACCTTGGATAAGTCACTTAACATCTGAATCTCAGTTTACTTATCTTGAAAATGGGATGGTAATAATTATGACTGTTCTGAAAGCCAAAAAAAAGTAGGAAGTTGACTTGCAAACCATTAAAGCACTGTAAAAATGTGAGGAACTGTTATTAAATTTGTTAAAGGAATAAGACAATAAAGAGATTGTGAGAGGGTCTGTATTTTCATTGGGGAATAAATTTTTACAGCCAAAAGGAAAGCAAACACATGCCACATAAGTAAAGGAAGGAGATGGGTAATCCTTCCGAAACATAAAGTCTAGTGATCTTTTCCCCCTACAATAAGGGCCGGGTACTCTTCGAAGTGCTTAACATGAATTATCTCATGTGAATCATGCTATCATTGTCCCTATTTTACAGATGGGGAAACTGAGACATAGAGAATATAGTTAATTTTGTCATGACTACACAGTCAGTACATAACAGAGCCGAGATTTAAACATCAGAGTTTGTGTTCTTGACTATTCTGCCATTTCCAATTATGTAAACAAAGAAGATTTAAATTTTCTCCAAGGTACATATAGATAGAAGTTCCTGGTTGTTGAGTCAAGTGTTCTTAACTAATGACAAATGACATTTATAAAAGTGATTGAGGAATATCTTACATAGTGCTGAACAAATACTGAGGTGCATTATTGCACTTTATGAATTCCATTTCATGTATACTGTATTTTCCTGAAAATAAGACCTAACCAGAAAATAAGCCCTAGCATGATTTTTCAGGATGCTCGTAATATAAGCCCTACCCCAAAAATAAATCCCAGTTAAGATCATCAACCAGACGAACGACGTATTTAGTATGTCCTGTTGCAACACACAACAGACATATTGCATTATAAAATAATAATATTAATGTATAATTAAATATAAATAAATAATATTACTGACATTAATACTTAAAATAAATGATAATATAAGCTATAATTAAATATTTGTAAATACCCTAGTGGGTGCTTTTGGACGAGAGGTAAGTGCCTATGTAAACAGATGAACTTGAGACTTATTGCCGAATGACCAATCAAAGCAGAGATACAACACACCAATAATGTGCACACTTGATAACAAACAGTCGTGGTTGTGTCTAATATGAATCTTCATAATTTAATACATCATATGTTGTAATGGACGTACTTCATGCACTCGTGTAAAATAAAGAAACGTTTTCTGAATTTTGGTGCCTGCAATTTCTCGTTGCTTTTGTGGTCCACATCATTCTTGTGATGTGGACCACATTCTTGTGATTATTTTGTTGTCACTCCTGTCTTGTAAGTCTTCAATTAACACTTGATTTAATGGTAGATTTAAAGGGAATAATATTTTGACCCCCAGACAAGATGAGTGCAAAAAGAAAGAGCTATTCCATCGAGTACAAGAAAGGAATTGTGTAGGACTCCTGGGGAAAGAATCTTACGGCTTTCTGTAAAGAGAACAAGTTGGATCTCTGAAGGTCCGAAAATGTCAAGCAGAGTACAATAACCTCAGTCAACAGGTGGATGAGGGAAATGCTAAGAAGCGCGAGTGTGGATCAAGTCGGCAGCCATTAATTCCTGAGCTGGAAGACATCATCTGTGAATGGATTACTGACAGGAGAGCAAAGGCTTTGGTTGTGCGCAAGGATGATATTCAAGCATTTGCCCTTGCAATGGCACCACAGTTAGAAATATCCCCAGAAGAATTCAAAGCATCACAACACTGGCTGGATGGCTTCCTTCAGCGATATGAACTGTCTCTAAGATCGACAATACTGTTCAAGCTGGAAGGCACTGAAGTTATTAAATGTGCACTTGCATTCAAGTCCTTTGTTAATGGCATCAACTTTTTTTTAAAATTAAAGTTTATCAGGGTGACAATTGTTAGTAAAGTTACATAGATTTCAGCTGTACAATTCTGTATTATGCCATCTATAAATCCCATTGTGTGTTCACCACCCAGAGTCTGTTCTCCTTCCATCACCATATATTTGATCCCCCTTACCCTCAACTCCCACCCCCCACCCCCCTTACCCTCTGGTAACCACTAAACTATTGTCTGTGTCTATGAGTTTTTGTTTCTCATTGGATTGTCTTGTTCTTTTGTTGTTTTTGGTTTATATACCACATATCAGTGAAATCATATGGTTCTCTGTTTTTTCTGTCTGACTTACTTTGGTTAGCATTATTCTCTCAAGATCCATCCATGTTGTCACAAATGGTCCTATTTCATCTTTTCTTACAGCTTTTCTTACAGAATAGTATTCCATTGTGTATATATACCACAACTTCTTTATCCATTCATCTACTGAAGGACATTTTGGTTGTTTCCATGTCTTGATCATCATAAATAAAGCTGTAATGAACATTGGAGCTCACGTGTCTTTATGGGTGTTTTCAGATTTTGGGGGTAGATACCCAGGAGAAGGATTGCTGGGTCATACAGTAATTACATTCGTAATTTTTTAAGGAACCTCCACACGCCTTCCATAGCAGATGCACTAATCTGCATTCCTGCCAACAGTGTATGAGGGTTCCTTTTTCTCCATAGCCTCTCCAACACTTGTTACTATTTGTCTTGTTGATGATAGCCATTCTAACTGGGGTGAGGTGATATCTCATTGTGGTTTTTATTTGCATTTCTCTGATGATTAGTGATGTTGAGCATTTTTTCATATGTCTATTTGCCATTTGTATGTCCTCTTTGGAGAAATGTCTCTTGAGATTGTCTGCCCATTTTTCAATTGGGGTGTTTCTTTTTTTGTTGTTCAGTTGCATGAGTTCCTTGTATATTTTGGATATTAGACCCTTATCGGAGGCACTGTTTGCAAAAATCTTCTCCCATACAGTTGGTTGCCTCTTTATTTTGTTGATGGTTTCTTTTGCTGTGCAGAAGCTTTTAAGTTTCATATAGTCCCATTCATTTATTTTAACTTTTACTTCCATTGTCTTTGGAGTCAAATTCATGAAATGCTCTTTGAACCCAAGGTCCATAAGTTTAGTAGCTATGTTTTCTTCTATGCAGTTTATTGTTTCAGGTCTTATGCTTAAGTCTTTGATCCATTTTGAATTAATTTTGGTACATGGTGACAGATAGCAGTCCAGTTTCATTCTTTTGCATGTGGCTTTCCAATTCTCCTAGCATCATTTATTGAAGAGGCTGTCTTTTCTCCATTGTATGTTTTTTGCTTCCATATTTATGGGGGTTTATTTCTGAGTTCTCAATTCTATTCCATTGGTCTACGTGTCTGTTTTTCTGCTAATACCATGCTGTTTTGATTATTGTTGCCCTGTAGTAGAAGCTAAAGTCAGGGAGTGTGATACCTCCAGCATTGTTCTTTTTTCTTAAGATTGCTTTGGTTATTCAGGGTCTTTTGTGGTTCCAAACAAATGTGATGATTTTTTGTTCTATTTCTTTAAAAAATGCCATTGGGATTTTGATGGTAATTGCATTAAATCTGTATCTTGCTTTGTGTAATATGGCCATTCTTACTATGTTGATTCCTCCAATTCATAAGCATGGAATGTCTTTCCATTTCTTTGTGTCTTCTTCAATTTCTTTTAAAAATGTCTTATAATTTTCAGCTTATGGGTCTTTCACATCCTTGGTTAAGTTTATTTCTAGGTATTTTATTCTTTTTGCTGCAATTGCAAAAGGAATTGTTTTTTGTATTTCTTTTTCTGAGATTTCATTGTTAGTATATAGCAATGCAATGAAATTTTGTATGTTGACTTTGTAGCCAGCAAATTTACTGTATTCATTGATTGTTTGTAATAGCTTTTTGGTGGAGTCCTTAGGGTTTTCTATATATAGCATCATGTCGTCTGCAAAGAGTGACAATTTAACTTCTTCATTCCCAATTTGGATGCCTTTTATTTCTTTCTCTTGCCTGATTGCTCTGGAAGGACTTCCAACACTATGTTGAAAAGCAGAGGTGATATGGGACAGCCCTGTCGTGTTCCTGAACATAGAGCAAAGGGCTTCATTTTTTCACTGTTAATTATGAGATTAGCTAAGGTTTTGTCATATATGGCCTTTATTATGTTAAGGTATTTTCCTTCTATACCTATTTTATTAAGTGTTTTAATCATAAATAGATGTTGTATCTTGTCAAATGCTTTTTTGGCATCAATTGATATAATCATATGATTTTTGTCCTTTATTTTGTTTATGTGATGTATCACATTGTTGGATTTGCATATGTTGAACCATCCTTGTGCCCCTGGGATGAACCCCACTTGGTCGTGATGAATAATCTTTTTAATGCGTTGTTGCATTCGATTTGCTAGAATTTTGTTTAGGTTTTTTGCATTTGTATTCATCAGAGATGTTGGTCGGTAGTTCTCTTTTTTTGTGTTATCCTTACCGGGTTTTGATATCAGGGTAATATTGGCCTCATAAAATGAGTTAGGGAGTACTATCTCTTTTTCAATTTTTTGGAAGAGTTTGAGCAGGTTTGGTATTAGATCCTGTTTGAAGGTTTGGTAGAATTCACTAGTGAAGCCATCTGGTCCCGGACTTTTGCTTTTGGGAAGGTTTTGGATGACTGATTCAACTTCTTTACTGGTGATCGGGTCTGTTTAGATTTTCCAGTTCTTCGTGGTTCAACATAGGAAGGGTAATATTTCTAAGAAGTTGTCCATTTCTTCTAGGTTATTGAATTTGGTGGCATATAGTCCTTCATAGTATTCTTGGATAATCAATGTATTTCTGTGTCATCCTTGATAACTTCCAGTTTTTCATTGCTGATTTTATTTATTTGTGTCTTTTCTCTTTTTATCTTAGTGAGTCTAGCCAAGAGTTTGTCAATTTTGTTAATCTTTTCAAAGAACCAGCTCTTTGTCACATTAATTTTTTCTATTGTCTTTTGGTTCTCTATTTCATTTAGTTCCGCTCTGATTTTTGTTATTTCCTTTCTTCTGCTGACCTTGGGTTTCATTTGTTCTTTTTCTAGTTCTTTAAGGTGTAACATGAGGTTATTTATTTGGGATTTTTCTTGTTTCTTGAGATAGGCCTGTAATGATATAAATTTTCCTCTTAAAACTGCTTTTGCTGCATCCCCAAAATTTTGTAGGATATATTTTCATTCTCATTTGTTTCTGTGTATATTTTGATCTCTTCTCTAATTTCTTCTTTGACTGGGTCGTTCTTTAAAAGTATGTTGTTTAATCTCCATGTATTTGTGGTTTTTCCTGCTTTTGTTTTGCAGTTGATATCCAATTTCAAAGCCTTGTGATCAGAGAATATGCTTGGTATGATTTCAATCTTCTTGCATTTGCTGAGGTTTTTTTTATGTCCCAATATATTGAGAATGTTCCATGTACACTAGAAAAAAAATGAGAATGTTCCTTGTACACTAGAAAAAAATGTATAATCTGATGTTTTAGGACAAAGTGCTCTATAAATGTCAATTATGTCCATTTCATCCAATGTGTCATTTAGGGCTGCTATTTCATTATTTATTTTCTGTTTGGATGATCTATCCATAGCTGTCAATGATGTATTTAGATCCCCTAGTATAATTGTGTTTTGGTCAATTTCTCCCTTTAGTTCTGTTAGTAGTTGCTTGGTATATTTCGATGCTCCCTGATTGGGGGCATAAATATGGAGGATTGTTATCTCTTCTTGTTGTATAGTCCCCTTTACCATTATGAAATGTCCATCTTTGTCTCTTGTTACCTTTTTTATCCTGAAGTCTGTTTCATCTGATATCATTATGGCTACACCTGATTTTCTCTGGATACCATTTGCTTGGAGTGTCAATTTCCACTCTTTCACTTTGAGTCTATGCTTGTCCTTGTAGCTGAGATGAACCTCTTGGATACAGCATATGGTTGGGTTTAGTTTTTTGATCCAATCTGCTACTCTGTGCCTTTTTATTGGTGAATTCAGTCCATTTACATTTAGGGTGATTATTGATATGTGAGGATTTCCTGTCATTCTATCTTTAGTTTTCTGGTAAGACTGTGTCTCCATTGTTTCTTTGCCTTTTTGTTGTAGTCTATTATTTCTGTGTGGTGGTATCCTATGATGTTTCCCTCTGTTTCTTCTTTTATCACATATATATTTCAGTTCTGGATTTTTTTTTTTTGAATGGTTATCCTTAAGTTTATGTGAAAGAAAGTTTGATATTTAGAGTATTCCATTTTCTTCAGCATGCCTACTTTCTCCATTCCCACATTCCGTTTCAGGCCTTTACTCTCCCCCTTTTTATGTTTTGGTTGCCACAAATTGTCCCTGTTGATGGTGGTCAAATATCCTCCTTTAGTATTTTGTGTAGTACAGGTTGTGTATTAGAATATTCCCTCAGTTTCTGTATGTCTGGAAAGGTTTTTATTCCTCCTTCATAGCTGAAGGATATCTCTGCTGGGTGTATTATTCTTGGCTCATAATTTCTCTCTTTCAATAGTTTGAATATTTGGTTTCACTCCCTCCTGGCTTGTAGAGTTTCTGCTGAGAAATCTGATGATAATCGAATGGCTTTACTTTGTAGGTTACCGTCTTCTTTTCCCTGTCTGCCTTGAGGATTCTTTCTTTGTTATTGATTTTTGACAGCTTCAATACAATGTGCCTTGGAGAAGGCCTGTTGGGGTTGAGGTAATTAGGCATTCTATTTGCTTTTTGGATTCGAGGATCCAGTTCTTTCCACAAGTTTGGGAAGTTCTCATTGACTATTTGTTTGAATATACTCTCTGTTCCCTTCTCTCTTTGTTCTCCTTCTGGTATGTCCATTATTCTTATATTGCTCTTTCTGATGGAGTCAGAAAGTTTTTTTAGAGTTTTTTCATTTCTTTTAAGTCTCAAGTCTCTTTCTTCTTCCATCCGTGTCATTTCCAGGTTTCTATCTTCAATGTCACTGATTTTTTTTCCTCCATCTGGTCAACTCTACTACCAAAGATGCCTATTTCATTCTTCATTTCTTCTATTGAGTTCTTAGTCTCCAGAAATTCTATTTGGTTCTTTTTTAAAATTTCAATCTCTTTCGTAAAATGTTCATGTTGTTCTTTGATTGTGTTTCCAAGTTCATTAAACTGCCTTTCTGTGTTTTCTTGCATCTCCTTCAGTTTTTTCAGAACTGCAATCTTGAATTCTCTGTCGTATAAGTCACATATTTCCATATCTTTATGTTCACTTTCTGGAGACTTTTCACTTTCTTTCTGAGCTGTCTTGTTGCCTTGGTTATTCATGGCAATTACTGACTTATTATTTTTCTTCCTAGACATCTATAGGAGTGGGTTCTGCAACAGGTTGATAGGAAGAGGTCTTCCTTTTGTTTTCCTGTACTTGTTGATAGAATGTTTTATTTTCTCTCCGACTGCAGCCTTTTTGTCTCTCTCACACTGTAGTGTTATGTTTTCTATGCACTATTCCAGCTTTTTTCACAATGGGGGAATTCCCTGGAAGGCTGGCTTCTCCTCTGTTAAGTTCACCTGGGTCATAGGGCACCACATCTCTGTGGGGATATGGAGAGCTTTTGAAGTTGCAAAGCTCTTCCTGCACCAGATTCAGAGCCCGTGTGTTTCAGCAGTTCTGTTTCCTCCTGCAGGGATCTGCCCAGATAGGTGGGGACAGGGGTGGAGTGAGTTGTGAGAATTGGCCAAGAGAAATGCCTGGGACCACCACCACAGCCTGTCCTGCTTCCACAGCTCACTCCCCTTTGCAGGAACGAGTTGGGATGCGAATCTGTGTTTGCAGACCACAGTTCTCAGAACTGCAAATATTCTGTTCTTTTGATCTGGCACTGCTACTGTTCCACTTCTAGCACTCGGCAGGTGGGGGCAGGGTGAGCTCTGGGAGAGTTGGGAGAGCGTGGCTAGTCTCAGTGCCTAAGGCTTCCATTCTCTGTGGCAGTGAGGGGTTAAACCACCATTTTCAGCTTTCTTCCCTCCATCTTTGCTCCGAGGTCTCTGCTGTGAGCGTTGGGTTCAGCTGTGTTATATGCTGTCCCCTCAGCCCTGTGGGCCATAAGCGGAGCCCTAGCAGTCCGAGTTTTTCCCTCTCCCGCAGCTGCAGTAGTTCCGGGATGCAGCGAGCTCGCAGCACTGAGCTAGGTCTGCGTCCTGCACCAGTGTGGCTCCATCTCCGCACTTCTTTTCCCTCCTCCCCTACTCGTGCAATTTGCCCACCTTTAGGTGAATTCAGTAGTCAGACTCTTCGTCTTGACTGTCTGCTGTGCAGGGAGTCATTTGTGGAGTTATAGTTTTTTAATTTGTTGTAAATTCCAGGGGAGATTTCCGGAGGCTCACCTCACACCGCCATTTTGATGACGTCCTCAACTTTTCTAAATACTAACTTTCCAACATGATTGCTGTGGATGAAACTGCATTCTTTATGGGCCAAGGATCTCATAGGAGAATGATCAAAGGGGTGCCTCGCCAATCTACAATCCCTCCACTGGTTACAAAAGTGCACGTCTTACCTCTATTTTGTCAATTTGTCTGGATGGAAAGAAAGCCCCACCTCTAATCATCACTAAGGGCAAGAAAGATAAGGTTGAACATGTTTCAGGCATTTATGTTCTTGAGACCAAAAAAGCCTGGTGCACACAAGCAGTTATAAGGAATTGGGTCAATTTAATGCTGCCACTTGTTTTGCAAGGTGGCCAAAGAGGTCTGCTAGTCTGGGATTCAGCCAGCACTCACCGCGCTAAAGACATGAAGATCTTCCTTGCAGAGAGAAGAATAGGTTAAATAATGATTCCCTCAGGAATGACTGCCTATCTCCAGACTCTTGATAGTGCAGTAAACAAGCAATTCAAGACCAATTTGCGCATGGAAATCAATGACTACACTGAACATAGAATGGAGAGAAATCAGCGTGGAAAGTGTGTGAAGCCTAGCCTGCAAAAGGTTGTAACTCAGGTGAAGAATTCATGCAATAAAATCACTGACAGCTGTGTTGCCAGTGCACTACGAGCAGGCTACATGGACAAGAAGTGTTCATTCAGGAGAGCTCTATTGCTGGACATGAGAGATTGGGGCCAATGGTTCTACAGGAAATGGAGTTTCAAGAAATTCAAGCTGTAATTCGGGGTTTGGAGAGTTATGACGATGTTGCAGAAGAAGGTGACATGACTGTATTTGAATAAATGTAGATTTTTGTACATGAATAAATGAATAAATATAGATTGTTGTACATGAATAAATGTAGATTGTTGTGCATGAAAAAATAACACATCCCCTGAACATAAGCCCTAATGTATCCTTTGCAGCAAAAATTAATGTAAGACCAGGTCTTATTTTCAGGAAAATATGGTAATATCAAAACTTACTGAGTAAATAAAAGGATTTTATGTAAAAATATCCACCATTGTACCATGGTAATTATGATACATATCAGATATTAGCATTTCTGAACTGAGTTCTCTTGGTCTGTATTTGTCATATACTGCTCTTTGAGAATATTGAGCTCTCTCACGCAGAGAGATTTTTATTTTAAAAGGTAGTATTAAGATTTTTGTTTATTTGTTTAAAGTAGGAAAACTCTCCTCTGAATAAGGTTAACTGTTTTTGTCTGAAATTCTCGTCTAGATTCATGAAGTGAGGATAGTTCTTTGAATGTCTACCCTTGTCATTCATTTCTTATTGTTTTGTATTTCATAAAATCACGGTTAAGCTTCTGGCTTGGGAAGACTTTTAAGATTAGCTTGGTAGACAGCACTTATTCTACTTTCTCCTGAAAACCTCACCAAAATAAAAGTAATAGATTATTTAAATTGAAAAATCCCACAAAAAAGAGGAAAGAAAAACAACAAAAGAAAATAAAACTGCAATGACAAAATAACAAAAGCAGGATGAGTGGTAACTGACTCAGTGGAAAAAATCAAGAAGCAAAACAAATTCATGAAAACCTTAGGAACTGGAAGCGACAGGCTTTTTAGGAATTGATGCTTTGGGTAAGACTAATATTAAAAGGATTAATTGAAGCAATTAGACCTCCAGGTCCACACATCTCCCCATCCATTCCATATAGCCAGGCAATTACTTCCTCTCTCACTTCAACAGAAGACTGGAAGTTTATTCTCTAGAAAAGGTATAACAGAGAGTTCTTCAACTGGGAGTCACTTCAGGCATAGTTAAGGTGGGAGAATCATACCAAAAATGGAGACTTTAAATGAATATTTATGCCAAATATATAGCACACTTTCCTCAATTCAATTGCCTGGGCAGTGGTCACTAGGCAAGAGATTGGTGCATCTGAGCAGCTCAGTGGTACAGTCCTAAAGATAGTACTGTCAGGGTTCTCAGTGAAAGTGGTAGTCAGAGCACCATCCGGTGACACCAAAGGCAGCAAGCCCCTCTCTGAAGACCTGGAATTTCCAATTAGCATGTGTTTTTACTTTTTATTCTAAAATTATTATAAATTCATAAGAAGTTATGAAACATAGTAGAAAGTCCTGAGTAGTCATCATCCAGCTCCCCTAAATTACTAACACATTAAATAACTAAATGCATTATCAAAACCAGGAAATTGACATTGTCACAACACATTCAATTTGTTTTTAAACAATTTCATTCTGAAGTAAGAACAGATAGTTAAGATGATCAGACATCTGAGGAAATATATATATATATATATATATATATATATATATATATATATATATATATATTAATTAGAAAGATCATCTTGGAGAAACTAATACTGTGAATGGCAGTGAAAACTTCAAAACATCAGAGGAAAAAGAATAAGAATAACAACCAGTAACAGAATTAATAAAAAGAATTTTGTGAATAATAAACAGCTCATAGAAATTAAAGTAATTGTAACAGGAACACACAAACAAAAACAATTAAAAATGAACAAACGAAAAAACTGTGTAAGCATTGAAAGAAAATATTAATATATAGCATGGTGACTATATTGAAAATGCTGTACTGTATAACTAAAAATTTCTAAGAGACTAGAACTTAAATGTTCTCACTGTCCCCCACCCCCATAAAAAAGGTAAATATATGAGGTGATGGATTGTTAACTCAATTGTGGGAGTCTTTTCACAATGTATACGTATAGCAAATAATTTCATTGTAAACTTTAAATATCTTACAATTTGTCAATTATACCGCAACAAAGCTGAAAGAAAAGATGAAGATAATCTTACAGAAATAGAGCAAAGAAAAGAAAAAGATACCAAGTAAGAGATAAAAGAGGAAAGTTAAAGGGTCAATTCAGAGTGTCCACATCCAAATAATAAAAAGTACAGCAAGAGAGAACAGATAAAATAAAGGGGGAAATAAGCAAATAAATGATTCAAGAAAATTTCAGGGCCATACATTTTTAGATTAAAGGATCCTACTGAGTATTTAGCACAATGAAGAAAAAAGATTCACATTTGGATGCATTATTGTGAAATTTAAAAACACTGGGCGTAAAGGAAAGATACTAAAGACTACCAGAGATTGAAGACAGGTCATTTAGAATGGCTTTGGATTTCTCAACAGTAAACTGGGAGTCAGAATAAATCCATACCTTTATAATTCTGGAAAAAACTAATTTTCCACATAAAATTCTATGTTTAGAAAATTTATTGATTAAATGTTAGAGTAGGCTATAGACTTTTATACATGCAAGATCTCAAAAAATCTTCCCTCTCCCCACTAGGCACCTTTTATGAGGAAGCTGTAGGAGAAAGTGCTCTGTGAAAACAAGGGACAAGACCAAGAAAAAGGAAAAGACGCAATCTAAGAATCAGCTCAACAGAAAGGCAAATGAGTCTCTTAGTTAATGATGAAGGGAGACTCTAAGATAACAACTGTGAAACACAGAGATCATATTTCTTATAGGAATAGGGCAGAAAACTATGAGAAAGATGTTTCCAAGGAGATGAAATTGGTAAGATGTTTGATGTCTGTGCGCTTACTGAGAGAAGATTTTAGATAAGTGGGAGAGAGTTTGATGATGAACTGATAAGTGCACAGAAAACTAATCACACAATACAATATAATTTTTAACTCCAGGAAGGCAAAACAAATTCAAGAAAGTAAAAGTAATTTTAGTAAAATATAAGGCTCTACTGTGAATAATGTTTATATTGTCATATTAAAGTAAGCACTGAATACTGGGCTTATCATAATTATAATACAATCATTTCAGGAAAAATGAGGCACAAATTGTGTGGAGATGGTGGTAGAAGAGAACTAAATCCTCATCTTCGATAGATCTATAATTGTTAATACCAAAACTTACTCAAACGAATAGTAGTACAATTATCATGTTACTTAGAGATATGGAGGTAAACACTGAAATATTCAACAAAACAAATTTAGTGATTTCCTCTGGGGAACAGGAAATGGGCAAAGAAAATCAGGCAATTGACAGCTGTTTTGTTTAGCTTAATTTATGGTAAATAATAATCATTATGGCTCTTCCACCAGGTGAGGACTCAGGGAAAACAACCATCTGTGAACCAGAAAGTGAGCTCTCACCAGACACCGAATGTGCCAGTGCTTTGATCTTGGACTTCCCAGCCTCTATACCGGGAAAATGAGAATCAAATACTTTACTGTCTCAAAGGAATGCTGTCATCAAATATGTGAGTTGGGCTGGAAAGGGACAAAGACAGTCACTGTCTAAGGGCATGATGAGAGGACATACCTGCTGCCACCAGAGTAACCAGACAGGCTGTGTGGAATGGAATCATTCAGAACTGAGGATGAAGGACAGGAAACATTGAAGAGGTTTTGGTACAACAAAGACCAAAAAAATCTCAGCTTTGAGGCAAATAGCTGGTCAAGGCATGGACATCTAAATTAAGAGATCGATACCTTCAAAATGATGAAGGTGGCTGGGAACAGAGATTAAATTAGCAGTGTGGTAACCAATAAATCATTGGGAAAATGGAAAAAAATAATCATTATGGAAATTTGGTTTTTTAAACTATGTACATGTATACCTCTGATAAAAATAAAAATTAAGTTAAAAGAAGATTAGAAAATAAATAAGGATTAGCCCAGAAAAGATAATCCAGCAAATAGTAATATGATAATCTGGGTTTGAGGGAGACTAACAATATTTGGGGGCATTTTTAGAAGACTTTACCCATTTCAAGGAGTGGAGAGTAATTACTCTAAGAGTTAGGTGCTAAATGGTAAAGCAATAGTAGAGAGGCTGGACTTGTACTTGTGTTTTTGTTTCATCAGGAGCAGGAGTCATCCTGATAGGAGGATCTATGTTGATCACTAATCTGACATGCCTTTTTCTGTTCTTCTTCATCCCTTCTCCCAATTGTCATCAAATAAGAGCACATTAGAAAGACAAGGTAAGGAGCATCTTCTGTGGTATTAACCCTGACCATGAACACATCCAGTGTAAAAAACAGAGACTTCTCCACTTGCCCAGAACAGCATTCTCCCACCTACCCCATTTATAGGGTCTTTATCATTAGCTAAAGGGATCAAATGACATCTAAAGTGTTATCAAGTTTAGAAATCTGGCATTGTGTAATTTATTTGGAAAATAAATAGTCCGAGTCCTGTATAGCTAGAATGCTAGCTCTGTAAGCTTTTTAGAGATATAGATGGAAAGGGAGATAAGGAACATACACCGTCTTCAAATAATTTCATTTACTCACTGATTCATTAAGCAAGAAATAAAATCTGTGCCTTAGGCAGTGCTAAGATTAGATCAAGTTAGGTGACTAAGTAGAGTGGAAATGTGCTTCATGTGCAATGACAATTCTTCTAGAGTTCTTGGATTGGTTAGCAAACCCCAAGAACCTATGAATGCGTGGTGTGTATAAGGCATTCAAGGGCTGTATGTACAGGAGGGGTGAAGTAGGAGAAAGTAAAAAATCAATTATCCAAGATTTGAAAGATACTTTCAAAGGTATTTTATTATATAAATTGTGATGCCACAAGGTGTGCACTACTTAAAGTGAATTTCAAAACATAATCAAAATCATTTAGTAGTGAAA
Organism: Rhinolophus ferrumequinum; assembly: GCF_004115265.2. Taxonomy (NCBI): domain Eukaryota; kingdom Metazoa; phylum Chordata; class Mammalia; order Chiroptera; family Rhinolophidae; genus Rhinolophus; species Rhinolophus ferrumequinum. The sequence goes on along the minus strand of NC_046294.1, from coordinate 78,204,164 downwards.
TATTTCACTTCTTCAGCTAAGTCATAAGTAGTTGTAGCTTGGGGTTTGAAGATAGTTTTGTAATATAGCAAAGAGTGACACAATTGTATCAATTTTAGTAGATGTAACCTGTATTATTTTAAATAATACTAATCCTCTTTAAACTTTGAATAATCATACAAGTGGATACTAACCAGGAGCCAAGATAACTGGTCCTTCTGGCTGAAGTCTCATTCCCTAATGCCAATCTGATTTGCAAATAGTCTTATGTGATTTTAACAAATACCTCAGGTTTGGCCATAATTTTTAAGCTACATACATTCTGGTCTTGCCTGGAAGTTTTCTCCTACCCGCTAGACCTTCTCAGTGTCCTTATTTGTCTCACATTTTGAAAATGATCCACAAGATAAGCTCACAGAGGGACAAGCCTGTTGTTTTATTCATTGAAATTGTTATTAACTTTATATTAGATATCTTTCAATATATATTAAAAACACTTGTGATAAATCTGTTTTCCAAAATCACAGATCAAAAATAAGTTCAATTGCTTCTAGATCTTTTCCTATACTATGGTGACAAGAGATAAGAGATGGGGCAGAAAATAACTTTTTTAATGTTAGTGGTAAACTGAGTGAGTGTTCTGAGGGGTAGAAAAGAAGAAAATGGTTCCGCCTAAGAATTCCTTCTCTTGACAAAAGGAATATCTAGGCAGAAGGTTATCATAGTATGAAGATACATTCTTTACCTGAATCCAAGGTGGAAAAAATACTCTAAGACCCTCCCACCAGTGGCAGCATCTTCCCCCAAGAGTACATTTGGCTGCCACAAGTTACATAAAGTGCACTTACTCCACAATATCCTCTATTTGCCAAGTCAGGCCCGACAACAGAAGTCAGTCAGACTGAACAGTTGATTAGAATTTAGCTTTCAAGAGGAAGGAAAATTCATTGCAGAATTACAATTTAGGGTTGGTATGTATCCTCTATTCTAGCTGGTTCTAAGGAATCATTCTCTTGTGCTAACAAAATCATTTGACTGTAGATTTTCAGAATTGGAAGGGAATACATAATTCATTCAGTTCCCTATCTGCTTCACTCCACTCTCTTCCCTCCACCCTAAAATATTACCTTTCATATCCTTATCATATCAATGTCACAGATGCTTGAAATGTGAGGGTGTTCCCTCCACAGGTAGCCTGTTTATTCACTTGGCTTCCAAATATCTGTTTAGAATTCAGCAAAAGAAATCCTTTCTATTGAACTCTCCAGATAGCCAGAACAGTGAGTGGGGCACCCTTGCAGTTTTAACTCCTGAGAAAATGAAATGAAAGAAGTTGCAAGTCGCTCAAAAAAAATAAAAATAAATAAAAAAAGAAGATTAAGATAAGTGGAAAATATCTATATATTTTATTTTTATGCTCTTAAATCCATTATTTATGGGAACCCTCTCCTCCGTATAGTTCCATGAATCAAGGGGTCTTACTCTTCCTATCACAATGATAGATATGTGACCTAGGCTAGCCAATCAGGATATCCCATCTAAGTTGAAATAGGATTGGTCAAGGGTACATAACCCAGAGCCAATTAGCAGCCTTCTGGGGGTTGACATAGATATTGAGAAGGAATGGGTCTCTTGTGAAAGGCTGGAGTTTTCAAGGCCCACTTTGCAACTCCTTAGGGACAACCTGTTAGAAAAGGAAACTGATCAGAGAAAAACAGAGCCAATAGAAGGAGAAATAAAATATTGTGTGAGTACTTTGATCTGGCTGTACTTTTCATTAAATAAGCCAATACATGATCTTATTTTAAGTCACTGTATATTTTTCCTGTAAGAGTTTCCTTTCCTCACTTGGGAATGTATTGTAGTCTAGATTACCTTCTAACTTCCCAAATGAATCACATATCTTAAAAGAATGAGAGGCAAGTACCACTGAAAATAAATGTTATGCTAAAATAATCAGTGAAACCTGTTATACTTCTAAGTGGTGTCTCAAAGAACAAAAATCAGACAGATGAGTTCTTACAAGACTTCAAAACAAGACCAGACAGATCACTAGAAAGAAAAGCTACAGGGAACCCTAGTCTCAGCAGGCAGACATGAAATTCATGAACAAATCTCTTCAATCTCTGCTTCCGATAATTCTATAACAATTGTCTGAAGCTGTTCTTAATTAGACTCAATTATGGGTTTAGTTTGAATTATATTGTGAAGCATTGATTCACAGAATATAACCACTGAAGGCCTAGGTGCTGAATGCAATAAATGTGTCACAATCCTGTGTAACAAAATTGCAGCAGGGAGCAGAAGGAAATATTGATCTATTCAAAATGAATTTATGTCCAAATGACTTTTTATTTCCAGTTAATAAGTGTAATGTGGGTGGTAAATTTTATTTGGAAGTGGCCTCCATTCATCATGGAGGGACAAAGAAATGTGATGATTTGACTTTAGGGGAAATCTAGTTGCTGGGACCTCTGAACTTGCAGGTTTCTGAAAAGGCAGGCTTAGAGGAGAGGACTGGGGAAGATGTGACATTCACCACTTTCTCCAAGAATTTAGTATAAAACTTCCTATATTCTTGCTCTGAGGAGCTTCGAAAACTGACACATGTGATGATGTGCTAGGAGGCATAAATATGGCATAACCTGGAAAGCTATTCATATTTGTTTCAAAAGCCATGGCTAATTCCTCGGGTTAGTGACAGTCCAACTTTGAAAAGCTTATGGAGGTATTATAAGGGTATATATATTTCAACCTTATCCCAGAAATAATAATACTGATCATGGTTAAGATTTGTCACACGGTTGCTATGTGCCAGGCTCTGGGCTAAGCAATGCACTCCTCTCGATAATGTCATTATTAGTCACATATTTTAGATAAGGAGATTGATAAAATAAATATGGCTAATCTGAGGCATCAATTTTACATCCAGTTATAGGGGAAAAAAGGGTAATTTGCCTATGTCACTTAAAACATGTTTATATTCATGATGGATTTTATTAATGGCTCCAATTCTTCACCATCCCTGCAGCCATGCCTTTGCCAGTGACTTTGCAATTCCTTCTGCTATAAAGGTGCGGTATATTTCCTTGCCCCGGACTTGGGGTTTGGCCATGTGACTTATTCTGACCAAAGAAGTATTAACCGACAGAACATGAACAAAGGCTTAAAAACTACTTACGTGATGGGACTTACTTTTGTGGATCCCAGTTATTGTTCTGCTTCATTATTGGTCTCCAAGAGGAAGATGACAGATGCACATATTCCAGGTAAGCTCCTCAGTCAAGCCCAGATCATAAGGGCCAACTCCTACCAGCTATATGGGTGTCCCTTAGTCTAATCAAGTTGACACATAAAATTGACTATTGTAGGGTGAAAGTGCAAAATTTAGTGTTAGACTTGGATTCAATTCTCACCTTTACTACTTTTTACACTGTGGGAATTTTTGCAAGTTACTTGAAACGTTAAATTTCCCCATCCAAGAAGTGGGGCTACACCTATCTCATGGTGTACCTAGAAGGGGTAAATGAGTTACATGTATGAATTGCTCCAACTGAGACAGTCACATTGTTAACTATTTGATGATAGCTATTATTTTCTTCATTATTTCTAGCATAAGCATAAAATCTATACCCATGTAGTACTTTTTACACCTGTTGGGATGTTGAACATATACCCTAAAATTTAGCTATAGCCCTTACTAGGATAGGGATATGTTTTCTAGAAAATGCATTTTCACAGGACTGTTTCTACTATTCTTACTTTCCCATCCTGAAAACTCATTATTTTTTATTTGTCTTAAAAAATTTGTAAAGATTTTTATTAAAATATAACTACCATAAAATATTATATTAATTTCAGGTGTACACCATAGTTATTCAACATTTATATACCTAAAGAAGTGATCACCCTAATAAGTCCAGCAACTAACACCATACCATGCAACCACAATATTATTGACTATATTCCCATGCTACATTACATCCCCTTGACTTATTTGTTTTATACCTCGAAATTTGAACCTCTTATTCCCTTTCATCTTTTCCCCTTTTTAAAAATTTTTCAATTACAGTTGATATTCAATAGTATTTTATATTAATTTCAGTTGTACAGCATAGTGGTTAAACATTTATATAATTTAACAAGTGTTCCCCCTGACTTGTCTAGTACCCACCTGGCACTATACATAGTTATTACCGTGTTATAGACTATGTTTCTTATGCTTTACTTTACATCCCCATGACTATTTTGTAACTAACAATTTATATTTCTTAATTTCTTCACCTATTTCACCAGCTCTCCAACCCCCACTCATCTATCACACCAATAAATCTAGTACCCAGTTGACACAATATATAGTTATCACAATAGTATTGACCCTATTCCTTACGCTATAACCTACATCCTTATGACTGTTTTGCAACAACCAATTTGTACTTCTTAATCCTTTACCCTTTTTCACCCACACCCCTCATATCTGGCAACCATCAAAATGTTCTCTATATCTATGAGTGTGTTTCTATTTTGTTTGTTTGTTTATTCTGCTCTCTAGATTCCACATATATGCAAAATTACCTTGTGTCTGTTTTTCTCTGTCTGACATACTCCAGTCAGCACTATACCCTCCAGCTCCATCCATGCTGCCACACATGGCAAAAACCCATTCCCTTCCATGGCCAAGCAATATTCTATTGCATATATGTACCATCCCCTCTTTATCCATTCACCCAGTGATGGACACCCAGGCTGCCCCCACATCTTGGGTATTGTAAATAATGCTGCAATGAACATATGGATGCACAGGTCCCCTCCAAGTAACATTTTGGATAAATACCAGGAAGTGGGATTACTGCTTCCTTCTTTGTCTCTTGTTATAGCTTTTGTTTTAAAGTCTGTTTTGTCCGGTGTAAGTATTGCTACTCTAACTTTATTTTTTTCCATTTTCATATAATATCTTTTTCCAACCATTTACTTTCAGTCTGTATGTGTCTTTCAATCTGAAGCAAGTCTTTGTAGACAGTATATGTAAGGGTCTTGTTTTCTTATCTATTCAGATTGGAGCATTTAATCCATTTACATTTAAAGTAATTGTAATTATTGCCATTTTATTATTCATATTTTTTATCTTTTTTTTCTTCTTAAAGAAGTCCTCTTAACATTTCTTGTAATACTTGTTTGATGGTGATGAACTCCTTTAGCTTTTTCTTGTCTGGGAGACTCTTTAACTCCCCTTCAATTTTCAATGATAGCCTTGCTGGGCAGAGTAATGTTGATTATACGTCCTTGCTTCTCATCACTTTGAATATTTTGTGCCAATCCCTTTTGGCCTGCAAAGTTTCTGTTCAGAAATCAGCTGACAGTCTAACGGGAGCTTCCTTATAGTTAACTAACTGTGTTTCTCTTGCTTTTAAGATTCACTTTGTCTTTGACTTTGGCATTTTAATTATGATGTGTCTTCATGTGGGCCTCTTTGGGTTCATCGTGATTGGGATTCTGTGCTTCCTGGGCTTGTACATCTGTTTTCTTTGCTTGATTATGGAAGTGTTTTTGTCATTATATCTTCAAATAGGTTTTCAATTCCTTACTCTCTCTCCTCCTTCTGGTACCCCTATGAGGCAAATTTTAGTACACTTGATGTTGTCCCAGAGGTCTTTAAACTATCCTCATTTTTTGGATTCTTTTTTCTTGTTGCTGTTTTGATTGGGTGTTTTCTGCTACCTTATCTGGTAAATCACTGATTCAGACTTCTGATTCATCTAATCTACTGTTGATTCCTTATAACATATTCTTTATTTCAGTTATTATATTCTTTATTTCTGACTGGTTCTTTCTATGTTTTCTACCTCCATTTTTATTTCATATTTCTTTGTTGAAGTTCTTCCTGAGATCATTGAGTATCCTTATAACCATTGTTTTAAACTCTTTGTCTGATTGATTGCTTGTCTCCATTTTGTTTATATTTTTTTTCTAGAGCTTTGTTCTGTTCTTTCATTTGGGACACGTTTCTTTGTCTCCCCATTTTGGCTAACTCCCTGTATTTGTTTCTATGTGTTAGGTAGGGCTGCTATGTCTTCTAGTCTTAGTAGAGTGGCCATATGTAGTTGATGTCCTTTGGGGTCCAGTGACATAGTCTCCCTGGTCACTTGAGCCAGATGCTGCAGATGTGTCCCGTGTGTGGGTTGTGTGTGCCCTCCTTTTATAGTTGAGCCTTAGTTGCTATTTGCATGTCAATAGGAGGGATTTACCCTCTTAGGCTGATTGGTTGTGAGGACTGGCCATGACTACAGTGAAGGAGGTATTGGGCAGGGTCTGACCCTACAGAGCAGGATTCACTTTTCAGGGCTCTGGTGACTGTCCAGTCTGCCCTTTGGGCATGTTGTCCTTGGAGGCATCCAGGTGATGTTCCCATTGGTACAAAGCTGGCCACTGTGTTTCCTGGGAGGGGCCCCACCAGAGGCCAACCCCAGCATTTCCTTGGAGGGGCCCCACCACAGGCCAAGTTCAGCCACAGCTTATGCCCTGCTTGGGGCTTCCTGGCATGAGCCAAAAAGCAACCCACAGATGGCTGCCCCCCACACTGGGCCTAGAGGTGCTTTGAAAGGCCAAGCCATGAACAGAGGCCAGCTTCTGCAATGCCAGGTTTAGGGCTGCTCAGCAAAAGGTACATGACATGCCAAAGCCAGATGCTGCTTGTTTGTGTTTGTGTTTTGTGAACCTTTGAGAGATTTTAGAAAAGTCCTAAGCATGAGCCATCACAAGCCCCTTGTATGGAAAAGCCTCTGAAAGTGGCTTGGAAGTACTGTAAAGTTGAATGGGACGAGTTGTTGGTGTTCACCAGGTGGGGTGAGGCAGACAAATGGCATTCGCCAGGTTGATAGAGGCACAGATATGGCGACCACCTGCATCTGCACCCTGGGAATGGGGAGGGCTCAACAAAGAAACAATAGATTCTGCCAGCGCTTCTGTTTGGGAGAAAGCTACCCCTCCATCCCTCGCTCTGAAGCCAAACAACAGTTCCTCCTGATATGTACCCGGTGCCTGTCAAGCTGCTGCCCCAGTGCTGGAGCTCAGAGTGATTGAGTCTATTAGTAAGTCTATGGGCAGGTCCTTTAAGAGAAATGACTGGGTCCCCAGCTGCCCTCTATCTCACTCAGCCACAATTTCCACTGGTTTTCACAGCCAGAAGTTATGGGGACTCCTCTCCCTGGTACTGGAACCCTGGGATGGGGAGTCTGTGTGTGGCTGGGACCACTTGCTCCTCCTGGGGAGACCTCCGCAGCCAAGATAACTCTCCCAATTTCTAACAGTCACGTGCAGGTGTGAGACGAGACCATTCTGTGTCTCTGTGCCTTCTACCAGTCTCAAAATGGCTTCTTCTGTATGCCCTTAGTTGTAGGAATTCAGTTCAGCTAGACTTCAGGCAATTCTCAATGATGGTTGTTCTGTAGTTTAGTTGTAATTTTGATGTGGTCCCGAGAGGATGCAAACACAGCATTTACCTATTCTGCCATCTTGACTAGAAATTTCGCTACAAGATCATTCCTGAGTATTGTTTCCATGGTAGGGGAGAAATTAGAATTGTACTTTGCCAAAACCATTTTTTTTTTTTAAACTAGCAAAGCAGCCAAGAGGAAGAAACTACCTCCTACTCTCCAAATCTATGTCTCCCTTAGACAATTTCTCAGAAATAAACCAACGCCCTTTATCTACCATCTATCATACCTCTTAGCTAGGGTTTGCAAAACAGCATTTCCAATGTCCTTGGAAGATACAGTCTTTTCTTTCATATGCCAAGAACACCTATTGAATACAGAGAAACTTGATTCCCTTTCCAAAATTGACTCAGCAAAAGCACTCAGAACTCAGTTAAGGCCCCAGGAAGGCAAGTATTTAGATGTAATGCTTTCCTCTTGGAAGGAAAGCTCCTCCTGCCTACATTACTGGAAAATAATTCCTAGCTGGAAAAGCAGTGTAAGGACCCCAGGGACCCAATCCTCCTCCATTTTGAGAAAAGAGGTTGGAATGGAATCAATGCTAATGCTACAAATAAAAGCTGTTATTCAATAGAGAAAAATTGGAGGTTTGAATAACAACCATTATAGTTGCTACCTCTTCTCAAAAGCATGTTCATAGTTGACAGATACTGATTAGAACAACATGTTTTATTTATGTAATCCAACAGAAATAAGTTATTATTGACAAAGAAAAGAGAACAGATCGCAGAACAACAGCACTGGTGGCATGTTGCAACTTTTCTTTCTTTCTCTTGGTTTAACATATTTGTAAGCTGCCACTCTTTATAATAATTGACAAAACCGTGCAGACATTTTAGTTTTCTGGAAAGTTCGATGTCATATGTCATGACTAAGATCCATCAGTGTTTAGTTAAATCGGGCTATTGAACCTGTGGTGGGATGTCTGTTTGCAGCCTAATTATTTGTTTATTTAACTTTTCTTGCTAGAGACTGTCAGCCCATCAAAACGGAGATGTTTGTTTTAAAAATTAATCTTGAGAAGAAAATAGTAAATACAAATACAGCATTTCTTGGTCAATTGAATTTAGTCCTCAATCAATGCTATTTTGAAGCAGTACCTATAATGAAGGCAACAGTCAATAATTAAATAAACAAGATACACACTGTCATGTAAACATGCCTGTTAATTGCAGATATAGTTAGTTACAAGGTAATTTTCTCAGTTCTTCATAAGGTCTTTGGAATCCTCCTGAAATTAGTCTTTTCCTATGTTTTCCTATAAGACATTGTTTAAAATAATCTCACTCACTAATAGTGAACATTTCTTGACCCTTCCATGTCTAAAGTGTTAACTTCACTGATGGTTTCATCACTAATTGTTCTACTTTGATTCCTCTATCTGAGCCTGCATGTGCTTTCGATCTTACTTTAATTTGTGTACTGACTCAATGCTTATGTTTGGGTCAGAATGTGCTTTGCCACTCTCACATCAACTTTGGTGGCTGGAAGACTAGAGGGTGAAAATAAATGTCATTATTGAGGGTGAAAAGAAATGTCATGAACCTATTATACAGCAGATATTTCACTAACCATGTAGCATATGTTATATCATCATTTAATTTTTATATAACTGTGGCATCGATTTTATTCTATTTTTTAAAGTGAAAAAAAAAAAAGAAATTTAAAATGGCAAGGTAAGTTGCCCTAAGTCAAGGGGTTGTAGGCTCAGACTAGAGTCAAGGTCTCCATGTCATGAAAACTTACTCTTTTCATTAAGTTAAACTGTTTGCAGAGTTTAAGAGCTACATCTATTAACTAACTCAGTGCCTAAGATAACACTAAATGGTTAAAAATATTATTTTTATGGTTGTTATCATAACAATAACAGAAGCTAATAGATATTAATACTTATCTGTGCCAGGCTTACAAAAAAAATCAAATTCACACAGCTAATAAGTGGCAGAATTTGTATTTGAACCCTTGACTGTCTATCTCTGAAAGCTTTAACTTAAATTTCTATGCTATGGTAATCCCTTAAAGCCTTAGTAATTAATGTCCCCAGAAGAAAGGCAAAAATGGGAAGGCCAGCATGCTTCACAAGTGAGATTTGTTTTTCAAAATATTAATAATTTCTACCTCTAGGTGTCTGTATATTGCATAATGGTGCAGGATCTGCATTCCCATGACTTTGACTGGTTTGCACTGAGTGTAAAATCTAGTCCTTATTCCTGTTGTGCTGTTTGTTCATGATTACAAATCCCATTGAGGCTGATTTCTCAATGCTCAGCATCCTCTGGGTGCCCTATTAGAACTACCAGCTGACCTTATAAATACAGAGGGTGACAAAAAAAAAAAGTATAGACATTTTAAGAAAGGAAAACTACATTAAAATTGTAATACTCAATATATACTGATAACAAAAGATGAATACAGGTCAGGTTTGACTTCTGCAATTACAAGAGGTGCTCAAAGTGGTTACCATCAGCGTTCAGACACTTCTGATTATGGCGAACTATTGCTTGAGCAACGTTGACCGAAGTGTCTACTTGTACACATTTTTTTTTGCCCCCCTCCCCCGGTACAAGAACTTCTAGTTTTGTGACTTTCTCTATCCACAGACATATTTTGGTCACATTCTCCATTAGCTACTTATTTCCCAACCTCTGCTTGCATAATTCCTCCTCCTTATATGTAGGACCTTGCGATTTCCTTCTATTTCTCTCTGGCCATCTTTTGTGTTGATCGTCATAGTCATACATAGGCTGTCACTGGTGTTGTAAGCTTTAGCATCAGAAGAGTCATTCAGGGGAAGTAATAAAAGCATCTGCTACTTCCAGTACAGGAAGACAAAAAGTAGTTTAAAAAGACATTTAAATAAGTCAGACAGAAAAGTTGAGAACCATATGATTTCACTCATATGTAAGTTATAAAACTGAAAGCAACAAACAAACAAGACAAATAAAAAATCATAGACCTAGACAACAGTTCAGTGGTTACCAAAGGGGAAAGAGGGAAAGGAGGTGGTAGAAAAGGGTAAAGGGGGTCAAATATATGGTGATGGAAGAACTGACTTTGGGTGGTGAACATACAATGCAATATATAGATGATGTATTATAGAATCGTATACTTGAAACGTATATAATTTTACTAACCAATCTCACCCCAATAAATTTAATAAAAATTAAAAAAAAGACATTTATGAAGTAAGCTAACTTCTTAAAAATTTCTGTATATTTTGGACTTGTATAGCATAAATATACAGCCATGGGCAATTGTAAAATAAACTTGAACTATAAAATCTGACCTCTTCACTTACCTGATCACAAACAAACATGAGGGAAAGAAGAACACTTAGATTTGAATTTCTCTTCTGCATTTCACACTTTGGCAGAATTGCCACTATGGAGTGAAATGTCCAAAGAGGTTGCTTCAGAAAGGGAGAGAAGCAAAGAGTGTATATGATCCACACAGTGAATAATTATCTCTCAAAGAATCAGATGTGCAATGTGCTGCCTAATTATAGGAAATGGCAAATTGAGATAAACACTGTAGTCTCGGAAAATCCCCAGAAGATATCTGACAATGTCCCAGAAATCTGGAATGTTTCCATTCCAAATGCTGTTGATTCTTCTTGTGGAAATGGGAGCAGGAAATCAAGCTTAGAGCCTCCTGGTAAGTCATGGATAAACCTAATAGACAAAGGACTGCTCTTGCCTGGGTTATGACACTAACTGTCTGAAGGGACCATTCTAATTACCACTAGAGCTATTTGTTCCAAGGTTATTTTGTGCTTACACAAGACCACATAGGGACATGTTCCCCTAGCACCACAGTTAATATGTTTTTTTTTACTAGGTACACAGCTGTTGTTAAGAAAGTATGTTGTGTTCCCTGCTAGAATTAAATGAATAAGAGGGCACTGAGGATAGTGGTAGAAATTTTAAATGACCTAAGGGAGTGTTTTGGTGTTATCATGCAGCAGCCTACCCATCTGTCTCCTCGTACCTGCCCCTAAAGAAAGGAGAGTCTGTGAGACTGATCCTTTCAGGGACTTTGCTTCACCTTTGTGCTTACACCTTATGTCTCCCTGTTTGGCCCCAAAGGATGGCTGGTTAGTCAATGACATGTAAGATTCCTCAAGGAAGCAACAACCTAAGCCAGGCACAGTCGCATAGGGGCCATCAGGAGAACTCACGGGGTTGATAGAGGTGGGCATAACCCCCCACCTTCCCCTGGGTAAGGTGAGCTTCTGCTTCTGTGGCTATATTCCTTCCCAAAACCTGCTTGGGAAGAGATTCAATGATGTGATAACATCAGTTCTCCATCTATTCATCTCAGTAAGTTTCAGCATAAAGGTTTTGTTCCTTGGTGAAGTACATACATCCTGAGACTTATGGATTCACTGCTTTCAGGCAAGGGTAATTGGTTTGAATCAGTTTCCTAGTATAATGTATGAAATTCACAGACTGTGGAGAAAACAATGTCATTTCCTTGTGTGAACATCAATAAAAGCCACAAGATGGCTCGAGTCGGGGCTCTCAGTCCTTTGATGCTGTGAGACCCTTGGCCCCTAGTGCATAAATCTCTTGACTTCTGTTTCTTTCTTAACCCTTCACCTCCCCTTCTCATTCTCTCACTGCCCATGTTGTGCTGGACGCAACATTTTGGAATCTGAGGCTCAAAGGATTAAGGGCTGAATTAGGAGTATGCCCTAGACAATTACTACTTGTAGGAATGGTCAGGACTTCCACAGAATTAAAGTCAGGGCAGCAATCCAGCCTGTGAGAGCCCCAACATCAAATGACTGAGATTGAGAATCAATCTTGTTTACACATTAGAATCTTCTAGTAAATTTTTAAAAGTACCTGTGCTTGAGCTTCAGCCCAGATCAATTATATGATAATTCTGAAAGTGGTACCTGTATAATTTAAAAGTTATCTAATGTACAGCCAAAGTCAAGAACTACAGGATGAAGATCTACGATATGTGGTGAGTAGAATGCAATGATTTTTAACTCTTCATGAGATTCTGATGAAAGTCATAGATCATTCATCTCAACAGACCAATTAACGTGGTAGATAGATAAATATGTGATAGATAAATCAATCATAGATAGATGATAGATAGACAGACAGACAGAACTAGGATTCATGAATACTACGAAAGGTTATTCATAGAGCTTGTGGGACCCAATGAGCCTCAGACTGATAACCACTGGTTAGAGTTCGAGCAAAGCTAGAGGCTCAGGTGGTATAGCTAACTAATCTAATCCATCAGACAATGTGCTTATTGTTTGTTTTCTTAGTTAAAGACATTGGCCTAGAAACCCTTGGAGTAAGGTTGCAAAACTTAATTAGTAGGTTCTTTAAGAGTTCACAATCTACTATGGGCCATAGAACATGCACACAGATAGTACTTCACTATGAGAGACTACAAAGTTAGTTAGCCCAGATGGTTAGCACAGATTAGATCTGCTACAGTAGCTTAAAAGAGCTAGCAATTCCTTCCAGCTGGGCAAATGAGGGAGAAGTCCATCAAGAAGGTGGAATGATCATCTCCTAAGGGAAATGAGAAAAGCACTAGAATTGATATAAACTCCTGTCACTCTAAAGACTCTTCTCCAGGAAGATCTGCTGGCCTAAGGTGGGGAAGAGGCCCAGCACAGTTAACACCACATGCCTTTTCTTTCTTTCTTTTCTTTCTTTTCTTTTCTTTTCTTTTCTTTCTTTTCTTTTCTTTTTCTTTTCTTTTCTTTCTTTCTTTTCTTCTCTTCTCTTCTCTTCTCTTCTCTTCTCTTCTCTTCTCTTCTCTCTTCTCTTTCCTTCCTTCCTTCCTTCCTTCCTTCCTTCCTTCCTTCCTTCCTTCCTTCCTTCCTTCCTTCTTTCCTTCCTTCCTTCCTTCCTTCCTTTCTTCCTTCTTTCCTTCCTTCCTTCCTTCCTTTCTTTCTTTCTTTCTTTCTTTCTTTCTTTCTTTCTTTCTTTCTTTCTTTCTTTCTTTCTTTCTTTCTTGCTTTTTTAAATTAAAATTTATTGGGTTGACAATAGTTAGTAAAATTGCATAGGTTTCAAGTGTACAATTCTGTAATACATTATCAATATATTAGTTTTACATGATTTATTTTTATTTGTACATTCTTCCTCAATTTACCCCATCCCAAATAAACAACAATGCATGATCATATCTCCAAGCATTACTGGAAATAAGGTGATAAGCAGTACTGATGGGAAGTTTTTATTCCTTGATCCTGAATGTGCACCTCTTCAAGCAGAGCATGAATTTGAGAGCTCACTATAGTATGGCACATTCTCATCAGATAGAATTATTGCCCCCCGTCTCTTCCAGTCTAACACTGAAGGTATGCAGGCTTGAAAATACTTCTAAATTTGGTTAATGATTTTCACAAGTGCTCCTTAAAAAATGAAATAGTACTACCACTTTTTTTTGTATTTAAATGCATTTGCATTTCATTCAAGGGAAACGAGTTTTCTAATTTCATCTCATTTCCATTTAATTAAAGTCTAGCTTATTTTGTCACTGAACACTTTCTCATGTGCTGGAGTTTTGCTAACTCACTCAATGTGAATTTGAAATTTGGACCAGAGTTTTCAATCTATGAATAAGCTTACATCTGCTGATGATTCTTGAATCTGTAGATCCCCTCCTCTATCTTTAGGTCAGTATAATGCTTTGTATTTTTTCAAAGTACATTTTCATACATTATTTCATGTGGCTCTTATAATTACTCTACGAGGCAGGTAAGTCAAGTCTCATTATCTGTATTTACAAAAAGAAAATTGAGTTTCAGACAGATTAAGTGACCTACTCAAAATCATATATCCAATTAGCTGTGAATTAGATTAGAACTAGATCTTCTGTTTAATAACTGGTTCGGTGCATTTTAAATGTACTATTATTCTCCCTTCCCTTGCACCCATTTTGTCAAGGAAAATATGTAATTTTATCCATTCTCAAAAGATCTTATAATTTGGTTTGCATATATATTAGATTAAAGCTGAATTCTATTCAGCTTCTATGTGACAGGCACCAAGGGATGAGTTGCCAACATTATTTCTAATCTGTATCTTAACACACTATTTTACAGAAGAGAGAATGAGGTTCAGAGATGTAAAGTAACTTGCCAAAGTCATGTGTCTGCTAAATTTCTGCTGTCCTTGGCTCTTCCTCAGGCTGTGCCTTGGTAAAACCCATCTGATCTAGCTTGTGCTCTAGAACCCACGACCAGGGCTCTTATCAAATCCCCCCAAATATCTTCTAACAACATCATTATTGCTGTCCTGTTAAAGACTAGTACTTATTTAATATTTATACTTAGAAAACATTGTGTTAGACACTAAAAACAGAACTATGAGCATATATAACAGCACAAAAAGCAAGCAATAAAATAAAGGGTTACCCAAACATGAAATAAATGTTTCAAACTTCAGGCTGCACATATCCTCAGAATAGGAAGAAGATCAGTATGGGCTAAGATAATAGAATTTCTCAGAAAGGAGATAAAATTTAACAAAAGATGGAATTCAGGTAAGTGAAGAGGAATGAGAGGGAATTACGTGTAGGAGCATTATTTAAAAATATAAAGTTGGGAATATTCATGGCATATTTGGGGAAATCCTGTCTTCTTATTTTTCATGATATGTTATGAAACTTGAAATATGGTATGGTCAGTGCATTCAAAGATGATTCCTTTGGTTGATTTATCAGTTAGGGTTGGATATGGCTGCAAGTAACAGAAACCTCAATTTATAGCAGAGTAAGCAAACAAGGGTTTGCTTTTCTTATATAACAAGATACATAACCATTAGAAGGTGGTTGCTAGTGCTGTTTCAGCTGCTCATCGATGCTGTCGTTTAGTGTGCTATCTTTGTTTCTGTTTACTTCATCATGGTCACGTGAAGGCTGCTGCCATTTGACATCTCAGTCCTTATCTGAAGCAGAAAGAGGGTGTTGAGAGGCACCACACCCACAGTATCTGTCCTTTTTCTCTGGGAGAGACTGTGAAATAGGGAACCAGATTGTCGTGCTTGATTTAGATTATAATAGCACATTACTGTCTCAACTAAAATCAGGGTTTCAATAGTAAAGAAAAAGGGGAAACAGACATCGAGTAGGTAAATAATAGTGTCTGTAGCAGTTATAATCTCTTAGGTTGTCAGTAACAGAAACGCACTCAATTCCCTCAGTTAGTGGGGACTTATTGCACAAAATCATGAAGAAGTAGAAAGCCTGGCCAATCATCTCAACAGAGCCCAGTTAGACTTCATGAGGAACTGGGATGTTGTTAGGGGTACCACAGCATCCTCTTCACATAGCAGCAGCTCTAATGGTTGGGTAAATTTTAGTTCCTCCAGCACTAGGTGACTACTGCCTTCTATTCATGATCTCTATCCATTTTCTCATTTCTGTCTCTTCTCCTATTATTTCTATTTTTTTCTCTATTACCATGAAACTTTCTGTCTTGAGCTCCAATCTGACTAAGTTTGCCAGATTAAACACAGGATACCCAGCTAACTTTGAATTTCTGATAAACAACAACTACAATTTTGTATAAATTATGACCCATGCAATATTTGTGACGTAAACTAAAAAATGATGTATCTACTTGAAATTCAAATTTAACTGAGATTCCTATATTTTCATTTGCTAAATCTGAAAATAGTAAAGCTGATCTATTTTGCTAATTACAAGTAAAGAATGTCCCTGCTGATAGACGTCTAATACTATTCTACATGATAGACTTCTGGCCAGTGCATAGTTAGCAACCTCTGGCTTAGAAATCCATGCTTAGCCCCATCATCTCAGATCACTATAATAGGCTCATGCCAGCAATGTATGGAAACATAGACTTAGGGGATTTTCTGATTCTCCGGCTCAGTGAAGAAGATCTGTGGGAAAGACATTCCAGAGTGTTAAATCTGCTTCAACAAAAAAACATATTTATACCCCATACTGTTTCTTTCAGATAGCAGCTATGCTGGTTTCATACATGCTGGTTTACCTCCATCTCTTTCACATTTCTTTATATCAGTCAAAGGATTCCATAGCATCTTCTTTTCTAGGCACAAAATCAGCTCATATTCCAGCATTGTTGACACTTGTTGACCTCCACAAAAGGATAAGGTGTGCTTACAATAAAATATTTTCTTATGCATAACGCACATAATTTCCTCTCATTTCTCTCCCTTTACCTGAATTCTATCTTTTGTTAACTTTTATTGCCTTTCTGAGAACTCCAACAAATATATAATATCTTCTATGTATAAAGAATAGGTAGGTGATAGATGCTGGACTGTATAAACTGAAGGATTATCACTAAGCTCAAGGAACCCTAAAATTTACCCTGAATGCTTTCAGTTTTATAATCTAATTGTACAGTCTTGCCCTTCTCCCTTCTGTTTCCTGTTTTCCTCTTTGATCTAGAAATACAGTTTTCTCAACCATTGATTCCTAGTTTTCAACAATATCTAATGTAATAAGGCAGCATTTTTAGAAATCCCATTTCTGACTAGCTTCTTCCTAACTAAATTATTCCTTTATTCAAGTTCTTTTCGCTACTTATTTCTCCATATCATCTCTCTTTTTGCTCCAGGACTACTGATACCAGTACTTGTACACCAAAAGCAAAAGGCATGCACTGCTCCTAGCTCACACAGAATTATAATCACAGTATCAAAGAATGAAGGTGGGAGGTACAATAAAGGTCGTCTCATCCTATCCTCTACCCCCTGTAGATGGCCTCTTTTCAGCCTCTTAGACATATGATTGTTAAGTCTGTGTGTCAGCACCATATGATATACCTACTCCGTTTTGGAAATATTTTCAAATTACAACAAATCACTTCCTATGGTGGGCTTACATTTCCCTCTTTCTAACGGTCATCCACTGATCCTCAGAAGGTGGGCAATCCTTCTGTCCTATGTAAGCCCTTCTTACATTGAAGATGCTCATCAAGCTGCTTGATCAAGTCTCCTCTACTTCTCCCCATTTTTTTGATTTTACTTATGTCATGCTCTCCAGATTCTTTCCCATCCTGGTCACCCTTCTTCACAATGACCTCTAAATTATCCATTCCCCTTGCAAAATATGAGGCCCGAAATGTAGAATATCAGCACACATTCATATCTGAGTATCACCACATACTCTACCACAAGTGTTACCTTTCATCTCTTACCATTGGTTATAATGAGGAAATTAATGGGTCTAGCTTTCCCTAGAAATGGCTTCTGGAACTACTGTGATCTGTGCTTGTATTTCAACTCTGCTATTTATTATGTTGAGACCATGCATGACTTTCTTTACCACTTACAACTTCAGTTTCTTCTTCTGTAAAATGGAAGTAATAACACCTATCTCCAAGGGGATAAAGACAAGTAAGTCAAGTGCCTTGAAAGACATTGAGTTGGGGCTCCGTAAGAAATTTTTGCTTCCTTCATCTTCCCTCAGAAGGGGGAGCACAGAATAAAATGGCATACCCACAAAACATCACGAAACAAATCCTAGCCTCTCCTGTATTTCTGATCCTGACAGAAATGTTCATGGTTAATGATATTCTGCTCATCCAGCCGATTTTCAGAGACTTAAAAGTCAGCCTTAAAGGTCTACTGGTCACTAATAATTATTGTCCCACTTTCTATTTATAGTCACTAATATAAATTGTGTTGGATGCAAATATTCTCCAGTCCTGCAGAAAATCACAGAAGGAATTATCTTCCATTGCTCAGTTCTCTACATCCCCAAAAGCGATTGGTCTCAACAGGTGTTAATCATAGGAAGAAGGGTGGTTGTCATTTCCCCTTTCACTTGAAGAAATAGTGTACAATGCTGTCATGAGAATTGATCATTACAGATAGTAGGAGCAACATACCAGTAACTAGGTAATAATGGGAAAACCGTATCAGCTTTTCAAATGATTGTGATAGCTCAACCTGGTTATTTTTTTAAAGGCAGTGAGATGCAAACATTTTAGCACTTGTTTTGTATATCTGCTGAATCCAATCCATGTTTTAAACTAAACCTATTTCTTACTGCCTTTTTTTTTAGTGGATCAAAGTCTCATTTTTTTCCAGACATATAACTTTAAACAGCTGTGAATTTATGCAAAAGAAAACCCTCTTATTCTATGCATGCCTTACCCATTGTGGAGTATGGTGAAAATCATCCAGAGCTTGTATTAAATTAAACAGTATCTGAAATGCTCCTTAATTCCCTAATGATGAAATATGCAAGCTATATTGTGATAATATCAGTGAAATTTATTTTCTCTCTGCTATGTCTTCGTCCGGGAACAATGTAGAGCTCCCTTTTCCAATTTAGAGCAGGTCCTGCTTTCACTATGCCAGAATGGAAAGAGTCTGATAGCTCTGTGGCCACATGGTAACTCTGGGATTTGTGCCAAAGCTGTGCCAGGCATGGAGCTCTGACATAAACCATATTCATTTGGTATTCAGAAAATAGGAGCAAGAAGACACATTCCCCCTCAGGCTGTTTCTAAGTGACACCAAAACAACTAGTCAATCGAGTCAAAAATGTAACCCTGCTGCTTACATTAGGTTGTCCAAGCCCCTGTCACATTGGAGCTAGATTTGGAAGATACTCAACGCTCACATATGAACTATTAGGCGCAGGAGACTATTTTCTGGCAGAATATATTGTCCTAGTGACTTGAGTACCTTGGTAATGATCAATTTAAAATTCTGTGCAGACTTCTAAACACTGTGGGCATATTTTCTCTTGCTTGTTTTATCTTCTGGGTGTGAGGCAGCATGGTTATGGACAGAATTATGTCTGAATTATACTCTAGTTTTGCCACTAAAAGTCTGTAGGCAACTTCCTTAATCTATCTGAGCATCATTCTCTCAGTCTATGATACAGACACTGTGATATCTTTATGATCCCTTTCTCATAGGTTTTTGTAGGATAATATATATTGTATATATAATATAACAGGGAAATAAGTAATAAAGGATAGTATATACATAGGATAATAATACTATATATATAATATAGGATAAAATATATGTAGGCTTATATATATATAAAGTACATATAATACATATATAATATGTATTTGTATATATAATACATATATAATGTGTATATATACATTATACACAGACCTGTGTGTGTGTGTGTGTATGTATATATGCAAAAGGCCGAACAATATACCTAGCATGTTTAAGGTACTCAGTAAATTTTAATTCCCTCCCAAATTACCTTCTCAGATATACATAAATGAATTTTAGTGAACTTATGTCATACATAAAATTTATATAACTGAACTCAGTTGTATGCACTCAGGAAAAAAAAATTGAGAGAGAGAGAGAGAGAGAGAGAGAGAGAGAGAGAGAGAGAGAGAGAGAGAGAGAGAGAGAGAGAGACTACCATTTGCCCATTTTCATTTTACTTCTTTCAGTGCAGGGCACCTATATGCCCCACTACAAATACTTGATTTCACTCTCTAGCAGCAAGGCAATGGCCACATCATTCTCATCAGTGAGATGCCCATAAAAGTCCCTAAAGAAGGGCATCCTGAGCAGCCTTACTGGGAAAAGGTACTTTTCCTCTCAGCTTTTTTGCTTTTCCCATCTTTACTGCTTAAGATGTGAACACGAGGTCTGAGTAGTCATCCTGAGTCCATGAGGTTATAAGAATGAGGAGAAAGGCCAACATGCTAAGGACAGTGGAGTAGAGAGTTAAAGACCAGGCCTCTGGCATATGGCCGAGCCACAGAACCAGCTCGAGCCTGCCTGTGTATGCTCTTCTTATTGCTGAAAGCAAATCAGGTCCCATTTGCTTAAGCTAGTGGAATATTTTTATTCCATCACGTTTTGAATTGCAGGCAAACAGGATCTTAATAGAAATATTAATAGCATTAAATATTTTTTAATTAAAGTTTATTGGGGTGACGATGGTTAGTAAAGTTACAGAGGTTTCAGGTGCACAATTCTGTAATACATCATCTATATATCACATTGTGTGTTCACCACCCAGAGTCAGTCCTCCTTCTATCTCCATATATTTGATCAAGGTGTTCACATTTCTTAGCTCACTAATATCCACTTCCATTGACTGCTCCTGCAGCTCTCCTTGCCCCTCGGGCTGGGTTGCTTGGTGTCATCTCCTAGCCTTCCTCTCCCTTAGCTCCCCACCTGCCAGCGGTTGTCCAGTTAAATTGATCATCCCTTCTCTCCCATCTCCACAGTCTACCTATCCCCTTTACTCTTCCCCATTCCCAAGGCTTCTCTTAGCTCTCACTCGGCGTGTTGCAATGGTCCACTAATTCCTACACCTCAAAGTGTGGTTGAAACAGCATCAGCAACCCCAGGGAGGATGCAGCTTCTCAGGCCCCACTCCAGACCCGCTGGATCAGAATTTGCATTTTAATAAATTCCCCCATGTGACTCATTTGCACACCAAAGTTTAAGAAGCACTAGCCTAATTGGTCACCTTACTTCCTACCTGTCTGCCCCAATGCTGCCCCCAGCTAGCCATCTGTACACTACTGCTAAAAAATGTTCTTCCTAAAGAATAAATCTGAGTACAGCATCCCACGGTCATAAACCTTCAAATGGCTCCTTGGTGCCTCATAAATGAAGTTCACACAAATTCCTCCATGATTTTGTCCTAACCATCTAATCTTCTAGCTTTCTCTTCTAAGCATCCTGAGTGCTGAGACTCGACGCTGAACTGAACGAGTCCGCTCTTGGTTCCTCACATGTACACAATATTTCCCTAACACGCCCCTTGCCTCTCTCATGCCCTTCCCTTTCTTCTACCAATCCGTGCCTGGGAAATGCTTCTTACCCCTCCAGACACTGCTTACAGAGTTGTTATTTCCCTAGTCCAACCTACGTCATACACAAGTAACTGCTTCCTTCTAGGAGCTCACATCACTTTGTGTTTGTTCTTTTCTTCCCATCAGTTATCATTTTCTGTTTTGCCTTAAAATTGCATACTTGTCCTATCCCCTTTACTAAATTATAAAGATCTCAGGGGCAGAGATCACAGCTTCGTTTTTTTAGCTATCCTCTTGGGTCATGAATACTTAGAAAATAGTCATTGGATGAATTGTCCGTAGGGACCAAAATTAATTCACATCATCAATCATAAACAGAAATAACATTGAATATTAAATAGTAAATAGTATGTGATTCCACCTATCAGTCCTTTCAGCGATCACATGCTCTGAAATGAGATGGAAGATATGATTCTGCCCTTCATAACATACTATGCATCTCACTGTGCTTCTATGAGTCTAGTTTTTAATGTTTTATAATTTTTCGTACAGTTCAATCCCCAGCATAAGCCAGTGGTTTCCTAGGGTGTTCTTCTGATACTGCAGGAAACCCTGCCTGTGTTGGACTTGCTGACAGATGTAAGTTGCTTTCCCTAGGGAATTTCATGGGTAGTTTTCTCCATATGGGGCTCTGGCATCCTGCTGTTATCCCAGACCTAACTACTGGGTAAGAAGAGAAAACAGTACATCAAACTAGGTCACTGAGTTGGCCATAGATGAAGGCAGAGAACAAAGTTGAGGGGTGTGTATGCATGTGTATGTGTGTACTTACCTGAATCTGTCCAACCCTAGATGTGCGCAGTCCAAAAATAGTAAATCAAAATTTAGTGGTTACCAGAGGGTAAAGGGGTTGGGGGTGGGAGATGAGGGTAAGGGGGATCAAATATACGGTGATGGAAGGAGAACTGACTCTGGGTGGTGAACACACAATGTAATTTATAGATGATGTGATATAGAATTGCACACCTGAAATCTATGTAATTTTAATAACAATTGTCACCCCAATAAATTTAAATAAAATAAAATAAAATAAATGAATTTTGATTACAAGATAAAAAATGAAAAACTAGAAGACATATCCTAATAAGCTAAAAAAGAGGCAGTCATATTCTTTTATGCATTAACATAAGAAGTAAATTGTTTGAGACGGGGATATGATCATATAAGGATGGATTCTGAAATAAACAAAACATGTTACCAAAAATGCTCAGTGGTAGTGCAGAAAGTATTAGCATGTAATTTTTAATTGTGTTATTCTTCACATTCTCCATTATAAGAATCCCTGATTAAGTTCCATAAAACACATTTCCATTGTGTTGGAAGTTATTTACTCTTCTAAACCTGCAATTTGTTTAAATACTTTTAAAAATATTTTATTTATATATTTTGGATATTAGACCCTTATCGGAGGCGTTGTTTGCAAAAATCTTCTCCCATTCGGTTGGTTGCCTCTTTATTTTGTTAATGGTTTCTTTTGCTGTGCAGAAGATTTTTAGTTTGATATAGTCCCATTCATTTACTTTTTGCTTTTACCTCCTTGTGTTTGAGGTCAAATTCATAAAATCTTCTCTGAATCCAAGGTCCAAATTTTAGTATCTATGCTTTCTTCTATGCAATTTATTATTTCAGGTCTATGTTTAGGTCTTTGATCCATTTTGAATTAATTTTGGTATATGGTGACAGATAGCAGTCTTTTGTACATGGCTAAGCAATTTCCCCAGCATCATTTATCGAAGAGATTTTCTTTTTTCCATTGTACATTTTTGGCTCCTTTGTCAAAAATTATCTGCCCATATATATGTGATTTTATTTCTGGGTTTTCAATTGTATTCTACTGGTCTGCTTGTCTGTTTTTCTGCCAATGCCATGCTGTTTTGATTACTGTCACTTTGTAGTACAAGCTGAAGTCAGGGAGTGTGATACCTCTGGCCTCATTCTTCTTTCTCAATTGCTGTGGCTATTTGGGGTCTTTTCTGGTTCTGTATAAATTTCAAGATACTTTGTTATAGTTCTGTGAAAAATGCCATTGGTGTTTTGATGGAGATTGCATTGAATTTATAGATTGTTTCGGGTAGTATGGACATTTTAACAATGTTAATTGTTCCTATCCATGAGCACAGTATATTCTTCCATTCATTTGTACATTCTTCAGTTTCTTTCTTCAGTGTTTCATAGTTTTCTGAGTACAGGTTTTTTTTACCTCCTTGGTTGAGTTCATTCCTAGATATTTTATTTTTTTGATGCAGTTAAAAAAAGCATTGTTTTCTTAATTTCTCTCTGACAGTTCATTATTGGTGTATAAAAAATGGAACCAATTTCTGAATATTAATTTTGTATCCTGCTACTCTACTGAATTCATTTATTAGTTATTAGTAGTTTTTGGTGGAATTTTTAGTGTACTTTGTATACTTGTATCATGTCATCTGCAAATAATGACAGTTTTATGTCTTCCTTTCCAATTTGGACCTCTTTTATTTCTTTTTCTTGTCTGATTGATGTGGTTAGAACTTCCAATACTATGTTGAATAAAAGTGCTGAAAGTGGTCATCCATGTCTTGTTCCTTCCTGATTTTAAGGAGAATGCTTTTAGCTTTTCCCCATTGAGTATGATGTTAGCTGTGGGTTTGTCTCATGTGCCTTTATTATGTTGAGGTGTGTTCCCTCAATTCCCTCTTTGCTGAGGGTTTTTATCATAAATGGATGCTGGATTTTGTGAAATGCTTTTTCTGCATCTATTGATATGATCATATAATTTTTATTTTTCATTTTGTTTATGTGGTGCATCATATTAATTTATTTGCAGATATTGAACCAACCTTACCTCCTAGGAATAAATCCCATTGATAATGGTGTATGATTATTTTAATGTCTTGCTGAATTTGGTTAACTAATACTTTGTTGAGGATTTTTGCATCTATATTCATCATGGATATCAGTAGAGATATGCATATAAATATAGATATAGATATAGAGTTTTTTTCTGGTTTTGGAATCAGGGTAGTGGTGACCTCATAAAGTGAGATTGGGAGTATACCCTTATCTTGAATTTTTTGAAATAGTTTGAGAAGGATAGGTGTTAATTCCTCTCTGAATATTTGGTAAAATTCACCTGTGAAGCCATCCAGTTTAGGACTTTTGTTTGTGGGGAGTTTTTTGATTTACTGATTCAATTTTGTTAGTAGTAATTGGTCAGTTCAGATTTTCTGTTTCTTTTTGATTCAGTCTTGAAAGATTGTGTGTTTCTAGGAATTTATCCATTTTTTCCAGATTATACAATTTTTTGGCATATAATTGTTCATAATATTCTCTCATAATCTTTCGTATTTCTGTAGTGTCAGTTGTCACTTCTCCTCTTCCAGGTTTTCTTTAATTGGGTCCTCTCTCTCTCTGTCTCTCTCTGTCTCTCTCTCTTTTTAGGGTTGATGAGTCTGGTTAAAGTCTTATTAATTTGTTTATATTTTCAAAGAACCAGCTCTTGGTTTCATTGATCTTTTGTACTTTTTTAGACTGTATATCATTTATTTCTGTTCTGGTCTTTATTATATCCTTCCTTGTACTCACTTTGAGCTTTGTTTTCTGTTCTTTTTCTTGTTCCTTTAAGTATAAGGTTAGATTGTTTCTTTGAGATTGTTTATGTTCATTGAGGTAGACCTATAATGCTATGAATTACCCTTTTAGGACTGCTTTCTCTGTGTCCCATAGATTTGGGGTTGTTATGTTTTCATTTTCATTTGTCTCAAGGTATCATTTTATTTCTTCTTTGATCTCAATGTTGGCCCATTTGTTATTTAGTACCGTGTTATTTAGCCTCCATGTGCTCATGTGTTTTTCAGTTTTATTCTTGTAATTGATTTCTAGTTTCATACCATTATGGTCAGAGACAATGCTTGATATTATTTCACTGTTCTTAAATTTTTTGAGACTTGTTTTGTGGCCTAATATGCAGTCTATCTTGGAAAATGTTCCATGTGCTCTCGAAAAGAATGCATATTCTGGTGCTTTGGGGTGAAATGCTCTACAAATATCAATTAAATCCATCTGGTCTAGTATGTCATTTAAGGCCACTGTTTCCTTGTCGATATTCTGTCTGAAAGATCTGTTCATGGCTGCAGTACGGTGTTAAAGTTCTCTACTATTATTCTATTACTGTTGATCTCTCATTTTGTGTTGGTCAATATTTGCTTTATGAATTTAGATGATCCCCAAGCATACTATGAAGGACTATATGCCACCAAATTCAATAACCTAGAAGAAATGGACAAGTTCTTAGAAACATATAGACTTCCTAGGCTGAACCATGAAGAATTGGAAAATCTAAACAGACCAATCACCAGTAACGAAATTGAATCAGTCATCCAAAACCTTCCGAAAAGCAAAAGTCCTGGACCAGACGGCTTCACTAGTGAATTCTACCAAACTTTCAAAGAGATTCTAATACCAATCCTGCTCAAACTATTCCAAAAAATTGAAGAAGAGATAGTACTCCCTAACTCATTTTATGAGGCCAACATTACCCTGATACAAAAATCTGGCAAGGACAACACAAAAAAAGAGAACTACAGACCAATATATCTAATGAATACAGATGCAAAAATCCTAAACAAAATTCTAGCAAATCGAATGCAACAATGCATTAAAAAGATTATTCATCACGACCAAGTGGGGTTCATCCCAGGGGCACAAGGATGGTTCAACATGTGCAAATCCATCAATGTGATACATCACATAAACAAAATACAGGACAAAAATCATATGATTATATCAATTGATGCAGAAAAAGCATTTGAAAAGATACAACATCCATCTATGATTAAAACACTTAATAAAATAGGTATAGAAGGAAAATATCTTAATATAATAAAGGCCATATATGACAAACCCTCAGCTAATCTCATAATTAATGGTGAAAAACTGAAGCCCTTTGCTCTACATTCAGGAACATGAACTCTGCTTTTCAACATAGTGTTGGAAGTCCTTGCCAGAGCAATCAGGCAAGAGAAAGAAGTAAAAGGCATCCAAATTGGGAATGAAGAAGTTAAATTGTCACTCTTGCAGATGACATGATGCTATATATAGAAAACCCTAAAGACTCCACCAAAAAGCTATTAGAAACAATCAACGAATACAGTAAAGTTGCCAGCTACAAAATCAATGTACAAAAGTCCATTGCATTCCTATATACTAACAATGAAATCTCAGAAAAAGAAATTAAAAAAAAACCAATTCCTTTTGCAATTGCAGCAAAAAGAATAAAATACGTAGGAATAAACTTAACTAAGCTTGTGAAAGACCTATATGCTGAAAACTACAAGACATTTTTAAAAGAAATTGAAGAAGACACAAAGAAATGGAAAGACATTCCATGCTCCCGGATTGGAAGAATCAACATAGTTAAAGTGGCCATATTACGCAAAGCAATATACAGATTTAATGCAATCCCTATCAAAATCCCAATGGCATTTTTTAAAGAAATAGAACAAAAAATCACCAGATTTGTTTGGAACCACAAAAGACCCTGAATAGGCAAAACAATCTTAAAAAAAAGAACAATGCTGGAGGTATCACACTCCCTGACTTTAGCTTCTACTACAGGGCAACAATAATCAAAACAGCATGGTATTGGCAGAAAAACAGACACGTAGACCAATGGAATAGAAATGAGAACTCAGAAATAAACCCCCATAAATATGGACAGATAATTTTTGACAAAGAAGCAAAAAACATACAATGGAGAAAAGACAGCCTCTTCAATAAATGGTCCTGGGAGAATTGGATAGCTACATGGAAAAGAATGAAACTGGACTGCTACCTGTCACCATGTACCAAAATTAATTCAAAATGGATCAAAGACTTAAGCATAAGACCTGACACAATAAACTGCATAGAAGAAAACATAGCTACTAAACTTATGGACCTTGGGTTCGAAGAGCATTTCATGAATTTTACTCTAAAGGCAAGGGAAGTAAAAGCTAAAATAAATTAATGGGACTATATGAAACTTAAAAGCTTCTGCACAGCAAAAGAAACCATCGACAAAATAAAGAGGCAACAAACTGAATGGGAGAAGATTTTTGCCAACAGTGCCTCCAATAAGGGGCTAATATCCAAAATATACAAGGAACTCATGAAACTCAACAACAAAAAAACAAACAACCCAATTGAAAATGGGCAGAGGACCTGAAGAGACATTTCTCCAAAGAGGACATACAAATGGCAAATAGACATATGAAAAAATGCTCAACATCACTAATCATCAGAGAAATGCAAATAAAAACCACAATGAGATATCACATCACCCCAGTTAGAATGGCTATCATCAACAAGACAAATAGTAACAAGTGTTGGAGAGGCTGTGGAGAAAAAGGAACCCTCATACACTGTTGGAGGGAATGCAGACTGTGCAGCCGCTATGGAAGGCAGTGTGGAGGTTTCTCAAAAAATTACAAATAGAACTATCATATGACCCAGTAATCCCTCTCCTAGGTATCTACCCAAAAAATCTGAAAACATTTTTCCATAAAGACACGTGTGCTCTAATGTTCATTGCAACTTTATTTATGGTGGCCAAGATATGGAAACAACCAAAATGTCCTTCGATAGATGAATGGATAAAGAAGTTGTGGTGTATATACACAATGGAATACTATTCAGCTGTAAGAAAAGATGAAATAGGACCATTTGTGACAACATGGATGGATCTTGAGAATATAATGCTAAGCTACATAAGTCAGACAGAAAAAGCAGAGAACCATATGATTTCACTGATATGTGGTATATAAACCAAAAACAACAAAAGAACAAGACAAACGAATGAGAAACAAAAACTCCTAGACACAAACAATAGTTTAGTGGTTACCAGAGGGTAAGAGGGGAGGAGGGTGGGAGATGAGCATAAAGGGGATCAAATATATGGTGATGGAAGGAGAACTGACTCTGGGTGGTGAACACACAGTGGGATTTATAGATGATGTAATACAGAATTGTACACCTGAAATCTATATAACTTTACTAACAATTGTCACCCCAAAAACTTTAATTAAAAAAAATAAAAATAAATAAATATGTAAATTTAGATGATCCTATGTTGGGTGTATAAATGTTCACAAGGATTATATCCTCTTGTTTGATTGATCCCTTTATCATTACATAATATCCCTCTTTGTTTTTTGGTTATGGCCTTTGTTTTAGTCTATTTTGTCTAATATAAGTATTGCTACCTTAGCTTTCTTACATTTCCATTCACATGAAATATCTTTCTCCATCACTTTACTTTTAGTCTGTGTGTGTCTTCAGATCTGAAGTGGGTCTCTTTTAGACAGCATATGTATGAGTTTAGTTTTCTCATCCTTTCAGCTACCCTATGTGTTTTGATTGGAATGTTTAATCCATTTACATTTAAAATGATTATTGACAGATCCATAGTTATCATCATTTTTGTTATCTATATTTGTGTTCTATTTCTCCCCTTTTTCTTCTTAAAGAAGTCCCCTTAACATTTCTTGTAATATTTGTTTGGTGGTGATGAACTCCTTTAGCTTTTTCTTGTCTGGGAAGCTCTTTATTTCTCATTTAATTTTAAATGACAGCTTTTCTGGTGGGGTAGTCTTGGTTGTGTGTCGTTGATCTACATTACTTTGATCATTTCATGCTCATCCCTTCTGGTCTGCAAAGTTTCTGTTGAGAAATCCGCTGGCAGTCTTATGGGAGTTCCCTTGTAGTTATCTAATTGTCTTTCCTCTTGCTCCTTTTAGGATTCTTTCCTTGTCTTTAAGCTTTGCATTTTAATTATGATGTGTCTTGGTGTGAGCCTGTTTGGGTTCATGTTTTTAGGGACTCTGTGTTTTCTGGGCTTGTATGTCTTTTTTTTTTTTTTGGGGGGCAAGTTACGAAAGTTTTCAGTCACTATTTCTCCAATTGGGCGTCTCAATCTTTTGCTTTCTCTCTTCTTCTGGTATTGTAAATGTTGATTTTGTCTCTAAGGTCTCTTAAACTAACCTCATTTTTTAATTATTATTTTTACCTTTTGCTGTTCCAAATGGGTGTTTTCTTTTACCTTGTCTTACAATTGCTGATTCAATCCTCTGCTTCATCTAGTCTGTTGGTGATCCCTTTTAGTGTATTTTTCATTTCAGTTACTGTATTCTTCATTTCCGACTGGTTCTTTTATATGACTTCTATGTCCTTTTTTATGCTTACTATCTCTTTTTTGAAGTTCCCACTGAGTTCATCTATTCTTCCTTTAAGTTCATCTAGCATCCTTATAACCAGTGTTTTGAACTCTGTATCTGGTAGGTTGCTGGCCTCCATTTTATTTAGTTCTTTTTCTGGAGTTTTCTCCTGTTCTTTCATTTGGTACATATTTCTTCATTTCCTCATTTTGGCTATGTTTTCACTTGATTCTATGTATTAGGTAGATCAGCTATGTCTCACAGTCTTGGCTGGGTGGCCTTATATAGTAGGTTCCTTGTGGGGGCCTCACACAGCTCCCTGTTCACCTTCACTTGGTGCTCCTGGAGTGTCCCTTGTGTGAATTGTGTGTGCCCTCCTGTCATATTTGAGCCTTGATTGTAATTGACATGTCAGTGGGTGTAAGTGACCCTCAGGCTGACTGGCTTATGAGTTGCTGTGTGAGAGTCTTACCCCACAGAGTGGTTTCACCCCAGTAGAGACCCTTTGGGAGTGCTGCTTGTGGTGCTAATTGGGTGGCGCTCTGCTGTGGTCTGAAGTCAACCTCCAGGTGTGTTGGTTTTGGGACTTCTTGGGAGGACTCTCTGGTGGAGGCCCAGGTCAGCCACTGTCTGTAACCAGCTGGGAGTACCTGGTAGGAGCTACAAAGTGGTCTGTAGTTGGTCAATGCCGGTGTAAAACCTAGGGGCATGTGGGGGAGGCCACACTGTGAACTGAGGATGGCTGCCACCATTACCGGGCATAGAGTCGCTCCACAGAAAGCCAGGACACCCCAAAGCATGCTGCCACCTGCCAGTTCCTGTAAGACTAAATGTTGTTAGAGCCTTGTGTGGTATATCAGCTGTGTGAGGGGGTTCCTCAGGGAGTCACCAGGGTAGGACAAGTGGTGTTCACTAGGTTAATATAGATTCTGGTTTGGTGCCAGTGCTAAGCCTGGATCTCCTCAGCAAAAGTCTCAGAGCACATTGAGGCCAGCTGCCACTCACCTGGCACCTGTGAACCCCAAGAGTTGTCCATGAAAGAGTACAACATGTGCAGGGCTGGCAGCTAGCTGAGAATGTGCCTCAGGGGTTGTGTGAGTTGGATGGGGTAGTGTCCTAGGGAGTCACTAGGGTGGAGTGAGCAGAGTTCACCAGGCCAATGCAGATTCAGATTTGGCTGTGTGGAGGAGGGCTCAACACAGGAAAGATGGTGCCCACCTGCTGGTTGTACAGGACAAGTGTTCTACCCAGGGAAATGGCAACTGTCCCTCCATTCCTCTCCCTGAAGCCACACAATTTAGCCTCTACCTGTATGTCTCTGATTCCTCCCAAGTGACCATCCTTCCACCAGAGCTCAGGATGACTGCCTGAAAGTAAGTCCTTTAAGAGGACATCTGGGTTTCCTGCCTTCCATCTCACCCAAATGGTCAGAATTCCCACTGTTTTGCACAGCTAAACATTGTAGGGACTCCTCTTTCCAGCACCAGTACTCTAGGCTGTAGATTTTGGTGTGGGGCTGGGGTCCCTCGCTCCTCTGAGGGATGGGGGGAGGTAAGAACCTCCATGGCAGAGCTATCTCTCCCAGTTCTCCACTGCTACACATAGGTGTGAAGCTGGCCAGTTTTGTGTCTCTGCTCCTGATACCAGTCTCAATATGGCTTTTTCTTTAAATCTTAGTTATAGGACTTCTGTTCAGCTAGACTTCAGATTGTTCTCCAGGCTGATTGTTCTATAATTTAGTTGTAATTTTAATGTAGTCACAGAAGGAGGCAATCACAACATTTATTTACTCCTCCATCTTGGATCCTCTGGTCTGTTTTTTGTTGTTGTTGTTGTTCTGGAGGCTAGAAGTCCAAAATCAGTGTGCCAGCATGGTCAGGTTTTTGGTGAGGACCTTCTTCCTGATTTACAAATTATGGTAATCCTCTTTCTCTATCCTCACATGGCAGAGAATCTATTTTACCTTGTTAAATAATTTTATAAATTTAGTCTGGATCTGTTAAATCATTTTGGATACTTATGCTATGAAGAAGTATTAAATGTATTGGGATTAGGATCATAATTTTTTTTTTTTTTCCTGAGTGCTGCCTCTTTCTTCTGTAGTGACTTTGAGGCAGATAGTTTTCTGAGGTACTGTTTCTTTATCTGCAAAATAATAGTAGTGAGATTCTTTATAGCTAAGGTTTTTATTTTTTAGAAAACTACTCATTAATTTAAGAGAAAAACTGTATTTTACCATATAAGTGTTTGAGTCAAAGCAGGGATTTCATAGCCAACCACTCATCATAATTTCTTCTTTTTTAATTAAGTTGAACTAGCAAGATTTTAAACATAAAATTTAATAAGTTTTGATAAAGGTATACATTAATGTAACCAACACCCCAATCAAGATATAGTGTATTTTCATAATTCCCCTCAAATTCTCCTCCTTGTCACTTGTGTCAACTCCCACAACCATTCATGGGCAACTACAGTGCTGATTGCTACTACCACTAGTTTTGCATTCCTCTGAACTTTATATAGATGAAATCATTGAGAGTATAATATTGTATCTTAATTCTTTCACATAAAATATTTCGAGAGTAGCCTGTGTTATTGCATGTACCATAAGTTATTATTTTTATTGCTGACTACTATTCCATTAAATGAGTATAATAAAATTGGTTACATATTACTCTGTACATGGGTTGCTTCTTCTGGTGGTCTATGATAAATAAAGGAACTATAATCTTATTTCTACAAGCAATTTTGAGGAATATTTTCATTTCTATAGATAACTATCTAGGAGTGAAATTACAGGGTCATTTGGGAGGAGAAATTTTAACATTATAAGAAATTACCAAACAGTTTTCCAAAGTAATTTTGATGTTTTCAACATCTTCAAAAGACATATGAGAGTTCCAATTAATTAAAATACTTGCCAAAATTTGTTGTTGTTATTGTTGTTTTAATTTTAGCCATTACAATGTGTATAGTAACATCTCATTGTAGTATTAACTTGAATTTCCCTGATGACTAATGACACTGAACATCTTTTCATTGCTTATTTGCCATTGATATATCTTCTTTACTGATCTATCTATTCAAATCTTTTACCCATTTTTATTCAATTGTTTATCTTTATTATTAATATCTAGACATTCTCTATACATTTTGGATAGAAATTTGTATGCATATGTTTTTCTTTGAATATGGTGCTTGCTTTACATTTTTAAAAAGCAAAACTTTTAAACTTAATGACACAAAATGAATTTTTTTCATTTATGATTACTGCTTTTTTTGCTTTCTCTAAGAAATTTTCATCCCTAAGCTTTCTTCTATAAGCTTTATAGCTTTATCTTTTATGTTTAGGTGTTAATATTTGTTTATGATGTGAAATTAGTTGAAAAATTTACTTTCCCATTGAAATTCCTTGGTATATTTGTTGAAAATAAATTGACCATATACTTGTGGGTCTGTTTCTGGACTCTCTATTCTGTTCTATCGATATGGCATAAATACATGCCAGTCAGTCATAGTAGATTTATATTAAGTTTTGAAATTAGTTATTGTAAATTCTCATACTCTCTTTTTCAATATCATTTTGACTGTTCTATATCCTTTATTTTTTCAATATTAATTTTAACATTAGCTTGCAAATTTCTACAAAAAACACCTTCTGGTGTTTTCATTGTAATTGTAACAAATCTGTAGATCAATACAAGGAGAATTGACATTGAACATTATTGTGTCTTCCAACCAATGCATATGATATATCTTATCACTTATTTAGAACTTCTTTAAATTTCCTCAGCAATGCTTTACAATTTTCAGTCTAGAGATCTTTTTTAAATTGATTAAATATTTTAAGTTTGATGATATTGTAAGTGGAATTGCTTTTTCTTTAAATTTTATTTTGCAAATATTATATTTACAAATTTATTATAAATACAATTGATTTTGGTGTATTAATTTTGTATCCTGTGATTTTGTTTATTTATGGCACTTTTCTTGTGTATTCCTTAGAATAGTCTAATAAGCAGTCATGTGGCCCACAAATAAAGGCGGTTTTTCTTCTACCTTTCACAATTTTATTCCATTCTTTTTCTTGCATCGTTGCACTGGCTAGGACTTTCATTACAAAATTAAATAGAAGTAGTAAACATGGACATCCTTGTCTTGATCTTGATCTTATGTGAAGTGTTTAATTTCACCATTAAATATGAGGTTAGCTGTAGGTTCTTCATAACTGTTCTCTCTCACATTGGAGAAGTATTTTTCTCTTCTTGGTTTTCTGAGCATTTTATCATGCAAGGTGGCAAATTTTGTCAAAAGTGCTTCTGTGTCCATTGATAATCATTGATTTTTATCCTTTATTAATGGATTTAATTACATTGATTATTTTATAAATATTAAACTCAATGCATTATAGTGATAAACCCCCCATTTGGGCATGCTGTTTTATCTTTTCTATACGTTGCTGGATTTGATTTCTTTATAATTTGTTAGTGTCTTTTGCAATTATGTTACTGGATGATATTGATCTATAATTGTCTTTACTTATAATATCTTCTTCAGTTTTTGGTTATTGGGTTATACTGACATCATGAAATATGTTGGGTTATGTTCCTTCTTCTGCTTGAGACCCACAATCCTAGTTCTTGTCAGGAAGTTCCTATAGGTAGAAAGCTGGGGGAAATATGGGGATCATTTCACATGTTTCCTTCTCTGGAATATCATGTCCCTGCACTGCTCATTGTTCAATGATTGAAAGCATATCTGTCTGTCTATCTATCTATCTATCTATCTATCTATCTATCTATCTATCATCTATCTAGATATTTCCAGTATGATCATTGTTTATGGCACAAAGGTAAGTCCAGTGCTAGTTACTCTATTATGTCTAAAAGCAGAAGACACACTGTGAATCCTAAAAAGATAAGATTTCAGAATTGCTAGGTATAGTCAGTTTTATTTATAACTCGCTGAATTAGTGAAACCACATTTTTTACAGTGTAAGGAAGAAAGTTCATAAATATAGTTGTGACAAAAGGATATGTACTAGGAAAAAATGAAGTATAAATAATAGATGTTAGAAAACAATGAATATTAGGAAAAGGAGTGAAATAGATATAGAATTCACCCACTGGGGCTGGTCACTTAACTCAATAAATACTATGTGTTATGTATAAAACACTATATCATTCTCTTTGGTTTGGTTTACAAAAAGTGCTGTGGAGAGACAAAGGGATTAGAGAGGTATAAAAAGAGAATAAGACTGGCATATATATTAGTATCCTATGTGTTTATATTTATTAAGTGCCTGGAGATTAATTCATTGGTTTGTCTATTTACTAAATACTTTTTGAACATCAGCTTTGTGTCAGGTACTGTGCTAGATGTTGGAGACATAGTAATGGATATTACTGAATGGGACATTACACATGTATTCAGTAATTTAGAAACTAATAGAAACTAGAAAACATTGAATGTTTCCCACCTTATTCATATTTGATGTACTTATTGTTTCTTTCTTATATTCACATGGCTTCCATACCACTTAACCTATTATACAGATTTTCTGTTCAAGCTTCTTGACGAAAGATAGAAAAAAAAGAGAGTTTAGGCTAAAATTATTTATACTTCCATCATATATTTCATATGACTTTGAATCCTGATCAATACACATCAAATAAGTGGATGAGACTTTCAGATAGGATCTTGTAGATCAGCAAAGACTAAAGCTCTAAGTGCAAAATTAGAAAATTCCTTCTCCTTCTCCTTCTTCTTCTTTTTCTTTTTCTTTTTCCTGTTTCCTGTACTTGGAATTGTTGTGCATTTTAGATCTGTGAATTTATTGTTTTCAACAAATTTGGAAGTTTAAGCTATTATTTTTTTCAAATTTTTTTTTTTCTATCCACCTTTCTCCTTTCCTTTGGGACTCCAACTATCCATATATCAGGTCAGTAAAAGTTGTTCTACAAGCCACCAATGCCTTATTTGATTTTTTTTACATTATTTTTTCTTTCTGTGTTTTCTTTTGTTTGTTTGTTTGTTTGCTTTGTTTTGGATAGTTTGTGTTGCTATATTTTCAAACAAGTTCACCAATATTTCCTTCTGCAATGTTTAATCTGCCATTATGCTATAAAGAACATTTTTAAATCTGCCACATTATAGTTTTCATCTACAAAAGTTTGATTTAGGTTTTCTAATCTTCCTTTTCTTTGCATACCTTTTCAAATATATGCAATACAGTTTTTCATAAAGTCCTGGTTTGCTAATCCTAAACTCTTTGTGCCACTGCTGGGTTAGTTTCACTTGACTGATTATTCTCCAGTCCAAGGCAAGTGAAATTCATAATTGAGAGTCTTATTTTCTGCTTCTTTGTGTATCTGCCAATATTTTAATTGGAGGCCAAACATTGTGCATTTCACCTTGTTGCTTGCTGGATATTTTTGCCTTCCTATAAATATTCTTGAGATTTGTTCTGGAAGGGGGTTAAGTTGGTTAAAACACTTTGATGTTTTCAGATCTTCTTTGAAGATGTATTAGAGAGTACCAGGGCATTGCTCAGACCAGAACTGTTTCCATCTCTTGAGGGGGTGCCTTTCTGTGTATTCTACACCATGTTCCATGCGTCACAAGGCTTTCCAGTCTGGTTGTGGTAATAGGCTCTAGTCCTAGTCACATGTGAACAATGATCATAGTTATTCCTATTCCTTTCAGGTGGTTCTTTCCCCATAGGTTGTTTTTCACAAGTATGCACAAAAAAGTACTCTGCTGAATATTCAAGGGGGACCCTCTGTAGGTCTCCAAGTTTCTCTTTGTGCAGCTCTCTGATCTCTAGTACACTGTCCTATGAACTCTAATCACCTTGGCCTTTCTGGAC
Source organism: Rhinolophus ferrumequinum (assembly GCF_004115265.2). Taxonomy (NCBI): domain Eukaryota; kingdom Metazoa; phylum Chordata; class Mammalia; order Chiroptera; family Rhinolophidae; genus Rhinolophus; species Rhinolophus ferrumequinum. The sequence goes on along the minus strand of NC_046294.1, from coordinate 78,167,861 downwards.
TTTCAGCTTCATTTTCCTAACTCAGGGAGTCTTCCAGGTTCCTCCTAATTTACCTTTCCCTGTGCTGCAGCCTAGAAATTATTTCATGACATTAAGATGAGACAATTGTAAATTTCATATAATTTGTTTTCCATCTCACAGGGATCACTGTGCTTTGTTGTCTGATTTCCAGTGTCTTCAAATCATTATTTGATTTGCATGTCTATATTTTTGTTTTATTCAGGAGGGATTTATGGTCCCTCTATCTTGGCTAGAAATGGAAGTTTTTTTCATTAGGTTTTCTATTCCCATAATGCCTAGTGCAGTGCTCATTAAGTGTTTGTTAAACAAAAGGGTTTCTGATGAAAGTATCATCTTTGTATTTCTGATATCAACAGTATGAGATATTTCACTAAGTAAGAACTATGGGAAGCAAAAATAGTATTGATTTACAGAATAAGACCTAAGAGCTAAGAAATGCTTCTATCACTTGGTGCAATATTCGGATCTCATTAGGCAGGTGAACTTCATAGAAATGTGCAAAGAATACTTCTGTATGCAAGATGAAAAGAAAGCCTCTTACTCCTCTGAGAAAAAAATTTTATGGGAAAATGAGATGCATTAGCCTTGCTTTTCTTCCCTGTTCCATGTTAATAACAGTTATACATCTTGGGGTGGTGGGGGAAGCAGAGCTGAATGAATTTTTCCAGAATCTAGCACACAAAAAATATAAGAGATAGCAAAATTAGAATAGACTTTATTCAATTTCTGCACAATATTCTTTAGATACTTGAAAGTCAGCCTGTAACAAATACCAGTTCTCTTTAATTCTCTCTCCTCTCTTAGCCCCAGCAGGCCTTTCTAACTTTATGTAGAGTCACACCCAGCCTGATAAAATATAAAAGGTATGTGAAATTTTATGCAAGCTATATAATATGAATTAAAATTATGGTCTGATCTTCTAATAAATCTTTCTGGTTATAAGGATCTTAGGTCAGTATTAATTCTGACTAGACTCAACCTTACACAGTGAAGCTTCAGCAGTCCCAGGTATAAGGTAGGAAGCAGACCCAGAACTATGTCCTGTATTTTAGTAATAATAAGTAGAGTGTTTATTTAGCTGGACCTTGTGGGGATTTTGGCTCATATTACTGGAGAAATAATTAATGGTAATATTTGCATAAAGATTCCACGTTTTGCTTTTCTTTGTTACTTTGCTATATCTATCCTCATCTTTGAGGAGGGGAGATATTTTATTGCAACCCTCTGGCTATGAGGGAGAATAGAAATGGCTGCTTTACAGTGTGTCCCACAGCAGGCAGGACAGCTGTTACCTTTTTTTTTTTTAAGTTAAAATTCCATGAGCCACTCAGTTTCAAAAGTCCTTGGGGCATGATGCCTCTATAAGGCTTATGGTACCACAGCATGATTGTCTTAAGGATTGTAGTTAGTCCAGCTATAACTCTCTCAAACTGTCAGTCACCTTTTTGGCTTTGCTTTCAGACTCAGCTGGAAGCAGATTGCTAGTTTGACTGAACTATCAAACTTTAAGTTCATTTCTTATACTTTCTACAGGTCATCACAGGAAAGCCAGAGGCACTATTCAGAGAAACTAGTGAGCTGGAACAACAACAAAAAAAAGATCATTCTTTCTTTGGATCCATTAAAGGAAGATCCCACCTTCTGACCTCAGAATCTTTTTAGAGTTAACCATAAGAATGCTCAAAGAAATGGTCTCTCAGAGTAGTGGTGTTGGGGGTTAAAAGGTTATTGTATAAAGAAAAATTATTGACAGCTGTTGAGCTTATTTATCTTTTGGGGTTTCAGCTACTGATGCAAAGCCTTCCCCAATTCATTAATATTCGTCGAGTACTTTCTATGTGGCAGATGTTTTACTTGGTGCTGGTGATTATGACAACACAGTCTGCTGGGTACTACGGGGTAACCAAGGTACAAAAGGATTGTCCCTGGCCCAAGAGGAGTATACAATGTGTCAGTGGCAGGGAATGTGGTGAGTGTATGTGTGTGCTGGGGGGTTGGACGGGGAGAAGGACACACATACAACAGTACATTAACATCCATATGTGGAAAGTGGTTGCTCAGGTCTGCACTGATCACGCTGATGAGAGGAAGCATCCACTCTCATTTACTCGGTGAGTTGCACAAAAAAGCTTGACTATGTAAGACACACAATCCAAGATTAAGTGAACAATAAAGTCTGTTGTTGAAACAAAGGTATAGATGGTTATCAGTCAAGGTCTAAGAAATCTTTGGGCAAGTGTTACTTGCTAGTCAGGAGACCAGATTCAATTCTGTCAAACTTTCGCAATGGCAGGCTGATGTGCCTAACCTCATTTGTACTTCTCCAGAGTCAGACAAACGGTGCAGAGAAACCCTTCCACTAGGTGCTCAGATACAATGCTCAAATATCTGGGCACAACAGTTTTCAAATATGGCCCCTGTAGCTTCAAATCCTGCAGGTGTTGATACATGACTGTTTTCCTGTGGTAGGTAAATCCAGTCCAAGGCATGTGAAATTCATAATTATCCCTAGGTTACCTAACTCCCTTCGTGTCCATGTTATCCTCAAATTTCTTTCTTTTCTCTCTCATGCTGTCTCTTAACTCATTCTAATGTAAGCAGAGCTGACAGCCAGAGAAATCAGGAGAATCCTCATAAATCTGGCAGAATTCAAACCAACAAAAAGAAATGACTGAATGACAATGTATGTCAGGTGTGGACAGAATGGGGACAGAGGTGCATATGAAGGTGATAAGGAGACCAGGCAAACGGTGCTGGCGAAAGAGGTCTGCAGGGAGGAGGCATTTCTGTGTTTAACATGCGGGGCGTTCAGTCCCTGACAGCCTGAGTGTCTTCACTGGAGCAAATTTAAAACAACTATGTATGAGACACCTTCTGACCCCGCAGGTGGGATACTCCCTCAGCTCACCACACAGCTCAGGTGGGTTCACCTATCCACGCCTTTTCTTTGTTATGCTGCTCATCTTTCACCCAATAACTGAAGCCTTACCCCTGGCTGGACTGTCTGGCCTGTGTGGCTACACTCAGCTGGCAGCACCAACTAGCTGCTCCCTTAGAACGTACACGATTTCCTACCTGTGTTGCAGGAATAAGTATCTCTCCCACGTGAGTAGAGACTAGCCTTTACACAATGACCCCTTTCTTCCTTTGTACCTGGCCCCTTCTTGACCTTATGCCTGAAACTCCAGATTCTGCCTTCGCTTTCTTCTTACAACATGGCACTTGCATCTTCTGTTCTATATTCACTGGCCATCCCACTCCTACTGCCCTAGGTATAACCAACTGTACTCCCCACATTATCTTATGAGAACGTGGAAGGGGAAAAGGACACGAGAAGGAAAAACAACTGTCTCCAACAGAGGTAAAGGTGAACTATGTATGAGTATAAAAAAAGGGTAAAGAAATGCTTTGCATCACCTCTCAACTCCACATGTGTTTTTGATCAGATAATATTAGGAATCCTTCCAGTAAGGGGTGGTATCTGCAGACTCTCCCATTGCTGAGGGCATAAACTAGAAGTTATCCACAGATCAGATGCCTCTAGCCTCTGAGCTGGACTCCCCATCTCTAGTCTTCACATATTCTAATCCTTCCCCACAATGTTTCCAGAATGACGTGCGCAACCGATAGAAACCTCACATTATTTACCTAGTTCAGACAATTGAATAAATCTCTATTTCCTCAAATAAATTCCAGAGCACTAAATGAGACTACAGGGTCTTTCATAACCAGACACTACTTCAACCTCAAGTATCGCCAATAACCATGCATTCTCTGTTTCTTCTTTGAGCCTCTATACATGCAAGTCTATGTTATGTATTTCTTGTATCAGAGCCATTATCAAGCTGAATTATAATGGACTATTTAGTTGCCTTCATACTAAATGAATTAAGTTCCCTGAGGATAGGGTCTATGCCAAATTCTTGTTCACCATTATATGCCAGAAATAAGCACAACACTTGGCCCAAAAGAGATTCTCAATGCACTGCTACTAAATGAATGGGTGACTTAACCACTGCAGAGTCAAACTTTATTGGGAGATTAAGTATGGTTTAATACGTAATATGCAATGAAAATGTGTGTAGGTGTTGAGGTGACAAGGGGTGGACTTGTTGTAGTTATTTTATGTGTCATCTTGCCTGGGCTGAAGGATGCCCAGATAACAAGTAAAACATTATTTCTGGGTATGTCTGTGAGGATGTTTCTGGAACAGATTAGCATTTGGTTCAGTAGACTGAGTAAAGAGCTCCTCCCTTGACCAATGTGGGCAGGCATCATCCAACCTGTTAGGGGCCTAAATGGAGCAAAAAGGGGAAGGAAGGGAAATTCTCCTTTTGAGCTGAGATATCTATGTTCTCCTGCCCTCACACATAGACATAGGAGCTCCTGGTTCTCATTTCAGGCTTGAATTGAGAGTTACACCATCAGCTCTCCAGGTTCTCAGGCCTTTGGACTCAGACTGAATTATAACACTGGCTTTCATGGTTCTCTCGCTTGCAGACAGCAGACAGTGGGATTTCTCAGCCTCCGTAATCACATGAGCCAATTCCTATAATAATTCTCCTTTTGTGTATATCTATGAGGTATGATCACAAAATACAGTGAATGTTTAAATAAAAAAGATTTATTACAGTAAAAGACACATTGTCATTAATCCCCCTAAAATACTCCCCCTCACCTCAAACACACTTATGCCATCATTCTTGACACTTTCTGAAGCAGTTCTGGAAGTCCTCTTTCATGAGTCAATTTTGTAATACATTTCAGTTGAAAGACGTGTTAGAAGGTAACAGTTTTTGGCAGGTGCCTACCAGATATGTGGCGATATATAATCAAATGCATACGAGGTCTGACAATTGAGTTTGCAAACTTGTGGCAACGATATTGTTAACATTTCTTGATTTCAGAGGGATTATTCATTATGAATTTATACCAACTGGACAAACAGTTAACCTAGTTTACTATTTGGAAGTGCTGAAAAGGCTGCATGAAAAAGTTAGACGACCTGAACTTTTCGCCAACAATTCATGGCTTCTTGCATCATGACAATGCACCAGCTCATAAGGCACTGACTGTGAGGGAGTTTTTAGCCAGTAAACAAATAACTGTATTAGAACACCCTCGCTACTCACCTGATCTGGCCCCTAGTGACTTCTCTCTTTACCCGAAGATAAAGGAAATATTGAAAGGAAGACATTTTGATGACACTCAGGACATCGAGGGTAATACAATGACAGCTCTGATGGCCATTCCAGAAAAAGAGTTCCAAAATCGCTTTAAAGGGTGGACTTGGTGTTGGCGTCAGTGCATAGTTTCCCAAGGGGAGTATTTTGAAGGTGACCGTAGTGATACTCAGCAATGAGGTATGTAGCACTTTTTCTAGGATGAGTTCGTGAACTTAATTGTCTGACCTCGTATACCCTATCCCTCATCTAGTAATAACAGCAATACATATGTGTTTATATACACACATAGCAATATACATATGTTATATATAATTATATATTAATACTTATTATATATTGAATTTAATTTTATTATTGTGATAGTAGATATAAGGTAATACAAGAATCTAATATATTCCAAGATGTAGAAACTGGGGCTATCACATTATTGGAAATAAAACTTCAGATTTGTAATTTTTTCTTAGGATATGGGAATCTTTAAACAGAAAATGTGAAACATTTCACCATGTTTTGTTCGTATTTTATCCCATTTCACAATACTTCAACTGAAAAAGCAAGAATTTTCAAAAAAAAATTTGCATGGATATGTCTCATTCTAGAGAATTTAGCCTATATAACTGGTTATAGACACCTAAGAGCCTCTCTATTAGGAATAGAGAAAAAAAAAGGTTAAAAGTTAAGCAGAATGGCCTTCTGAATATGTATCTATCCAACCAAACTTTAAAAAGTAACATTTTCTAAATTAGGGTAGATGAAAATTGAAAGCCTGCAGATGTTCCTGATATGGCATGCATTTTTTAATTCTTTAGTTAGAAATGCATCTAATACTAGACTTAGAGGCACCAGGACCTCATCCCTGCCCCTGTCCTGCATTACTAATGAACCACTCAACTACAGCACCATTTCTAGTCAGCCACTTTCAGCTGATGAAAATTAATATATAAAATAAGATTTATTTGTTGTCTGTATTTTTATGCAAGCCTTTAGTCTAAACTCATTCAATACATACATACGTACATATATATATAATAGTTGATATTGGAATTCCAGAAATAAACAGTTCCTTTTTGCAGAAGGAAACTAAGAATAATGGTAAATATAACTCCTAGAGATTGGGCTGACATACTGCGGGAACCCAGAGGAGAGCAGAGAGTGAAAGAGACACAGGAAAGATTTCATGGAGGAATTATTCCTTGAGCTCATGTACTCAGAATAAATAATTTCTGACACAGAAATACAAGTTGTGTGGGGTGGTTGTCTCTGACCCACTCTGCACAGTGAATTTGATAGTGAGGGTTATGCATTATTGCTGGCCTGACATACCTTCTCTAGCAGCTTTAAATCAATCACTATATCTGAGAGGAAACTTCACTGTGCAAACTGTCCTGTACTACCAAGGGCAGAGAATTTCCACATGGACACTTGACAATGACACCAAGTCTGAAAACTCATCAAGATAATCATCATTTTGAAAAATCAGTCTCTTACATAGAGTGGCAATAAAACTCAGTGGGACAGGGTTAAATACTTCCTGGGCCAAGGAAACCACGCTGTGATGCGTTTTTCCCTTTGCCCCCCTCATAAAGTGGCATGTGGCTTGTGGTCTCACATATTCAATGATGAGGCTCTGGTAAAGCACCAGAAGGCAAGGAAAAGCCTGCAGCTACCTGGGACTACAGTGAATGCAGTAACCAGAAACCCCCCTCTGACCCCGAAAGCTACTGAAACATTTAGGATAGCGAAGGGGAGTAGAATAGAGAGGATGCAGAAATTTACAAGATAATTTATAGTGATGGGAAAGTTTAAAATAATATTAAATCCTTCAAATAATTTAAACTGCAGTTTGCCAAGGATGCTGTACCAAAGTAGAAAAATGTTTACATTGGAATACTTTATTACACTCATTCTCCCTAAAATCATCATCCTTCAATCCTTTTTGTGGCACTAGTGAAAGACATTGAGGTTTAGCTCCTGACCTTGGTCAGGTTGGCCAAGCTTGCAGGAAGGAGCCATTTACTAGAACCAAAGCAATTAGAGTCTGTTAAAATGCAAAAGCCCCTGCTCTGGGATCAACCAGTTCATTAGGCTCTATAATCACATCTAGATGAATAAACCTCTTACTACATTATCTGATATCTTTGTCAGGAGAATAGAGACCAAAAGGAAAGGGATGAGAACAGATAGATTAGGATGGTGGGTATTGGAGGAAAATAACAACAGAGGAAGGGTGCTTTGGAGGAAGGGCAGACAGATCAAAATGTGATATTCAAATACGGGCTCCTTCCCAGGGGTCATCAGGACGGCTCTGCTCTCTGAGGTAGGTGATACCCTGATAGTCAGGGAGGTTGATCAAGGCCAAGCTAAGAGTTTAGCAAATGCAGACTTCACTGGCTACAAGTCTGCTCATGGGAGAGTCAACTCTACTTCTTTACATGTTTCCCACCCCTGGCCACTTGGGTTTGGTATCCAGGCACAAGGAGACAAGCCACGGAGTGTGAAAGTACAATGGAATCAGAGGTGATAGATGTGAACTGTCATCCCATCTCCGCCAGTTACTAGCCCAGTGGGCAAGAATGGCTGAGCCTCAGTTTCCTCATCTGACCCGGAATTTCAACATGATCTCTCTAACTTCTCTCTATCATAAGACTTCAGTGGAAGACATTAATTAACACTAATATCATTATCCGTTATTACTACTGAAAGGACACTTCAAATGTAATCTGGTGGTTTAACAGATTAATCGTCCCATACTCTATTTGAAAGCAAAATGTGACACTTAATTTGATACATTTTTCTTTCCTCAGTGAAAAGACAGAAGAATTGAGGACCATGGTTCTTTTGAAAGATTTGCCTACACTCCTAATTTCAAACCGCAGCTTCAAAAGCAGTGAGTTGATTTCATTTAATCAGCGAGAAAGCATATCCCGCAAAAGGCAGCTCCCTGAAGGAGAAGCTGCTCAAACACCGTTTCCATGGCTGCCTGCTGTAACAATATTTTTTACTGAACTAAGCATTGCTAATTTTAGCCATAGATTAACTGGAAAGCAAGGAAGAAATAGAAGAAAGGCAATTTTTACCTGAGCCACACTGAGCCCCTGAGAAACTTTACTAAGAGATGATTATGCTAGAAAAAGCAACTAAGGGCAACTTCAGTGCCTTGGGGACATTTGTCAACTGCTCTCTATCAACACCTGGATGAAGGAAGGAGGTACCATTTTCCTTATTTATGAAGAAATTGAGACTCAGATGCAATGATTTGATTCAGTTCCTAACAGCCTATATAAGAAAGCTGACTATCATCCCAGCAACCTTAATTCCTAGCTTGTCTCTGGTCCCAGGAGCCTTCCATTAATGGAACAATATTTGCTCTGAGGGCTAACCTATTTTGGATTCTGGTTTCAGTAAACTGCCTCACGAAGGGATTTGAAATAAAGATCTGCATAAGAGGGACAGAAAGTAATATCTGTAACAAGATTACTTTGATTTTGTACAAGACATTGAGGTAAAAAAATGCAACAGACAGATTCTGTTCCATTCATAAAGATGCAGATACTGCTTAAATAAGTGACCTTAAATTACCCACAAAGGAGTCATAGAAAGGCAGATACATTCTTTATGATCTTCGCTGTGGTGTTCTTCACAAAGAACAAATCCTCCAGGCAGTAATGAATTGTTCAAACTGCATTTGCATGGGGGTGCTCACGTAATCCCTGCATGAGCTCTGAATGAGGAGGCAATGGGAACAGGGACTACATAGTCAAGTCAGGCCCCAGTGGGTATTGTCTGGCTAGCAGTGAAGGCAAAAATGAAAGGATCACCCTTGTGGCCTATTTAAAATCCTGGTGGGTGTCCAGGCCCAGGTCCTACCTAGGGGCACTCCCTGGGGGTTGGTGGCCACAATTCTAAGGGTAGGATGGCCTTCAGCACAATTCAGAAAGCTCTTTTGCTTTCCCTTCCTTTTCTGAGTCCTTTTTTTAGACTTTTCATTCATCCTAAGTAAGGTATGGAAGACTAATAAAAGTGGTATTAGCCTGCAGGGAATTTTTTTTCCCCCACTAATGTAAAAGCTAGTGAGAATTACTAGCAATCACAGTGGCAGGGGAAGAAAATCCTTTCTGAAAAGTCTTCTAAGACACAGAACCGGGAAACCTGGCAGGCTGTTGGTGGGGATGGACAAATAGGTACAGTCACAGCTGCCTTCCTCCAGGGATCTCTCATGATCCAGAGCAATTCTGATTCAAGATTCCTATGGGATTACCCAAAATCACTCCAGAGTGGAATTAGGCTCCATAAAGGGACCCTGGGGAATACCCAAATGTAACGTCTGGGCAGGTCTTGTCCCTGAAAACGTTTATTCCATACACGGGAGGGGTTTCCTAGCTTCTTTCTTGTCCTAGGGTGCCATGTGACAATACTCATGGGGCTTGAGGCACACAGCTCAGTGAGTGGTGGAGTCCAAGAGGCAAGTTTTCCTGGAGGAAAACACTTCTAAGCGGGGACTAAAGAATTAACAAAGCTTCATCCGGGGGAGAGGAAAGAGAAAGCATTCAGGACGAGAACTATCAAAACTGGAGTCTGGGAAACAGCATGGTAGGGAGCCATACATTTTTCTTCCAGGTGATGAGAGGGCTTCCAAATGCAAGTATAGCTGAGTCCTAGAGGGCATGGGGTTCCCTGCAGCAGAACTTGGGACAGTAACCTATAGGTAACAGGAGCCACAGGGAATTGTAAGCAAAGGGTAGCAGGGTGGTTTTCCACATTAGAGAGACAACTCTGGCTGTAGTGTGGAGGATGAATTTGCGGGAGCAAAACTGGAAGCAAGTCATCATTATAGACATCATCTTCTCATGTCTCATTGCTTCCCTTACTCTCTTTTGTATCCATTTAGCTATCGTCATATGAACACTTACACAGATTTTTAAAATGACATTGGAAAATGATTATAATACGCCAGTAAATGAAAAATCAGGATAAAATAGTAAGTAAAATTTGATCTCAAGAATGTAAGTATGCAAAGAAACATTACTGGAAGAAAATGTATCAAACTTTCATCAGGGGCTAAGAATTTATTTTAAGAAAATAAACAGAGCTAGATAAAATGGGCTATATTTTAAAATGTTCCCTTTTGATTTATTTATAAATGAAAAAATAGAGGCGAATTACATATTTATTAAAAAAGGATAAAATTATAGTAAATCTAAAATATACATTCTAATATTTTATTGTAGATTAATAACGTGAAACATGGAACAAATATAGATAAATGAAAAAGGAAGCTTCCAAAGAACTGTAGAATATGGTGACAAATTTGTATATTTATATGTTTGTTTGAGCGTGTACATGTATATTTATAGTAGGAAGTATTTACATATTATAATTAACAGCATCAGTTGAGAGTCACGCAGCTACGTAAGTGGGCATATCTGTGCCTCAGTGCTTCATTCATAAAATGAGGATAATATTAATTCTTACAAAGGATTATTGTGAGGATTAAATACATTAATATATATAAAGTACATATAGCTATGCCTAGCAAATTTACTGTTAACAATTAATTATTATTAGTTATGCAACAAAAATGTTAGAAAAATGCATGCTAAAATATTTTCAATATTCAATCTCCAGGCTATTGATTTTGAGTGATTTGCACGTATTTTATTTTGTGTAATAAATTTTCCATAAAAGTCATGCGTTAATTAATAATCAGGTGGAAAAAAAAAACAACTTACTTAAAAAAAAATGGGCCAGATGCTCTTGATCTTGAGCCCAGATAATTCAATAAAACAGACTTCTAATTTAGGAATACAGGTGCTGGTTTTTAAGCCTTCCTGTAAGACTTCCATGAGTGTGAACTTGGACTGCCCACATAACATTTTTTATGAGTCCAAGCTTGCCCACTCATGAAATATGAATAACTGTATTTGTTTAACTATCTTATAGTGTTGCTGGCAGATACAAAATAATGAATGTGGAAGTTCACCATGAGCTGTAAAACTGAGCACACAGGTGAGGATCTCTTAATGAAGTAATTCCCTCACTGACTCTGTTTCTCATTTCTCCACCTGCAAATTGCAAATCTACTCAATGCAGGGAACCATGCTATTGATTGGGTATATTACTGTAGAGTTTGCAGCCTTTGAAAAACAATGGGCTGTCAAGAATGCATGATCATTTTGCAGTAGTAATCAGCAGCGCTCTTGCTTACTCAGGGCAAGTCTGTGTTGTTTGGAGTTATGTATGCCATTTTGCTTCACTGCCTTCTCTCTCTTGTTGTCTACCTTTGCTCATTTTATTACTTATTAGCAACCAGCTGTGAGGTAAGGTGAAACATATAAAGGGAAATGAAACAGAAGGTATAAAATAATGCAAGTTTCAGTGAAATCAGCACCAACGAGGGAAGATGCTGGAACTTGTTTATTTTTAGAAGGAGATCCAGTTAACCTGTGACTTTTATTACTTCCTTGCTATAATACTTGGGCAAAGTGTGTGTACCTCTCCCACACACTCAGAGATGTGTTCTTGCTGCTTAAGGCTCAAGAAACTCATTACTGTTCAAAATAGGGCCTGCATTTTCAAATTTGGTGATACCTCTCATTGTTACGCTTTGAAAAATTCTTCTCCCAGTAGAGTGAAAATACTCTATTGCCTGCCTGCACTCCTTGGTGTATCTCAGCCTACGATCTTATAAGCCTGCTCTGTCATGTGACCACCGTTTCCACGACAGAAGGCTCTTCCCATATCTGACTCTAGTCTTGGATCTCCAAAGGCAGACTGACATTTGCCGTCTCAGCTGTGAGATGGAACAGGCCCATTCCCTCCACAGTTATTCCTTCTGGGAATCATGCAGCACTTCTCACCGCGAGTCGCAACCATGCAAAATTTTGGGAGGTTTGGGCCATGAAAAACCCAAACCAAATCCAAATCCAGTTAATGACCTTAGAGAAAGAGACAGCTTGCATCCAGAAATAATGAGAATGGTTGTCACAGTATTACAACATGGTGATAGTCCAGGCTAACTTAGTCAAGTCTCTAGTTCCAAGTAACAAAAAGCCCAACTCATATTAGCTTAAGGAAAATATGGGCTCATTGAAGGAATGGCAGAGAATGACAGGAATGCCAGGGGCTTGTACACCCTCAGGACATTCTCCTCTTTTATATCTCCTTTACCCACTCCATTCTCTTAGCCTAGCTGTCCTTATAACCCATGGCAACAAGCATCACTGAACTTCGATCTTTAAAACTCATAACCAGAGAAGAGAGCCCTTGCCTTTCTGAGGGGATGATTCTTTGTCTGGAGACATCTGGTGGGCAGGTGACTGCTGGCCTTCAAAGAACTGTGACTTTAAGTTGTGGTCAGTTTTCTCATGATTTTCCTATTCCATTTGTACACAGGTGTGTGACACCTATGTATAACAAAAATAAAAATTTAGCAAGGATGCAGAAGGAGAGCCTCTATCCTCACTTGTTGCCCATGAGGGGATGGGATGGGAAATTGTTGATGGTGTGATATAGAATTCTGCCGGTCCAATTTCCTAGTGATAGAAGAATGGCAGGTGGTCCAGAAAACACACTGAAGTCCTATCTGATTATTACCTATACTTGTTCCATATGTGCGTTTTAAAATTTCAATTCATCATTTAAAAAAAAGTCAATAGCACCAGATCAGTATGTATCTTAACTATTTAATGTTGACTATATAAAGGTGCAATTTAAAGAAACTCATTCAGAAAAGGTACCCTAAACCAGGTGAATGCAGCTAATATTTAGATTTCTGTGCTCATGGATTACAATGTGAATGCCACCTGGAGCTGTCAACATCTGGAGAAGCATGTGTGTATGTGTTGGTGTGTGTGTGTGGGTGTGTGCGCGCGCGCGCGCGCGCGCACATGCGTGTAGATGTGTTAGAAACCGCATATCCATTCTACCCCATATCCATTCTACCCTTCTTCCTTACTAATTGCATGCTGGTTTTTATTCTGGGTATAGAATGCTCCGCTAAAACTTGTATGTTCCTGGTTAGCTGGTATGAAGCTTGGTACATAAGCAGAAATTGTTGGTGGGCCATCTAGGAAAAGTGCTTTGAACCCCTTCCCTTCTTCTTTCCTGTTGCCTATAATATAGATATGATGGTTGGTGCTCCAGGAGCCAATCTGGGTAATTAAGAGACATGAGGAGGATAGCAGGGAAGAAAGATAGAAAGAACTTGGATCTAAAGACCATGGAATGGAATAACCAAACCCGCCTCCTTGACTGTCTACTTCTACACCTTTTTTTTTTAAGATGTGCTTTTTTATTTTTATGTAAAGCCATTGACAGTTTGAGTTTTCTCATTTATGAAGCCAGTTAAATATCATACCTTATAGAACAGGAATTAGACAGAATCGATTACATTTGGAGGACAATCAGTGCAGATCAGAAAGGCCCTCACAACATTAAATTCTTTGAATATTTCTGAAATATTTATATGACAAGCCTTCTAGACTTGAATTATATCCCAGATTTCTCCAGAGTTTGGCATAGAAGGAAGGAAGAAACTAGAACTGAACTGCTCTGGCCACTGCTTGCTTCCAATCTCCACACCCAAGTGTAGAAACAGGTTGTCCTATAAACCAGAAAAGTGTCTTCTGGTGGTTTCGCAACCACAATATTGGCCCAGAAACTACAGGGCCTGTGTGGACAGGACAGTAAGAATCAAAAGGTTGTCAGTTTGGAGCCAGGTGCACCTGCGTTCAAACTTCCATTCTTCCACTCACTAACCATATGGCCTTGGAGAAGTTATTAATCTCTCTGGGATATTTTCTACATTTGAACATGGAGATAATAACATCTTTTGTTGGGGTCTGAAGTGATTACAAATCCTAGATCTTATGAACATCTGAGTGAGACTTTGGACTGCTGTGCAGATGCTAACTGAGCCAGTAGTCCTGCTGTGCAGACGCTAACTGAGCCAGTAGCCCACGACCACTTCTCAAGTATTATCTAAGCACAGCATCCAAAGAGCAAGTCACAAAAGTTAAGAGCCCAAACTTCTGAGGGCACTTTTGTGTAAAACTGTAAACACATAAACACAATACAATGGAAAAACTCAGACCAGTGAATGTCAGGCTCATGGTTATATCATAATTAATCAGAATATTCTTCTCCCATAGAAAGAAATCAGTGAAAGACAGGAGAAAGGACTTAGGCTAGTTCTCTACCCTTCTGAGATTCTAAGAGAGCAAAAGTTCTTATTTTATGGGCTGAGGCAGAAAAGCCAGGAGAGCTAATAGTAGTTTTGCCCTACATCAGGCTTTTCCAGGATGGAATGAGCATTATATTATATAATCAAGTTTTTTGTTTTTTTTTTTTAAATCCATGTATTCTTGTAACACAGAAACCCTGAAAAACAATTTAACTGTAGCAAACATAGAATGATATATCATTGTCTTCCAGGTTCGGCTGTCATTGACTCACTTTCATTCGGGAACTATCCGTCTGCCCTTCTCATATCCTCATTTCACCTTGAAAGTTGAACAAGGGTAAAGAAAATAATAGAGAAAGGCTGTGGCAGTGAGAAGAATGGAAAGGCGGGCCAGTTGGCTTTTTCCCAGTTTCATTCCTTAATCTCCTGTGTGGATGCTCATGGTTGGGATGAAAAAAACAGTGAATGCTATTGTTACACCTCGATCTTAAATTTTATATTAGAAAAACTTTCGGAGGGAAAAAAAGAAAGACAAAATCTTTTGCCGGAGAGAGTTGTATTGAACCTTGAAAATGAAACTTATGGCTAGTAATATATTTGGAGTTATAACAAGAGTCCTGAGATACAAATGCATTCATTTTATCTTCCAGTGTCTCACATTCATCTAATGGTTCAGGGTTTATATTTGAAAATTCTTGTGGAAAAAAAAAAGTTACATTCTAAAGTACATCCAGATCAGGATTATCAAAGAAACTTTTTTTTTTTTTAAAGGGAGGATGACCAAGCATTCTAGTTTTAAAGTGAAAATGAAATCAAAATATTTGGAGAATAAAGTGCAATTGTATTCCTGAATAACCAGATCAGACCTTTAAAAATATATGAGATCAACAAATACCAAAAATCCAAGGTGATCTCAAGAAGTAATCAACATAAGACAGTACAAGGAGCTTTGGTTGAGAACACAAAAAAATAATAGGATTTGAAATGTTAAATACCAGGGAGTTGTGTATATTGCTTAATTTGTTTGTATTTTAGTGGGAACAAAAAGTACAGCTTCTGATTTATTTAATATTCATAAAATATTTGTTTGGTGCCTACCACAGACCAGGTACTACAGTAAAGTACTGGGGACACCGTGTCTTGCTTATCTCTTTGTTCTGTTCCTCTGTACCTGGAGAGGGGATAGCAATATGCAGGATTCTGAACAGGCACAAGCATAGAAGAGCCAGATTCTATGTATAGGTCTTACACATAGGCCCTGAGAAAGGCACCCACACAGAACGTGTAGGCAGGGCAATAACAAAAGCAATAACAACAACAACAACAACAACAACAACAACAACAAACAGTGGAGGGAAATACTAAACATCCAAGAGTCCTAGGCAACACAGGTCTGGGGAACCTGTGGCTTTTGGGGTTGATCTCAGCCTCAAATTAAGTTTAATTCTTATGTAGAACAAGTTCAAATTTGAACTTTGTAAATGAAAGAGGAGATAATTATTTTTGATGTAGTGTATTCATACAGTGGAATATTATTCAGCCTTAGAACAGAAGGAAATTCTGCCATGTGCAACAAATGAATGAACCTAGAGGACAATATGCCAAGTGAAATAAATTAGTCATAGAAGCACAAATATATTGCACAATTCCACTTACATGAGGTATCTAAAACAGTTATATTTATAGAAGCACAGAATAGAATAGTGGTTTGCCAGGGACAGTGGGAGGGGGGAAATGGGTATTCAATGAGTATTAAATTTTTAGTTATGCAAGATGAATAAATTCTAGAGAACTACTATACAACATAATATCTACAGTTAACAATATAGTATTGTGTACTTTAAAATATGTTAAGAAGACAGATCTCGTGTTGTGTTCTACATATGCGTGTGCACACACACATAAAACAGGTAATTTTTTGAGATGATGGACAGGTTTAGTACCTTGAGAGGTGATGATATGGTATATGTGCATGTCCAAACTCATCAAAATGAATACATTAAAAGTGTGCAAATTTTGTACATCAATTATATGTAATAAAGCTAAAAAAAAAAAAAGTCTGGGAAAATTACTTTTTCCTGGGAAAAGGGATGATTTACAAATGGTCGAGAGTGCATTGGAGTATTTATGATTTCTACTTCTCTTCTTTATGTTTTCTCTCCTTTACTCTCTTTTGTTTTTCTTCTTTCATTTCTGTGATATAGCTTCGATGATATGTTTTGTATTTCTTGAACAGTAGAGTTTCTTGGATATTATGTATTCCATGTTTCTTAAATTATTTAAAAACATTTTTAAAGGTAAGTAAAATTGGTTTAAATTAACTATGATTAAAACAAACAAACAGCTGTCACCTCTCTAGCATCTAGTCGATTGAATGTGTGTATGCCCTTGAATGTGTGTGTGTGTGTGTGTGTGTGTGTGTGTGTGTGTGTGAGAGAGAGAGAGAGAGAGAGAGAGAGAGAGAGAGAGGAGAGAGAGAGAGAGAGAGATGGGAAGGCCAAGGATTAAAATTAAGGCAAAGGCCTAGAGTAGAAAACACATTCCTCATTTCTGTTTAAAAAGAAAGGAGCAGTTATGTGTCCACCCATCAAGTCTAGTTCCAAATAACAATGGAAAAGTGAAGAAATATTACAATTATAATATTGCAGACTGCAGCATTTTATTGACACGTTATATTAACTCTTTTTTACTAAGAGCTTGTTCTAATGTTTTCGTTACTTTTTTCTTCAAAGGGAGGAAAAAAATTCTCCTGTCAGCTTTATAAACTACCTAGGAGTTAACAGGTTTTCTAAAATATTTATAAAGAATTAAGTAGTAGACATTGTACATTTAAAGAAACTATGACTGGATTCTTGAAAGTTCACTTGCTCTCTCTTTCAATATTTAAAAATAAACATAAGGCTGACTAGAAGGGTGTAGACATAGATGATCACTAAGAGTCTTTTTTCCCTCTAGCTATTGGAAATACTTATTATAAAGCCTTATGAAATATAACATAAACTGCATTTTAATTAGACTTCAATGTTTTATTTCCTAAGATAGCATCTGGTGAACAATCTGGCTTCATTTCCCACATTAAGATGCCTTTTGTGGATTATTATTTCAGAATACACCTCACAATCATTAGAAAGAATTGCACAGTTATCAGCACCCAAACTTGATTGTGGTCATCAAATGAAAGTTGTTTTTGTAGAACCATATCAACTATTAAAATAAGAATATGTCTATATGACCTGAATAAAGCTTACTGGACAATTTTGACAAAAACTTCAATAGAAATTGATACAACTAGGACGTCATCAAAATGGCGGCGTGAGGTGAGCCTCTGTAAATCTTCCCTGGAATTTACAACTAATCAAACAATTATAACTCCACAAAGGACTCCCTGCACAGCAGACAGACAAGACAAAGAGGCCCACTACTGAATTCACCTAAAGGAGGGGAAATCGCGTGAGTGGGGGAGGAGGGAAGGGAAAAGTGAGGAGACGGAGCCGCACGGGAGCAGGACACAGACCTGGCTCAGTGCTCCGAGCTCGCTGCATCCCGGAACTACCGCAGCTGTGGGAGAGGGAAGAACTCGGACTGCTAGGGCTCCTCTTATGGCCCACAGGGCTAAGGGGACAGCATATAACACGGCTGAACCCAACACTCACGGCAGAGACCTTGGAGAAAAGACTGAAGGAAGAAGGCTGAAAATGGTGGTTTAAGCTCTCACTGCGGAGCAGAGAACGAAAGCCTTAGGCACTGAGACTAGCCGCCCCCTCCTTACCCTCCCAGAGCTCGCCCTGCCCCCACCTGCCCGGTGCTAGAAGTGGAACAGTAGTAATGTCAGATCAAAAGAACAGAATATTTGCTGTTCTGAGAACTATGGACCGCAGACACAGATTCGCAGCCCAACTAGTTCCGGCAAAGGGGAGGGAGCTGTGGAAGCAGGACCGGCTGTGGTGGTGTTAGCTGCCATTGCTCTGGGCCACCTCTCACAACTCACCCCGCCTCTTGCCCCACCTATCTGGGCGGATCCCTGCAGGAGTAAACAGAACTGCTGAAACATACATGCTCTGAATCTGGTGCAGGAAGAGCTTTGGAACTTCAAAAGCTCTCCGCATACCCACATGGACACTGAGCCCTGTGACCCAGGAGAACTATTAACAGAGGAGAAGCCCATATCCCAGGGAATCTCCTATTGTGTGATAAGCTGGCATAGTGCAGAGAAAACATAGCACTACCGTGTGAGAGAGAAAAAAAGGATGCAGTCAGAGAGAAAATAAAACATTCTACCAACAAGTACTGGAAAACAAAAGAAAGACCTCTTCCTATCAACATGTTGCAGAAGCCACTCCTGTAGATGTCTAGGAAGAGAAATAATAAATCAGTAATTGCCATGAATAACCAAGGCAACAAGACAGCTCAGATAGAAAGTGAAAAGTCTCCAGAAAAGGAACTTAAAGATATGGAAATATGTGACTTAAATGACAGAGAATTCAAGATTGCAATTCTGAAAAAAACTCAACGAGATGCAAGAAAACACAGAAAGGCAGTTTAATGAACTCAGAAACACAATCAAAGAACACCATGAGCATTTTACGAAAGAGATTGAAATTTTAGAAAACAACCAAATAGAATTTCTGCAGATTAAGAACTTAATAGAAGAAATTAAGAATGAAACAGCCAGCTTAGGTAGTAGAGTTGACCAGATGGAGGAAAGAATTAGCGACATCAAACATAGAAACCTGGAAATTACACGGATGGAAGAAGAAAGAGCAATATAAGAATAATGGGCATACCAGAAGGAGAAGAAAGAGAGAATGGAACAGAGAATACATTCAAACTAATTGTTGATGGGAACTTCCCAAACTTGTGGACAGAACTGGATCCTCGAATCCAAGAAGCAAATAAAACACCTAATTACCTCAATCCCAACAGGCCTTCTCCAAGGCACATTGTATTGAAGCTGTCTAAAATCAACGACAAAGAAAGAATCCTGACGGCAGCCAGAGAAAAGAAGACGGTAACCTACAAAGGAAAGCCCATTAGATTATCATCAGATTTTTCAGCAGAAACTACAAGCCAGGAGGGATTGGAACCAAATATTCAAACTATTGAAAGAGAGAAATTATGAGCCAAGAATAATGTATCCAGCAAAGATATCCTTTAGATATGAAGGAGGAATAAAGACCTTTCCAGACATACAGAAGCCGAGGGAATTTTCTAATACACGACCTGCACTACAAGAGATACTAAAGGAGGCTATTCGACCACCATCAACAGGGACAATTTGTGGCAACCAAAACATGAAAAGGGGGAGAATAAAGGCCTGAACCGAAATATGGGAATGGAGAAAGTAAGCATGCTGAAGAAAATGGAATACTCTAGGAATCAAACTTTCTTTTACATAAATTTAAGGGTAACCACTCAAAAAAAAATCCAGAACTGAAATACATACTGCAATAAAAGAAGAAACAGAGGGAAATACCATAGAATACCACCACACAGAAATAATAGACAACGACAAAAAGGCAAAGAAACAATGGAGACACAGCCTTACCAGGAAGCTAAAGATAGAATGACAGGAAATCCTCACATATCAATAATCACCCTAAATGTAAATGGACTGAACTCACCAATAAAAAGGCACAGAGTAGCAGATTGGATCAAAAAACTAAACCCAACCATATGCTATCTCCAAGAGACACATCTCAGCTACAAGGACAAGCATAGACTCAAAGGGAAAGGGTAGAAATTGACACTCCAAGCAAATGATATCTAGAGTAAATCAGGTGTATTCATACTGATATCAGATGAAACAGACTTGAGGGTGAAAAAGGTAACAAGAGACAAAGATGGACATTTCATAATGGGAAAGGGGACTGTACAACAAGAAGACATACCAGTCATCAATATTTATGCCCCCAATCAGGGAGCACTGAAATATACAAAGCAATTACTAACAGAACTAAAGAGAGAAATTGACCAAAACACAATTATACTAGGGGACTTCAATACATCACTGACAGCTATGGATAGGTCATCCAAACAGAAATTTAATAATGAAATAGCAGCCCTAAATGACACATTAGATGAAATGGACATAATTGACATTTATAGAGCACTTCATCCTAAAACATCAGACTATACATTCTTTTCTAGTGTAAATGGAACATTCTCAAGGATAGACCATATATTGGGACATAAACTCAGCCTCAGCAAATTTAAGAAGATTGAAATCATACGAAGCATATTCTCTGATCACAAGGCTTTGAAATTGGGTATCAACTGCAAAAAGAAAGCAGGAAAAAACACAAATACATGGAGATAAAACAACACACTTTTAAAGAATGACCGGGTCAATAAAGAAATTAGAGGAGAGATCAAAAGATACATAGAAACAAATGACAATGAAAATACATCCTACCAACATTTTTGGGATGCAGCGAAAGCAGTTTTAAGAGGGAAATTTATATCGTTACAAGCCTATACAAGAAACAAGAAAAATCCCAAATAAATAACCTCATATTACACCTTAAAGAACTAGAAAAAGAAGAACAAGTGAAACCGAAGGTCAGCAGAAGAAAGGAAATAACAAAAATCAGAGCAGAACTAAATGAAACAGAGAACAAAAAGACAATAGAAAAAATTAATGTGACAAAGAGCTGGTACTTTGAAAAGATTAACAAAATTGACAAACCCTTGTCTAGACTCACTAAGATAAAAAGAGAGAAGACACTAATTAACAAAACCAGAATTGAAAAAGGGGAAGTTATCACGGACACCACAGAAATACAAAGGATCATCCAAGAATACTATGAAGGACTATATGCCACCAAATTTAATAACCTAGAAAAAATGGACAACTTCTTACAAACATATAGCCTTCCTAGGCTGGACCATGAAGAACTGAAAATCTAAACAGACCGATGACCAGTGACGAAATTGAATCAGTCATCCAAAACCTTCCCAAAAGGAAAAGTCCGGGACCAGATGGCTTCACTAGTGAATTCTACCAAACTTTCAGAGAGGATCTAATGCCAATCCTGCTCAAACTCTTCCAAAAAATTGAAGAAGAGACAGTACTCCCTAACTCATTTTATGAGGCCAACATTACCGTGATACCAAAACCTGATAAGGACAACACAAAAAAAGAAAACTACAGACCAATATCTCTGATGAATACAGATGAAAAAATCCTAAACAAAATTCTAGCATATCGAATACAACAATGCATTAAAAAGATTATTCATCACGACCAAGTGGGGTTCATCCCGGGGCACAAGGATGGTTCAACATGTGCAAATCCATCAATGTGATACATCACATAAACAAAAAAAAGGACAAAAATCATATGATTATATCAATTGATGCCAAAAAAGCATTTGACAAGATACAACATCCATTTATGATTAAAACACTTAATAAAATAGGTATAGAAGGAAAATACCTTACTATAATAAAGGCCATATATAACAAACCCTCAGCTAATCTCATAATTAATGGTGAAAAACTGAAGCCCTTTGCTCTACGTTCAAGAATATGACAGGGCTGTTCTCTATCACCTCTACTTTTCAACATAGTGTTGGAGGTCCTTGCCAGAGCAATAAGGCAAGAGAAAGAAATAAAAGGCATCCAAATTGGGAATGAAGAAGTTAAATTGTCACTCTTTGCAGATGACATGATGCTATATATAGAAAACCCTAAAGACTGCATTAAAAAGTATTAGAAACAATCAACGAATACAGTAAAGTTGCTGGCTACAAAATCAACATACGAAAGTCCATTGTATTCCTATATACTAACAATGAAATCTCAGAAAAAGAAATACAAAAACTAATTCCTTTTGCAATTGCAGCAAAAAGAATAAAATACGTAGGAGTAAACTTAACTAAGCTTGTGAAAGACCTATATGCTGAATACTATAAGACATTTTTAAAAGACATTGAAGAAGACACAAAGAAATGAAAAGACATTCCATGCTCATGAATCGGAAGACTCAACATAGTTAAAATGGCCATATTACCCAAAGCAATATACCGATTTAATGCAATCCCCATCAAAATCCCAATGGAATTTTTTAAAGAAATAGAACGAAAAATCATCAGATTTGTTTGGAACCACAAAAGACCTTGAATAGCCAAAACAATCTTAAGAAAAAAGAACAATTACTGGAGGTATCACACTCCCTGACTTTAGCTTGTACTACAAGGCTAAAATAATCAAAAGAGAATGGTATTGGCAGAAAAACAGACACATAGACCAATGGAATAGAACTGAGAACCCAGAAATAAAACCACATAAATATGGACAGATAATTTTTGACAAAGAAGCAAAAAACATACAATGGAGAAAAGACAGCCTCTTCAATAAATAGTGCTGGGAGAATTGGATAGCTACATGCAAAAGAATGAAACTGGACTGTTACCTGTCACCATGTACCAAAATTAATTCAAAATGGATCAAAGACTTAAGCATAAAACCTGACACAATCAACTGCGTAGAAGAAAACATAGGTACTAAACTTATGGACCTTGGGTTCAAAGAGCATTTTATGAATTTCACTCCAAAGGACAATGGAAGTAAAAGCTAAAATAAATGAATGGGACTATATGAAACTTAAATCTTCTGCACAGCAAAACAAACCATCAACAAAATAAAGAGGCAACCAACTGAATGGGAGAAGATTTTTGCAAACAGTGCCTCCAATAAGGTGCTAATATCCAAAATATACAAGGAACTCATGCAACTCAACAACAAAAAAAAACAAACAACCCAATTGAAAAATGGGCAGAGGACCTGAAGAGACATTTCTCCAAAGAGGACATACAAATGGCAAATAGACATATGAAAAACTGCTCAACATCACTAATCATCAGAGAAATGCAAATAAAAACCACAATGAGATACCACCTCACCCCAGTCAGAATGGCTATCATTAACAAGACAAATATTAACAAGTATTGGAGAGGCTGTGGAGTAAAATGAACCCTCAGACACTGTTTGTGGGAATGCAGCCGCTATGGAAGGCAGTGTGGAGGTTCCTCAAATAATTACAAATAGAATTACCATATGACCCAGCAATCCCTCTCCTGGGGAGTATCTACCCAAAAAATCTGAAAACATTTATCCATAAAGACATGTGTGCTCCAATGTTCATTGCAGCTTTGTTTACAGTGGTCAAGACATGGAAACAACCAAAATGTCTTTTGATAGATGAATGGATAAAGAAGTTGTGGTATATATACACAATGGAATACTATTCGGCGGTAAGAAAAGATGAAATTGGACCATTTGTGACAACATGGATGGATCTTAAGAGTATGATGTTAAGCGAAATAAGTCAGACAGAAAAAGCAGAGAACCATATGATATGTGGTATATAAACCAAAACCAACAAAAGAACAAGACAAACAAATGAGAAACAAAAACTCATAGACACAGACAATAGTTTAGTGGTTACCAGAGGGTAAGGGCGGTGAGGGGTGGGAGATGAGGGTAAGGGGGATCAAATATATGGTGATGGAAGGAGAACTGACTCTGGGTGGTGAACACACAATGGGATTTATAGATGATGTAATACAGAATTGTACACCTGAAATCTATGTAATTTTACTAACAATTGTCACCCCAATAAATTTAAAAAAAAAAAAAGAAATTGATACAACCAGCTGTCAGAATCCTGTTTTTGGTTGTAAGCAGAGTGTACCACATCAGGAGCCAGGACCAGGAGTCTATACCCCACATGACATATCACTCCCCTATCTAAAAATGTTCAAGGCTTTGCCATTGCTGTTAGGGTAGAGGTCAAACTCCTTACTTGTGTGATCTGGGCCCCAACCAGCTCCTTTTCTCACCCCTCTGCTTTTCAAGCCTTTTTTCATCTCCTCCAATATGCCATACTCTTTCTCTCATTCCCTTGGTCTTCAACTAATCTAAATTTTCTGTCTGATATATTCTCTCCTTACTCTTTCTTTCTCCTTTTGCCAATTGTCAGGCTTAACTTTCTGGTGTTGGCTTAAATGTCACTTCCTCCAGGACGTCTCCTTTCAAACCCAGAGTTTGTCTTGGTTTTTTTTTCCCCCAGATGCTTCTACACCACAGCCTTCACACTGTTGTAATTGCCCCGTTACTTGTCTCACCCACTAGATGAGAAGCACTGTGAGGATGGTGACTTCTATCTTGTTCACCACGTGTTCCGTGTTCCGGCCATAGGCATTCAATGGATAATTTTTTGAAAGAACAAATTTCAGATCAATTGAAGAGGTACTGGTATTAGGGAATAGAAAAAATGGACAGGTAAAGTGTTAAAGAAGACTGAGCAAGTAGACATACTAAGGGCTGCAGGTAGTGCCAGCTAAGGGCTGCAGGTAGACATGTCCTGGAGACTAGCAAAGCCTCCATGTAGGAGTCTGGCTTCAGGTTTCAAGTACCTAGTATGGGGATTAGCATTCAAAACTCTGAGTTGTGTCATTAAGATTTCCCAATGCAAGGAAGAAGTCCAGTCCCAAAGGAACCTGTATGGGTCAAGATACTAATGTAGAGACCTAATTACTGACATCTATGTATAATACAAATGTTTGGGTATCAACAACAAGGCGAAAACACAACTACTAGGCCTGCAGCACAAGATCAGAGTGGAGCCAGAGCACAGAGGAAGATGTAGTCCCTAGGAAACCTTGGATTTTCTAACACTCAGGAAAATAATTGGTTCTAGAGACTAGAGGAAAGCTGGGTCTGCAGATGGAGGCTAAAGGCTTCTTTTTTTTTTAATTAAAATTTATCGGGGTGACAATGGATAATAACATTATATAGGTTTCAAGTGTACAATTCTGTAATATAGCCTCTATATATCACACTGTGTGTTCACCAGCCAGAGTCAGTTCTGCTTCCATCACCATATATTTGATCCCATTTACCTTCTTCTACTTACCCTCTGGTAACCACTGAACTATTACCTGTGTCTATAAGTTTTTGTTTCTTTGTTTGTGTTAATATGGTAATCTGGGAGATTTGAAGACAAAAGACCAAGAAAGTCATTATACCTGTGGGGCAATTCCATCATTAGGAAAGCCAAACTGACTTGACTAACGAGGCTGCATCTAGTCTTACTTCGCATAGACTATCCATCAGGCAGTCGACTTGGAAGCCGACAGGGAGGCAAGGCAAAAACAGATTCCCAAGTCTGCAGTGTGCGGTGTACGTATTTTTCCCTGAGAGGGTTTTCTACTTTCCCTAGGACCAATTTGTTGGCAAAGGACTTTTGTCCTTCTCAGGCCTGTATGTTCGTGCTGCTGCCAAATAACATTCTTTAAGGTATATTCCATGTCTGAGTCCCTCTGAGTCATCATACCATTAGAGGAGCTCCTCGATGGTCTAAGAATTTCAGTGGAGTAGAAAATGGTCATGATACTGCACTAGATGTCATTCTGTACCATGAGCCATGTCTGCCAAGCTTCCAAGTTATAGCCTGAAAAAGCTCCCTGGATAAGCCAGAAAGGAATCATTAGAACTCAGACCAACTACAAAAAAAAAAAAAACAAAAAAAAAATCAGCCTTAAGACAAAATAGGCCATACAACAAAAAAATGCAGTCAAACATGTGATCGAGTTAGGGAATTCATCATGTTAACCTTATAGAGAATTTTGTCTCAAAATCAATAATACTACCCAACTATGGATTTAAGCCCTAGAATTGAATCCAACTCAAATTTCACAGATTTTTTATTCGTGTTAAGATATCTTCCTTTCATTATAAAAAAGGGAAGGGGACTCAACAGTAGTGAATGCCAGTGCATTCTGAAAGAGGGGCAGTAAAAGAGTTACTAGCTTTAAGAATTCCAAAAAGATTTTCTGCTAAATGTTCAACAATTTGAATGGAAGCCACAGCTTTTGTATGTTGAATGGTGATGTTCTGCGTCTTTACCAGCAGCTGTGAGAAGAGGCAGATGTTTTTTTTTAAAAGGAAAGCAGGGAAATGCCATGCCGAGAAAGGGGTCAGTGATTCTTTTTGTTTTGCTTGCTAGCAGCCTTCATCATTTGGTTGAGGTCTGTTCAAATATCTCCCTATTTCAATAAACCCTGAGCTTTCTCTGCCTTTTGTTCACCTCCTTATCTCACATGTGGACTAGAGAGTAGGTATTAAATCATAAATATTTTTTAACAATTGCATGAATAAATGAATCAGTGTGTAAATGACAATTTCCGTAGAATTGCTATGTCAGAAAGCTATTCTTCCCTTTCCTAAACCAGGAGGAAAAGATAAATTGGCCTAGCCAACGTGCTGAAGGCAAAGCCACTCAGAAATAAGTCCACCAAGAGGCGATGAGTGTGAGAAGATTAGAGAAAGGCTAATAAGCCATGATGGAAGAGTGTTCCCCATGAAACCTTCCCAAATTCCCTGTCTTCTCTTTACACTCTCCCTGAACAGTCCTCTGCACATATATAGCCCTTTGTCATTTGGAGAATTAGATGCATTGGGCCACTGGAGACCAGGGGGAAGTGAGAATAGAGAACTGTGTTGCTTCCTGAAATTGAGGCTGTACGTTATGCTCAGCACACTGCTTTGTGTGTATTATCTCATCTATTCCTCAAGCAATCATAAGAAATGGGTATTAGTGCTCTTACCTTTGAGCAGATAGAGGAAGCTGAGGTATAGAGACGTTAGGCAATTTGCCCAAAGTTACACAGCTAACCAATAAGAATTCTAATTCCAAAGTCCTTTAGCCACAGAGCAGTGTGGCTGTCTCAATTTTGCCTCATCTCAAGAAATCATTACCTCATCCTTCTGTTAGCAGAGGACAGAAAAGTATTTCCTAAATAGATGGTACTTTAGAAAACTAACTCCAATTGTTCCATTGACTCATCCTGCTATTCTGAAGGCAGGTAAGGTCAAGTGCATGGGGCAGAGGTAAGGCAAACGAGAAGATGGTGGTGTTCTCAAAGCATTTTCAAGCCAGCCAGATCTCAATTAGCAGGCTTGTAAAGCTCAGGAAAGCTGAGCTATGGGAAGGCAGGGAGCCTGCCAGTCAGGAAGGGCCTTTGCTTTTTCACCTCCCTCATCTTTTCACTGTCACAAATCTCCTTGCGTGCAGTCATTTCCAACTACAGTGTCCTCCCACTTGTCACAAGGTCTCCATCCTTCTGACCATAATGAGCAATTTGCTCTAATCCATGAATAGAAATTTC
The DNA here is from genome assembly GCF_004115265.2 of Rhinolophus ferrumequinum. NCBI lineage: Eukaryota > Metazoa > Chordata > Mammalia > Chiroptera > Rhinolophidae > Rhinolophus > Rhinolophus ferrumequinum. The sequence goes on along the minus strand of NC_046294.1, from coordinate 78,140,301 downwards.
AATTTAATTCATTTTAGTGGCATTTCAAGAAGGGAGATGCTTAAACAAGCTATTTGGTGTCCTCTGCATTACTATTGAAGGTTAATGGCTACCCAATATGCATACTTGAGCTCCAAACTATGTTCTTGAGGAAATGGAATAATTAAACCACAAGTGGCAATTACTTGTATTTTAGTAGGCTTCTTGCTGTAGCAACATTATTAAGTAATATCTTTTCTAAGTTGGCATCCAGCTCTCAAATTTCTATTTCCAAATGTGTTTTCTATATTAATTTCTGTTAATTTTGTTCAGTATTGAAACTAGAAAGAGGTTATCATCATCTGACTGAAATCTGAAGTTGATATTTTCTACTACAGCTTATTCTCCCCATAAATCTCTTGCTTCAGAAATTTGTCTCCACTTGAATATCTTCTAACCATATAAACACTGCCTTTTTAAAAGTATTTCTGAATTTATTTTATATCTGGCACATCCACGTAGAGTGAATGCTTCACAGCCACTTAAATTCTGTATTTAAAGAATATTGATTGACATGGAAAATGTTCATAATATTATAGGTGGGAAAATATGATAAACTGTATACAGGGTATGTGCATCATTTTCAAAATATAATTCTATATTTCACAGATACACAAATAGGAAAAACAAAAAGAAATATGCCAGATATCTCTGGCTGGTGGCTTTTAGATAGCTTTAATTTCTTTATTTTTAATTTTTCTGTATTTTCTGTTTTTTTCTAATAGATACATATTACTTTCATACTTCATTATGTCTATTAGTATTTTATGAAATAAAGAAGTCTCTTATATAAAACTTACAATCTATAGTTAGAGCTGAATTATCCTTAAATATCTTACCATTTCAGTTCCCTCCCCGGTGATTAACATTATTACTAATTTTGATGGATAGCAGGGTTTATCAAAATGACACTATGGATATTTGGGGCAGGATAACTCTTTTTGGGGATTGGAGGTATGATGTGCTATGCACTGTAGGAGAATTTGTAGCGTCCTTGGTCTCTATACACTAGTTGCCAGTAGCATCCATCTATTAGTTGTGACAACCAAAAATGTCTCCAGACATTGTCAAATATCCTCTGGGAGATAAAAATCACACCCCTACCCCCAGTTGAGAACACTGGTGTACAGCCTCCTAGGCCTCCTCTTTTTCTCCCTGCATTAGCACACATATGCATTCATATAGAAATATATCATTAAAAGGTAAATATTATTCTGTACATACCTACAACTTGCTTTTTAAATATATGGTGATGGAAGAAAAACTGGCTCTGGGTGGTGAACACACAATGGGATTTATAGATGATGTAATACAGAATTGTACACCTGAAATCTATGTAACTTTACTAACAATTGTCACCCCAATGAACTTAAAAAAAAAATCAGTGTTATGTCCTAGTGGTATTTATAAGTTAATCCACATAAATCTCATGTACTATATTAATAATCAGAAAACAAAAGGAATGTAATAAAAACTTATAATGAAGAAATGTATGCAATCATAATCCAGATAAATATCTTCAGGAAACCATCACTCTACATAAATATAGTGCAGAAGGTGACTGTGGGGGCTTGTTCAACCCTCTGATCCAAAGAAGAGTCCTCTGAAAATTACTGTGACTGAGAAACAATATTTTTAAAAAAGAATGAAATTACAGGATGCCCTGTTGAGGTAGAATGTAGGGGGAAATAAAAAAAAAAGGGAAGTGATTCTGGAATCCCAGGCAGCAGTGTGCCAGTCCTCAGAATAAAGCCAGTCAAGGAATCCCACACATTAATGTCTTCTCACCAGTTACCATAATCCAATATCCGCAATTCCTTTGCCCACTTTCCTTCAGCTAAACCTACCACTATAAACCTCCTTCCTTGATGAATATGGAGATTCCAGGACCCACACGGAGGCAAGATTTAAACTTAGAATTCAGAATCAAAATTTACAAATGGGATTTAGGTTCATTCCTCCTCCCCGGGGTACAACAATTAACTTCATCAGGAAACAGAGCATTGACAGCTCTCCAGAAGTTCCCAACCCCTGTGCCTCTCCTTGTCCCAACTGCAAACTTCTTCCAGAGCTAATGACTATCCTGACATTTTTGATAGTTATATTTCTGTTTTTCTTTTTTGTTTACTGCCTATGTGTGCATCCCTAAACAATATGGCAGCTTTGCCTATTTTGAACCTTATTTAAATAAAATTATATTGAGTATTCTTTCTTATCTTGTTCTTTTACTCATCCTAATGTTTGTGAGAATTATCTATAATGTTGACCATAGTCGTGATTTGGTCTTGGTCATTACTATAGGTATAGTGTTTTGTGAATCTACAAAATTTATTCATAGGTTCTGCTTTCTCTGGATATTTGGATTCTTCTGATTTTAATTATTACAATTATGCAACACGTATATTCTTTTTCATGGGCATATGTGCACAAGTTTCTCTAGAGTGTGTACCTAGGAGTGGATTAACCATGTCAAAGGATCTGTATGTGATTTAAACTCCTGAAAACACAGAAAAAAAGTTCCCATTGCTCCCCATCTTGTCCACAACCATTAAAGGGCTCTTACCCCTTTATAATATACAACGGAATATAAACACCCACGAATAAGATAGATGGCACACAGGCCTCTGTCATAGTTTGGACTGCTGTAGCAAAATACCATAGACTGGGTGGCTTATAAACAACAGAAATTTATTTCTCACAGCGCTGGCATTTGAAATGTCCAAGATCAAGGTGTTGGCAGGTTGGTGTCTGGTGAAAACCTGCTTCCTAGTTAATAGAGGGCTGTCTTCTTGCTGCATCCTCACATGATAGAAGGGGTAAGAGAGCTCTCTGGGGTCTCTTTTATAAGGGTACCAATCCATTCATGTGGGCTCCACTCTTATGACCTAATCACCTCCGAAAGGGTTCACTCCCCAATATCATCATATTGGGGTTAGGATTTCAACATATGCATTTTGACGGTACACAAATATTCAGTCTATAACGGCTTCTGGACTGAATGAACACTAGATGAAGTTATCTGAATGAGCTTCTTCTCATCCCTGGGTGAGGTGAGGCCAGTGTCCTATGGATTTCTCCATCTTCCCCTTGACAGAAACTTATAGGAGGAGATGAAGATGGGGCTACTAATAGCAGAGTCTGGAGAGTGCAACAAATGCCCAGTCACCAAATCCAAGGAGTTAGCTAAAAAGCATATTCCAAACACTTAAATTATTACCAAATACAACTGATAAAAACAAACAGAAGCAAGAACCTAATTATAAGCTCAAACATTGGGCCAACACGGAACTCTTCCAAATTCCTTTCAGCCCACATCTGTTCCTTCAACAGTATTCCCCTTCTCAGTAAGTGATATTGCCATCCACTCTATGGTCTCAGTCAGAGAAAGAATCCTTTTATGGAATTCTCCCCTCCCGTGGCCACCCAAATCCAATAACTTTCTCAAATAGGTCCACTTCTCTCTATCTCCATCTCCAATTCCTTAATACCATTGTCCAGTCCACTTTCATTGCTTGCCTGCATACTGCAACAGTCTCCTAACTGCTCTTCCTGCAGCCACTATATTTCAAGCTCCGAAGTCAGGGATCTGTTCTGTTTTCGCTTCATCAACCTAGCACAGTACCTGACACATAGCATTGTATTTGATAAATGAATGAATGAATTTATTCTTGTTTCTCTCCACACTATTCATTATGGTGATCTCAAAAACTGATCTATTTATATTGCTGCAAACTTTAAACATTTTGATGGTTCCTAAATTGCTTTTAGGATAAAATTCCAAGATATTTAGTATAGCTTTCAAGACTCTGAGTGATCATCCCCTGGCTTAGCACTGAAGCTTTATGTTTTACAGTTTCTCATTTTAGAACCTGTGCTTTAGTAATTGTGAACTCCTGACAGAGCCTAGCACAGTCTTTGCTATCTTTCATCTCTGGGACTTTGCATATACCATTCTCTTTCCCTGAAACACTTTCATAATGGCTGTTTCCCCTCACAGAAGTCATAAGGGTTATTTACAGATATTCTGGTGCTTTCTCCATCCAGGCACAGCAGGGTTGCATTTCCTTGCCCTCTTATAATTAGGGTGTCCACGTCAGTCTTTTTGGCTAATGAAATTTCAGCAGAGGTGACTTGTACCACTTCTGGGCTAATGACTACAGAGTCAGTGTATAAGTCATTGTGTCCTACTTGCTTCTGTCTCAGTGAACATGAAAGCAGACTTACAATCTTATTTCAGTTGAGCTTCTGGATCTGATTCACAATAAACAAGTACAATGAGTAGGAAATAAATCTTTGATATCTGCAAGTCACTGAGATTTTGAGATGTTTGTTACTGCAGTAGAGCCTGACCTATTCTGACCGATAACTCTATACTCCCTAACCACCCCTCCTCCGCACACATATGTCTTTCAGACATCAGTTTTAATAATTCTCCTTGACACATCAGATTGGAATCAGCAATTTACAAAGACTCAAAATATTACACAGAAAAGAACTGAACAAAGTGTGTGTGTGTGTGTGTGTGTGTGTGTGTGTGTGTGTGTGTGTAGGGGGCAATCTAGAGATGAGTTAAGAAGACTCAGCAATGTGTACAGAGCATTCACATGCTCTTACTACTGGTAGGCAAGACTCTAAGATAGCGGAATAGGTAAATGTTGTGCCTACTGCCTCCTATGACCACATTAAAATTATAACTAAATTATAAAATAATCAAAGTCAAGAACCATCTGAAGACTAGCTGAACAGAACCCTTATAATGAAGGATATAAAAAGAGGACATGTTGAGACTGGTAGGAGGGGTGGAGACACGAAACAGGTTGACCCCACAACCATAGGCAATGGTTGAGAATTGGGAGGGATATCTCAGGAGTGGAGGTAGCTCCTCTGGTCCCAGCCCCACACCAGGGTCCCCAGCCCAGAGGTCCAGTGCTGGGAAGAGGAGTCCTCACAATATCTGGCTGTGAAAATCAGTGAGGATTCCACCCATCTGCGTGACACAGAAGGCAGCTGGAAATCCGGAAGTCCACTTAAAGGGCCTGCACACACTTACTTGCAGGCACTCAACCTGGGCTCCAGCAGAGGGGCAGCAACTCTAGAGGCACCCAAGATATACAGGGTAAGATTGAGTTGTGTGACTTTAGGGTGAGAGCTAGAGGGACAGCCTCCATTATCTCTGCGTGGAGCCCGCTTCACAAGTAGCCTACAGGTGGGCGCCATCTTTCCTGTGTTCAACCCTCACCCACATAGTGAAATCTGAGACCACATTGGCCTGGTGAACTTCTCACGCCCCACCCTGGGGCATTTGCCACAACATGGATGGACCTAGAAGCTATTATGCTAAGTGAAATAAGTCAGACAGAGAGAGACAAATACCATATGATCTCACTTATGTGTAGAATCTAAAGAAGAAGAACAACAAAAACCCAGAAATGGATTCATAGATACAGAGAACAAACTGATGGATACCAGATGGGAAAGGGGTTGGGGGGCAGGGTGAAAAAGGTGAAAGGATTAAGAAGTGCAAATTGGTCGTTAAAAAATAGTTATGGGGATGTAAAGTACAGTAGAGGGAATACAGTCAATAATGATATAATAACTATGTATAGTGTCAGATGGGTACAAGACTTATTGGGGGGAATCCCTTCATTAATCACAAATGTCTGACCGCTATACATACACCTGAAACTAATATAAAACAGTATTGAATGTCAACTATCATTGAAAAGAAAAACACTGGCAGGCATTAAATACTTGGGGAGAAGAACACATTGGGCGTCAGGTCTGCTGTCTCTTTAAGAAAAAATGAAGGGTAATTTTTAAAAAGAACTGGCCTGATTGAGAAACCAAGGTTTTTGCTATTTATGTCATACAATAAACATTTATTTGATTTGGATAAGTTATTTCTGATCTAGACTGTAGTGTCCTCAACTTAAGTTGGAATTCCCGGACTTACCTACATGAATCCTTCAAGCCTGATATCTGTTAGGTGAGGAGTGTTGTGTCCATGGCTGTTTCTCTCTCTCTCCCTCTCTCTCTCTCTCTCCTCTCTCTCTCTCTCCTCCAGAGGAGCCCAGGATTCAAATTTCAAATTTCTTAGCCCATAAGTATGTCTGGCCATCAAAAATGCTCTCTGATAAATACAAGAAATGGCTTTCCTCTCAGTATTACCAATTCTGCTTCTGAGTATGTGTCCATATGCATATGCCTTATTTGCAAGTATAAATAATCATTGACTCTTAAATTTGCTTTTTAGAATAAGCTTCTACTCCAGAAATGACACACATAGTGTCTGTCACCTTGATTTTCTTAGCAGTACACTAAAGTATATGTAGCTACTTCCTGAACTGGCCCAGGGCTGCGTCATGGCTAGTATCACAATGGGGTGGCCTTTTAGAAGCTTATTTAATGTGTGGGTTGGACAGCCTCTGAGAAAATTCTTCAGGCAGAATAAGAAGGGATTTCAATTGTGATTATTCTTTTGGCCAGTCTCTCCCTCTCCCCTTCTCTCCATATCTCTACTTCCCCTGCCTCCCTCTCTCTCATATGCTCTCTCACCCTCTTTTCTTCTCTCACGACCTTCTTTTTTGGGTGAGAATCAGATATGACTTAGGAGTGTTTACTTTGCTGGCAAGTTGGAAAAGGATAGAGTACCATCACCATCATCTTCTCCTCCTGCTTTCTGGTTTGTTTTAAATATTATAAGATGAAACAGAGTATACTTGAAACCATGACAATTTTTTAAAAGAAAGAATCCCTTTAGCTTCCACATAGTTGGGGAGAAAAGAGAGGCTGTTTTCTCTCTTACTTGGGCTCATGAGCCCTTTAAAGAGGTAGGGATGAGGCTGGCATTTAGAGAAACCAGCCCGCCATTCTTTTCCGAGGCCCCTTTCCTCAGCTTATGTTCCCATGAGCCTCTCTGACCCTGCTTTCTATTCTTCACTTTTGCTGCTCTCTTAATCTGTTTCACTCCTAGAAGTCGTAGTTTTTTCCCACCTACAGGGCTTTTTGATAAAGATGAAAATTACTGAGAGCTCTTTAGAATTGGTTGGTGTGATAACAATACACAATGATCGCAAACATCTTAGGTAATAGTTCAAATTGCAGAGTTGAAACAATATTCAGCATGATGACTGGAGGTATTTGGATGAACTGAGAACACTTTTCAACATATCATTAAAAAGAAGAAAAGGAGCTTAAATTGTTTACCTCATCTTACTCAACCTGCTAGCTCAAAGCCAATAAATAGTACACAGTTCTGAAACCAGATTTGATAGAGTTGGCATCATATTAAGGTTGATTCCTCGTAGAGCTATTATTTTGTAGCATATCCCTTTCAAAAAAAAGCTAAGGGTTGTCTGTGTATATTCAAGTGTATCCAACATGGGAAATGAAAGCACATATTTGTTTCAAGTTTGTGAGCAAAAAGAATCTTAGTATCTGAATTTTGAACTCTAATTTTTTCCACAACATTGCTTTCCTTTGAGCCTTTCAGATAGTTTCTTAATGACCTAGACTAAACAAGGATTAGATGGTATTAAGAAAGCAGGATAATAAGGTGGCAATTTATTATTGTACACAGTCCAGTTCTCTCCAGGATAATTTTTAAATCCTATTCAGGAGTTTATCATAACAGCAGAAACCATTTCATGAGAAGTTTTCATAATATAATTCATTTTTCCAAAGTAAGAATAAATGCTTGAAAAGAAATATAAACAGTTGCACCAGTGTCAACTGTACCTATGTTATGAAAAATATACAAATATTAGCAAATTAAAACAAAGTAATGTTGCCATTTTTGTTACCTTCGTAAGAAAATGAATCTATTTACATCTAACATTTATTGAAAAGTTACTCTCGTCTTATTAGGGAGACCACTTCATGGACGGTGTAGATGCTTGGCCACTGTACTGTACACCTGAAGCTGAAGCTGAAGCTGAATAACATTGTATGTCAACTATAATTTTATGTGTGTGTGTGTGTGTGTGTGTGTGTGTGTGTGTGTGTGTGGTCATGGGATATGTAGTACAGCATAGGAAATAGAGTCAATGGAATTGTAATAGATATATACAATGTCATAGAGGCAATAGATTGAGGGGAGGGGAGTTATCACTTTGTGAGGGGTGAAATGTCTAACTATTACATGGTTTGTACACCTGAAACTAATAATAGAAAAAAAACGTTACTCTATGTCAAGTCCTATGCGAAGGTGTTTATATTCATTATCTCATTTAACATTAACCCGAATTCTGATACAAAGTTCTACATGTATCTCCATTTTAGGAATGAAGATTCACAAAGTTTAAGTAGCACAAATGTCACTCAGGCTTTATACGGCAGGGCCAATACTTGAAGTCATGTCTGTCTACCTCTAAGCCCATGTCCACTCTCAGCATAAGGATTAAGCTAAAAAAATCTGGAATCAGAGTGTCTAGGTTTCAATTCCAGATCGACATTTCCAATTCAAGATGTAGTTGAGGACATTTCTTAATCTCTCTGTGCCTCTTTTGCCTCTGTTAAAAAGAGATGATCTATAATCATACTTACATTGTGAATTTGTTATAATGATTTAGTGAGATAAAATATATATATATGTATACACATATATATGTATATATATATATATCCCTTAACAAACTGAATGCCACTTAGTAAGTGCTCAATAAATGCTAGTTATTGATGTCCATAAATGCTAGTTATCATTATCCTTTGTTGTCTCTATTTTCTCTGCTGCTCACCCTTCCCAGAAAAAAAGCCAAAGTCTTTTTTGTTTTATTTTATGTTTTACTTTTCTTCCTCAGTACAGCACAATAATTGTGATTTATAATAAGCCTATCGCTCTTCAGTGTTTTGGCTAAGATCAAGTGTAGTAAAATGGGCCTCAGTTGAGGAGAGGGTAAAACAAAAGCCTAATAATAGCAGATAGATTGGTACCTGGCTTCTCCAATAATATTCTGATGTTCAACCTTCCCTATAATGAAGACAGCCACTGGTAGAGTTAACCTGATTCAACCAGATCAACGCCATCTGTCATCTCTGGCCTGTGCTGTTAATGGGTCACCTGGCCATGACCATCAGCAGTCCTGGAGCTGGTAGGTCCTTCCTATACCAAGGGTATTGTCATTGCTTTGAGAAGAGGGTAAAAAGAGAGGGGCTGAGAGAGGCTGAAGGAAAAAGGAACAGATAGGGACCTAAGGTTGGTTGAGAAACTATTTCTTTTGATCCTGATAACATCTGTCTTTTTCACCCCCACCGTCCTCCCTCCCTCTTTCCCTTCCTTCCTCCTTCCATTCCCTCTCTCTCTCCTCTTCTCCCTTCTGCCTTTTTTCACTGTCTCTTTCTCCCTCTCTCCCTCCCTCCCTCTCTCCCTTCCTCCCTCTCTTCCTTCTTTCTTTTCTTTCTTCCTTCCTTCCTTCTTTCCTTCCTTTGTATGAGCCCCTACTTTATTTATGGGCATTTAGCTACGGAGGAAACTGAGTCTGAAAAGGTCAATAACTCGCTCAAGGACACATGGTGTGTTTGTGGTGGAGATTTGTACCAAGTTCACTTTGGTTCATTAGCTCATGCTCTTTCTGCTATACTTCTCTACCTAAAAGAGGACGGGGGCATGTAGGAGAATTGGGTGTTATCTATCTAGGACTACAGGGTAGAAGCAGAAGTGCCTATAATAATAGCCAGGAAGCACACCCAGTGTCTTTGGGGTCATAGTTGCTGTCATGCAGCATAGTCGCTGCACCATGTGTCATGCGGGGTGTCCTGCGGGGTCTCTGGTCCCACTCCCCACATAAGAACGCAGGATGTGGTGAGACCAAAAAGGAACACCCACGGAGCCATAAGTAGGGGAGTCATATCTCTATACTCTCGCTGGCGGCTGGGTTGGAGACCCAGGAAACAGGAGCCACACAATTCTCAACCCTCACTGCGCCGCTTGCAGGCTCAGCCACCATCTTCTTGCTAGCCCCCATTTTTTGCTAGCATAGCCACGGCAGTTATATTAGTGCCCGATGGCTCACTGGTTACAGCTGACGGCCAACTAGCCACAGCTGATGGCCATTTGATCACAGTCGATGGCCATTTACTACCTGAGCCAGCACCTTTCTATGTGAGGCCGAGAGCCTGGAAACTGCTTTTTGGGGCTCTGTCCCCACAGTTGCTTTAGCCTATTCTAGAACTTTGTTCATTCTTGCCTTCCACTTCAAGAAAATATTGTGTTGAATATTACCTGGGCTACTGCCTATTTTTTCTTCTTGTCTGCCACATAAGCAAAATTGAGATTTTCCATGTCTTTCCCAGTGCTTTGACATTTGAATTTTCAGACAGTAATAAACTATGTTGCCTTTTTGAGAGTTGGGATTTTCCCCTCCTTGCTAAACTACATAGTTTGCTGCATTTTGCTGGACTTGCAAATTGTGAAGATGGGAGCAAATTCCTTGGAGACTGGCGAGATTTTTCAAAAATTTGCATTTTCATATTATTAACTCAAGGAGGCAAAAAACACACAAACAAAGAAAAAACCCTAACTAAATATTGCTCTGGGCTTGATAGGAAAAATTAGGCTGCAAGAATAATAAAGTTCTTTAGGCATTTCTATTACTCTTTTAGGACAAGCAGATATACAAGTTGGAGTTAAAATGTGTAAAGTACAAGGTTCTATATTATACAGGGGAGGGTTTCTAAATGCCCTATACTTACTTGTCTTGCCTTCCCTTAAAATACGTTCACCTTATCATTTCCTGAGGAAAACAAAAGTACTTGTCTAACTCCAGCAAGTCTACATGCCTCAGTGCCAGTTACTTCTCTCTGGAAATAATTGCAACTATTTTGCACTGATGGTATTTGTGTGTTAATGTAAAATGTTAAATATTTTTATAATTTGATAAATAAAACATTAGCGAACAGCTAATGGATACACCTACAAGAAGACTGAATGAGATAATTGATGATGTTCAATTAATGATGGATGTATAAAGTAAGATTTTGAGTATCTGTGATGATTTATCAAATAAACACTTAGAGGAAATGGCAGGAACCATTGGGTTGGAATGCTAGCTTTCCTCTTAGTATTCAAAGGCCTTAATAGCCCTCCTGGACATTGAAGGAGGAAGCACATTTTAGTTATGGCCAAGAAAAAGAACATTTACGAAGCAATTTCTCCTGATTGATGATTTGAAGCAGTGAGGTGCTTCTGATTAGAAAAAAAAAAAAAATCCAACCAATTTGTCAAGACAATGTTGGAAGGAACAAAGTTTCTCATTTGATTTCATTGACTTAACACATCCTGGGAATATCAAGTACCCTGCTATTCCCCAAACAAGGAGAAGGCAGATGCATGCGGAATAGCTGCTTAATAGAAGCACTGTCATTTGTTAAAAGAAATGTCTGCTCACATTTCCTTGGGCTCTTCAGGAGTGGGAATAAACCAAGCATAACGCCATTTGTTTCTGCAGTGCAGCTACACTGCCATAAACAACCAAGGTAGAAGTAAATATTTTTCTGCTTTTCAACAGGAAAACATTCCTGTGTAGGTCCCTATTTGCAAATACATTCTTCCTGGATGGGGTTTCTTAGGGACGTCTTTGCCTTTTTCTCTTAATCAGAAAGAAAGGGGCCAATAATGATCCCAGTGAGTCTAAGCAATGCTGCACTGACCCTGCTGGAGAAGCTGCTGATTGCTTGACTTATGTCTACTAAGTGGTCATGAATATTCATCGCATTCTGGTTTGTTCCCAGCGTCTGAATAAATGCTTCACTTTACTAGAGCTATTTATGATACCTTGTAGGATTCCAGAGTAAGCTAGTAAAGAAGCAAAGTTAAGTTCAATGTGAAAGAGATATATATAGGTAGGCTTGAGGGAGGGTGTTTCCAAAGGTTTGAATTTCTCAACCCTGGAAGCAACTTAGAATCTCCAGGGAAGATTTTAAAACATACTTTACATGAATTAAATCAAATCAGAATCTTTGGAGGCGGGGTCAATATATCTTATTTTTTGGAACCTCCCTAGACAAGTTTAATACACAACCAGGACGAGAGTCATTGTTCTACACATTCAAGCTCCTAAACACAGTTTTACAATTTGTAAGAGAATGGATTTCACTGGGAAAAAGGTCTGAAGAAGCGTGTCACTAATGATGTACAAACAGCCAATAAATAGTCTTAAAAATATATTAAACCTCAATAGTAATCAAAGAAATGCAAATTAAAACAGTAATAGGATACCATTTTTACCCATCATGTTGGTTAGGTTTTAAAACTGACAATATTGAAACTGGATGTAAAGGACATAACAAATGGTTGCCTTGCCAGTGCTCACTCTATACCTTCGCTGTTGTGAGCACAGTGTGACAAGGGTGGGTCTGACCCTCACTGCACTCCTAGGGTGCTCCGTGGGTGGTAGGCCTATCAAGGTAACAGGACCCGCCACCCTATCCTCAATGTTTGGCGATCCCGACCTAACCTGGCCAATCAGAATACATTTTTTCAGTGGTTGTGGGACAGAATCCTCTTTCTCTCCATATGAAAGAAAAATCACATCACCAGCAGCCATCTTGTAACCGCAAGGAATTAGACTGAGCATGAAACTAACCTAGGGAGGAATCAGTGAAGCTATGACCTTCCAGTTACATAAGCCAATAAATCTCTTTTCTGTTTAAGCCAGTTTGAAGGAGTTATTATTATTATAATTGAAAGCATGCTGACTACTTCATCTAATAAGGCTGCAGTAGCCTTATTACTACTCAGCTGTTGGGAGCTGCAAATTGGAAGCAATCTACCAGAGGGTAATTCAGCAATATAAATCAGAAAACTTAAAAATAATCACATCCTTCACTCTAATCCCACTTCTAAGAATTTATCCTATGGAGATAATCACAGATAGACAGAGATTTGTGTGAGAGAATATTTGTAACAGAGTTATTTTTAATGGCTAGAAATTAGAAATAGCCAAAATGATCAACTTCATAATCTTACATAAGTAAAACTGGGCACATTTATATGGAGCAATCACTAAAATCATTGTTCTCAGCAATATTTACTAATGATCATGAATGATGTTAAGTGAAAAAAAACCGTGTATACCTAAAAGGAAATATAACCCAATATAAATAATTATTCTGGCTCGTGCGATTACAGGCAACTTTTATTTCCCTCTACGGACCTTTCTGTGTTTTCCAAATTCTCTATAATAAGCATGCATTAGTTTTATAAGCAAGAGAAAAAAACTAATTCTTAGCACACATGGTGACTAAGTCCTCTTCCAACACCATATCTTTATCATCTTTCCCAGAGGATATCACTTTACCAAAAACCACTCTTGAATCAATCCAGGGCCCTGTGAAGCCTTGAGAGGCAATAGTCAAATTACGCAAAACACCCCCCTTTAAGGTTTCTAGCCTTCTCCATCTGAGCCATGTGAGCAATATTCTCAGCAATCCTGGAAGCCCACATTTATTCTTCTTGGCCATCTTGGGGCCTGTGCACCCAGTTCCACGTCCTGTCCGTGGCCTAATCAGGGCTGTGATGGAGGAGAGATGGAGTGGGGTCGGGAAAGCTTGCCTGTTCTACTGCATCTCTAATTCACAGAAATTTTTACAGACATAAAAGGGATCTATTGTCATTGATTGACCAGCACCAAGGACAGCTTGACCTCCTATTTTCTCCAACCTCAATGCAATTCAAAGGCATTATATTAAAGAAGTACTTGAAATCTCTGTTTTGCCAGAGTTAAAGGCCCAGTGCTCTTTTATTACTAACTTAAAGGAATGAATTCCCCCTTCTCTGGCTCTCTTTGCTCTTAAAAATAAGACAGAAATGTCTTTTAAGCAACACATGAAAAGGGGCTTCTCTGGGGCCCAGCAGCTGACATCTTCAGCACGTCTCACTGAAGAGATGGACCGTTGTCATACATGCAATTGTTCTGTATTCAAGTCCAAAGTGGAAAGAAAAAAGAGAGAGAGAGAGAAGGCCAAGGTCCAGCAAATGAAGAAAAACATCCCTTGTCCTTCAAGTTGCAAAGTCTTCACCAGTCAGTGGGCCTGATTTCTACAGTGGAGGAAATGAGAAGAGCCTTTTATTTGGGGTGAGGCAAGGGACTCCCCCCAAAGATAAATTCTTTCCTGACTTCAAATGCTCTGACTCTTAAGTTAACAAAGAAACTGCTGTTGAATAAAACTGGGAAAAGAGAGGAACATGAAAAGCTCCATGGTGGAGATTGCTTCCGGGGATCAAACATTGTGACTAATGCAGAAAGGAGATTAACATGCTGAAAAATACCCAAGCAATTAAGATAATCCATATCCACTGTTGTTCACAGCCCAGATCAGTGTTTCTCAAACTTGAACGCCTGTTCTTATTTATAGGTCTGGGGTGAGATTGTGCATTTCTAACAAGCTCCTAGGTGACGCTACCGGTCCACGTGTTGACCTTTGAATAGCAGAGTCCAAGATCAATGGGAGAGATGAGGCTTGGATCTTAGCTGTGAGGATGCAGATTCTCCATGGAACCCAGCAGGGCTGGGGTTTATGGGAAGCTGGAGCTTCTAAGCAGCTTTGTGAGCATTGTGATAGGCAACAGGGACAATGAAAGCAGCCCAGGAGACAGTATAGCACAGCACAACATAGTGTGAGTAGATAAATGCATCATTTTTGGAGTTGGAGTCCCATATGTTTCAATAGTCATACCTTAGGCAGGTTACTGAACATCTCTGAGACTTAGTTTCCTTATCTGTAAAATGAGATAATGACTCCTAGTGTTTTGTGTGACATAATATGTAAAATACTTGACATGGTAAGCAGAACCCGTTGTGAAAATGTAGCTGTTGTTAATAACATCATTATCTTTATGATAATGGCCTCATTTGAGGGCATGAGTAGGCATAAGTTAATATGGATAGCTATACAAAAATGAGGCTTCCAGGGTTAAAACGTGGTGCCACTAGAAATGGGTCTCCATGTTTTCCTTGGGCTACGATGCCAGCAGCCACCTTTTAGATCTAAAGTGGCTCTTTGTCTGGAGAACCTCTGTTGTCTTGGAAGTCGTCACTAACTGTACCTTCTATTGGAAGAACATGATATCTTCAATCTGTGCATAAGAGAGTGGGAAATACCTGCCCTGGAGAGAGGAACTAGCAGTATTTCTAAAGGTGCCCACTGGGTGTTGGTCTTATTCTAACGTCACTGTCCTTGTAATGAGAGTTGAGTGAAGGGCATGGGGAAAGGATAGGGGTAGCGTTGAGGGATTATCGTTTACTGATACTTTATATACTTGCATACCTTATAGCATTTAATCTTTATGGCAACTCTATGAGATAAGTAGAAAAGGGACAGTAATGCAGGAGCAGAGATGCCAGACACATTTCTAAATTCTCACAGCCAAAAGTAATGCAGCTGGGATTAAAATCTAAATCTTTCTAATTTACCCTTTACATTAAGGGTACCTTCTAGCCTAGTCACTGGCACTCTCATCATTGAGTCATTGGCTTAAATACCTTTTGAAAACAAGTACTCTTTGTTAAGGGTGAAGGGCTCCATTTTTGCTAGGTGGTGTTATTCAGACCACAGCTGAATAAATGAGAAGACGTAATTACAAAGGTACAAACAGCAGTGGAAATAGTGAAGAGATTCTGGAGAAAGGTCCACTGTGAACAAAAAAGATGAGGATTAGAGGAGGAAGCTCTGGGCCGTCTGAAGGCAGCACATGGCCCAAAATGGGGCGATGACATCCAGATGGAAACAAGGGAGGAAGCCAAGAGTACCTGCTGACCTCTTGATTTTCCCAGGATTCTTCCTAACCAAGCCATGCCAATACCCAGGGACTCAGTCCTCAGAACTTCTCTGCTCCCTGGAGTTCTAGGACTCACTCAGAATTACAAAGATCCTGAAGGCCAGACTATACCATCTACTCCAAAGGGAATTAAGTGAGGCTGAAACTCCAAGAAATTTAGTGAGAACTCAGAAGACTCCAGGACTTGGCTGTATCACCTTTGGTCTGGGTGGCTGTATTGGGCTGTGGGGACAGAGCCCCAGAGAGCAGTTTCCAGGCTCTTGGCCTCATGTGGAAGGTGCTGGCTCGGGTAGTACATAGCCCTTGGCTGTGGCTAGTTGGCCGTTAGCTGTAACCATTGAGCCATCGGCCACCAATATAACTGCCGCGCCTACTTTGGGGAGTCGAGGAGAGTCAAGGAGAGTCAGTCGGTTGGCAGTAAAGCGGACAGCAGGTTGCACGTCGTGTGAACCCAGCCTCCAGTGAGACCATAGTGGTATGACTGAGCCGTGCCTATGGCTCCACGGGTGTTCCTTTCTGGCCTCACCACATCCTGCGTTCTTATGTGGGGAGCGGGAGCAGAGACCCCGCAGGCCGCCCCGCAGGACAAATGGCGCAGCGAGCAGGGTGAAGTGTCGCGAACCTCTCCGGAATGTCCTGGAGCAGTTTATACGTATAAAAGCTCAGTTTCGTAAGCAGGGTACGGTGCCAGCCAAAACCTGCGGAAGCATGGTGGAGCGGTTTGTGCGTGTGAGAGCCTAGCTTTGGGAGGCCCACGAGGAGCCACATCGGGAACGGGAGGCGTGGTCTGCCTGGGAGACTCAGGCCTCCAGCTGGCACACCACCCTCTTGGCCGTGGACGGCGTTGCCTTCATTTTGGTGATATGCTGCGGCCTTAGGCTCCGAGGGTTGGGGACATCTTACAAGGAGGCCTCCACCCACTGAGACACCTGGCTCGGTGAGCGAGATTCCGACCAGGTACGAATGGAGTCTGACTCTGGGCAGGAGGGCGGGTGGCCCGCACACAGCGTGTGGTGTCCCGTGGCCACTGTTCTCAGGAGTTGGAACCCCAAGGAGGGGTGGGAGGACGTGGACGGCTCTCCGGCCAGCGTGGAGAGGACCCTGCAGGCTCTGGCGGAGCGGTTGCCGGAGGAGGCGAAGGCTACAGCCGGCCGCGTGGGCTGGATGTTCCTCACGGCCTTGAGTCTCAACACGGAAAATGCGCTTCATGAAATGGCCCAGGTGCCGGACCAGGTGTCCCGGTAGGAAGCGCTGGAAGCTCGGGTCCGTGTGTTGGAAGAGGGGCCCCACAGTGGAGACTCTGAGGTAGGGGCGGAGGAAAGGAGTGGAGACAATGTAGCTCCCAACCGCCCAGCCCGGCCAATCTTGAAGCAAAGGGTAAAACGTGAGCAACGTTTGGGCCCCGGGGGTGTCGCTGCCGGCAACCCAGCTGTGACTGAGTTCACCACCTACACCCCATACACTCCCACTGAGTTGCAGGAGCTGGCAAGGTGGTACCGACAGCGCCCTGGAGAGCCAGTCTTGGCTTGGCTACCACGTTTATGGGATGAGGGAGCAGACAACATTCTCTGCTCCCCAGGCAAGACGGAAAAGCTAGCCTTCGTGACAGTGCATCCCTCCCTGCGACAAAGGTTACAGAACTGCCATAGATTGGCCCACGACCAGGGCGACCATTCTCTAATGGAGTGGCTCACTGCTGCGGTACGCACAGTCTGGGGACAGGCTGACGAGCTGCCAGACACTGTGAGTCAATGGCAGTCATACACGGAACTTAGGCAGATCATCCATGAAATGGGTATGAGACATGCTATTTGTCACCTGAACGTGCAGGGCCCAGATGACGAGCTTTTCACAGCCAGCATGAGAGATCTGGTTTTGGATACTGCACCTGTGAGTGCTTTTGGATCCTTGGTTGCTATTCTTACACTTATGTAGGGCGATGGATCCATGAAGTTACAACTGCCATGGCCACCCTAGGGGATGTTGAAAGCCGGAGGCGAAGGAAGTTAAGACAGGAGGTCCGGCAGTTGAGACCTGGAAGCCCAAACCAAGGGTAAAAGGACGAGGTCGCCGGCCTCAGAGAGTAACACACGCGCAGATGTGGCGTGATCTCCTGGCAGCAGGGGTCGATCAGGAGAAAATAGACCGACAAGCCAATGCACTCCTGCTGGAACTCTGGAAACAGTTGCGTCCGGAACAATTCCGGAGAAGCCTAAAGGAGAAGTCTGGGAAAGAGCGACCCGTGTCCCTCCAGGACTTCATGCAGCCCCTTGAGGCCGACTCCTTTCAGCTCGATTACGGATTACAGGTGGGGCCAAGGTACCTGGTCAGAGGGGACGAGCAGGGACCGGAGGCCCCACGTGGAACTGTCCATCCACCGGTCCCCTTCTAATGTGCGGAGGGTTTTGGCCCTAGTTGACACTGGCGCAGACTGCAGTCTTGTTGATGGGAACCCAGAACTGTTCCCCGGACCAGCAATCTGCATTGATGGCTACGCGGGAAAGACTGTGACTGTGAAAGCCGTCTCCTTACCACTGGGTATAGGAAGGCTTCCGCCTCGTACCTACAAGGTTTATGTCTCCCCCGTTGCGGAGAATATTCATTCTAGGGGTGGACGTGCTACATGGCCTCAGCTGACAGACATCGGTAGGAGAGTTCCGTCTCTGGATCCCGGTGGTGAAAGCGGTGACACGCGGGCATGCTCACCACCCTCCTCAAGTGTTGCCACAGCCCCGGCACGTGGTTACAGTGCGACAGTACCTCCTGCCAGGAGGGCAGGAAGAGATTGGTTATAGAATATTGGAATTGGAGAAGGCAGTTCCAATTGTGAGGCCAACGCACAGTCCCTTTAACTCCCCAGTATGGCCTGTCAAGAAGCCAGATGGGACCTGGCGAATGACTGTGGACTATAGGGAGTTAAATAAGGTGACGCCACCTTTGCACACTGCAGTGCCTTCAATACACGATTTGATGGATCGTCTGACTGTCCGCCTGGGAACGTATCACTATGTAGTGGACTTGGCCAATGCTTTTTTCTCCATTGACATTGCACCCGAGTGTCAAGAGCAGTTTGCTTTTACTTGGGACGGGCGGCAGTGGACTTTTCAAGTCCTTCCGCAAGGATACTTGCACAGCCCCACTATCTGCCACGGGCTCGTGGCCCAAGATTTGGCACAGTGGTATCACCTGTCCTCTGTGGCCTTGTTTCATTATGTCGATGATATTCTATTAACATCTGATTCTCTTTCTGATTTAGAGCAAGCAGCTCCGTCTCTTCTCTGCCACATGAAGTCACGCGGCTGGGCAGTGAATGAGGAAAAGGTCCAAGGCCCTGGCTTATCTGTCAAGTTTTTGGGTGTTGTGTGGTCGGGTAAGACAAAGGTTATACCTGAGGCAATTATTGACAAAATACAAGCCTTTCCCTGGTCGACCAAAGTCTCCCAACTGCAGACGTATTTGGGTCTGCTAGGATATTGGTGCGCGTTTGTACCCCATTTAGCACAAATGGCAAGGCCCTTGTACAATATGATAAAAAAGGGGGCCTCATGGGATTGGACAGAGGCTGTAGAGCAAGACTTCGTTGCCACGAAACGGGCAGTGCAGCAGGCACAGGCTCTGCAAGTAGTGGACCCCGGCTGCCCATTTGAACTTGATGTTCACGTAACCCAAGAGGGGTACGGATGGGGCCTCTGGCAATGGCAAGAGCGTCTCCAGTTGCCAGTGGGATTTTGGTCCCAATTATGGAAAGGAGCAGAGGTCCGCTTCTCTCTAATAAACAGTTGGCCGCTGTGTATGCAGCCCTAGTGGCCACAGAAGCCATCACAGGAACGGCACGGGTGTTGGTTCGAACAACCTATCCTGTCCAGGGGTGGGTCCATACGTGGACCCAGGGACATAAAACGGGGGATGGCATAGACCACCACCCTCGCCAAGTGGGGTGCCTACTTGGAGCAACGTAGTACCCTTAGTTCAAGCCCTTTGAGCACAGAGCTACAATAGGTCCTGGGGCCTGTGGAGCTTGTAGCCCAGGCTGAGCCAAGCACTCTGCCTAGAGGTGAGGACTTGGAGTCCTCGCCCTACAAAGAAGGACAGTCCCCAGTACCTGAGGATGCCTAGTTTACCGATGGTTCTAGCCAAGGGGCTGCAGCTGTTTGGACGGCTATTGTTGTGTAGCCCAAAGCAGACACCATTTGGTTTGATACTGGGACGGGCCAGAGTAGCCAGTGGGGTGAATTACGGGCTGTGTGGATGGTAATCAGCCACGAGCCCGGGCCCCTAGTTATTTGTACTGACAGCTGGGCTGTGTTCCGGGGCCTAACGTTGTGGCTCCCTACGTGGAAACACCAAAACTGGTTGGTAGGACACCATCCACTGTGGGGTCAAGCCATGTGGCAGGACCTTTAGGACCTAGGGCAGAGAAAAGAGGTGACCCTAATGCATGTCACAGGTCACTCCCCCTTAGTGTCCCCAGGTAATGATGAAGCAGATGCCCTAGCACAGGTACGATGGTTAGAACGGGCTCCTGCCACTGATATGGCCCTTTGGCTGCATAGGAAATTGCAGCACGCCGGAGGCCGAACCATGTGGCAGGTGAGCAGACGCTGGGGTCTGCCTGTGAAATGGCAGGAGATAGCAGATGCCTGCTATGACTGTGCCGTCTGTGCCCAGGACAGCCCCCAAAGGTGGAGGCTCCCCTGGGAGACACAGCAGATTATAGGAGGGAGGGTGCCCCTCACTTGCTGGCAAATGGATTACATTGGACCCCTGCCTAAGGCCCGCAATGCGATATACGCATTTACAGCAGTGGACACTGCTACGGGTTTGATGTTTGCTTGGCCGTGTCCGGCTGTGGATCAGCGGCATACAGTGGTCACTCTTATATGGCTGTGCACCCTCTATGAGCACCCCCAAGTCATTGAAATGGGGGTACCGATTTTACGGGGTAAGAAGTGCAGCACTGGGCTGCCAGGATGGACGTGCAATGGTTGTTTCATGCTCCATATAACCCACAAGCAGCTGGCATAATTGAATGCTACAATGGCCTTTTGAAGCAAGGTCTCCAGGTGTCAAAACACCCTCCCACGATGCGTGACTGAGAGTCCTGAATGAGAGACCACGGAAGGGAGGGCCTGCACCAGTAGAAGCTCTGCTACATCGAACAGCTGCTCCCATTCAATTACAAGTTACCACCAGTGAGACTCTGTTAAAGCCAGGCTACAGCAGAAATGGAAACATTTTGCTGCCAGCCCCCACATGCTTGAAAGCAGGGGAACGGCAGCAATGGACTTGGCCTTGGTAGGTCAAAAGCTCTCACTGTCGATGGTTGTGCCCGATAGCCCCATGGGGGGCTGGTTTGACCCATGATTTGCAAGTGATTCCAGGGGTGGTGGCTGAGTGGCCACCGCAAGTGACTGTAGTATATGGAGGTCCCGATACCGGAATGATTTTGCAGGGAACATATGTGCTCTCACTATGGCCTATTATGGGGTCCCCTGTTCTGTTACATGTTGAAACTATGCAAGGGACCCCAAGCACTGCCATAAAGGTCTGGTACCACAAACCAGGAAAGGTGCCAGTGGCAGCAACCCTCCTTTCCCAGGACAAAAAGCTAGCGTGTATCCTCTCAGATGGAAGGGATTTGCCATTGTTGGTTCCTAAGACTCCCGTTTCTTTTTGTCTGTAGGTGTCAATAGGCTAATATGGCACAGGGACTCTCGCGGAAGATGCTTGTCACATAGGTTATGAGGCGAGACCCTGTAGGGGTGGAGTGTGGGGACAGAGCCCCAGAGAGCAGTTTCCAGGCTCTCAGCCTCATGTGGAAGGGTGCTGGCTCAGGTAGTAGATGGCCGTCAGCTGTGGCCATTGAGCCACTGGCCACTGATATAACTGCCGCGGCTCCGGAAGAGAGTGGAGGAGAGTCGGTGGGTTGGCAGCAAAGCGGACAGCAGGTCGCACATCGTGTGAACCCAGCCTCCAATGAGACCATAGTGGTATGACTCCCCTACCTATGGCTCCGTGGGTATTCCTTTTTGGCCTAGCCATATCATGCGTTCTTATGTGGGGAGCGGGAGCAGAGACCCTGCAGGACATGGGCCCAGGTGGAAGTGGCCAGAAAAATCTGGTTTTTCAGAGAGACAAATGAAGCAGTTATGGAGACAGAAGCAAAAATAAGAGACCTTGTGAATCTAAAGACTGATGTGGAGACGAGTTGACAAGCAAAGAGGCTTTCTAGGCTCCCATATGCTGTCCAGTCTCTGGTTCCAGCCACCTGTGAGGCTGGTTACACTCCCTGCTCTGAACAGCATTCTGTTTCTTAGCAATTAGTGATTCATTTATATTTAAGTAATTTTAAGTGTTACTTATGACTGACCAAGCAATTCCTTACCGAAGCAACCAGTCTCATTTGACCCACTCTACCCCACGAACATTATTTCTGCTTCTGTATTCTGCTTTTCACACTCAGAGAACAGCTCCTCAGCCAAAACCACTCAGTTGACTTCAGTCAGCTACTGCTCACCAGTAGATAGTCCCCAGCAAAGGGGGTTTCATTAGTCTGTTCCATTGCTCTAAAGGGCAGTCACACATAACTGGTCAATTTTAATCAAATTCTGTGCCCACAAAGTAAAAAAGGTAGAGGCTTAACTTTGTCTATGAAAATTGCTCTCAGCTGATAAAAGGCATTTTATTTCAATTGTTAACAAGTGCAAATCTATTTCAATTACAAGAAACTAAATAGAACTCTTACTAGCAAATCCTTCTGCAGTAACTTCAACCCATTAAATCAGAACAATTTACCTTACATCCGTTGCAATCACGAATGCAATAAGGAGCTGAAAAACAATGAAGAAAAGGAATAATTTATTTTTTTAAGTGAGCCAGAATTCTAATTATATCTTCTCACATGTCTTTTAATTTACCTTTGAACATCTATAGTGTAGATTTTAAATGAAATTTCCATGCAAAATAAGCAAGTGAATTAGAGTTCCATGCAAAATCTCAGTATGATGAGGATGTTTCTACTGATCATTTTCTTCATATTAATCCCAAGGAACATCTGTTGTTTAACTGGTGAACTGGAAATTCCAAGTGTTCAAGGGGCTAGCAATACAAAATCAAGTATGTTCCAGGCTTAACACACTGATAGTTGCATAAGCGTATTTTTATTAAGAATGGCCCACATTTTTAATTAGCTGTGTAGTCTTGATGACCAACTCACAGCACCCCAAAAATACTATCACATTTTCCAAAATATATAATCCATTGTCCACCATTTGGTTTGGCACTAGGTTAGTACCTAGGAATTTGGTTTTAGTCTAAGGCACCCCAAAATTTATTGTTTACTCTAAGAGCTCTAACTCCTGAGTGTCAGGGATTCTTTGAAGTGGCCCAAGAGATATAATTAGATCTTACAATTCTAGGTCACCCAGTCCTAAACTTAGATTCTCAAAACGAGCAGAAGTGACTAAAAACTCCTAGATAACCCAGGTATGTTCAAACTACCTTATATTGCATTCAGAAATTTAAGAATACTTAAAAGAATCATGATAATACGGTTTGTATTGACATTCTAGAGTTTTGAAAGTATATTCATATACATTGTCTCATTTGTTCTCAAGAGCTATGTGAAGTCATACCTGTCACTTTTAAAATGAGAAAACTAAGACTCAGAGAATCCTACTTAAGTGACTTGTCACTACTCCCAGGGCTAGTAAGTGGCAGAGGTAGAACCAAAATCTAGGTATTTTGATTCTCAGTCCTGCATGTTTTCCACCACTATATTTGGTATTCATTTATTTGAACCTATTGTTCCTCAAGTTATTGAAATTCAACATTTCCCAGGATAGAGTAAGATCATGAGTCACAAAATTCTAGACTACCGGTTAAAATTCATCACCAATGTCTTTAAAAATGTCCATATCATATTGTGTCATCATAGGAATTAGTTTGCTTTCCTGGTTTGAAACAGCCCAACTCTGAGTAACTAACTACAGGGCCTCCCAACCCCTACCCAGAGATTAGAAGACAACATATCACCTCTTCTTTGGGCTACTGGGTCAAGACACATGCAAGGTCTTCTTATGTTCTATGAGAATTCTTTCCCCACCTTTTCTTTTTAGTTTCTCAAAAACGTAATTTCCCAGAAGAGAGAGTCCCCAATCCCACATATCAGACTCTAGTTCCCCACTCGGTATGCAGGGAAATAACGTGATCCCTACATTCAGCAAGGTCTGCACTGTAGAGCTCTGAGTTTTGTAGAAGCTTAATGAGCCTTGCTTAACCCATTTCGTTATTTATAGAAAGGGAATGACCGTCCCCTACTCCACACAGCTCTGGAGAGATTTAAGAAGGGACTGTATGTGAAGGTGCATGGCCCAGATATTGTCAGCCCCTTTCTTCCTCTCCCATCCACAAATGACATAAGCCCTGGGAAAACACAGACTTCATCTCCCTCTTAGATGCTTCTGTGATGCTTGTCATACAGAAGGTACTCTGTGATCACATCCTAAATGAGGAATGAAACGGAGAACCGTTGGGCATTAATTCCTTATTTCAGCTGCAGACTGAAAGGGAAAACAATAGACAGTGTTGACTTCAGCATTTCTCTGCTAAATTAGCAGCTTTTTCTTACAATGTTTGTTCTTGATAGAAAACTGTCATTTAAACTGATACTTACACTGCTTTGGTATTGGCAGGGTTTTCTTCAGGTTGAAATGAGTCTGAGACATACAGCGTTTCCCCGAAAATTAGACCTAACCAGAAAATAAACTCTAGCATGATTTTTAAGGATAACATCCCCTGACACATCCCCTGAACATAAGGGGATGTGTACTGAAAATCCACTAATGCGTCTTTTGGAGCAAAAAATAATATAAGATCCGGTCTTATTTTCAGGGAAACGCGGTAGCAGAATGGGCCCTTATTGGATCCCATAAGAACTGGGTTCTAGTCCTGTCTTTGTTTAACTGGCTTTGTGATCTCTTATGTCATTTTAATTTTGGGGGTTCAAGTGACCCATTGATAAAATATGCACATGAAATTCTCTTCAATGTTATCTTCAGCCCTATATTTTGTGATTCTTACTTAAATTAAAAGTGTAGTCTTGAATGATCAAAATTTCATAGTTTGGCCACCAAATTACAGCATTAAAGTTATCATTAGGCTGACAATATTCTTTTTTTTAATTAATTAATTTATTTTTTAATTTATTGGGGTGACAATTGTTAGTAAAATTACATAGATTTCAGGTGTACAATTCTATATCACATCATCTATAAATTACATTGTGTGTTCACCACCCAGAGTCAGTTTTTCTTCCATCACCATATATTTGATCCCCCTTACCCTCATCTCCCACCCCCCACCCCCTTACCCTCTGGTACCACTAAACTATTGTCTGTATCTATGAGTTTTGTTTGTTTGTTTGTTTGTTTGTTTGTTTGTTTACTTAGACGTTTATCATTTATATCCCTCACACTGTGGACCCCCTGCCCCCCATCCACTATCTCTCTGACATCGCACCGAGCCATCCCATTTCCACTATCTCCACTCCCAATGCTGTACTCTGCCTATTGTAAATGTATACATACCGATATATACATATATATATATATATAATATTATAGTTGGCATTCATTATTGTTCAGCTTCAGGTGTACAGTGCAGTGATCAGGCATCTACATCTTCCCTGAGATGGTCTCCCAAATGGGACACGTAGGCTGACAACATTCTTTTAAGTGTGAAATCAACCAGGAATGTCACTATTGAATTTTGACTTTGGTTGTCAATTTTAGGGCTCCTGAACCTACAATCTGGTTTATTTCAAGTCAAACTATTCTGATAGCTTGGTTAAATTAAGGAAAAATTTCTTCCGAAACAATCCAATCTCTTACAACATTTAGTCTCTTACAGAAGAGCACAATGATATAGGTACCCGCATTTTAGTCTGTCCCCACTCTGAGTATATAGTTTTTATTCTTCCAGTAAAGATAACAGGATTATATAGATTGTAGAGATATAATGTTTTCCTCACCTGACAAACAAACAATAAAACCAATATGGTAGTATATTCTCCAACTTCACGTCCATTTCACTGATCAATTTCAAGAACACTTATTAAAGAATTATCTATACTTGCTGTATCCAGTTTCTCTGCCCTCATTCTCTCTTAAACCCAATGTAATCAGACTCTCTTCCCCATCACTCCACATTGAAAACTGTTCCTATAAAGTCACCAATGATTATCAGGTTGCTCAGTGCAAAGTGGATTCTCAGTACTCATTCATCTCAATGTATCGCATATTGAATACAGCTTAGCACTCCCTCTGTAACTTCTTTTGCTTGGCTTCCAGCATATCACACATTCTTAGTTTTCCCTCTACCTCACTGGCTATTCTTTCTTAGACTCCCTTGCTGGTTCCTTCTCATAGTCACAACTTCTAAATGTTGGGGCACCCAAACTCTTCTCTATTTAAACTTCATTGGTGATCTCATCCAGCTGCATGATTTCAGATGCCATCGACAGGCTGATGGCTCAAAAATTTATGTCTGTGACATGGATTTCTCCCCTACCTTCTAGTTTCATGTACAAGTATACCTCAAAGATATTGCAGTTTGGGTTCAAGACTACTGCAATAAAGTGAGTATCACATTAAATTGAGTTGTAATCATTTTATGGTGGGGAGTTTTGCCTTCAAGATGTAAAAAGCACAACATCTGTGAAGCACAATAAAGAAAAGCACAATAAGATAAGGTATGCCTGCATCCAACTTATACTCAACATTTCTGCTTGAATGTCCAGTTAAATATCTCCAATATCTCCATGTTCAAAGCTTCATCTTAACTCAGAACTTGCTTCTCCCATAGTCTTCCCCATCTCAGTTAATTGCAAATGGATCAGGTAAAACTGCAAGCTTTTTTCCTCTTTTTCTCTTACCACACATCTCATCCATCAGTAAATTCTGTTGACTTTATCCTCAAACTATATTCAGATTTGAACCTCTTCCTATTACTATCTACCACTGCTATCTACTTGGATCAAGCCACATCATTTCTCACCTGGACTACTGAAAAACATCTCCTAACTGTTTTCTTTAATTCTAACCTTGTTTCCCCAGAGAATTTACTCAATATAGCAGCCTAGGTTATCCCATTGAAATGCAAGACAAATCAGGCTTTAAAATTCCAATGGTTCCCCATACCGCTCAGAGTTAAAGCCAACATACTTACAAAATGTAAAAGCTCTACACACTCTGTCCTCTAGTTATCTTGCTAACCTCATATTCTTGCCCTCGTTTACTCCATTCCAGCCACACTGACCTCCTTGATGTCAATGTGAGCCAAGCACACTCCAACCCCAGGATACTTGTACATGTTGTTTACTCAGCTTGGAATTTTCTTCTTCCAGACATTTATATTGCTTGAGCCCTCATCTCTTTACATTTTGGTTTGGTTGCCACCTTCTGAGGGAGGCCTTTTCTATTCAGCCTATTTAAAATCACAACTTGCTTACCATCCATTCATTACTCCCTAATTCCTGTCTGTGCTTTATTTTCCTCCATAGTACTTTCCATTTCTAATGTACCATAATATAATTTACTTATTTGCTTACTGTCAATTTCTTCCCACCAGAATGTAAGCATCAGGAAGGTAGTCATTAGTGTTTGTTTTGTTCATTGCTATAGCCTCAGCTCCTGTAATGGTACCTGGCACCGTGTAGGTGCTCAAGAAATGCATTGAATAAAATATTATATAGAGCTTTTGCCTGCTAGTATACAGTGAAGCTTATCTACACATCATTTTCCTGAAAGTCTCAAATACAGAGCCAGTCTGTTCTTTTTCATATGAGCGCCTAAGAAGCCTACACAGTGGCAGAGATGAGGCTCCTCTTCTGAAACAGTATGCCACAATGATCGGAATGTAATTCCAGGTCATTTCACAGCAATTTCTCCAAATAACAGGTAATTTAATTATTCAAATTACATCATGTCATTACCTCTTACCCTAATCGTTTAAGGTCAAAATCTCCAGTTCTATTTTAGCTCCAGGGACTTTAAACTAGT